>NC_090651.1:291648268-292248268 GCF_040937935.1 Hyperolius riggenbachi
CCCACTCACACACTGCCATTTGCCACTTGCTCTTCTCATCTTGGCTGGGGGTGGGCTTGAGGCAATGTAAGGTGGTCACAGTTGTATGTAGCCCCCGATCATGTGTGGCCCTGCCCCGATTGTGTGTAGCCTGTTTGTAAGGTAACTGGGGCCATATATGTGTATACAGTGTTGTAATCATTATATTTTTTTTATTAAAGTAAAGGGGGCCTTATCCAAGATTTTGGCCAGGCCCACTCTTTCAAGTACATATTGCTCTTTATGTGATATAAGAAAATAAGGCCCGGGATTGGGGGTGTGGCCTGCATGGGTGTCCGCACCAAAAATTAGGGGTACATGGGGTTGCGTGAGGTGGCGCGCATAGCCGAAAAATGGCTGTGGTCATGGACCAGAATGTGGGTGTGGTCACGGGTGGAGACAAATTTACATGAACCTAGCAATGGTGGGACATTAGATTAGGACAGTGGTGGCGAACCTTTTGGAGGCCGAGTGCCCAAACTGCAACCCAAAAGTCACTTATCTATCGCAAAGTGCTAACAGCAATTTAAACTAAATGCAAACTAGGGCTGAACGGTTTTGCGGTTCTAGATTGAAACCGCGGTACTTGTCAAGACGATCTAGAGATCGTCGTTAGCTGCGGTTTTCCCCGGCATCCTCCCCGGCTGCGCTGCTCTATACTTACCGCCTACTGCTGCCGCCGTCACACAAAGTAGAGCCAGCCAGCGATTGGTAGAAGCTGAGCTGTTTGCAGAGAGAGAGAGAGCGGGACAGAGAGAGAAGCAGAGCGGGAACAGAGAGGATACAAAGAGACTCAGAACTGGCACAGAGGGGGCACTTCGAAATGCAGAGCGAGCACGTAGGAGACACAAGGGTGCACAGAGAGATGCAGAGCTGGCACGGAGAGGGCACAAAGACTAAGAGCAGGCACAGAGGGGGCACATAGAAACGCAGAGCGAGCACAGAGGAGACAAAGCGGGCACAGAGAAATGCAGAGGAGGCACGGAACGGGCACAGAGGGGGCACATAGAAACACAGAGCTAGCACAGAGGAGACAGAGTGGGCACAGAGAAATACAGAGCAGGCACAGAGGAGGCACGGAATGGGCACAGAGGGGGCACATAAATGCGGAGATAGCACAGAGGAGACAGAGTGGGCACAGAGAGATGCAGAGGAGGTACAGAGGGGGCACATAGAAATGTGGAGCTAGCACAGAGGAGACAGAGCAGGCACAGAGACGCAGAGCAGGCACAGAGAGATACAGAGGAGGCACAGAATGGGCACAGAGGGGGCACATAGAAATGCAGAGCAGGCACAGAGAGACGCAGAGCGGGCACAGAGGAGGCACGAAATGGGCACAGAGGGGGCACATAGAAACGCAGCACAAGTACAGAGGAAACAGTGCGGGCACAGAGAGACGCTGAGCGGGCACAGAGGAGGCACAGAGAGGGCACAAAGAGACTCAGAGCGGGCACAGAGGAGGCACGGAGTGGGCACAGAGAGACAGAGGGGGGAAACAAACAGGCACAGGGGGACAAAGCATTGATTTGAAAAAAAATCGTGAATCGAATCAAAATCGCAGTTTCGGACAGAAATCGCTCAATTCAATCTTTACCTAAAATCGTTCAGGCCTAATACAAACATTTTAACTCATACATGAACATTATGGAAAATCCAAGTTGAAAATAAACTGTGAAGATAAACAATTTCATCCATCCTACTCCTGAAAAATGTATTCATTTTTTAGAACCTCCCAGTTTTATTTTCTGTTTTAAAAAGCTAAAAAAGTAGGTTTAATGCTATTGTCTCATATGATGATGATTCAGCTTTTTCCATAGTCTCGCAGTTAGCAATCATGTGACCCCCTACAAGACAAATTCAGCAATCATGAGGCCCCCAACAAGACAAATTCAGCAATCATGAGGCCCCCAACAAGACAAATTCAGCAATCATGAGGCCCCAACAAGACAAATTCGGCAATCATGAGGCCCCAACAAGACAAATTCGGCAATCATGAGGCCCCAACAAGACAAATTCAGCAATCATGAGGCCCCCAACAAGACAAATTCAGCAATCTTGAGGCCCCCAACAAATCATGAGGCCCCCAACAAGATAAATTCAGCAATCATGAGGCCCCCAACAAGACGAATTCAGTAACCATGAGGCCCCCAACAAGACACATTCAGTAACCATGAGACCCCCAACAAGACAAATTCAGCAGTCATGAGGCACATAAATAGGCAGCATTTCACATAAATAGGCAGAATGCCCCCTTACTATGGTAGACACCTCTCACCTGGCTTCTGAATTCTCCTCTACTGGCTTCTGTGCCTGGCTGGCCTGGGAATACTGTTTTTGGATGGATTGGGGATGATGTGTGGGCTGAAAGGCCTGGCAGTGATGCTGTGGCCTGGCTGGCGGTGATGCTGTGTCCTTTTTGACAGTGATTTTGGGCTGGTTGGCTGGTGGTGATGCTGGGCTGGCTGGCCTGGATAGTTTAGGTAGTGACAGGTGCCCCCTAGTTTAGGGAGCGCCAGGAGCCTCCCAGTTTAGGTAGTGACAGGGCCCCCCAGTTTAGGTAGTGACAGGAGCCCCCCTGTTCAGGTAGTGACAAGAGGCCCCCCAGTTCAGGTAGTGACAGGGACCCCCCAGTGTATGTAGTGACAGGAGCCCCCAGTTTAGGTAGTTACAGGTGCCCCCCAGTTCAGGTAGTGACAGGGACCCCCACAGTGTATGTAGTGACAGGAGCCCCTAGTTTAGGTAGTGACAGGGCCCCCCAGTTCAGGTAGTGACAGGTGCCCTCCAGTATAGATAGCCAGGTCTATAGGTGTCCCCAGTTTAGATAGCCAGATCTATAGGTGTACCCAGTGGCAGCGGAGAGAGAAAAGGGAGCGTGTGGACAGCGGTGGGAAAGGGGGGGCCGGCAATTATACTGGGGGCAACTATACTAGCTATACTGGGGCAACTATACTACCTACACTGGGGGCAACTATACTAGCTATACTGGGGCAACTATACTACCTATATTGGGGCAACTATACTACCTATACTGGGGCAACTATATTTTGGGCAACTATACTACCTATACTGGGGTCAACTATACTAGCTATACTGGGGGCAACTATACTAGTTACCTATACCTGCCGTGGTGCGCTTAGTATGCCGTACTCTCTCCTTTCCTTTTTTGGGGGAGCTTATAATACCCAGCACCGGGTGTCAAATGCCCTAGTACGCCACTGCCAGGAATTGGTGTTGGTAACAGACAGCACAGCAAGGGAGAGACTGAAATCCCCTAAAGACAGTCCCACTAGTTCCATGGGCGTCACCCCACTTTATCAAGGAGAGAGGACACCACCTCTCTCTGTGAGGTCCCTTGGTGTCCTGTGGGCCCTCTCCATTCTCCTGCTGGAAGCAATTTAAGCTGTGCAACTGGAAATCCGGTCACGCTGATTGCGCATGTGCACTCCCGTCCATGCGCCCTTCACGATTGCACACTTATCGCCGGGAGCATTCTGTGCATGTGCGGTTCATCCTTGCACATGCGCAGAATGCTCCCAGCAATGGGAGCGCGATTGGGAAAGGCATGTATTCCAGTTGCAATGCTTAACCATTTCTGCCGCCCGGACGTGAAGCTCACGTCCGGGCGGCTGCTCTGCTGCAGTGCCGCACGATCGCGGGCGCATCCCCGTGCCCCCGTGCTGTCCCCCGGTAGCCCTGGGATCAGTGAACGGGAACATGGTTCCCGATCACCGATCCATGTCCCCAGCAGAAAAACCGAAGCGCTCTTACAAGAGGCTTCAGTCTTTCTGCACGTAAAATCTTCCCCGTCCCCCTTGTGCTTCCGCTTAGGAGAAAAAAAAATTCAAGGTGACCATCGTGTGGCCAAATAGTAAAACTACATCTACATATTTTTTACATTACAATTTACACATATAATAACATTAACAATGAACTGTTTATTACCCACACCAAAATATTACCCAAATAAAATTTTTAATGGAAAAAAAATTACAATATAAAAAAAAAAGACATAAATAGTTACCTAGGGGTCTGAACGTTTTAAATATGCATTTGAAGGGGGTATACTACGAACATTTTTTAAATTATAAGCTTGTAAATAGTGATGGACGCAAAACGGAAAAAAATGCACCTTTATTTCCAAATAAAATATTGGCGCCATACATTGTGATAGGGACAAAATTTAAATGGTGTCATAACCGAGACAAATGGGCAAATAAAATACATAGGTTTTAATTATGGTAGCATGGATTATTTTAAAGCAATAATGGCTGAAAACTGAGAAATAATGATTTTTTTCATTTTTTTTCTTTTTAATCCTGTTAAAATGCATTTATAAAAAAATAATTCTTAGCAAAATGTACCACCCATAGAAAGCCTAATTAGTGGCAGAAAAAACAAGATATAGATCAATAAATTGTGATAAGTAGTGATAAAGTTATTAGCGAATGAATGGGAGATGAAAATTGATCTGATGCATAAAGTGAAAAATCCCCGCAGGCTGAAATAGTTAAGGAGCCACCAGCGGAAGAACGGTAGGGACCCAGAGGACACCGATGGTCCTCATTGACTTTTGGGGAGCTGGAAGAAGGCCCAGGTAAGTAAAAGTCTACAATATTAACCTCTTCCCGACCGCGTCACGCCGATGGGCGTGGCCACGGCGGCAGCCCCAGGACTGCCTAAAGCCGATTGGCTTAAAGTCCTGGGGCCAGCTAATGCAGGAGATTGTGCGCAAGCTGCGCACGCATCTCCTGCTTGGGGGGCGGAGCTCCGCCCCGCCTTCAGTCTCCAAGCGGCTATTGCCGCTCTGGAGACTGTTAGACGGCGTGATCGCCGTCTATTTACATGTACAGCGCTGCGACTGGGGACAGCCGTGTCACACGGCTGTCCCCCTGGGGGACAAGAGAGCGATTGGCTCTCATAAGCAGAAGCCAATGACAGCCGATTGCCGTAATTGGCTGGCTGTGGGGAGGGAGGGAAGATATTTAAAGAAACAGTTTAAAAAAAAAAAACACTAACAATAATATTTAAAAATAAAAAATAAACATGGGGGGAGTGATCAGACCCCACCAACAGAGAGCTCTGTTGGTGGGGAGAAAAGGGGGGGGGGATCACTTGTGTGCTGAGTTGTGCGGCCCTGCAGCTTGGCCTTAAAGCTGCAGTGGCCTATTTTACTAAAAATGGCCTGGTCACTAGGGGGGTTTAGCACTGCGGTCCTCTAGAGGTTAAGCACAGTTCAGGTGTGTGTTAATCTGTTTCTGCACTTTCTAAAACTAAAATAAACGTTTAACCTGGAGATTAGTGATGCGTGTGATCATTTTAATCACGTTATAGACCTGGATGGCTCATGTGCCAAATAGCGATGGTTGGAAATTTCTTTGGAAATCCAGTTTTCCAATTTCCGCATATTTCTGAAGAATGTTATATATTTTATTGTCAATAAAGTTAGTTATGAATATATAAAGTCAGCGCAGGTCTATTGTAATACAGATTTCGTCATTTTCTGGTATACAGGATCTTCGAACAAAAAGGTAAAGAAGCAAGGCTTACCAGATTCCAACAACCCACATTATAAGGTTGTAAACGAGTTTGATAGATGGTCTGCAGAACTTTCAAATGGTGTCGTTTCACCAGCGATGTTGCACACCACAAATTCCTCCGGAATATATTAGATATCCTGAGGTCGCAGAGACTCGCCAAAGCGGAGTCCAGTAGGATAGTGACATGAAAGAGATGTACGGCACATCTAAGTGTAAACCGTCTTTATTACATAACAAGTAAAACAATTTAAAAACAAGGATAAAAGAAACTCACATACGGGGCCCGTGCACTGGGAACCCCGAAAAAGTAGCGCGCATAAAATGGTCAATAGAAGACCTCAAATAAAATAGTGCCGCCTGTCACCTTCCCGATCGGTTTCGCAATCTTGCGTCATCTCCCCAGATGACGCAAGATTGCGAAACCGATCGGGAAGGTGACAGGCGGCACTATTTTATTTGAGGTCTTCTATTGACCATTTTATGCGTGCTACTTTTTCGGGGTTCCCAGTGCACGGGCCCCGTATGTGAGTTTCTTTTATCCTTGTTTTTAAATTGTTTTACTTGTTATGTAATAAAGACAGTTTACACTTAGATGTGCCGTACATCTCTTTCATGTCACTATCCTACTGGACTCCGCTTTGGCGAGTCTCTGCGACCTCAGGATATCTAATATATTCCGGAGGAATTTGTGGTGTGCAACATCGCTGGTGAAACGACACCATTTGAAAGTTCTGCAGACCATCTATCAAACTCGTTTACAACCTTATAATGTGGGTTGTTGTAATCTGCTAAGCCTTGCTTCTTTACCTTTTTGTTCGAAGATCCTGTATACCAGAAAATGACGAAATCTGTATTACTATAGACCTGCGCTGACTTTATATATTCATTGCTTGTGTGGACTTTTGGACATTGTCCTTCTCAGCTGCGGTCGCCTTCTGCCTTGGCGCTGACACTTGTTGTTTAGTTTAATAAAGTTAGTTAACCACTTGACCACTGAGGTTTTTTACCCCTTTAGGACCAGAGCAATTTTCACCTGTCAGTGCTCCTCCCATTCTTTCGCCAATAACTTAATCACAAATAATCACAACGACATGATCTATATTTTGTTTTTTTCACCACCAATTAGGCTTTCTTTGGGAGGTACATTACGCAAAGAATTATTTTATTCTAAACACATTTTAATTGGAATAATAAGAAAAAAATTGAAAAAATTCATTATTTCTCAGTTTTCGGCCATCATAGTGTTAAAATAAAACGTTCTACTGTGGATAAAACCAACACATTTTATTTGCCTATTTGTCCTGGTTATTGCAACGTTTAAAATGTTTTCCCTAGTACAATGTATGGCGCAATATTTTATTTGGAAGTAAAAAAGCAGTTTTGCATCCATTAGCCACAAATGAATTATTCATTATGAATTTATAAAATTTTTATTGAATAAAATGTTGTTTGATGTAGTTTTACTATTTGGCCACAAGATGTCCTCAGTCATTAGTAATGCGTGCACTGTAGCAACAGGACGATACAATGAATGCAGGCGTCTCATTCATTCATGTCCCCGCTAACCGGAGGTAACGGTAGCGCGTGACAAATTTTCGCAGCCCTGGGACTACAAATGAAGTTTCCCAGGACGTGATTATACTGCACCTGGTGCAGTAAGTAGTTAATTATAAAATAGTAAAAAAATTGTTGACTGCTATTTTTTTGCGGGTGTACTCTATTATGCAGAAAGCATATTCCAAATTGGCAACTGTGGTAAACTTCTGCATTCTCCAATTGGCATAATACTTCTGAATTACCGTGGTTATCTGATTTCTGCTGAAGACGTCTGCATTCTCTAAATTGGTCCAATTATTCCAAATTCTCTGATTGGTCTAAATATTCTGCATTAATCCGATTTCCGTCTGAAAAATTCTGCATTCTCTGATGGTCCAAAGCTTCAGAGTTCTGTGATTGGGTAAAATTTCCGAATTACAGCAATGTGGTATTGCCACGGAATTTTGATTTCCGCACGCCAATTTCTGCATATCATTTCCCAAACCAATCCTATTGCCAAAGCAGTACGTGGTCACAGCAAATCAGAGCTTTGTATGCAGTGTAACTGTCGGGCATAAAATTGAAAATCAATTCTTTATTTTTATCTGCTAACCAGGCAATCCAAAAATTAAAAATCACTCTTAGTTTTCTTATCCATAAAACAACGTACCCCAGTTTCTGTGGCTCTTATTTGGTACATTGCCGCACAATGGAACTTGCAGGGCATGCTGGGTTGTCTTGTTTTGCTACTTTACTTTCCCCTCAGACATAACTAATGCAGCCTGATTGGCTGAAGCCTCTTTCCCTCTTTTTTCCCCTCCCACACCTCTGTTCCTCTCTGATTGGCCAATGTTTCTCATGCTGAGACAATGCCCTTTCTATTGTAGAGCTGGGTGGGAGTGCCTGAAGACTGGCATGAGTCGGGGCAATGCATACACAATCAGGCAGAGGAGAGTAAGAGAGGAAATGACATCAGGATTGGCTTCAAAATAGACACAGTTAAGATGGAGAATCCTAAGAAGGGTTTTCTCTTTTTTTTACTATAGAAAAATCACTAAAATCAAAACGTGGACAGTGCAATACATATGTTATGTAAGTAGAGCAAGTATTTATCTACTTATACAGTATATGTGTTTTTTTTTCTGAGATAGTATTGCTGACAGCTCCTCTTTAAACTGATCACATGGTTTCATTATGTTTTTATTTCATGCTTTTGATTTATCTGCTTACTGTATTATTTTTGTTTTCTTACAGATTGGGCTGCATTTTCTACTTGCTGCTGAACTGGGAAGGAATGTATTATTATCAAACTACTAAAGAGAATTTTACACGGACAAAAATGGACTGAATTTCGCTGTACTGAAACCATCTGAAATCATATAACCATTCATGAGTCTGTTTGATGGGAAACGTGAAATGTTTGCTTATGCTTCAACTTTATGGTCCAGTCAATTTCCAAGGATAAACCATTTTAGAAGATATACAGTCAGACTTACGAATAAAACTGGATAAGCTCAGCGGAGATCATCATTTCATAATTAATATTTTTATACACCCGGGCGTATCTATAAGCGTAGCAGCTAGAGTGGCTTTTATGGGGTCCAGGCTACCCTTAGCCAGTTCCCTGCTACATTTGTAGTTTTGTGCCATTACCTATCTTATGCATTCTACTTTAAAGTGGGATGAAATTCCATATTAACTAGAAAGAAATTACTTATTTAGCTTACCAATCCTGTTGTTTTCAGTGTTCATGGATGGATTTAGGAGAAATGTAATATGGAAAAAAGAAAATTATATTTTTGCTGGTTACCATCTTTACTATTTTTCTATGATGCCAAAAGTGACATCATTTCTGCCCTTTTTCTTTCAACCCAGCTCAGTGTTAATTTTCTCTCCCACAGCAAACCTCATCTAGATAACAGGCTTACATCACTGTGTAAACTCTTCAAAGGGGGTGTTCAAGGGGATTTACTTACCTTCTGTTCATATTGTACTGTTGTTGTTACTGTAACTAAAAAACCCCCCAAACTTACCACAATCCCGCTGGCACTGCACAGTTTCTGCAGTTTAGCAAGTATAGCCAGATCAGGTAAAAATACTATCCTTCTCTGAGGATCCTGTATCTGTGAATAGTGCTTGACTGGCAGGGATAAATGACCATCCTTCTCCTTGTCCATATGCTTTATCCACGGCTGTTAATGTATGCTGTCATTGCGAGTCATGTCTAATAGGGAAGATGGGAGGGCATCACCAAGCGCACCTAGGCTGGGAGCCCCAAGAACATTTGCTATGATTTGTTATTAAGCTTCTGTTCATACACCAGGGTAGAAAATAAATTTAAAGTCAAACTTTTTTAAAATTTTAAATTTTCTGAATAGTCTGAAGATGGGTGTGAACCTATTTCGAGTATTGTTATTCATCTGTTTAAATTTCCTTCTCTTCCTATCCAGACAGAAATTCCATCAATCTCTCCAAAAGTGACAGAGACAACAAAACCCCTTTTGTAGAGTGGAGAAGAGAGGAATATCTGACAAATTTCCTTTGCATTTCCTGTCCCCACGACCACCAGTTTTCATATTTCAGCTGCAGAGTCCTACTGAGGTCTCAGGAACAGGAAGTGAGGGACAATCTCAAGGCCGGATTTATACTTTTAGTACCATTTGGCCGACTTTCTTATTGCTCCCCTTCCATGTGCTGCAGCATCCCCTCATTCCATATGCAGCCCCCTCATCCATATATGATATCCATGCACAGCAGCACCTCTCTTTCATGGACAGTTCTCAGGGGCAGCATCACCCCTCTTCTATGGGTTGTTCTCCTTCATATGCTCCAACCCCTCTTCCATGTCCAGCTGCCTCTCTCCCATATCCAGCCACTCCCTTGGGCTGCAGCTGCCAAAAACCCTGGCCTTTGTGGCCTCCCAAGAAATACAGCCCTTGGGGCAGAGAGTTTCTAACCTTTCTCTTTCCTTTCCTTGCTATCAAAACTGAAATAAAAAAGTGCTGAAGTTGTCCATTAAATAACTGGTTTTATTTTGTGTAAATACTTTTATTCAATCGGATAAAGCTGAAGCTGCATGTACCAGTTACAATTACAGCAGAAGTCACTGAGCATCCGGTTCAATATTAGCAAAAATAACACTTGATGCTTGAAAGGGCGATGATGTAATTTCCACTGTTGCTTAGGTATTGATGTTTAGGGCCCCATTTATTAATTATTTATTAAACTGGAATAATCACTGTCTCGTACATTCACCTACCTTTGCCAATTGCTATAACTTTTTTTTTGTTTTTGGAAAATGGTGAAAAAAAAAACTACAGGAGTTTGGTTAAGTGAAAAAAAGCCTTTTCAAAGCACTGGAGTAGCTTCAACCTATGATCCTAACATTTGTATAGCACTTTTCTCTTGTTGGACTCAAAGCGCTCAAGCCACTGCAGCCACTAGAATGAGCCCAAGGGGCCACCTTGCAGTGTTAAGAACTCTTGCTCAAGGACTTCTTACTGAATATGTACTGACCCTAGCCAGTATTCGAACCCTGGTCTCCCACATCAAAGGCGGTGCCCTTAACCTATACACTATTCACTGTCCAGCCACTAGAATAAGTCCTCTAAAAATGCAGTATTTCTTTAATTATGGAAAGTGTTAGCTGAGAGACTTTTTCCCATTGACTTTCATTGACATCCTCACGCTTAGACTAGTGAAGTCAATCTGGGATGTTCAGGTGGTGAACAGACTTGTTGCTACTTTACCAATAGCTATAATCACAATTGGGCATATTTAGTATACGGCAGTAAAACTGCCATATTTTACAGGTACTCCCAACAGCTATGTAGTGTGACCCATGTGACCTAGGTAACAGGTCGCGCTAATTGCACAACACGGGCTATGTACCTGTCAGCAGTAACTGGTAAAATTGCTGTGTGCTTTCTTTGCATATCAGTTTTATTGCTGCATAAAGTATACACCCTAATGTGTGTAGGAAACAAATGGAGAAATCGGAATCACCACCTTCTCCATTTTATTGCTGCTTTATAAACAGAAGAAAGTGTTAAAATGTTGAAAAAGCGATCAAAAACTTTCTGTCGCATAACAAGACATCAGTGCTGCTGTTATTTTACAGATCAGGCCTCAGCTCATGTAATTTTACAGGAGACCAGTGCAATCACATTACAGGAGATGGAGATCAGGGCTCCTGTCATATTACTGGAGATCAATGCTACAGTCACCTTACAGGAGATCAGTGCTCCTGTCATATTACTGGAGATCAGTGCTCCTGTCATTTTACTGGAGATCAATGCTACAGTCACCTTACAGGAGATCAGTGCTCCTGTCATATTACTGGAGATCAATGCTACAGTTACGTTACAGGAGATCAGTGCTACAGTCACGTTACAGGAGATCAGTGCTACAGTAATTTTACTGGAG
Organism: Hyperolius riggenbachi; assembly: GCF_040937935.1. NCBI lineage: Eukaryota > Metazoa > Chordata > Amphibia > Anura > Hyperoliidae > Hyperolius > Hyperolius riggenbachi. Next base: position 291,659,785 of record NC_090651.1, read on the forward strand.
ATCAGTGCTCCTGTCATTTTACTGGAGATCAGTGCTCCTGTAATATTACTGTAGATCAGTGCTCCTGTCATATTACTGGAGATCAGTGTTCCTGTCATATTACTGGAGATCAATGCTACAGTCACGTTACAGGAGATCAGTGCTACAGTCATGTTACAGGAGATCAGTGCTACAGTCACGTTACAGGAGATCAGTGCTACAGTCATTTTACTGGAGATCAGTGCTCCTGTCCCTTTACATGAGATCAGTGCTACAGTTATTTTACTGGAGATCAGTGCTCCTGTCAGGGCTGTTTCTTGGGCAGTGAGGCTGGTAAGTAGAAGAAGGGGGGCGCAGGCAAAAGGACATAATTGCTAGGGAGCTGGTGACTTGCGGTGCAGCCAGAAAGAAGATTACCAGCGTGATCACCTTCCTTGACTCCTCCTGGGTTGCCTGCATCAGACATCAAGTCATCAATCATCACGTCACCACCGCGTGATGACACCTGATGTCCTGTAGCGGTATTGCAGGCTGTCGCCGCCCATGGAGGAGTCGGCTTTCCGGGCTCTCTTCGCCTGTGTGTTTTCCTGGTCCCTGCTTCCTCCTGGATGAGAGGCTGGTCACAGATCTACTTGTGACCTGTGGCTGTCGGACTGTCCCTAAAGAGTAAGGGCTCGCAAGTCCACGGGGGTGGTGGAAGGGGGTGCAATTTGTACACCCTCGCCCTGGGTGCAATTTAGCCTAGAAACTGCCCTGGCTCCTGTCATCTTACTGGAGATCAGTGCTACAGTCATAGAGATCGGTGCTCCTTTTATTTTACATGAGATAAGTGCTCCTTTCCCTTTACATAAGATCAGTTATTCAAATTGTCCAACCAAGTGTCAACTGAAGGTGCTCATAGCGATAAGACAGATCTCTTTCTGATCAAATCAGAGAGAAATCAGTTGGCTGCGCATACATTGCAGGCTGCTTCCTGATCAATTTCAGCATAACATTTTTGGGAAATGGCGATACTGCCTCCATCATCTGATCGCTGTCCCCCATATGTTTTATCTGCCCGTGCATTCAGATCTCACCTGCTCCAGCTACCACTACTGACCCGCTGCTCCTGGTCTCGTCTGCTGCTTCCCCATGACCGCCGCTGTCACATGCGCTACTCATCGCTTGAGCCTGAGCAACTTGATATTCGATAAACATTACGCCAAAAGGAGTGCAAAGCTCTTGTGAAGATTTTTTCTATGGTTTCTAAGGCTGGCTTTGTGTTAATAAAAGATTACACTCGGAAGTGTTGTAGTGTGGCACAGCTGTAGAGGATGATTTTGCATTAATGTTTGGTCAATGTTAAATCCCAGCAAAAAACAAAAATTGAGGCAATTTTTTAAAGGAATTATGAAGATTAATATGAATTATAAGCCTTACCTCTGAAATTTTACTTTTCAGATTTAAAAACAGCTTGAGTAGCTCTGCTTGCCAATAGCTATGCACCTTTCCATACAGACGTCAGACCTCTAGACCCCTAGTATTTTCCTTTTAGTAGATTGAGGCGTTCTGGTTCCTTGTAACCTGCTTCCTGTAAACTACAGGTCCACTTTCTCATTTAGCCACACGGTTTCTACTGTAATAGTGGAGTTGTTTTAGCATTGTACTTGCTGTGTAAGGTGTCATTTGTCACACCTGATGGACCACCCCACCAGCTGAATCCAGAAATGAGAGGAAGCAAGCTGTATTGCATTTTTGACCATCACATACTGTATATTACATGAAACAGGTACATCCTGTCCACCAGCATTGCTGCTGTACACTGCTTATTGACCTTCTTGCTATTACAGTTTGCCTTGTTAAAGCAGAATGAAACCCAGCATTTCTTCTTTGCTCTAAAAGATTATTTACAGCATATTATATACTACCACCATTTTTTTTTACTATAACAGCATTCAATTAGTTAAACACAGGACTTACAAGTTCCCTGCAGAGAAAGCTGGACGCATTCGAACTGGAGATGTTATCTTGTGTTTGCATTCTTCACTTGATACTATTAAGTAAATACTTCTCTGACTGTGCAGACCCTCCTGAACATAGTCAAACACTTAAAATTCAAGATGAATAAATCAGTTATGAATACAATGCAAAGGCAGCTCTCAGAGCAAAAACCTGTACTTTGGAAACTTGTCATTTCTAAATTAATAATAATACTTATGCACAAAAGCAAATATGATAACTGTATGGCATATAAAAAGTAGGAAATCATGTTTTATTGAATATTATGTTAGGGTTTTATACTGCTTTAAAATTTGGGTTCAGTTGTCCACTTTTTTTTTTTTTTGCTGAAAGATTAAAATAAGAAATAAATATTTCCACTCGAGTAGCTATTATTACTGTAGCAAATATTTTATATATTGCCTCAAATAAATGTACATATATGATTTTTTTAGTTTTTTTTTTAATTACAGTTGTTTTGTTTTATATGTTTACAGATATTTTACTTCTTGTTCTATGGTTTACTGGTTTACTTTAGAATTTGTAACATTGTCAAATTGTATTTTTTATTTGTAAGCGGTTCCTTCATAGTGTGAGGTGGTGAAATAAAGTGAAACATTTGTCTTCTGCAAATCCTATCTTATTTTTCATAAGCATTTTGTTTATGTATGCTATTTTAAGTAAATTAAAGTTATTCTTAAAAACGTAACTGGTTTATCTTTTTTTGATCTACATGTTATTTCCTTTATGTGCAATAAAAGACTAAGGGCTTGATTCACAAAACGGTGCTAACTGTTAGCACGGCTATTCAGCATTTGTTCGCGTTTTCGCGTGAAAACACGTGTTTTGCACTCAAAAACTGGTTATAGCATGCAAAAATTTGCATTTGCATGTTAACCGGGTTTTTGCGCGAAAAACTTGTGAAAAATGCGCTAAAATGCGCGGAAAGTCGTGCTAACAGCACCGTTTTGTGAATCAAGTCCTAAAGGTGCCCATAGACCTAAAGATAATGGGCAGATTTGACAAAGAGATAAATATATCTCTTAAAGAGAATCTGTATTGTTAAAATCGCTCAAAAGTAAACATACCAGTGCGTTAGGGGACATCTCCTATTACCCTCTGTCACAATTTCGCCGCTCCTCGCCGCATTAAAAGTGGTTAAAAACGGTTTTTAAAAGTTTGTTTGTAAACAAACAAAATGGCCACCAAAACAGGAAGTAGGTTGATGTACAGTATGTCCACACATAGAAAATACATCCATACACAAGCAGGCTGTATACAGCCTTCCTTTTGAATCTCAAGAGATCATTTGTGTGTTTCTTTCCCCCATGCACTGAAGTTTCAGGCTGCTCTTTTCTTCCTGCAAACAGCTTTGCCCTTGTTTGTAATTCCTCAGTATGTGAAAGCCCAGCCAGCTCAGAGGACGATTTATCCAGCTTGTAAAAGATAAGAGAGAGAAGAGAGAAGCTGCTCTAATCCTAAATAACACACAGGCAGTGTGCATAAAGGGGAGTTCATAGCAGAACCACAACACTGAAGAACTTGGCAGCCTTCCAGACACAGACCGACAAGTCTGACAGGGGAAAGATACATTGATTTATTACAGAGACTGTGTTAGTAGAAAGTGCTGCAGTTAGCCAGAACACATTAGAATAGCTTTTGGAACTTGTAGGATGATAAAAAACAGGATGCAATTTTTGTTACGGAGTCTCTTTAATCGAATCTGATTGGAGATACATTTGTCTCTTGTCAATTCTGCCCATACACTACAGGCCGATTCCCATCCGATTTGAGCATGAAATGTTCAGGGAATCGCCTGAGCCCGTCTTCCCCCGCACCACCGCTGCCCCCCCATGTATAAATGTCTGACGTCAGACGCTATGCGCCAGTAGCGTGTACGGATAACCACCTGGAGGTTACGGGACACTGCGCGGAGGCTGCAACACGACAGGTAACGTATAAATGCACATGGGGGGCACATTTATACATTGCTGCGGGTGTTTCGTCGTTTTTGTCGCTCGCTCGGAAATAACCGTCGTACCGCCTGACCAACCGACCAACTTCGGCCCGACATCTTGCAGGATGCGCAATAGACAAAGCGACTAAGATCTGTCCCGAAATTGGTCGCTTTGTCGGTCGGGCATGCAACAATTTTCATCCAATTCGATTATAATAATCGAATTGGATGGTCGATTGGCCGCCAAGTAAAGCAAACCTGTATTCAAAGAAAAAAAAGAAAAGAAAACATAGTTACCTGTATATACTTACTGCAGTAAAAGGAATCCTCTGGATAGCTCAGAGTCTTATGGGATCATCCTTGAGCCCACTGTACTAATGCAAGCTATGGTCCAATCATTCCAGTTGACAATGGCAGGTTGTGGTTCTCCATATTAATTGTTATATGTAGTATGCTTGAGGGGGACCAATGTAAAACTTACATTGGGGTCCAGAGCTTCTTAGCTATGCCACTTGTCTGATGTCCATGTTTCTGCTATAGATATACTGTATGAAAAAGCTTTATTTTCCGTTTCTGTTAATTTTTACTATATAGAATGAAGTCCTCATTCTGCACCTAAAGGAGATGATCTTACAGGCTAAGTTCCCATCCACATCTTTTTAATTTAATGTAGTTGAATTTTTCACATTTACTTATGGCTTATAGGAGTTGCATCCAATAGTTATGAGCGGCAGCCATTACAGGTATCCATGAATCTTAACGCCAAGTATAGGTGGCACAAGGGGGTTTATTGGTCCAATAATTATTTACTTTATTTATTTAACTTTATTTTTTTTTGTGTGCTCACTGTCACTTAAAAAAACACCCCTGACATAGAGTTTTTCATCTAACTCTTTGTCAGGGGTGTCAAACTCAAATACAAAGTGGGCCTGAAATTGGGCTTTGTGACCAAGTCGCAGTACAGTGACTGGTGGTATTAACCTTCCTGGCGGTAAGTCCGAGCTGAGCTCAGGCTATGCCGCGCAGGAGGATTTCTCAGGCCCTGCTGGGCCGATTTGCATAATTTTTTTTTGTACACGCAGCTAGCACTTTGCTAGCTTCGTGTACTGCCCGATCGTCGCCGCTCCACGCTGATTTGCTGACGCTCGCCGCGCCGCCCCCCCTAGACCCCGTGCGCTGCCTGGCCAATCAGTGCTAGGCAGCGCTGAGGGGTGGATCGGGACTCCCTTTGACGGGGGAAACCCTAATGGAAATCCCGTTCAGAACGGGATTTCCGGACGGGCTTGATCGCCGGAGGCGATCGAAGAGGGTGGGAGGATGCCGCTGCACAGCGGCTGTCATGTAGCTACCGCTAGGCTAGCTACATGATTTAAAAAAATAAAAATTAAAAAAAATAGTGCTGCGCTGCCCCCTGGCGGTTTTAATTGACTGCCAGGAGGGTTAAATATCACACTGCGTGCGCTCACGTGGGTAAGTGAGTGCACTGAACAACAGGTAGGTAAGTATATGCAGTGCTGCTGGGTATTTCAAATGTGCACCTGTCACACACACATACCGTGAACAGGTACAGTAACTGGTGGTAATAAATATCACACTGTGTGTGTTCACGTGGGTAGGTGGGTGCACTGAACAACAGGTAGGTAGGTATATGCAGTGCTGCTGGGTATTACAAATGTGCACCTGTCACACACACACACGTACCATGTACAGGTGCAATGACTGGTGGTATAAACAATGCATGCGCTCACGTAGGTAGGTAGGTAGGTGGACTGAACAGTGAACATGTGCAGTGATAGGGATTACAAATGTGCAGCTGCCTGTCACACACACAGGTAGTCACTGAATGTGCTGGTCCTTGCAGTGGCACGGTAGGAATTAAGGGTCCAAAGGCCAGCTGCGACTGACTGACAGGGCTGTATATAATGCAAGTGGGCCACACACACAAAAAATAAATAAATCACAAGAACAAGATTAGCTCTCAAAAGAGCTGTTGAGGGGTGCTTTTTTAGCAATAAGAATCAGCAAGGAGCAAGCTAACATGCCTACAAGAGCCTAACTAAGCTTTCCCTATGAGAGTCTGCAGCAGCTCTCCCTTCTCTAATTACTGCAGGCACACAAGGGAGTCCAATGCCTGACGCTGCCTGCCTTTTATAAGGGGGGGGGAGGGCCTCCAGGAGGGAGTGTAGCCTGATTAGTTACAATGTGCCTGCTGACTGTGATGTAGAGGGTCAAAGTTGACCCTAATGATGTACTATGGGGGCGAATTGAACTTCCGGAAAAGTTTGCGGTTCTCCGCGATCGTGAAACACTGGAAGTTCGCCGGTGAACCGTTCGGGCCATCTCTAATAATAAGCAGAAAAGTAGGAACAAGAGGGAAAAAATCTTTCAAAAAGACATTATAGTTTTTGAGAAAATTGAAGTTAAAGTTGGCAGAAATTTGCACGATTTCCGAGAAACTTTCCGGCGAAAATCCGCCTACCGCACTTCCATTACCGATTTCCGAATTTCGACGCGGAAATGCAATTTCCGATCAAAAATTCTGAAATTTCATTTCCGCGGAATCCAACGAGGTCAATAATTGTGGTGTCTTCGGCGAATTTGATAACTTTTGGCAGAGCTTTCAGTACATCTGCAGTTATTTGTATACAGGAAGAAATGTACAAATGTACAACTGTGCTTCAGTAAAACCTTTTCCAATTATTTGTTATTTAGTTGGAGAGGTAAGAAAATGCCTCACTTCCACTCCCCTGGGTCGGTTAGCTTATGCCTCTAGAGGAGGTGATTACTTTATTGGTTGAAACCATAAGATTCCTACGAGAGCAACCATCCAGTTCCTGAGAAGTCCTGGACTAAACGGGGACAGTTATTTTTCTGTAGGCGCATACAGTGGCTGCAGTAACTTTTACCACCACTTACCAAACGATACTGCAACATTGGGCTCCTTGTCTCCCTCTTATCCATAATTGACAGAGGTTGAGAAACCCCAGTGACCACTTTTCTCATCTCGTCCACCATGACAACTTGAGACGTCACACTCTCCTTAATTCCTGGACTGCAAACTTGGGTACTGTATTTGTATCCACTTCTGTTGTCTACACCAGATTACCAGCATCATTGTCTTAGAGATAAATGGCCATTAGATTCGCTGTTGTGTAGAGATGGCCCGAACAGTTCGCCGGCGAACGGTTCCTGGCAAACTTCCGTGGTTCGCGATCACGGCGAACCGGGAACTTTTCTGGAAGTTCGGTTCGCCCCCATAGTGATTCATGAGGGTCAACTTTCACCCTCTACATCACAGTCAGCAGGCACATTGTAGCCAATTAGGCTACACTCCCCCCTGGAGCCCCACCCCCCCCCCTTATAAAAGGCAGGCAGCGTCAGGCAGTGGACTCACTCGTGTGCCTGCAGAAAATAGTGAAGGGATAGCTGCTGCAGACTCTCATAGGGAAAGCTTAGTTAGGCTCTTGTAGGCTTGTTAGCTTGCTCCTGGTTGATTGTTATTGCTAAAAAAGCACCCCTCAACAGCTCTTTTGAGAGCTAATCTTGTGATCTATTTTTTTTTGTGTGGCCCACTTGCATTATATACAGCCTTGTCAGTCAGTGTCACTGTGCCTGTCTGTGTGTGACAGGTGCACATGTAATACCCATCACTGCATATACCTACTACCTGTTGTGTTCACTTCAGTGCACCCACCTAGCTACGTAAGCACATGCAGTGTCACTGTGCCTGTCCGGTACCTGTCTGTGTGTGACAGGTGCACATGTAATACCCATCACTGCATATACCTACTACCTGTTGTTCACTTCAGTGCACCCACCTACCTACGTAAGCGCACGCAGTGTCACTGTGCCTATCCGGTACCTGTCTGTGTGTGACAGTTGCACATGTAATACCCATCACTGCATATACCTACTACCTGTTGTGTTCATTTCAGTGCAACCACCTACCTACGTGAGCGCACGCAGTGTCACTGTGCCTATCCGGTACCTGTCTGTGTGTGACAGGTGCACATGTAATACCCATCACTGCATATACCTACTACCTGTTGTTCACTTCAGTGCACCCACCTACCTACGTGTGCGCACGCAGTGTCACTGTGCCTATCCGGTACCTGTCTGTGTGTGACAGGTGCACATGTAATACCCATCACTGCATATACCTACTACCTGTAGTTCACTTCAGTGCACCCACCTACCTACGTAAGCGCACGCAGTGTCACTGTGCCTATCCGGTACCTGTCTGTGTGTGACAGGTGCACATGTAATACCCATCACTGCATATACCTACTACCTGTTGTGTTCATTTCAGTGCAACCACCTACCTACGTGAGCACATGCAGTGTCACTGTGCCTATCCGGTACCTGTCTGTGTGTGACAGGTGCACATGTAATACCCATCACTGCATATACCTACTACCTGTTGTTCACTTCAGTGCACCCACCTACCTACGTGAGCGCATGCAGTGTGATATACCACTCCGTGCATACCTGTTAACTGCACCTGTGTGACTGACTGCACATTGTATTCGTCAAGTCAGTGCATACCTTTCACTTCATCCCCCCCAATATGGACAAAACAAAAGGCAGAGGCAGGCCACCTGGCAGGCGAGGTCGCACTGTCGTGATTTCGTGCGGCCCTTGACCAAAGTACAGTGTTCAGAAGAAGGCACATATTGGCGTCAATTCACCAGAGAGGATTTACTAAGAGAAAAAAGGTAGGTAGTTTATCTCATGAGGTATTTTAACACTCTGGAGTCAATTCACCAGTGTGAGAGGACAGAGAGAAAAGTGTTCGATAGCAGGGGATAATGGAGAGATATGCATGAGGAAAGTGTGAGAAAGCAGAGAGTTAGGTAATAGGTATTAATGATTTACATGGGATACTTTTCCTCTCTGTAAGCTTGAAAGTGAAGCATTGTGGGTAGGAGAGGCGGAGTTTTACCACTACCTGACCAGAGTATTCCCGCCTTTTACTGCCGGATCATATCATAAATCATATCACGAGTGAGTCTGAACTTCTTCACCACCTCTGTCTCAGTAAAATTATCAAGAACTGTTCTCTCACGAAAAATACGAGGGGCGATTAAACAGACCCTCCTCCTGCGCCTTCGTCTCCTCATAATAGAAGCAAGCTCTAAGGCCTAGTGCACACCAGAGTGGTTCGGCTGCGTTTTGCGATCCGCTTGCGGCTGCGAATACGCTTGGGTAATGTATTTCAATGGGCTGGTGCACACCAGAGCGGGAGGTGTTTTGCAGAAACGCATACTCCCGGGCTGCTGCAGATTTTGGATTGCGGAGGCGTTTCCGCCTCAATGTTAAGTATAGGAAAAACGCAAACCGCTCTGAAAAACGGCACTTCAGAGCGGTTTGCCAGGCGGTTTTTGTTACAGTAGCTGTTCAGTAACAGCTTTACTGTAACAATACATGAAATCTACTACACCAAAAACGCTTCACAAAACCGCAAAATGCTAGCTGAAATGCTACAGAAAAATAAGAAAAAGCGTTTCAAAATCTGCTAGCATTTTGCGGATCTGCTAGCGGTTTTTGGTGTGCACCAGGCCTAACAGAGTAAGCTCAAAAGGCTCCATCTTCCACAGCAGCAGCTGCTGTGTGAAAACTACCATATCTCCAGGTTTATTCAGTGGATAAAGAGATGAAAAAATAACGAATGGCCACACCCCCTTTCTTCCCTGGTGAATTGTGATTTGGAGAAAAACTAACTACTAACTATCACTTATTTATCTCATACTTATCTCACATTTATCTCTTGCATTTCTCTCTGTCGATATTTTCCCCTATACTTCTGGAGAATTGCTATTTGGAGATATCACAGGAGGTAAATTACCTCCCAAGAGATAAATAGGTTGGTAACCTCTGGTGAATTGACGCCATTGTCAGGACGTAGTTGACTATTTAACATATAACACTTCATCTTTCTCAGCTTCCGCACAGAAGCGTGACATATCTTCCTCCTCCTGCTCTGATTCTGGCACCCCACTTAACACTCAGTCGGCCGCCACCACCAAAGTGCCATCACCCCAGGGCTCAGCGGTGTGGGCATTTTTTTTGTGTGTCTGCCTCAGATGAGAGCAATGCCATCTGTACTCTCTGCCACCGAAAATTGAGCCATGGAAAGCCCAAGACCCGCGTAGGGACAACTACCTTACGAAGGCACATGATTACAAAGCACAAACTGCAATGGGATGACCACCTGAGGGTAAGCAGCACACAAAAGCAAATCCACACACCGCAGTGGAAGATATGCAATTATTTCTCAAAAAAGGCGATACCCAAACTGTACCGTGATGTTGAAAGGCAAGTGGTGTCATCTCTGGCACACAGCGTTGGGTCAAGGGACCATCTGACCACGTGGCCTGCAAAGCACGGTCAGGCCTGCCCAAAGACTAAGTCAGTCCCCACACACAGCATCACTGCCTGCATGCCGTGTGACTGCCTGCCTCAAGACTAAGTCGCTCCCTACACAGCATCTCTGCCTACAGGCCGCTTGATTGCCTTCTCTGCCACCTCCAACAGGGTCCAGGACTCCAGGCGGATTCCTGAATTTGTAAGGCCGCTGCCTGCTAGCAGCGGTCGCTATAATAATTTTTCTGGTGCATGTACATGCCTGCCTAATTTTTCTGGCGGCACTGTGGCTGCAACAACAAAACAAAAGGCATGTACATGTGCCAATTCCCCTTCGTGATCATTACCTTGCCGCGGTGAAGGAGCTTGCGTATCACAATGAAGCAATAACCGCCGGCTATATGAGTGTCTCGGGGGGTGGGGGGTGGGGGAGGCACACCCAAGATAATAAGGTCGTTGCTTCATTGTGGACAGACCAAATTTGATCAGCTGGACAGTCACTGTTCTGTCATTCAGCTACCTCAGCCCGGCGACCATATGGACTTGAAAACCGCCACGGCCTGCACTCTGGCCATGGAGCGCACCGGTCCAGCACGGCCGTCACAACACAAACAGCTGTTTTTGCGGTGCGTTACACAGTGAGTTTTTGAGTGTCAGTGTGAAGTAGTACTCTGATTACACTCCATGATTGATGTATACACATGCAAGATGTTTTAAAGCACTTTAGGCCTGCAATTTAGCATTCATTGTGATTTTGGCCCTTAAAACGCTGCTTTGCGTCAAATCCAGATTTTTCCCCGGGATTTTTGGCGTCTATCCCACTCTGCCATGTCCCCCTCCAGGTGTTAGACCCCTTGAAACATCTTTTCCATCACATTTGTGCCAGCATACATTTTTCTAGTTTTCCAAGTTCGCCTCCCCATTGAAGTCTATTGCGGTTCGCGAAAGTTCGTCCAAACCAAACTTTCGCGGAAGGTTCGCGAACCGAAATTCGGAGGTTTGGGCCATCTCTACTGTTGTGTGCGTGTATCTTGTTTTTGCTATATCTATGTGGTTATTGCACAATATTTCTGGGCCAAAATTCACTAATTGCACTTTATTACAAATTAAATAAATAAATGACAGACTGCGCTAAGAAAATGGGCTTTAATCAAATAATTGATTAAAGCCCATTTTCTTAGCGCAGTCTGTCATTTATTTATTTAATTGGTCATTAATATTAAGGAATTAGGGATCCCTTAACAGACTAGCAGCTTAGTGGTGTTGGCGCAACACTAATTGATTTTTTGCACTTTATTACACACTGTATGATTATTGAACACAGTGTTCTGTTAAGTTGGCCATACATCAGACGACTTGGTCGCAGATCAACCATCCAATTTGATTATTATAATCAAACTGGATGAAAATTGGTGCAGCCAAGTGCATGCCCGACCAACAAAGCGACCAATTTTGGGTCGAAAATTGGTTGCATTGTTGATCGCGCATGCCGCAATATGTCGGACCGAAGTTGGTTGGTCTGGTGTGCGTCTGTATGGCGGCTGATTTCGGAACGAGTGACGAAACCCTTGCCACTACCACCGCATTGTATAATTGTGCCAGTGTGTGCATTTATACATTACCTGTCCGGTAGCAGCCTCCACGCGGTGACCTTCCATCTTGCCGGGTTCCGCATACATGCTAGCGACGCATAGCGTCTGACGTGAGACGCTATGTGCAGCTAGCGTGTATGCGGCTGCCCGGCAAGATGGACGTCACCGCATGGACGCTGCTACCGGACAGGTAATGTATAAATGCACACACTGGGGGGGTCACATTTATACATCGGGGGGTGAGGGCAGCGGTAGGGTGGACGCGGCAGGCTCAGCTGACTCCCTGAAAATGTCTTGCTTAAATCGGACGGGAATCGGCCTGTAGTTTATGGGCAGCTTCAACCAAGAGACAAATTTATCTCTAATCAGATTTGATTAAAGATAAATATGTCTCTTTGTCGAATCTGCCCATAATCGTCAGGTCTATGGCCACCTTGTATTTACCAGCAGTACCAGGAAGCTTACCTAATAATGATAATTGATATAATTTACATGATTTTTGAACCATTAGGAGAGTGTGTTTGGTTTTCATTGATTTTATGCATGTTTATGATATGTTGTTTATGAATTAATAAACTTTGATACTTTTGGAGTAGTGCTGAATATATGAGCGGCCCCCTCTTTGTTTCTACTATAGTGGATGAGTGCGGTATAATTCCTTATTTTGCATAAAATAGGATACTAATAAATAATATACCAAAAAATGGACTTGCTATTGATATAAAACACATAATTTGGTAATTGGTATAAAACTCAATGCATACAGATGTTTGTATGGCTAAGGATAAGTCCATGGTTTTACCACCATCTAGTGGCTAAAATAAGAAGTGAGAGACATAGAGCACGGGATCGAATTTCAAGAGAGCAACATTGCCATCTGGTGGCAGAAATTTTGAGCATTACAAAATTGATAAAGGAAAGAATAGCAAATAAAAAGATGGATAATGCTTTCATGGAAAGGCACACTGCAAAGTGAAGGCCATAAGAAATTAGAACAATGAAATGAGAAAAGTTCTTGCTTCTTGCTTTCAGGTTTTGCAGTAATGCTGATCCTCTGAGTCACTCTTTCGGAACAGGTATGCATATCAGGTGCTTATATTGTCTGATGACTTTTCTGATTTACATATTGGTCCAGTAGGGTGACTTAGAGAGAGTCTTATAAGCAGAGGATCAGCACTGCAGACAGGCAGCTCGAATTTTTAGGCTCCATGATTTTTTTTTCTTTTTTAAAGACCGGTCCATTTTAGGTGAGCAGTAAACTTTTTTTTGCTCTTCTAATGGAAAAGATGACATGCAAATACCTTCTGTCTTGAACATGAAATCCAATCTCACTTTTGTTAAAAATGGCCTTTGGTGTATCAGTTCTGCTCAATGCATTTTCTTTAGTTCAATGTTGCTAACAATTCTATTTCAGTTATCTGCCTGCTGTATGTCTTCAAATGGTATGAAATTAAAATTTCACTTTTTGCTCTAATGCTGGGAATACACGAGTCGATTCTGGCGCTCGATTCTGCGCCCGATCGTTTTGCCCGCTTGATTCTCTTATCTTCCGCTTGCTTTTCTTATTTTTTTTCAATTCACTTCAATGAGAAATCGAGTGGCAAAATGATCGAACGGTGATCGGACATGTTGGCAATTATCTATAGGACCATCTTAATGGGTCAAAATCGAGCCGTGTATTCCCAGCATTAAACGTTAAACCAGCAAAAAACAAATATGAAACATACAAGGTCTGGTCTGATGCCACATGGATGCTAAAACTGCCAAATTATCAGATTGTCTTGTAATTAAACTAATTGCTGTGCAAACAAAGCAGAAAACGTATTTGCCTCCTCCTTGCACACAGCTGTAGCTTTAAGCCCTTACACAGCTCAGTTCACTTCAACATGATCTGATCATTTTGGATAGCAATAGCAATCTTACTACTACTAATTAGCTTCTGTGTGAGTTGAATGTTTGCATGATTAATCCTTCCAGTAACTTGGAAACCAATAATATTTTTCCCTATTCATTTTATGCTGTGTTTAATGCATTAGACCACAGATAAAAAGTGAGTTGTCATTCCACTTTACATGATCTGGATGCTCATATAGCCATTTTATCCCAAGAAAAAGTCAGTGAAACTACAAATCAACAATATACCATACAGTAACCAATGACCAAACGTTATACCGTCAATATAATTTAAGCTTTCTAATAAATGAGATGCAGAATATAATATCTTTTGCGCATCTATAGAAGCACTATAGCCATCCCCTAATGAAGACGTAATGCCGAAACCTGGTCGGGAAAAGAACAGCTACTCTCTGTACTAGGAGTGGTGATATTTAAGCATTAAACACTTTAATTGGAAATTAGTGCAATGTTGTTAATGCGATTTTATGCAAAAGGGTCCAGTACGCATGGACCCGCAATGTGAGTTGAGCTTGTTTTTATAGTGAAGAAGGGTGGAGGTGCCCAAAAATAAATATCTCTCAGCGTATACATTAAAAAGACACAAGCAGACCCAAGCCCGTTTAAAAACGGGCTCTAGGTCTGTGTGTTCTCGCCGCCCACCGTCTGTTAGTGTGCGCGCACCTGCCACGCACCCGCAGCACACTCGCTGCGGCACACCTGGTCGCACGCTTGCACGCCCGTCCGGCTCCCTGGCCCCGTCCTCCTGTCTCTGTGAGGCTGGGTCCGTGCTGCGCATGCGCAGTAGCAAAAAGCACAGACCAAGCTACACAAGGACAGCGTGACGCAGGGACACAGGGGTTTTATTATAGAGGATAAATAAATGTATTAGGTATCTTACCTCTCCAGATGATCTAACCCAGAAAAATAGGGGTTTACAACACACGGCCATGAGCGTGGAACACAGACGGGCCCACATATACAGAGTAGCCAGATTTTTGGGAGCGGACAGCGGCGCTCTGGAGAGGATTGGAATGACATTGAGAATCCTGTTAGACTGTAGGGGACTGAAAGAAGCCCCAGGTAATTAAGTTTGCCCCCCCCTCGATATTCCTTTAAAGTGCCTGAAAGGGTTATTAGGTCAAGTGCACCCTTCAAACACTCTTTCTTTTCAGACAAGCGTAAAATCGACTCTAGGAGATTCCATTTTTAGCCTCTGGACAAGCTGTGCTTCTTTCTGAATATAGTCTAGAAACATAACCCTGGATGTAAACTTTATGTATTTGACCCACCACTTGTTTCTTCCCTGTTGTTTTAGATTGTTTACCACTTGTATCTTATGTACCACTGTCTGTATTGTCCTGTATACCAATGTCTGTATTATGTATCCATGTTTGTGCTGTGCCACATAAATAAATTTTCATATTGTTCTGGGAGCTGATTTGCGCCTCGTAGATCAGGTTAGTTTATAGCAGTGATCATTGTGCAAATTACACTAATTGTAATTTCTTAACTGCATAACCTTTCAGATGAACTGGATATCACATTATGCATATGCAAGATGGTTGCTTCCTTACTAGCTAGTGTTACCACTTGAAGGCAAATGTGTGTGTTGCAATTTTTACACAGGCAAGGTAACTATAAAGGCAGTGAGAATTTGGGAGACATACAGATGAATCTAGCCTTAGGCAAGGTTGAAGCGTTGGCTCCAATTTATGGTTCTTTTTGTAATTTGGGATAGGTCAGAAAAAGTGGCAGTTGGGCGCCTTGACACCCACTAGGCCCCTAGCACCTGCCTTGGTTGCCTTGTGGATGATCCTGCTCTGGGGTGACATGCCTCTAGTTATGTTATCTCAGACATAACAGCATTACCACTTTGCTTATATGAATATGGGCCAAAAACCTATTTATTACACCCAGTTCTTTGAACTTCAATTCTTCTCAATCACTTACTAGAAATGTGAGTAAGCAAGGCACCCGTTTAATCCCCCCTATAATCTCACAAAGTCATACTTACACCTCACCAATGTTCTAGTCAGAGATCGCTGGCTCAAACTTAGAACAGTACCTCTCATTAATAGTGAATATTACAACTTTTGGCAGATTTTGTTTTTGCTTGGACTTAGAAAGCAGACATCTTCATATATCATGTATGGCCTTCTCAGAGATGATGAGATTGAGGGCTTGACCTTGGCGTATGCAAATGAGTCATTGATGATTCCAATAAAGCGATATAATCCTCTACATCCTATGCTGCAGGAGAGATGAAAGACTTGTTGTCTTGGTTAGTCACCTCTTTAAAATGAGAGGATTAAATAATTCAAAAATGTTTTTCTTTCTGACAACACTGCAGATTCTGAATTGTGAAACGATTATCAACAAGTCATGGAATATTCAAAGGGCTGCATTTTAAAAAGTAATATCTTTTTGTGCTACTTTTTAAGCTCTCAAAATGAAAGATTAAACAAAATAATACAAACAGGGGTCACAGTATTGGTGGAATATCTCTGGTTTCCATGCGGTGTATTCAGTAAACTGCAGTAAGCAGTAAGCCAGGCATCTCTGACCCCGAAAAATTATACTTGCAACGCTGCCAAACATCCTTATTAGTCCACTGTGTGGACTAATGAGGATTTTCATTGGTCCAGACAGTGGACCAATGGGG
The DNA here is from genome assembly GCF_040937935.1 of Hyperolius riggenbachi. Lineage (NCBI taxonomy): Eukaryota > Metazoa > Chordata > Amphibia > Anura > Hyperoliidae > Hyperolius > Hyperolius riggenbachi. The sequence continues at coordinate 291,676,211 of NC_090651.1, forward strand.
AGCCCTGGTTGGAGCTTCAAAGATGCTTTGTCGGGACTCAGAGACAATTACAGCGACGGGAGTTGCGGCAAGGGGCGGTGGATGTTTGTTGAGTGCAGGCTCTTGCGAAAGATGACCACAAAACCTTGCACCACAACACAAAACATTGCTCCCCATCGCTCGGGATATGGGAGCTACGATCGGCCATCACACGAGTGAACCCAGCAAAGGGATTTGCCTGTAATCCTCGTGCGGTCTGCAATTGAAGAAGTACCAAGAAGTAGGTTAAAAGACATTTTATTGATAAGGGGTGAAAATATCACTTAGGAGAAAAACTATGAGAAAAAGTGAATTTAATAAGGGCCAATGGCCCCTATGCAATTCACTTTTTTTCCTGAGTTATCTCCTAGGAGATAATTTTCATCTTCTCTTTAAAGGAATTTTCATCTTCTCTTTAAAGGAAATCTTAAAGGGGTACTGTGGCATGCGTAAAATAACTTAAACTGACACTTACCTAGGGCTTCTATCGTGACCCCCCTTTCCCTCAGCTGTAATGTCCTGCGCCGTCCTCCTACGATCCTCCGTTCCCTGTCGCCGATGCCAGTTTAATTTTTGCTGTAACAACACTGTGGCTGCGCGCCTGTGGCCATGCGCATGCTCGCTCACCCTTGCGTCATCGGGAGCTTACTGCGCAGGGGCTGTACAAGAAAACGTCCCGATGACGCGCGTGGGAGCGACCATTCGTCTATTTAGACTGATATTAGACCGGGACTGGTGGCAGGGAACCGAGGATCGTAGGAAGACGGCGCGGGACATTACAGCTGCAGGCAGGGGGGGGGCAAAGAAGCCCCAGGTAAGTGTCAGTTTATGTTCTTTTACGCATGCCACAGAATCCCCTTTAAGTCTAAAAAAAAAAGTAACTTACTTGTGTCCACACCATCCTTTTGCGGCCCTCCAATAAGCAGCGACAACCCCCTCAAAGCTGGCCGACCCCGCGCCTCCTCATGGTGCCCCTGTGCACCGCAGAGTTTTGCTCATTATAAAACTGCTTTTTTTAGACTTAAATATTCCTTTAAATTAATTTTTCAGCATTTTATAATTGGAAAAGTACCCAAAAGTTGGTGAAAAAGTACTATCAAAATTATTTTGAGTATTTTTTTGCTTGCTGGTTGTTTACAAGGCATTTTACGAGCCATATGCAATTAGCTTTTTTTGCCTGAAGTTTCTCCTAGGAGATAATTTTTCAGTCTTTTCTTACATGCTGGTGATTTAAGAAGCATTTTATTGACAAGATGTGAAAATATCACCTAAGAGGAAACTCAGAAGAAAAAGTTAAGTGTATACGGGCCGTGACCTACATGCATTCCACTTTTGCACCCAAGTTTTCTCCTAGGAGATAATATTTTATCTTTGTTTAAAATAACTTCTTCTCAGCACTCTGCAATTGAAAAAGTACCAAAAGTAGGAGAAAAGTCCTGTTAAAATGTACTCTAAGTATTTTCTTGCTTGCTGGTGGCTTGATAGGTATTTAATTGATAAGGAGTGAAACTATCACCTAGGAGAAAATTCAGGAGATAATGTTAATTGCATATGGGCCATGAGTAGAGAGACACGGTGAGTAGAGCAGAATGTAATATATATTACATGCAATGCATAACACTCTACTCATTGTGTGTAAGACCTTAGGCACATTATTTTGCTTAATGTATAATCCGGCGTAAAAGAGAAAACTGGGCATATAAGACGACCCCCGACTTTTCCAGTTAAAATATACATTTTGGGATATACTCACCCTATAAGACTATCCCTCTTGACTCTTGGACATTTGTATACTGTACTTTATGTACTGGTGCTATACTGTATAAACAAGTACAGATACTGGTGCTGTACTGTATATACAACAACCAACCAATCACGGCAAGTGATGTACCTTACTGGTGATTGGCTGGTTGCTGTATACAAAGCCTGCTTGGATTGGTCAGCTATCCCTGTCTCCAAGACTATGAGAGCAGTAGTGCAAACATGCCTCTTTCACCCGTCTGGCCTGCCCTTGTATACTATTACCTCCTTCTCTGCCTCTCAGATCTCACACATGCATGCCTGCGCCGCTTCAGTGCAGTCCTCAAGAGCGAGATCTGAGAGGCAGAGAAAGAGATACTGTAATAGGATACAAGGGCGGGCCAGACGGGTGAAAGAGGCGTGCTTTTCTGGGCACAGCGCCGCTCTCTCTTTTTTCCATACCCCGGTCATCCCAGAAGCCTGCTGCTTGCTCCACCCTTTACTTACACCTTCTTACCAGTGAGGTGCCCCCTCACCTCATCATAGGGACTGCATTAAGACACTTCTTTCCAGGAATCCTGGTGAGTGGATTTTCTTCTACCATTACTTGTACAGCACCACCCTTGCTGCTTTCATACAGTCGCTGCAATTTGATGGCGATGCGGCCACAGGCGTTTTTGAGCTTCCCCCACCGTATGCGGCAACCGCAGATTCTCCACTCCGGCTGGAAGTTTCAGCACCCACCCTATAAAATGACACCCGGCGTATAAGACAACCCTCGACTTTTGAGAAGATTTTCCTGGGTTAAAAAGTAGTCTTTTATACCAGAATATACAGTATTTTGCTCTTCCTACTGATCAGTGGCGTCATTATATAAATAGGTTTGGGGCTTGTGCCCCTGCTCTTGTGCCCCCATTGTTTGTCTCCTCCTCCTCCCTAAGTGTAACACAGACTCCAGAGTCTCCAGACAGCAGACGTGCCTGATCCATGGACCCACACCAATCTGCAGGGTCTGGGGATCAAGTATGTTCACTTCACAGCCGGTTGCACTGATGCTCCCTGTGTGTCTTTGGGGTCTGCTTAGAAGTTTGGTGCTTCACAAGGAAGTTAGGTTTGAAGATCAGCTCCAAGTGTGAAAGAGCCCTTAGTACCCCTTGACTTGTTAACTAGTTACCGCAAAAAGGACATTTTAAAACTGCAGCCAATAGGATGCACTATAAGCAGTATTTTAGGGTGACTTGCCTAACGTCTCCTAATGAATAGGTGCTGGCTTACTGAACAGGCAGAGCTGAGAATTGAACTCATGTTACCTGTGTCAGAGGCAAAGCCCTTAACCATTACAGGGAGTGCAGAATGATTAGGCAAGTGGTATTTTTGAGGAATAATTTTATTATTGAACAACAACCATGTTCTCAATGAACCCAAAAAACTCATTATCAAAGCTGAATATTTTTGAAAGTAGTTTTTAGTTTGTTTTTAGTTTTAGCTATTTTAGGGGGATGTATGTGTGTGCAGGTGACTATTACTGTGCATAATTATTAGGCAACTTAACAAAAAACAAATATATACCCATTTCAATTATTTATTTTTACCAGTGAAACCAATATAACATCTCAACATTTACAAATATACATTTCTGACATTCAAAAACAAAACAAAAACAAATCAGTGACCAATATAGCCACCTTTCTTTGCAAGGACACTCAAAAGCCTGCCATCCATGGATTCTGTCAGTGTTTTGATCTGTTCATCATCAACATTGCGTGCAGCAGCAACCATAGCCTCCCAGACACTGTTCAGAGAGGTGTACTGGTTTCCCTCCTTGTAAATCTCACATTTTATGATGGACCACAGGTTCTCAATGGGGTTCAGATCAGGTGAACAAGGAGGCCATGTCATTAGTTTTTCTTCTTTTATACCCTTTCTTGCCAGCCACGCTGTGGAGTACTTGGGCGCGTGTGATGGAGCATTGTCCTGCATGAAAATCATGTTTTTCTTGAAGGATGCAGACTTCTTCCTGTACCACTGCTTGAAGAAGGTATCTTCCAGAAACTGGCAGTAGGACTGGGAGTTGAGCTTGACTCCATCCTCAACCCAAAAAGACCCCACAAGCTCATCTTTGATGATACCAGCCCAAACCAGTACTCCACCTCCACCTTGCTGGCGTCTGAGTCGGACTGGAGCTCTCTGCCCTTTACCAATCCAGCCACGGGCCCATCCATCTGGCCCATCAAGACTCACTCTCATTTCATCAGTCCATAAAACCTTAGAAAAATCAGTCTTGAGATATTTCTTGGCCCAGTCTTGACGTTTCAGCTTGTGTGTCTTGTTCAGCGGTGGTCGTCTTTCAGCCTTTCTTACCTTGGCCATGTCTCTGAGTATTGCACACCTTGTGCTTTTGGGCACTCTAGTGATGTTGCAGCTCTGAAATATGGCCAAACTGGTGGCAAGTGGCATCTTGGCAGCTTCACGCTTGACTTTTCTCAGTTCATGGGCAGTTATTTTGCGCCTTGGTTTTTCCACACGCTTCTTGCGACCCTGTTGACTATTTTGAATGAAACGCTTGGTTGTTCGATGATCACGCTTCAGAAGCTTTGCAATTTTAAGAGTACTGCATCCCGCGGGAGCAGGGGCTGCAGAGCCTATTGTTACACCACTGTTTGCAAGATATCTCACTATTTTTGACTTTTCTGAGCCTGTCAAGTCCTTCTTTTGACCCATTTTGCCAAAGGAAAGGAAGTTGCCTAATAATTATGCACACCTGATATTGGGTGTTGATGTCATTAGTAGAGATGGGCCGAACCTCCGATTTTAGGTTCGCGAACCGGGTTCGCGAACTTCCGCGGAAGGTTCGGTTCGCGTTAAAGTTCGCGAACCGCAATAGACTTCAATGGGGATGCGAACTTTGAAAAAAAAAAATTATGCTGGCCACAAAAGTGATGGAAAAGATGTTTCAAGGGGTCTAACACCTGGAGGGGGGCATGGCGGAGTGGAATACACGCCAAAAGTCCCCAGGAAAAATCTGGATTTGACGCAAAGCAGCGTTTTAAGGGCAGAAATCACATTGAATGCTAAATGACAGGCCTAAAGTGCTTTAAAACATCTTGCATGTGTATACATCAATCAGGTAGTGTAATTAAGGTACTGCTTCACACTGACACAACAAACTCACCGTGTAACGCACCGCAAACAGCTGTTTGTGTAGTGACGGCCGTGCTGGACTGGTGCGCACCATGGCGAGAGTGCATGTTTTGGTGGCTTTACAGCCCATATGGTCGCCTGGCTGATGTAGCTGAATGACAGAACAGTGACTGTCCAGCTGATCAAATTTGGTCTGACCACAATGAAGCAACGACCTTATTATCTTTTGTGTGCCCCCCGAGACACTCATCTATGCGCCGGTCATTGCTTCATTGTGATACGCAAGCCCCTTCACCACGGCAAGGTAATGATCACGAAGGGGAATGGGCGCATGTACATGCCTTTTCTTTTGTTGTTGCAGCTGCCCGCAGTGCAGCCAGAAAAATTAGGCAGTCATGTACACGCACCAGAAAAATTATTACAGCGGCCGCTGCTAGCAGCGGCCTAAAAAAATTCAGCAATCCGCCTGGAGTCCCGGACCCTGTTGGTGGTGGTGGAGAAGGTAGTCAAGCGGCCTGCAGGCAGACATGCTGTGTGGAGGGACTGGGAGCAACTTAGTCTTCTTGGGGCAGCCCAGGCAGCCAGTCACACGGCGTGCAGGCAGAGATGCTGTGTGTGCGGGGACTGACTTAGTCTTGGGGCGGGCAGCAGCCCTCCGGGATCCATGCCTCATTCATTTTGATAAAGGTGAGGTACTTAACACTTTTGTGACTTAGGCGACTTCTCTTCTCTGTGACAATGCCTCCAGCTGCGCTGAAGGTCCTTTCTGACAGGACGCTTGCGGCAGGGCAGGAGAGAAGTTGGATGGCAAATTGGGACAGCTCTGGCCACAGGTCAAGCCTGCGCACCCAGTAGTTCAAGGGTTCCTCATCGCTGTTCACAGCAGTGTCTACATCCACACTTAAGGCCAGGTAGTCGGCTACCTGCCGTTCCAGGCGTTGGTGGAGGGTGGATCCGGAAGGGCTACGGCGAGGCGTTGGACTAAAGAACGTCCGCATGTCCGACATCACCATGAGATCGCTGGAGCGTCCTGTCTTTGACTGCGTGGACACGGGAGGAGGATTAGTGGCAGTGGTACCTTGCTGGCGTTGTGCTGTCACATCACCCTTAAAGGCATTGTAAAGCATAGTTGACAGCTGGTTCTGCATGTGCTGCATCCTTTCCACCTTCCGGTGAGTTGGTAACAGGTCCGCCACTTTGTGCCTGTACCGAGGGTCTAGTAGTGTGGCCACCCAGTACAGCTCATTCCCCTTGAGGTTTTTTATACGGGGGTCCCTCAACAGGCAGGACAGCATAAAAGACGACATCTGCACAAAGTCGGATCCAGTACCCTCCATCTCCTCTTGCTCTTCCTCAGTGACGTCAGGTAAGTCAACCTCCTCCCCCCAGCCGCGAACAATACCACGGGAAGGTTGAGCAGCACAAGCCCCCTGCGACGCCTGCTGCGGTTGTTCTCCTGCCGCTGTCCCCTCCTCCTCCTCCTCCCCCAAAGAAACACCTTGCTCATCATCCTCTGAGTCTGACTCGTCTTCTGCACACGACTTCTCTTCTTCCTCCTCCTCCCCCCTCTGTGCTGCCGCAGGTGTTGAGGAAACAGCTGGGTCTGATGAAAATTGGTCCCATGCCTGTTCCTGCCGTAACGGTTCCTGGTCACGCTCATTCACAGCTTCATCCGCCACTCTACGCACAGCACGCTCCAAGAAGTAAGCGTAGGGAATTAAGTCGCTGATGGTGCCCTCACTGCGGCTCACCAGGTTGGTCACCTCCTCAAACGGCCGCATGAGCCTGCATGCATTTTTCATCAGTGTCCAGTTGTCGGGCCAGAACATCCCCATCTTCCCAGACTGTTTCATTCTACTGTAGTTGTAGAGGTAGTGGGTCACGGCTTTCTTCTGTTCTAGCAGGCGGGAGAACATGAGCAGGGTCGAGTTCCAGCGAGTCGGGCTATCGCAAATGAGGCGTCTCACCAGCACGTTGTTTTTGCGCTGAATTTCCGCAAAGCGTGCCATGGCTGTGTAAGACTGCCTCAAATGCCCACAGAACTTCCTGGCCTGCTTCAGGACACCCGCTAAGCCAGGGTACTTTGCCACAAATCTTTTAACCACTAGATTCATGACATGTGCCATGCAGGGTATGTGTGTCAGCTTCCCCATATGCAAAGCGGAAAGCAGATTGCTGCCGTTGTCGCACACCACGTTGCCTATCTCCAGGTGGTGCGGGGTCAGCTACTCATCCACCTGTTTCTTAAGAGCAGCCAGGAGAGCTGCTCCAGTGTGACTCTCCGCTTTGAGACAAGACATGTCTAAGATGGCACCGTCTTACCTGGCATGCAGCATAGGCCCTGCGGAGCTGGGGCTGTGTAGCTGGAGAGGAGAACTGCCACTCAGCCAAGGAGGAGGAGGACAGCGAAGAGCATGTAGCAGGAGGAGAGGAGGTGGCAGGAGGCCTGCCTGCAAGCCGTGGAGGTGTCACAATTTGGTCCGCTGCGCCCTGCTTGCCATCGTTCACCACCAGGTTCACCCAATGGGCTGTGTACGTAATGTAGCCGCCCTGCCCGTGCTTGGCAGACCAGGCATCCGTGGTCAGGTGTACCCTTGACCCAACGCTCTTCGCAAGAGATAACACCACTTGCCTCTCAACTTCACGGTGCAGTTGGGGTATGGCCTTTCTCGAAAAATAAGTGCGGCCTGGCATCTTCCACTGCGGTGTTCCGATGGCCACAAATTTACGGAAGGCCTCAGAGTCCACCAGCCGGTATGGTAACAGCTGCCGAGCTAACAGTTCCGCCACGCCAGCTGTCAGACGCCAGGCAAGAGGGTGACTGGCCGAAATTGGCTTCTTCCGCTCAAACATTTACTTCACGGACACCTGACTGCTGCTGTGGGCAGAGGAGCAGGAACCGCTCAAGGGCAGAGGCGGAGTGGAGGAGGGTGCCTGTGAAAGTGGAAGGGAGAAAGCGGCAGAAGCAGATAATGCACCTGATGGAGGAGGAAGAGGAGAAGGAGGGTGGCTTTGCTTTTGTGTGCTGCTGCTGCTTTTGCTCAGGTGGCCATCCCATTGCTGTTTGTGCCTTTTCTCCAGGTGCCTTCGTAAGGCACTTGTCCCTACGTGAGTGTTGGCCTTTCCACGGCTCAATTTTTGTTGGCAGAGCGAACAGATGGCTTTGGTCCGATCTGAGGCACACACATTAAAAAATTTCCACACCGCTGAGCCACCCTGGGATGTGGGCACTATGGGGACCTCAGCAGCTGATGCTGAAGGGCAAGTTGGCTGGCTGTACATAGGTGGCGATACATGGTGCCGGACTCTGCCACCAGCTGTTTCTGACGAAGAGCTGCCCCAGCTTCTTTCAGCAACTTCTCTCCTCCTACTACTCTCTGACTCCCCCTCTGAACTGCCCCCCTCTTCATCTCCTCTATTGGGAACATACAGAGGATCCCTATCATCGTCATCATCGTAATCATCCTGCCCAGCTTCGCTTGACTCAGAAAAATCCAAACATGCACCATCAGTAGGTCCTTCATCCTCCTTACACGTTACATCCATAGTGTTGCCGCGTAACGCAGACATATGAGCTGGTGAAAATTCATCTGGCTGTAACAACAATGGCTGTGCATCAGTGATTTCACCACTAAATAATTCTTGCGAAGTGTCAAATGCAGCGGAAGTGGTGCTAGTAGTAGCGCTGGTGGCTGAGCAAGATGAGGTGTTCTGTGTCGCTAAATACTCAACCACGTCCTGAAAATCTTGGGAGGTGATGGGACGTGCCTTCTTCCGAGCACTGTACTGTGGGCCAGGTCCACACGAAATTACATTTACACGACCTCGCGCAGACCTGCCGGGTGGCCTTCCTCTGGCTCTGGCACTACCTCTTCCTCTACCTGTTTTGTCCATATCGGGTATGCACGGAGTGGTATATCACACTGCGTGCACTCACGTAGGTAGGTGGGTTCACTTAACTGCACAGGTATGCGCACTGATGCGGTGGGTTCACTGAACAGAACAGGTATGCAGTGGCAGGTTCAATGAACAGTACAGGTATACAGTGGCGGGTTCACTGAACACAACAGGTATGCAGTGGCGGGTTCACTGAACAGGTATACAGTGGCGGGTTCACTGAACAGAACAGGTATACAGTGGCGGGTTCACTGAACAGTACAGGTATACAGTGGCGGGTTCACTGAACAGGTATGCAGTGGCGGGTTCACTGAACAGTACAGGTATACAGTGGCGGGTTCACTGAACAGAACAGGTATGCAGTGGCGGGTTCACTGAACAGTACAGGTATACAGTGGCGGGTTCACTGAACAGGTATGCAGTGGCGGGTTCACTGAACAGTACAGGTATACAGTGGCGGGTTCACTGAACAGAACAGGTATGCAGTGGCGGGTTCACTGAACAGGTATACAGTGGCGGGCTCACTGAACAGAACAGGTATACAGTGGCGGGTTCACTGAACAGTACAGGTATATAGTGGCGGGTTCACTGAACAGGTATGCAGTGGCGGGTTCACTGAACAGTACAGGTATACAGTGGCAGGTTCACTGAACAGAACAGATATGCAGTGGCGGGTTCACTGAACAGTACAGGTATACAGTGGCGGGTTCACTGAACAGGTATGCAGTGGCGGGTTCACTGAACAGTACAGGTATAAAGTGGCGGGTTCACTGAACAGAACAGGTATGCAGTGGTGGGTTCACAGAACAGGTATGCAGTGGCGGGTTCACTGAACAGTACAGGTATACAGTGGCAGGTTCACTGAACAGAACAGGTATGCAGTGGCGGGTTCACTGAACAGTACAGGTATACAGTGGCGGGTTCACTGAACACAACAGGTATGCAGTGGCGGGTTCACTGAACAGGTATACAGTGGCGGGTTCACTGAACAGAACAGGTATACAGTGGCGGGTTCACAGAACAGGTATGCAGTGGCAGGTTCACTGAACACAACAGGTATGCAGTGGCGGGTTCACTAAACAGGTATACAGTGGCGGGTCCACTGAACAGAACAGGTATGCAGTGGCGGGTTCACTGAACAGGTATGCAGTGGTGGGTTCACAGAACAGGTATGCAGTTGTGGGTTCACAGAACAGGTATGCAGTGGTGGGTTCACAGAACAGGTATGCAGTGGTGGGTTCACAGAACAGGTATGCAGTGGTGGGTTCACAGCACAGGTATGCAGTGGTGGGTTCACAGAACAGGTATGCAGTGGTGGGTTCACAGCACAGGTATGCAGTGGTGGGTTCACTGAACAGGTATGCAGTGGTGGGTTCACAGCACAGGTATGCAGTGGTGGGTTCACTGAACAGGTATGCAGTGGTGGGTTCACAGCACAGGTATGCAGTGGTGGGTTCACAGAACAGGTATGCAGTGGTGGGTTCACAGCACAGGTATGCAGTGGTGGGTTCACAGAACAGGTATGCAGCCAGACAGGAACAAGTTAAGCCTAACTAATCTTTCCCTGAGAGACAGTCTGCAGCAGCTCGCCCTACTCTCACTAACGCAGGCAGCACACGAGTGACCGTAATGGCCGCCGCTGCCTGCCTTATATAAGGGGGGGTGGGGCTCCAGGGGCTAGTGTAGCCTAATTGGCTACACTGGGCCTGCTGACTGTGATGTAGAGGGTCAAAGTTGACCCTCATAGTGCATTGTGGGGCGAACCGAACTTCCGGAAACGTTCGCCTGCGGGAGGCGAACGCGAACCACCGAAGTTCGCCGGGAAACATTCGCCGGCGAACCGTTCGGCCCATCTCTAGTCATTAGACCACACCCCTTCTCATTACAGAGATACACATCTCCTAATATGCTTAATTGGTAGTAAGCTTTCGAGCCTATACAGCTTGGAGTAAGACAACATGCATAGAGGATGATGTGGTCAAAATACTCATTTGCCTAATAATTCTGCACTCCCTGTACACTATCTAGCCACAGTGTATAAATACATATGTCAGCCTCCATACACCTTTCACTTTGGGTTCCATTTAAGAATTAATCATGCTATGAACAGTTTTCATCCCTGGCACATTTGCGCAAAGATCAGAAGTGTAGATTATGCTGAGAAACAGGCTGTGAAAACACCTATTCCATAGTCTAAAATAAAGCTAGGTACAGGTTTGTTTGGCATTACTAAATAATGTAACATACAAAAATAACTATGCACTCTAGAGGGCGCACTAATACCACAAGGACAGTACTGCGAAACTGAAAATCCACATGCAAGAGAAAGCTCCTGAGGAGGATTGAGGAAATGTTACTGACATCCTATGGTACTACCTTTAGAAGGTAATTGCAGGTTATCATTTGTCATCTGAAAAGCCTAAAACGTAATGCAAATAACAACCTCTCTAGATATAACGATATATATTAATAAAACAGTTATGGTAACATTCTCTCCAAAAGGCAGGATTCTTTGCAGAGGTCATTCAGAAAAAGCACTTAGACAAACAATTTTAATTGTTTATTTTATAATAAAATAAATGCATAAATGATTACATAAAAATGACAAAATGTATGTAGCATTGAATAGATTTATATTGTAAAGACAAGACATAGAACATTTATATTGCAGTTTTTTCTTGGCGGACTCAATGCGCCAGAGCTGCAGGACTAGAACGCGCTCTATAGACAGTAGCAGTCGAGAAGTACACTATCCAGCCACACAGCCACATATAGAAAAATAATAGGAATACAAATTTTAAATAGTAAATGGATCAAGTCTGAGCAGTCTATGAAATGACCATGTCTTTTGGGGATGGTAAATCCAATCAGAAGATAAAGGCTCTATGGTTAGTAGTACAAAGTAATGCCCAGGTCCAAAACGGCTCACAGCAGGATCCATGATGTAATGGATCAGCAGTAAAGGACTTAAAAGGACTTACCGGTAACATAGTAACAATGTTAAAGGGAACCTAAACTGAGAAGGATATGAATTTTTGCTTTCAAAATAATACCAGTTGCCTGACTCTCCTGCTGATCCTGTGTCTCTCAGGGCTCGTTTCCACTATTGCGGTGGGGATGGATTCCACCGCTGATGAAATCGCATGCGGATGCGATTCCCCATGCGGTTTTTGCCGCGAATTCGCATGCGAATTCGCATAGGTGAGGGTATATGCGATTTTAACCATGTCACTGCCTGTGTGAATTTACATTGGTACCTATGCGAATTCGCATGTGAATTCGCTGCATAGAAAGCATGTGATTTCCCTATTAAATGCATTGCATGCGATTCGCATGCATTACACTCGCAGGCAAATTCTGCGGCTCTTTTGTGCGTTTTTTCACCACTGAAAAAACGCACCTCAACAACGCTACAGTGGAAACAGGCCCATCCACTTGCATTACATGTGCGAATCCGCATCCGTTGGACGCATGCGGATTCGCGATAGTGGAAACGAGCCCTAATACTTTTAGCCACAGCCCCTCAACAAGCATGCAGATCAGGTGCTCTGACTGAACTCAGGCTGGATTAGCTGCATGCTTGTTTCAGGTGTGTTATTCAGCCAATACTGCATTCAATGATATCAGCAGGACAACCAGGCAACTGGTATTGTTAAAAAGGAAATATCCATATCCCTCTCACTTTAGGTTTCCTTCAAAGGGGGCCTCGTGTAAATAAACTGACGAGTTGAATAAATTAAATTCTAAATAGGACATTCCAAGAATCCCATTGTCATATGTTGATGTTATGGGTTAAAAATCTAGGCTTGAATTTTAAACTTTCTCAATGGCACCTGCCTGAGGCAAACTTGTGAGAATGCCCACCCCCCCCCCAATTTGGAATGATTGCACAGCACCCTCAGTTTAGGTAGGTAAGTAGCCATGTATATGTGCCTGCCCCCTGTATAGGGTAGCCAGGTATAGTTGCCCCCAGTATCGGTATTATAGTTGCCCCCAGTATAGGTAGTATAGTTGTCCCAGTGTAGGTAGTATGGTTGGCCCCAGTATAGGTAGTATAGTTGCCCCCAGTATAGGTAGTATAGTTGCCCCCAGTATAGGTAGTATACTTGTCCCAGTGTAGGTAGTACGGTTGGCCCCAGTATAGGTAGTATAGTTGCCCCCAGTACAGGTAGTATAGTTGCCCCCAGTATCGGTAGTATAGTTGCCCCCAGTATAGGTAGTATAGTTGTCCCAGTGTAGGTAGTATAGTTGGCCCCAGTATAGGTAGTATAGTTGGCCCCAGTATAGGTAGTATAGTTGCCCCCAGTACAGGTAGTATAGTTGCCCCCAGTACAGGTAGTATAGTTGCCCCCAGTATAGTTAGTATAGTTGCCCCCAGTATAGATAATATAGTTGCCCCAGTATATGAAGCCAGGAAGGAGGAGCAGGCACACAGTGGTGGGGAGGACCCCCCTCCTTCACCTGGGGCTCTCCCTTCCCCCTCCAGATATTACAAGCAGCATGAGCATGGCAGCGGGTGGGGAATGAATTACTCACCTCTTCCTTCCGCATTCCAGGCGTGACGTCGGAGCGCTGCGTGTGTGCCCCAGGTCTCCTCCTTCTTCAATGTCGTCCACTGCGTACAGTACGTAGTACTCAGTGGGCGCCCCTCACCACTGTGTGCCCGCTCCTCCTTCCTGCGCTGCTACCCCCTCTTGCTGACCTGATCACGGTGGGCCCCCCCACCATGGCCAGCCTGGCGCAGCCCCCCAGACTTCCGCCGCTTGAGAAAGACGCCTTACTTGGCGTCATGGATGGGCCAGGCCTGACTGCCCACATTAGTTTTGCTACCTTATACCAGTTGACAGGGAGAATTGTGCTGCAGCCCATCTGCAGAGAGACTGATACTTGTAGCGCTGTGTTATTAAATTCCGCAGTGAAAAAAAAAGACAGAAAAAAGGAAGCAGAGGCTAGTTGTAAGTAGGACTGGCACTATGTAAGTATTTATCTGATCATGCTATATGTAACTTCAGGTACTCTTTACAGATTAACTGTATTGAAAATAACGAAAAGAATAAACTTGCTTATTTTTTTTTACAATATTCATTTATAAATGATTTAGTCAGTGATTGCCCATTGTAAAATCTTTCCTCTCCCTGATTTACATTCTGAAATTTATCACTGGTGGTGACATCTATAGTTCTGCTAGGTGATCTGTTCACAATGTCTGTTGTAGAGAGTTCTATGCACAGAGGGAGATATTGCTTGCTTGGCAGTTGAAAACAGCCATTATTTCCCACAATGCAACAAGGTTCTCAGACAGCAGACTGTCAGGACCATGGCCCTGACATCACACTGTGGGAGGGATTCCACCACAATATCAGCCATACAGATGTCCCTGATTATGTATTCCAGAAAAGGTAAAGATTTCTCGTGGTAAAGGAGGTATTGGCTACTGATAGGGATAAAGTTCAATCCTGGGTTGAAGTTTCTCTGTAAGCTGTATAACTATAGTAGACTTATGTCACTAAAAAACAACCACTTTAGATAATCTTGGGTGACAGTCCACTTTGTGTTCAATTGTCCCCAAAGTTAGGTTTTGTCTTCATCAGTCATTGATTGATTGTTATTTTACTAGCCGACCCGCGGCGTAGCATACGCCGCATAAGAGGGTAGAGGGCAGGAAGGCGGTATTGGGCATAGCGGCAGGGAGGGGGGTTGGACCCCCCCCCCCTCACCTGGGTCCCCCATGTGTGCTCTTTCTCCAGCTGAAGCTCAGCAGGAACCCCCCTCACCTGGGTCCCCCATGTGCGCTCCCCCTCCTGCTTAAGCACAGTAGTAGCCGCCACTATTAGTAAGAGGCAGCGGGCGGGGATGACTCACCTCTTCCGTTTTCCATCGTGCGTTCCACTGTCGTCACTTCCTGCAATGCCGCACACTGTATTGGTGTAATTTGCCTTTTTAAAACAGAAGGAAATCTGCAAAAATTCGGCTATAAGTGAACATTTGTGGTTACCCACAATGCACTGCTACTAAATATGCAAATAATTCCTTTTCATTCTTAGTAAGCCAAGCAAGCATCCAGAACCACTGGTGTATAGCAAGCCTATAGCTTTAAATTTTACACAGCCAGATCAAACCCACATGTGACAGCCTGTTTCAGATTTTTGGTCCTCATCCGTACATGGCAAGGATTGAAATGGCTGTATGAGATGGGGTTTGGACCAGTACAAAAGAGTACCCAAGCAGCTCAGGGTGACCCAAACCACTTGGAATGTATAGGTGGATAAACGTGACCAAAAAGACCTTCTACTAAAAAAATCAAAGCTTGGTGTAATTTGCCATCTTAAAACAGAAGAAAATCTGCAATAATTCAGCTATAAGTGAATATTTGTGATTACCCACAATGCACTGCTACTAAATATGCAAATTATTCCTTTTCACCCTTGGTAAGTCAAGCAAGTTTATAGCTTTAAGTTTTACACAGTCATATCAAACCCACATGTGACAGCCTATTTCAGGCATTTGGTCCTCATCAATACATAGCAGGGATTAATAAGGCTGTATGAGATAGGGCTTGGACCAGTACAACAGAGTAACCAAGCAGCTCAGGGTGACCCAAACTACTAAGAATGTATAGGAGGATAAAAGAGACAAAAAAGCCCTCCTGCTAAAAAACGCAAAGTTTGGTGTAATTTTCCTTCTTAAAACAGAAGCAAATCTGCAATAATTCAGCTATAAGTGAACATTTGTGGTTACCCACAATGCACTGCTACTGAATATGCAAATTATCCCTTTTTGCCCTTGGTTTGATATGACACTACTTCTTCTTCTTGCTTGGACCAGCCCCTTCTTGCTTGGACCGGCCCTGGGGGCAGGGCGCTACTTCTTCTTCTTGCTTGAAGGTTGAGGCACTTACTCTATTATATATATAGATTTACCAACTGCACCTGCTTGGCCTCCAATCCCTCTCCAACTCTAGATAAGACCAAGGCCAGATTTATACTTTTTCCACCCCTAGGCCAAGTATGTTGTGGATCACCTTTCTTGTGCAGTAGTGTCCCTCCCATTCCACGTCTGGTGCTCCCCATGTGCTACTAACAGTAAAATTGCTGGGCACTTTACAGGAGTTTACATGTCACCCTATATTCATGGTCATATTATGGTCATATTATATTAATGAAAATGGAGAGTAATATAGCGCGCTTATGATAAATAAAGACACTATTATAGCTTAGCAGCTGCTCCATAATGGAGGGGACTATGATGGGATGTAAAGGCTGTTTTTGTTATTGATCTTACTGCTTTATGTTTTATTCGGAGTCTAAAAATGTTATTGTGTGCAAAGAGTTGTACTGTATATGCTGGTTAATATTTTGCCTATAAAATATAATACTTTTACAATATCATGCTTGATAATTAACCTATTCGCGTTCCGTCATTTTCACTTGAGAAATGTTCACCTCCCATTCATTAGCCTATAACTTTATCACTACTTATCACAATGAACTGATCTATAGCTTGTTTTTTCCGCCACCAATTAGGCTTTCTTTGGGGGGTACATTTTGATAAGAGCCACTTTACTGTAAATGTATTTTAACAGGAAGAATAAGAAAAAAATGGAAAAAATTCATTATTTCTCAGTTTTCAGCCATTATAGTTTTAAAATAATACATGCCTCCATAATTAAAACTCACGTATTGTATTTGCCCATATGTCCCGGTTATTACACCGTTAAAATTATGTCCCTATCACAATGTATGGCGACAATATTTTATTTAGAAATAAAGGTGCATTTTTTCCGTTTTGCATCTATCACTATTTACAAGTTTAAAATAAAAAAAATATAGAAGTATTTCATCTTTACATTGATATTTAAAACGTTTAGACCCTTATGTAAATATTTACATGTTGTTTTTTTTTTATTGTAATGCTTTTTTTTATATTAATTATTTTATTTGGGTAGTTTTGGGAGAGTGGGATGTAAACATGTGATATATAATGTAAATGTGTTTGAATTTTATTTTTTTTACTTTTAGTTGTAGTTTTACTTTTTGGCCACAAGATGGCCGCCATGAGTTTGTTTACATGACGTCACTCTAAGCGTAACACACGCTTAGAGCGACGTATGGGGTACGTTACAGCCAGAAAAAGCGAAGCTTCCGAGAGAAGCTGTCGCTTTTTTAGCGGGGGAGAGGAATCAGTGATCAGGCACCATGGCCTGATTCATTGATTGCCTGGCTAACGAACCGCGGGCCGGGAGCGCGCGTGCACGCACGCGATCGGCCGCGGGAGCGCGCGGTAGCGCGCATGGTTCCTGGACGTAGTTTCTACGTCCAGGAACCAAACTTGGTTAAGATACTATATATATATATATAATATATATTTTAATGTTGTTTTTTTCTATTTACATTTTTATGAGTCTAGGGGCCTGATTCACAAAGCGGTGCTAACAGTTAGCACGCTGGTGAAAAGCCCTTTATCATGCCTAAACTCAGTTTAGGCATGATAAGTTTAGGTGTGATAAGTTTAGGCATGATAAGTTTAGGTGTGATAAGTTTAGGCATGATAAGTTTAGGTGTGATAAGTTTAGGCGTGATAAGTTTAAGCGCCAACTGGGTTAGCACCGCATTGCACAGCTGATCAAAAGTTTTGCGCTAGCAATGTCTGGTGCCCTTCGCATAAAGTTTAATGGCGCTGCTTTGCGTGCGGGACTTTGCAAGCGATCTAGACTTATATAAACTTATCATGCCTAAACTTATCACGCCTAAACTGGCTTTTCACCAGCGTGGTGCAATGGTTATCATGCCTAAAGTCTCTAACTGGGTTAGCAGCAAAGCTTTGTGAATCAAGCCCCATGTGTTTTCTTTTTATGTGCAGTGTCATGAGGAGCAGTGATGCTTGCTGGTTGCCCAGCAATGCAGAGGCATATTGTATGGGTAAAGGACATGTCTCACATGAATACAGAGGCTGCATAATGTATCTTAGACGCCACTCCCTTTATAAACACTCAGCCAACATGCAGGCTCAAATGTAGGGTATTTTAGGAGACACAATTTCACAATATCATAAAATATCAATTTAATTTCAAAACTCGTGTTAACCACTTCAGCCTTCAGTGTTGTTTCACCTTATGCATCAGAGAAACTTTCACCTCCCATTCATTCGCCAATAACTTTATCACTACTTATCACACTGAAATGATCTATATCTTGTTTTTTTCCACCACCATTTAGGATTTCTTTGGGTGGTACATTTTGCTAATTATTATATTTTTCTAAATCCATTTTAACAGGGAGATTAAGAGAAAAATTTAATAAATGCATTATTTCTCAGTTTTGGGCCATTATAGTTTTGAAATAATACATGCTACCATAATTAAAACCCATGTATTTTATTTGCCCATTTGTCCCAGTTATTACACCATTTAAATTATGTCCCTATCACAATGTATGGCGCCGATATTTTATTTGGAAATAAAGGTGCATTTTTTTCAGTTTTGCGTCCAACACTTATTACAAGCCCATAATTTAACCACTTCACCACTGAGGGGTTTTACCCCCTGAGCACCAGAGCAATTTTCACCTTTCAGCGCTCCTTCCATTCATTTGTCTATAACTTTATCATTACTTATCGCAATGAAATGAACTATATCTTGTTTTTTCCGCCACCAATTAGGCTTTCTTTAGGTGGGACATTATGCCAAGAATTATTTTATTCTAAATGTGTTTTAATGGGAAAATAGGAAAAATGTGGGAAAAAAAACAATTATTTTTCAGTTTTCGGCCATTATAGTTTTTAAATAATGCATGCTACTGTAATTAAAACCCATGAAATTTATTTGCCCTTTTGTCCCGGTTATAAAACCGTTTAAATTATGTCCCTATCACAATGTTTGGTGCCAATATTTTATTTGGAAATAAAGGTGCATTTTTTTCAGTTTTGCGTCCATCCCTAATTAGAAGCCCATAGTTTATAAAGTAACAGTGTTATACCCTCTTGACATAAATATTTAAAAAGTTCAGTCCCTAAGGTAACTATTTATGTATTTTTTTTAATTGTAAATTTTTGAATTTTTTTTTAATTACAAAAAAAAAAAATGGGGAGTGTGGGAGGTAATGAGTTAATTTTTTGTGTAACACTCATTTATTTCTATGTGAAAAATGCTTAGGGTGTAGTTTTACTATTTGGCCACAAGATGGCAACAGTAACTTTTTATGTATTGCGACCTGCGAGCGTCCTTCCGGACGCTCGCAGGAAATAGTAGGAGGCTGTGAGTGTTTGTTTTTTCTCACAATGATCGCGCTGCCCATCGGAGAGCAGCGGATCATTGTGGGGCTTAGATCAACGAATGGGAATGGATTTTCCCGTTCATTGTTCTCCGGACGAGCAGGCGGTGGCGTGTTTACTAGCGGCGGGCGGCGTGTTTACAAGCGGGAGCACGGACAGCGACGGAAAGTACGGATTTCTCCGTCCCTGGGGGTTAAAGGATGGAAAAAGGGACGGAGAAATTCGTACGGGCGGGGGTAAAGTGGTTAAAAAAATAACAGTAATATACCTCACCACATACATATTAAACAAGTGCAGTCCCTAAGGCAACTATTTACGTATTTTTGTTTAATATATATATATATATATATATATATATATATATATATATATATATATATATATATACATATACATATATATATATATGTAATGTTATGTAGCTATTGGGGAGTGTGAGAGGTAAGGGTCTAATTTTAAAACGTAAAAAAAATGTAATTATCTGGAAATTTTAATTTCCAGATGTAATTTTACTATTTGGTCACAGGAAGCACCCTCACAGCTTACTTCTGCATGCATAGTGTTACTATGCAAAGCAGAAGTAATGTGAAGCTGGCACAGAAGGGGATTTGTGAAAGACGGAGCCATCTCTTTGACGGTGTCAGTCTTTCATACGGGGACTTAGATCAATGAATGTGAACTTTGTTCCCATTCATTGATCTCTGGGCTAACAAAAAGCGGCAGGATCGTGCGCCTCAGGCAGCAGCAGCAGTGCAGGCCATCTGGACGGATATATCCATCCAGATAGAATTAACTGGTTAATATTACATAGGCGGGGACTCCATTCAAAATTCTGAAAAACAATCACAATGTGGGATTTTCTCTCATACAACAGGCCTGATGCACACTTCATCAGATGAAAACTTGCAATTTTCTTTAAAACATGCAGAAGCATAAGGAGGGCTGATAACCAGGACTGACACAGGGTTGACACTAGATTCCCTCTAGAACAGTTGATCGGGACCAACATTGGCTGTGAGAATGAATATGGTGTTGACCTTGTATAGTTCGCCCTCCTTATATGCAGTCATGTGAAAATACAGCATTTGTAAAGTGCTTTTCTCCCATTGGACTCATAAGCATGGCTCAAACCGGCAATTGGTTAATTGTGGTACAGAGAGGTTAATTGTGGTTGTGAGAGGTTTGGGGCAGTTTCAGCAAGTCCTTCTTGTAGTGTGTAGTGTGGAAAGCATGATGGTCCTGAACCAAAATGTGTGTGACATTTTTGCCATTCTGAAAACTTTGCTGAGGTATTAGATTTTAGTTTGGACTTAGGGAAATTTAAACTTATTGAGCCTTGAACAAAATCATGATTACTGATGCCTGCTAGTACCAGGCCTCAGTCCCTCAGGGGACAGTTCAGGATTGAGAGATGTATAGATGTGTTGCTAGCCAAGAGGGTAGCGGCACATCGATTGTTATGGGAGTAGAAAGGGACGATGTGATGCACATGATGGAGCTGTTTCTGGGGGGAGGAGTAGAACAAAATTATCTAGGGTTGGCAGGGTGTCAAAGTAGCTAAAGTCTAATGAGCGGGATCTTAGGGCGATGTCAGGAGGCTCCTGTGCACATGCTAGATTGGGAAAGATGGCAGCGCATTCAAACTGAAGTTTTACCTGAATGATCACCGCCGTGGGGAAGTCCAGTAGGGAATAATCTGTGCACATATTAGTTACTGAAGCTAACACCTCCCTTTGCCTGTTTTGAGTGCTAGGTGTGTAATATAGTCCAGTTGCTGGAGCTCTGCACATCCATGCATATAAATCATTCAGGTAAAACTTCTGTTTGAAAGCGCTGCCATCTTTTCTGCTGTGCAAATTGAATGTAAGTATACTAGTGGCTAGCTGCATTCATTGCTTCAAATCTACTTTCAAAATTTTTATATTAGAATTAGTACATAATTTGCATCTGCTTTGCATTCAAGGCATGTATTTAACTCCAGTGGGGCTTTGCATCGCCTCTGTTGGTCTATATTGCAGGTGCAACCTTGAGCGCTGTCATTTATCTGCCTGTAAGTATCATCTAGCGTGGGTACCTAGCTTAAGCCACTTTGTTTTTTACTGGAGCAGATTATATAAATAAATGAATTGAGCAGGGATTACATACCACCAACTTCTAATGTACCTAAAAGATGAAAAATGAGAGAAGAAGCAGCGGACCACAGGCAGACCACACAAGCTAGTGATTTGCTTGCCACTAGTTAAGTTAGACATATTATATAGCTCCCCTCAGCTCCCCTGCTGTCTTTCGGTATATACAGTATGTTCTTGCCAGTGATGCAGTTAACACCATGGATGGGCAGGACTGTCTGTGATACCTAATGCAGTTAGATGTCCCTAAGTGCCCATCAATGATCCAGTCCTGATTTGCAATCTTACCACTTTCATATAATATGAGGGACTACCTAAGGTATCTATTTAAAATATATTCACTCACTTTACCCTTCTATTACATAGGTTTGGTAAGATTGTACAACCAAGACTGTATCATTGATGGGCACTTTAAGGGCTGACAGCGAAACAAGAGACTGTCACTAAGATGGTGTGGTTGCAAGAGGGTTCACTAATAACCCCACCAATCCATGATATTGACAGTGTCTGGCTTGCAGCAGCCAAGACTTTTCATTTTCTAGTACAATATTAAAGTATTTTTGTAACACCGTAATTTTAAATGTATACATTGTTATTGCATTTCTTTAAAATTGAGGTATTTACTACATACCAGGGCCAGATTTACCATAAGGCACTGTAGGCACGTGCCTACAGGCGATTGATGATGGAAATGTTTCTTACTCCCCTCCCTGACTGTTACTCTCCTTCCTTCCCTATTTAGGGTCCTGATGAGAGTATAAATGAGAGGTTACTCACCCTGCTCTAAATACCTAATACTTGGGGGTACCTCTAGCTACTTAATATTGAGGGTACTTCTGGCTACCTAATACAAAGGGGCACCTGCAGCTACCTATGAGGGGCAAGGGAAGTAAGGGAGAGGTGACAACGGGGCCAGCCAGCACACTTGTGGTACAGTTTGGATGGGGTTTGTAGATTCATGGAGGGTGAAGTCTAAGGTTTCAGGATAACTGTGCCTATAGGTTCCTGTGAGGTAATTCCGGACCTGCTACATACCGTAATATAATCCAGGAATGGGGGTTTAAAGCTGAACTTCAGGCGAACATTTGCTGTAAATACACACATGAAATATGGCATATCTGAAATATCTCACTTGCCAAAAGATCCAAAATCTGTCCAGTCAGTCCTATGATACAGAAGTCTTTAGACAGCCAAGCCAGACAACATGGCCAGCAACCCAACTTTACTTTTTCTCTGGGTCACTCTAAACTGGTCAAAATCTGTGATAGTCATCATAGTGCCCTCTCCTACTGCAAGGAAGCTCACCATTAGAGTGACAGCACTGAGCCGCACCTCTTCTCGCTGCTGCTACATCTTTGTATCTTGTCTTTACAGACTGCCACATGTGGCTCTCAAGAATTTTGCATTAGGAAAGACTGTAACAAGTAATGCCATTCCTTAAAAAATGGTAGTGTAACCCCCCCCAAAAGAGGGGTTTCAGAATACTAAAGCATTACTATGTGTGTGGCGCTTTTAAGACTAATTATCAAGCTGCTAGAACCAAAATGGCGCATAATAAGCGAAAGAATGGTCGCTTAATCAGTTGCTAGGCGACTGCAGTATGGAAAGTAGGGGAATTTGCTGGAACTTTCCAGAGCCCCGCATGGCCTGTCAGAGAGACACAGCGCAGGCGCAGGGGGCAGGGTCTAGAAGGGTGTAACCCGGAGGGAAGTAGTGTGAACCAGAAGAGAGTGGGAGAGAGCGTGGAGGAGAGAGGACTTGAAGCAGGAGCTAGCGGTGCAGAGCAGGGTGGAAGGCCAGACCAGCGCAGAGAAAGGCCGTAGCAGTCGCCCAGAAGCTAGGGGGACGCGGCGGCCTTCCAGTGAAAGACACAGTCGAGCAGTAAGGATGGCGGAAGTGGGCCGGACACTACCCGGAGGCCGGAGGCGGCAGACCCGGACCAAGCCCGACCTAAAGACATTCGCAATCAGATGAGTAAAGGCCTGGGAGCCAAACCTAAGCCATAAAGTGTGTACAGTTTGCAGCCAGTGTCCATCGTAAGCTTGCTGATGATAGCAAGCCAGAACCTGGAGAGACCCAAACTCTGTCCCTGAGTGGTATTGCTAAAGACTGCCTGTGTGGGAGAGCTGTACAGTCACAGAGATATTGTGCTGTGAATACAGTTGTTTATGCAGAAGAAAGCTGCTGATATAAAGTGAGACAAGTTGCTAATGCTATTGATTATAAAAAGTCCAGGCCCTACTATCACTGAGAGACATTCATAGCCTCAATAGAGTACCCTGCTGAGCTGACACAGCCCCGCTTGCATATTGTCCTGTTACATAGAGACATTATTCCTGTCAAGTCCATTTCAAGTCAAGAGTTAAACTTCATATGTTGATGTGTTCTGCATAATTACAAAGAGTCTGATATCTAAAGAGAACCTGTCAGTATTACAAAGCTAAGTGGAAGAGGAGGAGTTACATTGTATCTTGTGATGTTAAAGTATACTGCAGGAGAAACCAGGTGATACCTGATCAAGATACAGAGTCAACTAAGTTGGAATACAATTGTTGCAACGTTGCAAAGTCAAGAGCTTATTCAGCCGTAAAGTCAAAGTGCACTTAAAGAGAGTTCTATTGTAGGAGGGTGGTGTTGATGGTATAGAGGGGTGCATCGGTCAATTCATATTTTATTTATCTTTATTTTGCTTTAACCCTTTTTGATTATTTGATTTATATTTTATTTTGTTTGTTGTTTTGGGAGGCCCAATCCAGAGGGGAGGTATTAAGAGTAAAGTGTATTGAGTGCTACAAATACAACCTAAAGAGTCTAAAAGATCTTGGAGCAAGGTGAATGTCCTGATTGGACCAACCATCTAACTATTCAGTACAATATTGCGAACTGTCACGAGTTTCCCCTAAGGTTTTGTTAAGCAGTATAACTTGGGCTTGGTTGCAAGGGACTGAGAACTGATTAGGTTTTGGACTGAATTGCTCAGTAGACCAGCCCTTTCCCCAGCCCACGCCCAACAACAGTACTGTGATCTGTATAAGCTGTAAAGTGGTTGATTGTTGTACAAGAAGACCTTTTGATGCTCACTATAGTTTGTTTGTAACTAACCGTTTCCTTCCGCAGGTTTTACCGATGCAACGGCTGTGAAGACTAGAGATTGTGTATTATTGACCTTTGATGTGCAAGGGAGGTGTGTTGTGACATTGAAGTGTTTTGGGTTGATTTCAACTACCGTGACCACTGTTCAGTTGCGAATAAATCTTTGATAATCTCATCTGAGTCTGGTACTTACGGTTCATATCGTTTACATTAGTACCTTTCAACTGCTTGGGGACTAAAGGCAGAATCTCAACAGAAATTATGCTCATACATTACTGCTGGGAGCCTGCCTGCTCATTTAAAAGTTGCTCTTGCTGGTCTGCTCCTTGCAAATCTGCTAGGAGTACTCCCATATCTGTGAACTGTTATGTGCATAACAGGTCTGAGGGTCAGTGCTAGCCATTGTCCCTTTTAGCAATAGGTTGTCTAGGGCTAGGCACATGCCTTAGGAGCTATGTAGTGGTGAATTCATTACACTCTTTCATTATGGAGTTACAGCTGCCTGTACATGAGTATATGTATGTATGTGCACCAATGTGTATGTATGTGTAGGTAGATGTGAACGTATGTAGGTCTGTGTAAGCATGTATATCAGGGGTCTCAAACTCGCGGCCCGCGGGCCATTTGCGGCCCTCGATACAATATTTTGTGGCCCCATGGCCCCAGAGCTTGTAGGGGCCCCCAGTGGCTACAAGAGGAAAAAAAAAATTTCAAATCGGCCTTATAGTTTTTGAGAAAATCGATTTTAAAGTTGCAAAGGAAAAAAATACACATTTAAAAACCCGCCGACTTTAATGGTTAATAGCAAATCCACCTTAAATGCTAAAAACCCTAAATTTGCAGGATATGTTAAGGAGATCATTAGGAATAAGAGGGAAAAACAATTTTTCAAAAAGACCTTATAGTTTTTAAGAAAATCGATTTTAAAGTTTCGAAGGGAAATAGTATACTTTTAAATGCAGTAAATGTCACTTTTAGTAGCAAGCCTAACGGTAGTGTAATTTTACATGTATCAAAAGAAAGAGCAATACATTTCCTGACAGGGTTTCCAGGGCGTCCATACGCAGCCGCAGCGCTTTGGCCAGGGTAGCGCTAAACAAGGGCTGCAGACCCCCAAATCCCCCGCGCAAACATCCACGACTGCGCTGAGAGGCAGAGCTTCCAGCTGTAGCTCTGCCCCTCCTGACGTCAATCGCCGAATGGATCGCCGCCTCTCCCCCGCCTTCTCTGTGAAGGAAGAGTGAGAGGGGTGGGCAGAGGCGGCGATCCGGCGATTGACGTCAGGAGGGGCAGAGCTGAAGCTGAAAGCTCTGCCCCTTCCAGGAAATGCCGGCGGATTGCCCCCCGGGGCGATTTGGGGGCTCTGCAGCCCTCGTTTTGCGCCGGGGACACGTGAACTCCCTTATGCGGCCCAGCCTCATCCTGACTTTGCCTCCTGCGGCCCCCGGGTAAATTGAGTTTGAGACCCCTGATGTATATTTTTATATGTAAGTATGCAAGTGTAAGTGTGTTTGTATGCAAAAAGTTCATTTTAGGGTTATCTGAACAGTAGTCATTGGGAAGTGGCAGTGGTTAAAATGATT
This sequence comes from Hyperolius riggenbachi, assembly GCF_040937935.1. Lineage (NCBI taxonomy): Eukaryota > Metazoa > Chordata > Amphibia > Anura > Hyperoliidae > Hyperolius > Hyperolius riggenbachi. Next base: position 291,702,081 of record NC_090651.1, read on the forward strand.
TACTGTACATATTGGATGAATTTTAACAAAGGGTGATTGTGTATTTTTATTTAGTCTTAAAAGAATGCTGTAAGGGGCAGTGGGGGAAAAAGAATTGAACTTACCTGGGGCTTCTAATGGCCCCCCGCAGACGTCCTGCGCCCGCGTAGCCTGCGCAGCCGCGGCTTTGCTCCTGCTGGTGTCACCTGGAGCAGTACGGTCTGCGTCTGCACAGTATGCTCCTGGTGACACCAGCGGGAACGAGGACGCGCCCGCGCAGGTGCAGTGGTTTGTGACTTTAACCTTCTGGGGACTGGCTGCCCAATCCCCCTTAAGGACCAGGCCATTTTACATGCGCGAGGGGGGAATTTGGGGGGGTCAGGCAGCTGGACCCCCAGTATAGTTAGTTAGGCATGGTGTCCCCAGTGTAGCCAGGTGTCCCCCGTATTGCCAGCAGCTTTTACTCACCTCACAGGCTGCAGCGAAGAGCAGCTCTAACCCCCTCCACTCTGACCGGCATCCCCGCTCGCATTGCCGTTAAGTTCAGAGTCGTGGCTTGATGACGTCATGAAGCCAGGACCCGACACTTAAGGCAGAGCGAGCGGGGATGCTGGCCAGAGCAGAGGGGAGCGACGATTGCCGGGGGAACGTCAAGAAGGTGAGTCCCTGTCCTCTTCTTCCCCTCAGACAGCCGCTGCCAATATTGATCACTACAATCGGCCAGCGATTGTAGTCATCATGTGATCAGGAACCAATGGCGATGGCTCCTGATTACTGATGGGAGATGTCAGCTGTCATACGACATCTTAATCCCCCCTCTCGGGTACGCATGATTGCGTTGGGAGCGGAAATGGCAGGTGGCGTAAAGCCTACGCTGCATCAGAGTTAGTAAGCCACAAGTGCGGCATAGGATTTACGCTGCCTGGTCCCCTGTAGGTTAAAGTCGCAATTCTGGAAGTGAACTGGCAGCGGGGGCCAGAGCATCAGTGACTGGTTGTGCCTGCGGGGGACCATTAGAAGCCCCCAGTAAGTTCAACTCTTTTTCCCCAACCCCCCTTAGAGCATTCCTTTAAGTCACAGTTCCCCAACCCTGTCCTCAAGGCCCACCAACAGTACATGTTTTGCAGAAAACCGCAAACATTCACAGGTGAGGTAATTAGTGTCTCACCAAAGCTAATTAACTTCCTCTGTGGATTTCTACAAAGCATGCAGTGTTGGTGGGCCCTGAGAACAGGGTTAGGGAACACTGCAAAATGTAGGTGACAACTTAATCTTGATTTTTAGACATTCTAAAGGTGGCCATACATCTAGCGATGATCGGCAGATTTGACCAAGAGACAAAATCTCTCTCTAATCAAATCTAATTAGAGAGAGATCTATCAGCTGCCCATACACCGCAGGCTTATTACCAATCAAATGAATGCTGAAAATGATCAGAAATTGGCCTTGTGTCGCTGCAGCTGCTGCGTTGCCTCCCCACGTGGTTGCTGGCGTACATGTGGTGTGGTTTCGTTGTTTTCATCACTCCTCCCGATTCTGTTCCTTGTTACTGCCACGCACCTGAACGACCACGGCGGCTTGACATCTTGCAGCATGTCCGATCGACATACTCAACCCTAAACTTGTGGTGTGAGAGAACGCGGAAAAGCCGCCGCGTGTACTGACAGCAAGGCGGCTGATTCCGTGTCCAACGCGGCGGTCTGCATGCGGAAGCGTGCATCTAGTGACATGGCAGAACGCGGAAAAGCCGCTGCTTGTACTGACAGCGAGGTAGCTGGTTCCGCATCCAGCGCGGCGGTTTGCACGCAGCAGCGTGCAGCTGGTGTGGCTGAGCCTGTTAGTTCACACAGATTTAGGAATACGCGCGCGCGCGCGCTGAAAGGCAGAACTTTTATGATGGTGAAGGTGGGGATCAGATGACCAGGCCGGTCAGCTGACCTCAGAGCTGGTAACCATTGGTTGATCACTTTAGGGTGGCGCCAGAGAGCACTGCTCTATATATGGTTACTGCTGGCCACTCTCAAATTGTCTGCCGTTGCGATCACTACGTGGAAGCACTTAGACCTTAGTCAGATCCAACAGTGTGGTTGAACCAGGAGGACCTGGGAATTCACACTGAGCCAGATTACTTGTATTATCATTCTGTTATACTTCAGACTAGTTCCAGGGTGTAGAGACCACGGACCTCACACCCAAGACTAGGGAACTTGCATTATCATTCTGCTATACTTCAGACTAGTTCCAGGGTGTGGAGACCACGGACCTCACACCCAAGACTAGGGAACTTGCATTATCATTCTGTTATACTTCAGACTAGTTCCAGGGTGTAAAGACCACGGAGCTCACACCCAAGACTAGAGAACTTGTATTATCATTCTGTTATACATCAGACTAGTTCCAGGGTGTAGAGACCACGGACCTCACACCCAAGACTAGGCATTGTTTGATATTTGTTATGACCTGTGGCTTTTCTGACTATCCCTCTGCTTTCTGATTTGGTACCACGCATATCTGATCACGTTGCCAAACACTGCCTGACTTGGATACCGAATCAGCCTTCTGTCTTTGTACTTTATCTGTCTGTGTGTTGCCGACCTGGCTTGCCCGACCTCGAGAGCTATCTCTCTCCACTTAAGAGATAGTCTCCAAGATCGGTCAGTGACATCCACCTTCAGGTGTCACTCACTCTCTGGTCCTTCCTACCTTCAGCCTGACTCCACCCCTTGGAGAGTCTCAGGCTGCTGGAAGGTTTCTGTACCCTCCAAAGCAGTATCTTCTGTACTGCTTAGGGTCACCTGTTCATCAGGTGGGTTGCTCAAAGTCATACTGTTACACCAAACACTCACCATATATATATATATCTAGAGGTGTCCAGAGGTTAGCGCTATATCTGTATTATTGGTGATTCTGCAGATCATCCATAATCAGGTATAGATCTGTATTCTTGGTGATACTGCAGATCACCAATAATCAGATTCTCTCTGCGTGCAGACACCGATCGTCACAGGTGGCATTGTAGATCGGGCATGCATTTGCCGTCACTGATTTTCATCCGATTCTATAATTATTGAATCGGATAGTCGATCGGCCACTAAGTCGATAGATGTATTGCCACCTTTAATATGTTTTTTCCCCCTTGGGTGTAGGGGCTCAAGATAGGGGGTCGTCATCAAGGCTTGGGAACCAAAATGGTTAAAGTCCTTTTGATACCTGCAATCCACTCCTTTCCTGTCTGTGCCTAGATCACAACAGGCCTGATCGCTGATTTGGCAGTAATTCTGGCATGCACAAGCTTTGGCAAAATGATCGAAGACTTGCTCAGGGCTGTATGTGAACAGATGCTGTGAAAGGAAAGTATTTACACAGAGAGGATTGAAGTCACTAAATACTCTGTGTTGCAAGGACAATAATTTACAGTGTTTTCTATGAGAACCTGCACAGCGTGGTCATGTGACCCCCTGAAATTAACACAATTGGCCAGTTACAGAAATATTAATAAGAAGTGAGAGGCAAGGGTTAATTTCTTTTTGTTTTTCTTCGTATAGACACTGTGGTGATGGTAACCTGTGTTGTACACATTTCTGCCGCATGTTAAAACTGACTTGCAGACTACTGCATATGTTTATTTAAAAAGTAAACTCAAGTAAGTAGCGCCATGGAAAAATGTATGTCACATTAGAAACGGTTTAAAAGGGTGACTACAAAGGTAAGCGGAGCTGCTACATACAATATAAACCGAATCTGACATGTACTGGAAATCTTTGATGGGAACCAAAAATGACCATGAGCAGAGTTCATGGGTGTCAAGTGATCATTAACTGGATGTTAAAAGAGCCGTTGGAGGTATCGAAGGAAGCGAGACATCAAAATGCGGCCGTGGCATTGAAACGCGCATATCCTGGAATTAAGAGGTGTCTTTGAAAGTAAAATTCATCGTTTGACGTTTCTGCTTATGGTTAATGAGGTCTTTGATGTGTTTTTGAGAACTGCTCCTTTCATTCTGTCTTACAGTGTAATGATCAGCGGGGTTTTTTCACAGGTCACGAAGTGTGTTCTGAATCTGTAGCGTATTAAGTGGCAAATTAGGAGAGATTTTGTGCCTTTGGCTGCCTTCCTTTTCCTTTCCTGCTTTGGGAGGTAGGACATTATCCAGAGGGGAGCGAAGTAACCACATTGTTTGATGCTTGGCAATAACAGCCCTTCCTTCTCCCTCACAGACCCTGACTCAGCACCAGAGACAAACTGTGATGTCCTGCTACTTTCATGTGACTCTTACTCAGACAGACCGTTGGTTAAGGTTACACACGGATTAACCTTTGGCTTGGGTGGTCAGGTATAAGTTAATGTTAAATATGTCCGGGTTCATCAGATTTTGAAAGCCCTGCGGCGTGATAAAGAAATGTTAACCTTTTTATAAGATCCTTCTCACCTTAAACTTTTTTATTTGCTACCGTGCATAACTAGCTGTATATTGTCCCAATCCCACAAATTGCCAGCAATGACTCCTTAGAGAGTTCCATAGATGCATTGTTCTATGGTAGTTACTGCAATTTATGGACCGCCTGGGATTTCTGTCCAGGAAAGGAAAACCACACATGCAGATCATTCTCTGATAGGCTGTAAGAGCAACACATTTTATTGTTTTTCTCTGTTAGGCTGGGTAATATACGGTATACTGGTGAACCAGGGATGAAACACCCTCATGTATTTGACCATATATATCAGTGGAAACATTAGAGAAAACACCTACCCTGCTCTCTGTTTCACCCTTCACTGCTCAGCCTGCTTGTTATCAGCCCTGATAAAATCCCTGACTGAGAATTCAGTCTGGCTTTGCTCAGAAAGCATTATAGCTGAGTCTGTCTTCTCTTATGTCTTTTCAAGCCCAAGCCTGCTCCCCTTCTGGCTCTGCTCAGGAATCATTATAGCTGAGTCATTATAGCAAAGCCAGACTGAATGCTCAGTCGGGGATTTTATCAGGGCTGATTAACAAGCAGGCTGAGCAATGAAGAATAAAACAGAAAGCAGGGTAGGTGTTTTCTCTAATGTTCCCACTGATATATGGTAAAATACATGATGGTGCTGCGTCTCTGGTTCACTTTAAGGGCTCTGCCTTTGACACAGGAGACCAGGGTTTGAATATTGGCACTTCCTGTTCAGTAAGCCAGCACATATTCAGTAGGAGACCTTGGGCAAGACTCCCTAACACTGAGAGGCCCCTAGTGGCTGCGGCTCTGGTGCTTTGAGTTCACCAGGACATAAGCGCAATATAAATGTTTTGTGTCTTGTCCAGTCTACTCTTCTAGGATGTCATCTTTCAGAACTTTTTTACAAATTGTCTCTCCATTTTCAGCACATTCAAGCTGATTTTGCTGGCCATGGGAATTTAATTGCTCTCTTGGTCTGTGGTGAAGAGATCTTCCACTAGTTTCAGTGCAGTGGTGAGAGTTCAGAGCCCATTTTCCATCTTAAAGAGAATCTGTACTCTAAAATTCTTACAATAAAAAGCATACCATTCTATTCATTATGTTCTCCTGGGCCCCTCATTGCAGTTTCTGCCACTCCCTGCTGCAATCCTGGCTTGTAATTGCCAGTTTTAGGCAGTGTTTACAAACGAAAGACATGTGCGTCCGCACATATGGCAAAACCGGGCATCTGCCCGAGCCTGGCCGCCCGCTGCCCCCCCCTGGCCGTGTGCCCATGCAGCCAGAAGGAGAGGAACAGCGCAGAGAAGAGAGAGAGCTATGGGCACAGTGGGGAAGGGCGGACGTCTCCCCCCCCCCTTCCCTCACCTTAGGGGGCTCTCTCTCCCTCGCTGTCCCCTCCGGAATGAAGTGTGCAGCGGCTGGGTAGCGGGCGGAACTTACATCGTCTCGCTCCTGCGCCGGAAGTTCTGGTGCCGCACTCTGGTCTGGATCAGACCAGAGTAGCGGCTAATCCATCCGGCGCGTGCGACATGAGGAGGTAAGTTCCGCCCGCTGCCAGCCGCTGCACACTTCATTCCGGACTCCGGAGGGGAGAGCGAGAAAGGGAGGGAGAGCCCCCTAAGGTGAGTGCCCATAGCTCTCCCTCTTCTCTGCGCTGCTCCCCTCCTGCTGGGGCACACATGGCCACCTTTTCTGGGGACATATCCCCCTGCCTACATATACTGGGACATATACCCCCTGCCTACATATACTGGAACATATACCCCCTGCCTACATATACTGGGACATATACCCCCTGCCTACATATACTGGGACATATACCCCCTGCCTACATATACTGGGACATATCCCCCTGGCTACATATACTGGGACATATCCCCCTGGCTACATATACTGGGACATATACCCCCCTGGCTACATATACTGGGACATATACCCCCTGCCTACATATACTGGGACATATACCCCCTGCCTACATATACTGGGACATATACCCCCTGCCTACATATACTGGGACATATACCCCCTGCCTACATATACTGGGACATATCCCCCTGGCTACATATACTGGGACATATCCCCCTGGCTACATATACTGGGACATATACCCCCTGCCTACATATACTGGGACATATACCCCCTGCCTACATACACTGGGACATATACCCCCTGCCTACATATACTGGGACATATCCCCCTGGCTACATATACTGGGACATATCCCCCTGGCTACATATACTGGGACATATACCCCTGCCTACATACACTGGGACATATCCCCCTGGCTACATATACTGGGATATATCCCCCTGGCTACATATACTGGGACATATACCCCCTGCCTACATATACTGGGACATATACCCCCTGCCTACATACACTGGGACATATCCCCCTGGCTACATATACTGGGACATATACCCCTGCCTACATATACTGGGACATATACCCCTGCCTACATATACTGGGACATATCCCCCTGGCTAAATATACTGGGACATATCCCCCTGGCTACATATACTGGGACATATACCCCCTGCCTACATATACTGGGACATATACCCCTGCCTACATATACTGGGACATATACCCCTGCCTACATATACTGGGACATATCCCCCTGGCTACTTTTTCTGGGGACATATACCCCTGCCTACATATACTGGGACATATCCCCCTGGCTACATATACTGGGACATATACCCCCTGCCTACATATACTGGGACATATACCTCCTGCCTATATATACTGGGACATATCCCCCTGGCTACATATACTGAGACATATCCCCCTGGCTACATATACTGGGACATATACCCCTGCCTACATATACTAGGACATATACCCCTGGCTACATATACTGGGACATATCCCCCTGGCTACTTTTTCTGGGGACATATACCCCTGCCTACATATACTGGGACATATCCCCCTGGCTACATATACTGGGACATATACCCCCTGCCTACATATACTGGGACATAACCCCCTGGCTACATATACTGGGACATATCCCCCTGGCTACATATACTGGGACATATACCCCTGCCTACATATACTGGGACATATACCCCTGCCTACATATACTGGGACATATCCCCCTGGCTACTTTTTCTGGGGACATATACCCCTGCCTACATATACTGGGACATATCCCCCTGGCTACATATACTGGGACATATACCCCCTGCCTACATATACTGGGACATAACCCCCTGGCTACATATACTGGGACATATCCCCCTGGCTACATATACTGGGACATAACCCCCTGGCTACATATACTGGGACATATCCCCCTGGCTACATATACTGGGACATATACCCCTGCCTACATATACTGGGACATATACCCCTGCCTACATATACTGGGACATATCCCCCTGGCTACTTTTTCTGGGGACATATACCCCTGCCTACATATACTGGGACATATCCCCCTGGCTACATATACTGGGACATATACCCCCTGCCTACATATACTGAGACATATACCCCCTGCCTACATATACTGGGACATATACCCCCTGGCTACATATACTGGGACATATCCCCCTGGCTACATATACTGGGACATATACCCCTGCCTACATATACTGGGACATATACCCCTGCCTACATATACTGGGACATATACCCCTGCCTACATATACTGGGGACATATACCCCTGCCTACATATACTGGGCACATATACCCCTGCCTACATATACTGGGCACATATACCCCTGCCTACATATACTGGGCACATATACCCCTGGCTACCTGTTCTGGGGACATCTCTACCCCTGGCTACCAGTTCTGGGGACATCTATACCGCTGGTATACCGCTGGCCACCTATTCTGGGGACACCTATAGACCTGGGGCTACCTATTTTTGGGGAACCACTGCTGTCAGATTGAATGTATTTTGGGGAACTGCTGCCAGGTGAGAGGTGTCTACATATTAAGGGGGCATTCTGCCTATTTATGTGAAAAGCTGTCTATTTATGTGCCTCATGACTGCTGAATTTGTCTTGTTGCGGGCCTCATGGTTACTGACTTTGTCTTGTTGGGGGCCTCATGATTTGTTGGGGGCCTCAAGATTGCTGAATTTGTCTTGTTTAGGGCCTCATGATTGCTGAATTTGTCTTTTTGGGGGCCTCATGATTGCTGAATTTGTCTTGTTGGGGGCCTCATGATTGCTGAGTTGGTCATGTTGGGGGCCTCATGATTGCTGAATTTGTCTTGATGGGTGGGGGGCTCATGATTGCTGAATTTGTCTTGTTGGGGGTCACATGATTGCTAACTGCGAGACTATGGAAAAAGCTGAATCATCATCATATGAGACAATAGCATTGAACCTACTTTTTCCGCTTTTTAAAACAGAAAATGAAACTGGGAGGTTCTAAAAAAAATGAATAATTTTTTCAGGAGTACGATGGATGAAATTGTTTATCTTCACAGTTTATTTTCAACTTAATTTTCCATAATGTTCATGTATGAGTTAAAACGTTTGTATTTAGTTTAAATTGCTGTTGGCACTTTGTGATAGTAAAGTGACTTTGCAGTTTGGACACTCGACCTCCAAAAGATTCGCCACCACTGTCCTAATCTAATGTCCCACCATTGCTTAGTTCATGTAAACTTGTCTCCACCCACGACCACACCCACATTCTGGTTCATGACCACACCCATTTTTCGGCGCGCGTACCAGCTCCATTTTTTGGCGCGTGTACCAGCCCGGATTTGCGGCGCGCTACGCGCGACGCCCCGCTTTTCGCTCCCCACTTTTTGCCCCCCCTGGAAAATTTTCTGCGGACGCCCATGGTGATAGGCTGAGAGGAGCTCAGTCTGTGACTCATACAGAGCCTGCAGGGGCGTGGAGAGGGTGTGTATAGCTTCTGCCTATAACAAACAGAGCAGCACATTCTTGCTTGAGTGCCTGAGCCCGACAAAGCCATCAGAGGAAAGAAGATTAGATTATATAACAGAGATAATACAGCCACTGTGCAACTAGGAAAGGCTGCAGTAAGACAGACCACATTAGAACAGGTATAGGAACTTATAGGATAGAAGAAAAAGGCTGAAAATTTTGTTACAGAGTCTCTTTAAATGATACCTGAATAGTAGTGGTGAAACTGAGGCCATACTAGCTTTGCGCCTGCAGTTTGTCAATTCCAACTTCTGTGTTTCCATCTCGCCTTTCTCCCAGTGATATCCTCTCCTGTATGCTGCACATCTCATCACTGTGGTGTGTAACATGCACATGGGTGCCGATATTGGGGGAGAAAGGCAATAGTGGGCACAGAGGTTGGAACTGGACATGCATAGTACTTGTACTTCTGGATCGAAGATGATGACTTTCTAAAGTTGTAGCCACTACCAGGTCTGATGTGTTTCACCTTAATTGGCTAATTTATAGAATTGGTGTCCACCATTTCCAGAACTAGCTAAGAAACGAAGACAAATCATAGTAAGTGAATTATACTCAACAAGGTAAACTGTTAGCAGTGGGGTCCAACATAGATCAGTAGTAGGTCAAGTTCACATCAATTTATGTATACATGACCTAGTGGGTGTAATAAAAAGTATTGTTGCCATCTTTGCAGATGATACAAAATTATGTAGAATTATCAACACTAATTACATATCACAACATGATCTTGACAGCATGGCTATAAGGAAAAACATATGGCAGATGAAATGTAAAGTTGATGATAGATGTAAGATTATGCATCTTGGATGTTCCAAGGGCAAAGCGAAATGGTGTACAGCTGGTAACTTCAGACTCTCAGATTGGGAGAAGGACTTAGGAATACTGGTTGATAATATAAATATAATAAGTTAAGCAACTGTATTTAATGCCAAGTAGCAGCAGCTAAAGCTAAAAAAATTCTGGTATGAATAAAATGGGAAATAACATTTTGAGACTAGTATCCCACTCCCTCTATATAAATCACTTATGAAACCACATCTGGAGTATGGAATACAATTCTGTACACACTCCAGAAAGCACATTGACATTTTGCACTGATAAAAAGTCTGAAACAGCTTTAGCCAGGTCGGATTGTACAACTTTGTAATAGGCTGTATGTATGATAGATATCAGTGGCTCTGGATATATAGCTAGCTTTTTAGGACAATAAAGAAAATACCTCCTGCTTTTAGCAGTGGCTGGATGGTGTAATGGTTACCAGCAGTGGCGGCTCCAGGAATTTTTTTTAGGGGGTGCTATGCAGGTGCTGGACCAATTTCCGGGGGAGCTGACGGCAAAAAATGGGTGTGGCTACAACCTGCGGCGGCGAAAAAATGGGCGTGGTCATGACCGGATGAGGGCGAGGCTAACTGTAATTTAAAGTGAACCCAGGGTGAGAGTGATATGGTGGCTGCCATATTTATTTCCTTTTAAACAATTCTAGTTGCCTGGCAGCCCTGCTGATCTATTGGCTGCAGTAGTGAACTGAATTACACCAGAAACAAGCATACAGCTAATCTTGTCAGTTCTGACAATATTGTCAGAAATCCCTGACCTGCTGCATGCTTGTTCATGGTCTATAGTTGAAAGAATTAGAGGCAGAGGACCAACACGGCAGCCAGGCAGCTGGTATTACTTAAAAGGAGATAAATATGGCAGCCTCAATATTATTCTCACCTCGGGTTCCCTTTAAAAGTGCAACGCAAAGACAGAGGTCCCAAGTTTTGGTGACCCTTTCCCCAGAAAATTCACATAATTGTGCAGGTTTTCTCAAGAAAATACACGTAATGTGAGCAGATTTGAACAAAAAACACGTTCAATGACCCCAATATGCACAACCATTATCAGATATGACCCCAATATGCACAATCGTTATCAGATATGACCCCAATATGCACAACCGTTATCAGATATGACCCCAATATGCACAATCGTTATCAGATATGACCCCAATATGCACAATCGTTATCAGTTATGACCCCAATATGCACAACCATTATCAGATATGACCCCAATATGCACAACTGTTATCAGATATGACCCCAATATGCACAATCGTTATCAGATATGACCCCAATATGCACAATCGTTATCAGATATGACCCCAATATGCACAATCGTTATCAGATAAAACCCCAATATGCACAACCGTTATCAGATATGACCCCAATATGCACAACCGTTATCAGATATGACCCCAATATGCACAACCGTTATCAGATATGACCCCAATATGCACAATCGTTATCAGATATGACCCCAATATGCACAATCGTTATCAGATATGACCCCAATATGCACAATCCTTATCAGATCTGACCCCAATCAGCAGCACCACCTGAAAAAGAAAAGAAAAACCCATTTACTCACCTAGTCAGAAGACCTCCTGTACCGACCTCCTCCTCTTCCGACCTCCTTGTGGCGCGCAGCTCAGCTCCCACGATCCTCTTCCTTCCTGCAGCAGCCTGCATCCGGCGAGCAGGGCTACGGGAAATTGGCCGCCCGAAGCCCTGCACTGCAGACTCCAAGTCTGCAGAGCAGGGCTTCGGGCGGCCATCTTACCGTAGCCCCGCCTGCTGCTCCGGGCTGCTGCTGTGAACTGTGAAGTCAGTACACGCCAGGGGGTGCTTTGGGGGTGCTTGGACAAATTTAGGGGGTGCACCCCCAAGCACCCACCTGGCACCACCACTGGTTACCAGGGTTCGAATCTCGGCTCTGCCTGTTCAGTAAGCCAGCACCTATTCAGTAGGAGACCTTAGGCAAGTCTCCCTAACACTGCTACTGCCTATAGAGCGCGTCCTAGTGGTTGCAGATCTGGCACTTTGAGTCCGCCAGGAGAAAGCGCGATATAAATGTTATTTGTCTTGTCTTTGTCTTTAGGAACACAAAACTGTAGTATGTAACTTAAAAGAAAGAGAACAACTCGTTACATTCTGTGGAATCTTCCACTGTACACAAACTGATCAGTCATACCTGAAAGATATTTTAATTACATGCTTCTCCTTCTCAACAGGTCATCCCATTTCTGGATGTATCAAAGTTCCAAGTTACCTGAAGGAATTCCATATGAAGCTCATGCTTGCTTTCATTAGTTATTCATGTGCTGTACACAAAAATGTCTATTAATGAATTTAGAAGATTACGTTTGCATGAAACCATTTTTAAATATAGGCATTAGCTTCCTTCTAGACCTCTTTGTACGACTCTTGGAAATGTTTGGCAGGAGGCTTGTAGCTATGGGTTATCATTTGTTGTGTCCAATAATTCTTCCATAAAATTCTGCAATGCGTGAAAAGAACAGTCAGAAGACTAAAGTGCAGGAAAAATTCATTCATCTTATTAAATGAGGGCTAACAACAGAAATCTCAAGACAAAAAAAGCTGAATCAACTGTTTTCCACTATAATATACGTCATTAAGACGTTAAAGGCCACAGGGAGAGCTGCTGCCATGCCAGAAAGAAGACACAAAGTCATTTTTCCACCACACACTCTGAGAAAAAGGGCTCCTGAGGAAACCACAAATCCAGTGCTAAAAGTTGAGATCACCATGTCAGCCCAGTGTCATCAAAGTACATATCCTTGAAAGCATTAGTGTGTCAAGCTCAAATCGAGAGGGTTTCTTGTATAACTGGAGCAAATAAAATGGAGATGTTGCTTGATGCAGTCTTTTGAATGTTTGAATGGAGTTTCTGAAGGTACAGATGGAAAATCTTGTGGGTTGAACTTGATGGACATTTGTATTTTTTCCAAGCAACAAAAAACTCAATATGACTATGGGTGCTATACTTTAGCTTTCAATACTCATATTATAACATTAAAGGGGGTTGTAACTTCCAAAAATAAAAAAAAAATGCCAAAAAAAGTTAGTGCCTCAAAATTTATTTTTTTCTCTAAATTAGGTCCGTATATGTCCCTCAATTTTTTTCTTTTTATCTGGTCTGGGTGGCTTTGCCTAACTGTAGGAAATGTGCAGTGCCAGCAGGATTGTGGGAAGTTTTGTTAAAGACTCTGTAACAAAATTTTCAGCCTTAGCCTTAGTTATTCTATCCTGTAAGTTCCTATGCCTGTTCTAATGTGGTCTGGATTACTGCAGCCTTTCCTAGTTGCACAGTGGCTGTATTATCTCTATTAAATAATCTAATCTTCTTTCCTCTGACGGCTTTGTCGGGCTCAGGCACTTAGGCTGGAATGTGCTGTTTTGCTTGTGATAGGATAGAAGCTATACACGCCCACTCCAGGCCCCCTGCATGCTCTCTATGAGTCACAGACTGAGCTCCTCTCAGCCTATCACATGCCATGTCTTTTGTTTGTAAACACTGCCTAAAACTGGCAATTACAAGCCAGGATTGCCGCAGGGAGTGAGAAACAGCACAGAGGAGCCCAGAAGAACATAATGTATAGAATGGTATGCTTTTTATTGTAAGAATTTTAGAGTACACATTCTCTTTAAGCTACATTAAGTTTATCTCAGCATGCAAATAACAGAAAGCTTCCTATTTCAGATATGATGAGTACACTATAACCAGAAGAGTTTACACAGTGATACAAGCCTTTTGTCTAGGTGATGTTTGCTGTGGGAGAGACAGTAAGCTGTGGCAATATGGAGGGAAAATTAACACTATTAAAAAGAAAAAGGCAGTAGTGATGTCACTATTGACATAACAGATGTTTTTTCATATCACTTTTCTCTTGAATCTGATAGTGAACACTTAAAACATCAGGATATGTAAGCTAAATAAGTCATTTCTTAATGGAATTTTTTTAAAACTGTTAATGTGGAGATTCATCCTGCATTAAACAACAATTCCACAATTCATCGTATAAGTTACATTAAAGTGGACCCAAATTAAAAATACAAGATTTCAGAAATAAAATCTATTTTCTAAATTATAATAATAAATAGCAGCCTTTTTTCAGCTGCATGATGACAAATATAAAATATTTTACATTTATTTGGAGGAATCCCTCCCATCCTTTCAAATTGCCGGGACAAAATCCAGCAAACTGGTGGAGTAGGTGGTGTCCAGAAATGGAGGAATTGCTAATGGCTGCCCCCTGTATAATCCTAGTTATGAAAAGAGAAGGGTGAAAAGCATGCACTGAAATGCTCATAGGCTTGAAGGAGTGTTTATTCATCTTTGTATGTGTCAGAGTGGTGCAACTAAATATTTTTAATTAAAAACAATGTTTGGTTTGGGTCTGCTTTAACTATTTTTTAAAAATTTAATGTACTTACATTAAAATGATTTAAAATACACATTTTCTATACACAGGCAGGTATCTATAATAGAAGCCATTAATTATTTATGATTTATAGAGCACCAGCATATTCCCATATTATGCTCTACAACTGCTGTGGCACAGATAACTGGTACGCAATACACAGAATTATAAGATATGGCCAAGTGGAATACAGATAATACGAGGTTATGCAGTGGTGTGGGTAGGAGGGCCATAGTAGAAAAGGCAAGACAATGTATAGCAATAATGTTGCACATTCCTGGGGAGTGACTCTGCCCATAAGAGCATACGAGGAATAAAGAGGAGGAGCACAAGGCACACAATTGGGTAGTGGAGTATGAGACCGAGCTAGAGTATGAGTATGAGTATGAGACAGAGTTAGATCAGCAGCTAAATAATATTTCCTAATGCAGACGTACTGATTGTACTGTGCTTAGAAATGTATGGCCACCACTAGGCTCTAGTATTAGGTTAGCGCTCATAAACAGTTTCTGTTGTAAATAGATATCCAAACTTGATGGTTTAGCAATTGTGCCAATTGTGCCGCTCCGTAGCGCCGCCCTACGCGTTTCGTCTCTATGGCAACTCTTCAGGGGCTCCTGCTGATTGCTAAACCATCAAGTTTGGATATCTATTTACAACAGAGACTGTTTATGAGCGCTAACCTAATACTTTTCCTTTGTTTTGAAGCTAATCACAGATAGCTAAGGAGCGCGCCACCGTTTCTTGGACTGGTGTTTACTAGTCTCTGTATTTAATTTTATTGTATTTTTATCCTTGTGAGCGCTTATATACATTTGTCTATTGTTCACCACTAGGGTCTGTTTTGTAATATGTACAGCACAATCGAAGATACTGGCACTATATAAATTAATATTAATAATTGTATTTTCACCGGAAGTGGTGGATTTTAAGATTGCATTTGAAGATCTTGAGGTATGGTCAGTGCCAAATGAATTCTGGAAGGAGGAGCAAGCGAACTTTACAAATTCAGTCTTGCAACGAATCGTCTCCAGTCTCACTTGGCTGCCAAGTCCATTATGTGACTGGCTTTTAAGAAAGTTAAAGTACAGCCCAGGGAACAAGCAGGCAGGAAAAGAATGGGCGGGACATGTGGAAAACTCCTGGCCAATAACCTCTTCTTATAATGCACACCTAACCCCAGCAGCCAATCATGGTAAATCACACCACAGGCCTTTATAAAAGGGAGAAGGGGAGGGGTTTCTCATTCTGTCTTGCAATTTTATACTGTTAGGAGACAAAGATGGGGAGAGAGAGAGACAGTTGACAGTTATGTATCCATTTCAGGAAATGTTAGATGAGGTGCATTGTAGATAGAATTGTTTAGCTTTATTGTTAGTGAAATTGCAGAGTAGAACTGTTTTACTCTATTTAGCAATTATTTAATTGCTTAAGCTGTAGCATTATTATTATTATTATTAATTATTTTTATAGACATCTTCCCATGGCTGGATTTCAGGCAAGGCCACAAAGGCCATGGCCTAGGGCACCAGGAAAGCAAGGGGCGGGATGTGGGCAGCAGGGTGGCAGTAGCAGTTAGCCTGGCGAAAATTCATCCTGCTGCACATGAGTTTGCACATAACGGGTGGCTACCAACAGCCAGATCTGGCAGGGGATGAAGGGGCAGTGAGTGGGCACTTACAGTGATCTCTGAGCGGCCTGTCACTCACCGAATGTGCCGCTCGTCAAGGGGCTTACAATCTAATCCCCGCCATTATGTCACTAACTGTCATCAGAGGAGCTTATAATGTTATCCCTGCCATCATGTCACTAACTGTCCTCAGAGGAACCAACAATCTAATGCCTGCGGGGGTGGGGGGGAGGGGGAGTTTAGGATGTTTTTGAACTGGGGGCAGCTGGTGATAGTGGGCCTTGGTTCAGTAAAAAGTACAAATCTGGCCCTGCATCTTCCACAGCGCTTTTACAGAGTACATAGTGATGTCTTTAACTGTCCCTCAAATAGGCTCGCAATCTAATCATTACCATTGTCATATGTCCATCATAGTCTAGAGTCACTTTTTTAGGGGGAAGCCAATTAAGTTATATGTATGTGTTTGGGAAGTGGGAGGAAACCAGAGTGCCTGGAAGAAACCCATGAAGACACAGGGAGAACATACAAACTCTGTGCAGATAGTGCCCCGACTGGAATTTGAACCGGGGAACCAGCGCTGCAAGGCGAGAGTGCTATTCACTATTTCACCGTGCTGCCTCACATAGGCACACTCTTAAGGGTCACCTGCATTGTTTAAGGGGCAATGTTTGCTGTAGTAACAGTTTGTTCCAGCAGTTCATAATTTATTGTATAATATTTGCACTGCATATGCACTCATTGCATCTATACTCAAAGTACACCCAAAGTAAGAAGCAAATGGTGGCTGCCATATTTAATTATTTTTTAAACAATACCAGTTACCTGGCGTTCTGCTGATCTGTGTGGCTGCAGTAGTTTCTAAATTACACACTTGAAGCAAGAAGTTTTGAATCAGGATGATACCATACATTGGCTAACTTAAAAGAATTAGAGTAAGCTGTCGGCTACTCAGCCTTCTTCAGACATGAATCCTGTATGCTGACAAGATGTTACAGCAGACAGCTATATACATGCAAAATGGAGACCAATTAATCTATCTGTATATGTTCTAATATTATAAATAACTGCTTTCGGTACAGCCAACCGAAGTAGGACCAAATGACATACTGTGTGCTGTGCTGGTGATGGTGCAGGAAAGCTGTGTCTGTGGCCATTGCTGACATGAGGCCAGAAGCAAAAGCAAATGGCATGTGCAAGGGCAATAATATCTTTTCTTGGGTATAGTCACAACTGAAGTGTGCCATGCTGGTGGTGGTGCAGGATAGCTGTGCCTGCGGCCATGGCGGACACCAGGCCAGAAGTAACAGGCATGCAAGCAGGATAATAATAATATTTTTTTTGGTTACAGTCAATCAAAGCAGGACCAAATGGCATAATGTGTGCCATGCCGGTGGTGGTGCAGGATAGCTGTGCCTATGGCCAGGGCAGATGTTAGGCCTGAAATAACTGTCATGTACTAGGGTAATAATATACTTTTTTTTTGTTTGAGTAAAGCCAATCCAAGTAGGACCAAATGAGTGACATCCTGGGTGCTGGTGCTGGTGCAGGATAACTGTGTCTTTGGCCAGGGCGGACATGAGTACAGCCAATCGAAGTAGGACCATATGAGATACTGGGTGGTGGTCCAGGATAGGTGTGCAAGTAGACAGGGCAGACATGAGACTATGAATAATTAGCAAGTGCCAGGTAATAATATAATAGTTTGGATGGAGTAAAGCCAAATGAGACACTGGGTGTTGGAGGTGCAGGATAGCTGTGCCTGTGTTTTTATACAGCACGGTGAGGTGGCAGTGCTTCCCAAGACAGGCTGCATCTGAATGACTAGCAGCATAGATGTGCAAAGCCCAATTATAGACAAAAAACACAACTTGCATTCAAAACAGATGCACCAAAATTAACATAATGGAGGCTGTGGCCAGTGCAGACATGAGACCTGGAGTAACTGGCATGCACCAGGGTAATAATATAATTTTTCTTATGGGGTACAGCCAATGGAAGTAGGACCAAATGAGGTACTGGCTGGCGGTGGTGGTGGTGCAGAATAGGCATGGAGTAACTGGCATGTGTCAGGGTAATACTGCATAACAGTCGTATTACATGTCAGTGCTGTAACCTTCTGAGATCCACAGCTCACTCATTTCTATGAATATAAAATAATCAACATTGTCTAACACAAATGTCTGTTTTGCTTATAAATAAAAGTGGAAGGTTGATTGGAGCCGTTGGAGAGTTGTGGATTTGCTCTGACAGAACGTGGACATGAGGACTGGAGTAACTGGCATGCACCAGGGTAATAATATATATATATATTATTTTTTTTGGGGGGGGGGGGGGATACTGTCAAAGTAGAACTAATTGAAACACTGAGCTGGTGGTGGAAACCATTCGCCGACGAATGTGTTTGGCCATCCCTAGTAATCATTATGTTTACTTTGGCAATGGTGGATCTGTAAAGAAGACATAGACAGTTATGACTGATGCATTGTCGTACTGCAGGTTGAAATAAATCAAATTCTTGGGATTATTTCCATTCAGGGGAAAATGGGAGAAAGTGGCATAATACAATTCCACGACCAAATGACTGGATATTATATTTGATACAACTATCTATTGTTTTCTCTAGAATAACCATGGCCTGAAGGTCCCAGCAAGCCTTTTGAAGCCACATACATAATTGACATTCCAGACAGGCATGTTCATGGTGGATCAGTGGAATCCAACTGCATTCTAGCCATTTGCTGTATTTGTGCAGTGTTCCACATAAGAGCTTCTTATGTGTTTGTTTTCAACCATTTCACTGCTAATACAAAGTGCCTCAGAAGAGCGAATTATTTCATGCTTATATGCCTAAGACTGAAGCAAATTTTATATGAGGAAAGCTTAAGCAGAATGATTTAGTTTCCATGGTATCATAACACCACATTATGTCTAGTGCAGCACTTCTGTTATGGTTGTCTAATGGGATTATATAATCTTAAGTATTGCTGATCTGTTACTGTTATTATACAGCGGTTGTGGTTACTGTGTTTACAAAAAACGTAACCTTGCACGTGATCAGTATAATTTGTAGCATATCTGCAGTTACAGATCTGAACATACCATCTGATATCTTGGTAATCAGAGTTACATTTTTGTGTGAAACAAAGTTTCTGCAGGTTAAATTCCTGTTTTTAAATTTGATCTCAAGATCTGAGGCTGCTGAGTTGAAGGATTATTGGCGGGATCAAAGGGTCTACAAAAGTGCTTGCACTGTCACCATCAAAATGTTTGGGGCTCCATACAAGTTAAAGTGAACCTAAATAAAACTGAAAAAAAAAAAGAATTTCACTTACCTGGAGCTACTACCAGCCCCCTGCAGACGTCCTGTGCCTGTGCAATCCTGGAATGATCCTTCGATCCCCTGCCGTGGCTAAGTTTTGGTTTCCACCGACTGGCCAGTCAGTGGCCACTGCACCCGCGCAGCCCTGGCCACGCACGTGCTCTCATGCCTAGGAGCATCCTGCGCAGACGCAGTACTCGGAAATCGCCTGCGCAGGACACTCCTGTTGACGCTAGGACGTGCGCGGACAGGGCCACGCATGGACAGTGGCCATCAACTGGCCAGTCGGTGGAAACTGAAACTTAGCCACAACAGGGGACCAGATGATTGTGCAAGGACGGCGGGGGCACAGGACATCTGCAGGGGGCAATTAGAAGCCCCACTCTTTTTTCAGGTTGATTTAGGTTTCCTTTAAGCTTTAGGGCTCCTCTTTAAGATATGTATTTAGTGCAAACCTTGGGCAGGGCAGTTTTTAGGCATAGGCAAACCAGGCACACGTTAAATTTTTCCCCTGTAAAAAGACTATACAATTAAACAATTCTTGTAAAAAATATTACCCAAAGAAAGCCTAGATCTTTTTACCTATGATCTACCAACATTTTGACACACGCCCCCCCCCCCCCCCACCACCACCATTCTCAGCATAGTTGGCAGCACAGAATCCTTCACCCCCCCCCCCTAACACACACACAGCACAAGGCTTCATGCATAGATAAAATCACAAAATCCCCTTCCCCCTCCCAAACACCACCACAAAAAATAGGCTCAGTCAAGGAATCCATCCCCCCCCCCCAGCACCAAAATATATGCCCACCTTGTCTCCTGCCTCCATTCAGTCCCCTTTCAGTGCAGCAGCGAACCTCCAGCCTCTGTTCAGTCTCCTCTCCTGAGTCCCCACAAGATGGGAAACAACTCTGAAGACGCGCGGGACCTGGGGGAGGCGTGGCCAGTGGCTTTGCATCCCCATTCATAGAGCCTGGAGGGGGAGAAGATGCTAACCATTTGCTCCTCTCCCCTTTATCCACACCTCTCCTCTTCAGCTGCACCTCTCCCATTGCATTCTATTCTCAAAGCCGCGGCTGTTAAGTAGCATATTCTGACAGCCGCAACTACAGCAAAAGTTTGCCAGCCACGATCACACGACAGCTAATTTTGACAGGACGTGGTCAAGCGGCCGCGATCTACTCAGAAGGGCACCCCTGCCCTAAGGAGAGGGAAGACTCTGGGTTCTATAGAGCCTTCCTGCTCCTCTCACGGTCCCCTCGTTGCAGTGCTGGATCTCCCGTTTGAATCCCCCATGGGAGGAGCTATCAGAAGTCTTCGGGAGCTGAGTGTTCCCAAAGACAGGCGGCTCTGTACTGTGCATGCGTTAGCGCATGAGAGAGCGTGTTTGCTCATGCAGAGTATGGAGCCGCCTGTCATCAGGAGCACTCAGACTTCAGAATTCTCCTGTGGTGGCAAAGAGCAGTATTCAACCAATCATCCGAATACTGCTATGAGGATCCGTGAGAGGAGCGGGACTGCTTTAGACGACCCAGAGCCTTCCCTCTCCTTAGGTAAGTATCTGTTTGATTTGTTTTTACAGGTTCCCATTAGCTTTTAGTGGGAGAAATTAAATAACAATGTCCGACCATGTCCTCCCACTTTAGCGTGAGATCTTACCTCCAATAAGTATAAGGCAGCAACAAAGCATCATGAAAAAAGTGAACAGAAAAACAATGAAATCAATAATAATAAAAAAAAATGGGGAGGGAGGGTGTGAAGTGCTCCAAAGTTTACAACTCAGTGCCACTTGGGCAGATGTAAGTGATGTGAGTTAACTTAAACCAATTGTGATTGGAAGAGCACCTTTGGCGGGAAAACTGGATCACCCAATCACAGGTAACTACCACAATAGCTCCCCCTCCTGCAGTATCTCACAGCAACAGCATCTTCTGGAAGGTGAGGAGAATTTTTGGCCTGAAATACAAAAAGGAACAGAACACCCAGAAAACAGCAAAATACCTGATCACACTAAACTCTGGTTTCCCAGCATACCCATGTGTACTGCCGTTCTATGTCGGATTTCTGTCTTTGCATTACATAACCTAAGCAATTCAAACTTCTTGTTTTCGTGAGGATGGTCTTTATGGCTTCCTACTGAAACAGGGTGACCACTGACCAGTGAGGGTTAGAGATGCACTCCCACAAAAGTGCTATACAAAGTCTTGGCTTGGATGGACCATACCACTGCTTAAGGGGAAAAAAAATCAGATTTACTTTCATGAGGTTCATGCAACCACAGAAGCCGCCAACCTGGCCAGGTGGGTGGCTGCTACTGAGATGACCCCAGGACACTGGCAGAGAGTGGAGCTGTGGCAAGGGACACAGAGTCTTCTGGGGGCCGGAGGAAGCCAGAGGTAAGTAAATCTGTTTTTCTTTTTTTTTTTTTTAAATTTGGCTCATGTATTTTTTAAACATACATTAAATATGCATCTTAGAATAAACAATAATGCTATCCCTTGACCATATGTTATTGGCTTCTGTACAATTTTTAAAGTTTGATACATTATTTGTACTACTGGATTATCAAATGTGGTGGCACAGGTTCAGACAGATCCTCAGCTAATAGTTGGAATACACTACAGTATATTAGGCCTACTTTAATACTCATCATCACACCTCCTAAATGAAAGTAAAGTGGCAGTTCCAATAACAGTGATATAGGAAGTCTCTTATATTACACAATTACGATGCAAAAAACAACATGGACAACTATGGAAGTTCTAGAAGGACAGTAGGGAGCTCTCCAATCTAGGAGTCAAAACACGAGGGCACTAGATGCCGAGAACCAGTTCTTTGTCTGACCAAACTAATAATATGTCAAAACAGCTTAAAGGAATGATCAGCACAAAAAAAACAAATTTCCACTTACCCGGGGCTTCCTCCAGCTCGGGGCAGCCATCCTGTACCCCTGTCGCAGTTCCTACGTCTCCCGGTCCTCTTCGCCGGCAGAGCCGACCTCGCCAGGTCGGGTTCCGGGTCGGCCTCCTCTGCGCTCCACCGCGGGGATCACGTGGTCCGGCCGCGGTCATTTGGACGCTATTGCGCAGGTGCAGTAGTTCTGCGCCTGCGCAGTAGTGTCAAGATGACGTCGGCCGGACCACGTGACCCGCACCGTGGAGCGCAGAAGAGGTGGACCCAGAACCCGCCCTGGCGAGGTCGGCTTCGCCAGCGAAGAGGACCGGGAGACGTAGGAGCTGCGACGGGGGCACAGGACGGCTGCCCCGGGCTGGAGGAAGCCCCGGGTAAGTAGAACTTTGTTGTTTTTTTTTTGCCCAGATCATTCCTTTAAAGGGACCCTGAGCAGATGCCGTAGGTATGCATATAAGCATACCCACGTCTATTTGGTAAAGAGGATACACTCACCAGCTCCTTATCTAAGCGCTCCTGCTCCCGGGCTGGCAGTTATAAATTACATTGTAACTGGTGACTCTGACATAAAATAACACTGTGACCCGGAATAGGAAGCCTGCTCTCTGAGCATGCGCAGGCTTCCTGGCTTCTTCTCCCTCCCTCTGCCACACGTCATATTGCAGTTCACCCGTGGAGGAAGAAGCCAGGAAGCCTGATCAATCTCTCAGTCAGGGGCGTAACAATAGACCCTGCAAGGAATGCAGCTACGGGGGGGGGGGGCAGAATCCACTGGGGGCCCTGTGGGGGGAGAAGTTTCTTTTCCCTGTCCTGAGAGCCTGACAACTGCAGGCACGGAGAAAGAAATCTTCTGCTCTCCGCACAATTATTCAAATGACTGCATCTGCTCAGTGATGTATGATAACGAATCATACAAAGTTTTGCAGACAAAAATTTCAGTCGGTTTTCTGTATGCGTTTTCTGCACACCATGTGTGTCTGTATGTGTGAAAACATGCATGTTTTATCACAGAAGCTAATATAATGTAATTTTACCTGTATGGGGAAAACACATTCAGTTGTGCACTAAACAATGTATTAACATTGGTTCTCATTTTACTTGTACAGAAAGCGAGGGGGAGGGAGGGGGCCCCATCCAAAGTTTCGCAGGTGGGCCCAGCGATTTCTAGTTACACCCCTGCTTTCAGTATAGGATAGATTGTAAATCTCTTAATTTATGTGAGAAAACGCAGAAAAGCCGCCGCGTGCGCTCAGAACAAGGCGGCTGATCCTGCATCCAACGCGGCGGTTTGCACGCGTGGGCCTACATCTGTCAGTATGGCTGAACGCAGAGAAACCGCCGCATGCCTTGATAGCGGTGCGGCTGGCTCCGCGTACAGCGCGGCGGGTGGTACGCAAGACATGTCTGGTGTGGCTGGGACTGATAGTCCACACAGGTTTAGAAGGACGCGCGCGCGCGCTGAGAGGCAGAACTTTTATGACAGCCAGAAGGGAGTCAGCTGACCAAGCCGGTCAGCTGACGATTGTACCAGTTCCTATTGGTCCAGCACTTAGGGGAGGCGCTGGAGAGCGCTGGGCTATATATACTGGGTACTGGTCATTCGCTGGTTGTCTGACGTTGCGATCACTACATGGAAGCACTCAGACCTTTTTGTCAGAATCTGTGTTATTACTCTGTTAACTTCAGACTAGTTCCAGGGTGTTGATGATCAAGCACCTCACACCCAAGATTAGGAATCTGTGTTATCATTCTGTTATACTTCAGACTAGTTCCAGGGTGTTGATGATCAATGACCTCAAACCCAAGATTAGGAATCTGTGTTATCATTCGGTTATACTTCAGACTAGTTCCAGGGTGTTGATGATCAAGGACCTCACACCCAGATTAGGGACTTGTATTACCATTCTGTTATACTCCAGACTAGTTCCAGCCCAGGGTGTTGATGATCACGGAGCTCACATCAAGACTAGGCATTGTTTATTATCTATTATGACTTTCTGCTTTCCTGACCACTCTTCTGATTAATGATTTGGTACTTCGCTATATCTGATATTCTGTTGCCAAACTCTACATATCCTAGGATTTCTGTATCTGTCTCCTGTCTTTGTACTTTGTATGTCCGTGTGTTGCCGACCTGGCTTGTCCGACCTTGAGCGCTATCTCCCCAGTTAAGAGATAGTTCACAGAGCGCATGCGCGTGCAGGTTGGAGATGGCCGCCTGATCTAGCCTCTGCGCGACTCACGGAGCATCCCCTCAGCATATCTCTGGTCACAGCTCTTCTTTCCCCCTAAAACCGGTGGATAACTCTTCCTAAATACCTCAGGAACATTTTCAACACAATGCCAACCGACAACAAGACCCGTTCAAGCCAGAAGAAGAATACGAATCCCGCGAGCAGCGGCAGAGCACGTGGCTCTCAGCAGCCTCCAATTACGGATTACATGGCTGACCCGGGCATGGAGGACTATGGGTCCGATGAGAGCAGGGACAATTCTGACGTGGAAAGACCCCCTTCTCGCTCCAAATCAGATCTCCTTACTAAAGTGAGGGAAGCGGTCCGTAAAGAAGTTACGGTGGCAAACAAGCATCTAAGCAGCGAGCTTCTGAGGGAAATGCGGATTCTCTCCCAACGCACAGCAGCCTTAGAAGACCGCATGGACAATGCCACTATTGTCGTAGAAGGCCACGAAGAAGAGATCCTCAAACTGCAAGGAGAAATTGATTTACTAAAGCGACAGTCTGAAGATAGTGAGAATCGTTCTAGGAGGGGAAATCTTCGGATCCGTGGCATACCAGAATCGGTCATAGACCTGCCAGACACCATGACAGCCTTACTAAAAGAACTGGTCCCCGACCTGCCAGTAGAACGCCTGGAATTAGAACGAGTACACAGGGCCCTCACCAAACGCTCTGAAAATGGCCCCCCTAGAGATATAATAATGAAGTTTCTCTACTACAAGACTAAAGAAGCAGTGCTAGCCGCCTCCCGGGCATCCTCCCCTCTTACATTCCAAGGCCATGATTATCAGGTCTTTGGTGACCTGTCACAAGCAACACTTCTACGTCGGAAAGAAATGAAGCCTTACCTACAAACTCTCCGGGAACGGCAGATCAAATACCGCTGGGGATTCCCGTTCGCCCTCACCTTCACAATTAACACCAAGCAATATTCTGCTTCTTCCATCGGCGAGCTACAAGAGCACTTCCAGACCCTGGATTTCCCGCTCCCAGTGATACCGCAACCGCCGCAGACCCAACCTTCCACTCCATCCTCCCAGCGGAGCAACCGAAGTGGCTCTCTTCTTCTCCAGGAGAGCCCTAAAGATCAAAGGCCAAAAAAGAGAAGATCGGTAGCTCTTAGAGAGCTATCCTCCCAAATCTTCCACTCCTCTTCACAAAAAGATAAGTGACTATCCACTTTCTTCAGTCCTACAAGGTAACTCTCCATCTTGAACTCAGAGCTTGATTGCCGGTACTTATTGGTTCCCTGTTTAGCAATCTGTCAGCTATGCCTATACTCGTTAGCGTTTTTTCTTCCCTTCCCTTTCAACCATTATGACTCATTTTACTGTTAACAGTTGTCTCCCCATCCACAAAAATGGCGCTGACATGATTGCTCCACTTAAACTGCTTGCAAGTTACAGAGACCCATGTTCTATGTATTTCCACGAACTCTACTTTCTGTTATCAATACACAGACATCTCCTCTTATTATGCCCGGCTTAGCCTGGATGCAAACTCCCAAAAGGAACACCACGGCCATTAGCTGATGTTTGGCCACCATTGAGCCTTTTTACTACATACCCCAAACTGGGCCTCTATATCTGAGGGGCAAGTAACCTGCTTCCCTGGACCTTTTCTATTTCTTTTACCCGTTATGCGTAAGATACAATCCTCTGACTTTGTTCGCACCCCATCCGCCGCACTAATTTGTTATGGCATTTAAATGCTACACCTTTTAATACCTACCAAACTCTATTATCTAAAACTGTAATATTCAGTTTGTTATGATATGTTCCTGACTGAAATAGCATGTTAACTTTGCAGCAATTGTTCATATACCTAGACTGTTATATGTTAACTAGAACGTTATAGGATGGTTATGTTAGACATAGGCTCGATACACAGCATCCAATATAATTGATTTGGCGCCTATAACTCACCCCTCCCCCCCCCTCTTCCCGCCATCCTCTCCCTCTGCCCCCCTGTTCTCCCATTACCACACCCTCCTCCTTCCCCTACCCGTTTCCCCACAACCATTTGCTTTAACTGAGGGCGTATCGGATTATCCCCCGAAGCTTCACTCCCCCCAACTTTTTTATAAAACCGTTCAAAAATGGAGTGGGCTGATTCACAGCTCATATTTTCTACACAGATCCCAGAGTTATACAGCTCGAGCAGTTTATGGCCTCCGGGGAATTTATACCACAATAGCGGAAGTCTAACATGACAACTAGCAAATCTAGATATGTCTATGACACCCCCAAAACAAACATAGGCCCGGATTATCTTCTTACTACTCGCAGTTTACATGTTTCTTTATTTAACGGAAGGTCCTGTATGTCTGCAGCATGCCCCTGAGCTGGTGATGAGCTTGGGGGACCCACGGGCGTCCGAGGCCGCAGCTTATCATTCACTATTTATGTTATGTCTGGGCAGGCGGCGGTCCTGGGCGCTATTGATCCCCCCCATAGTTCTCGGTCAGATCCCTTCTGCACACATCCAGGACCTTTTTAAGAATGGCCCCAGCTATATTAATTTACTCTAAATACCTAACTAAGGTGACAACGAAGCTCCTTAGAGTTTATTTCTTAACATCTCTGGAACGTGATTAATCCAAGTATTTTATATTGACACGGCACTTTGCCATATATTTAATGGTTTTATCTGCTGGGCGCCTACTGGGTGGAACGGGGGAGTAACAAGACGCCTCATTAAAGAATCCCTTAAGTTTCCCTACTTTAATCATACTGCCTTTCTCCATTGCATAGGATAATACCCAGCGTCAAATCTCCTTCCTTCCACTGGAGGGCACTAGCACATTCGCTATATTTAATTATACTGAAGATCGACTAAACACAATATCTATCCACTTCTCCTACAGACATAAACTACCAAAAGGATATACAGACATATTGAGACCCCTCCTTCAAACGATAATTGCCCTCTCTAACACAAACTGCCACAAGATACCTGTCTCCTTCTCCCCCTCCCCATCTAGTATTTAGATTTAGCCAATAATTGGCCTTCCCACTACATCGACCACACACCGCTATATTTTACAGGGGGATTGCTCCGTGCTTTCCCATGCCTCCCACTTATTCCTTTGTCGGGATTTTGATCGTAGGAAAAAGGAATCTCAAAACCTAGATACCATATAGGTATTTAGGCACCTTCTCTTAGGGTAGCTCTCTAGGGAGTTATATACCCTATGCAGCCTTGTTGTGTTTACTACCTTCTTTACCTTCTTTTCTCTTTCTCTTCTCCTTCTACTCTGGTTTCTCAACTGTCCCATGGGGCGGGGATCCCGGCAGCCCGATGTTCCTTTAAACCACCATGACTCAACAAGTCAAGTTAGCATCCATCAATGTGCAAGGTTTCAACTCCGTACTCAAACGAACCAAAGCCTTTCAACACTTTAAAAGACTAAATATTGACATTCTATGCGCACAAGAATCTCATTTTGTTTCCACCAAGGAGCCAAAATTTCTCCATAAAGATTATAGACAAGTATATTTTTCAAGCTCCCAGGTTAAAAAGAGAGGGGTTTTCATTGCCTTTAGGAACTCCATGCACTTTACTCTCACTAAATCTATAGCGGATCCTGAGGGTAGATATCTTTTACTTATTGGCAAAATTCAAGATGAACCTGTTTCTGTTATGTCATATTATGCACCTAATGATAAACAGAGCCCATTTATCTCTCACCTTTTAAATGTTCTCTCTATCCATAGCAAAGGCATTATCATTTTAGCTGGGGATACGAACCACTGCCTTAACCCATTTTGGGACAGACAACCCTCACTCAACACCTCTCAGGACTCCTCACCTAAACAAACTAATAGCATCAAATCGGCCTTTCTTTCTCAAGGTCTAATCGATGTCTGGAGAGAGCTTAATCCTCTCAAAAAGGGATACACCTTTTACTCTAATCCTCATGCATCCTTCTCCCGGATTGATCATTGCTGGGTCACCTCTTCCACATTACCAATGATCAAATCTGCAACCATACATCCCACTCCCTGGTCCGACCACGACATGAATATAGTAACCTTTTTCTCCCTGATTCAGCGCCCATCTGAATTTCGCTGGATATTAAACCAATATTCAATGACTGACGAGAATACTGTACAACAGATAAAATCTAAACTAGTAGAATATTTTGACCTGAATAAGAGCGATGAGGAACTAACAGACCTTACAATATGGGAGGCACATAAAGTGGTGATGCGGGGAATTTTGATTCAGCAAGCATCCAAACGTAAAAAAGAAAAACAAGTGATACTCCAGGAGCTGGAATTAGACTACCAAACGAAATACGACCTTTTCCAAAAGAATCCCTCCCCTTCGACCAAACGTGACTTGCTATCCGCAGAAACGGCCCTTAACCTTAGCTTGACAGATTCAGCAGAAAAGCATATAGCTAACACAAAGTTTAAATTCTATTTGAAGGGCAACAAACCGGACACACTCCTAGCAAACAGACTACGCAGTGCAGACCCTTCCCACAAACCAATAACCTTACAAACAGGGCAGAACCAAACAACCTCTAACCCACTTAAAATAGTGAATATATTCCGGCAGAACCTAGAAAAGCTATACAATTCTCCAGACACGAATTCCACTGAACAATTAGATAACTATTTATCAACTATCCCCCTCCCAAACCTTCCCATAGGTTTCAAAGAAGTAATTGACAAAGAAATCTCAGTGGAGGAAGTACAATTGGCCATCAAACAGCTTAAACTAAATAAACAACCTGGTCCCGATGGCTTTAAAGCTATATACTACAAGACACTGAGCGAGGTTTTGGCCCCTAAATTAGCGAAGGCCTTTAATAGCATTTTAAAAGGGGCAAAGTTTCACACAGACTCTATTACGGCATCAGTTAGTATGCTTCCCAAACCCAATACTAACCATTCCCTCTGGTCTAATTACCGCCCCATTTCACTCATTAACATAGATGTGAAGCTTTTAGCAAAGATCTTAGCAACACGCCTTAACACAGAAATCTCCTCTATCATCCACAACGATCAAGTGGGCTTTATGCCAAATAGGCAAGCAAACGATAGTGTTAGACGACTGTTGCACTTGATACACCACGCTCGCTCCCACCAGATCCCCTCAATGCTGCTCTCGCTCGACATCACAAAAGCCTTTGACTCGGTTTCATGGCCCTTTCTGATCGCCACCCTACGAAAATGGGGCTTTGGGGAACACTTCATCACATGGATCAAGGCTTTGTATTCTACCCCAGTAGCGTTTATCAAATATAATGGATTCAAATCTTCTCCCTTTAAAATTACAAGAGGCACCAGGCAAGGCTGCCCCCTCTCTCCACTCCTGTTCGCAATGGCTATTGAAACCCTGGCCATCCAAGTCAGAAATTTTCCTGATATCCAGGGCATTCAACTAGGCGATAAAATGCACAAACTTAGCCTCTTTGCGGATGATTTAATCCTCTGCATATCACGTCCCACAGGCTCTATCTTAGCCCTTAACAAACTCCTAGACACCTTTGGGAAATTCTCGGGACTCCAGGTCAACCCAAATAAATCCAGAGCCCTAAATATTTCCCTACCTCATATACTCATGATAGCTCTTCAGGACACTTTCGAATTTATTCTAGACCAACATAAACTTCCACATTTGGATATATTTTTAACTAACTCATATGATACCTTGTTTCACTACAACTACTTCACTTTAGCTAAAGATCTACTCTCACTTCTAGAGTGCTGGAAAAAATACTCGATTTCTTGGCTCGGAAGGATCGCCGCAGTCAAGATGACCTTTCTTCCAAAACTATTATATGTATTCCGATTGCTTCCTGTACCTCTGCCTCCCTCCTTCCTTGGCAATCTCCAAAATAAAATAAATGAATTCATCTGGGGCTCCACAAAACCCAGATTCCGCAACTTAAATTTATATCGTTTACGCCACGATGGAGGCCTAGGAGCTCCAAACTTAAAATACTATTTTGTAGCGGCACAAATAGCCCCCCTAACACACTGGCATCTTGATTCCGGCAGACCCGCCTGGGTAGACATCGAAGAGAAGCTAATTAGCCCAATACATCTCCCCAACCTCCTTTGGCTTCCCCCTTTAGATAGAAAATCGATTAGCAACCCAATTCTTAAATTATCCCTCGCCACCTGGGACAACTATAAATACTCAGGGAATCTAATCT
The DNA here is from genome assembly GCF_040937935.1 of Hyperolius riggenbachi. Lineage (NCBI taxonomy): Eukaryota > Metazoa > Chordata > Amphibia > Anura > Hyperoliidae > Hyperolius > Hyperolius riggenbachi. The sequence continues at coordinate 291,732,939 of NC_090651.1, forward strand.
CTCCACATAAACCATTACTATCCTTCATGATGAATCCGTCCTTTCCAGCAGCACTGGGCTCCCCAGCCAGTTTTCATTGGTGGTCCCAAGCAAAACTTACCACAGTACTCAGCCTCTCCTCTGACACGGGTGTGAAATCCTTCGCTTCTCTACGTGAACACCACCATATTCCAGCGGCCGAGGCTTTTCGCTTTATGCAAATAGCTCATTTTGTCAGAACACATCTCTACCATACTAAATCTCCCTTAACTAAAACTGCATTTGAACATTTATGCTCAACAGATCCATGTATCCCTGGCGTAATTTCCCTATTGTATAAAACACTAACCCATGAATTCTCCCGATACAAACCGAACTACATTATAACCTGGGAAAAAGAATTGGGAATCAACCTAGAACCTGACGATTTGTCAGCTATATGGACAAATATACCCAAAATCTCCGTCAATGCTAATCTAATCGAGGTCAACTATAAGCTCCTCCTTAGGTGGTATCTGGTCCCGTCTCGTATAGCAAAATTTAACAGAAACGCCTCCCCACTTTGCTTCAGGGGCTGTAATATCCCGGGGACTCAGGATCACATTTGGTGGAAATGTACTAAGGTCCGCCGACTTTGGATGAGAGTCTGTACCTGGGCCTCTTCCCTAATTAACAAACCAGTTCCCAGAGACCCAGCACATGTCTTGTTAGGGCTTCCATACCCTGATCTAACTAAGGCACAGAATGCTCTCATTTTTTACATTTTTACTGCTACCAAGCTAACCATAGCTGCTGCCTGGCAAACACTTTCCTTATCATTTGACTTGGTCGAAACCAGATTATCCCATATACTCTTCTTTGAAAAGCTAAGAGCTAGAATGTTAGACAAAATAACTAAATTCAACAAAATATGGCTACCCTATATGCAATATCTTCTAGGTTCAGAGGGCAACTCTAGGGTGAACAACCTATAATTTAGCCTAAATCTTTGGTTCACACCTTTCTCTAGCTAGGATTGGTCGGGCTGTGTGTTCTCCCTGCCTCATATCTTTCTCTACTTCTATCCTAGACTTCCTCTATTTCTTCTTCCTTCCTTCCCACTGACTAGACTCCCTCTTCCCTTCTCTTTTCTTTACCCTCTCTGTTTCTTCTTCCCTTTAGCTCCATACATTTCCATTGCAGGATTACGCCAACATTGACATCTTTGCACCTATAGCATGCTTACACTACACTGATCAGAAAATCCTGCCTGCCCCCACTGGGGGGCGGTCAACAGTAACGCTACCCTGAGCAAGGGGTGGGCCCTTGTCCAGCCACTTTGTAGTTTGTGAATGGGCAGGGGTGTCATCCTGAGATATTTCTCATGTCAGTTGCGTCTGTTTATAACAACAGTAAAAAAAGTGTTAATAGTGAGCTCATTATCATATAAGAATAGCGCAACTTGATGCACTCTAGCTTTAATCTCTTTTGCACGATATGAGTGATTTTGCCATGGAATTGCATTTAAATACTTCCAGTTCATTGTCAATTTATCTTCGTTTATGTTAATGTATGCCATGATTATATCTCAATTGTTTCATAAAACTCAATAAAAATTTTATTGGAAAAAAAAAAAGAGATAGTTCACAGATCAGTCAGTGACATCCTCCTTGGTGTCACTCACGCTCTGGTCCTTCCCTCTCCCAGTCTGACTCCTCCCTGCGGGAGAGTCTCAGGCTGCTGTAAGGTACTCATACTCTTGCAGTATTCCTTACTGCCTTTGTACCTGCCCTCCTGATACTGTTCTCAAAGTATTACTGTTGCACCAAACACTCATATTACTCAGGTGTCCAGAGGTTAGTAATATATCTGATTATCGGTGATACTGCAGATCATCAATAATCAGGTATATCTGTATTCTTGGTGATACTGCAGATCGCCAATAATCAAACCCTCTCTGTGTTACACCGATCGTTACAATTTATAAATAATTTCTTAATTTATAAGGATTTTTTTTTCTTAATGATTGGGTAAAAAATTGAACATGTGTGAGATTGGAATATACGATTAGATTTTTCAAAAGTTATAATTGATTGGAAAAACTGGTTGTAATTCTCAAATGGATAAAAAAAATATAAAAGATTGTATTGTGTTTGGCCACCTTAAAGGGGAACTTCAGCCTAAACAAACATACTGGCATTATGTTACATTAGTTATGTTAATTAGAATAGATAGGTAATATAATCTTTTACCCACCCTGTTTTAAAAGAACAGGCAAGTGTTTGTGATTCATGGGGGCTGCCATCTTTGTCATGGGGGCAGCCATGTTTTTGGTTGAAAGGAGGTGACAGGGAGCATGAGACACAGTTCCAACTGTCCAGTGTCCTGATAACCCCTCCCAGCTGCACACACTAGGCTTCAAATGTCAAATGTCAAAATGTAAAAAAAATAAAACATTTGCACCAAAACAGCAGAACGAGAACAACATCAGAAATCCCATCATGCTTTGCACAGCATAAGGGGAAAACTGCCCGGGCAGTTTTCTTCTGTGCAGCTAAAAATCAGGCTTGTATAAGAGAAACAAAGTTCTGATGCTGTGAAACTGTTAAAGAAACATCAGGACTTTTCAATGCTGCTGAGTCGATTTTTAGTCTGGAGGTTCACTTTAAGGGAGTGACACTACTTAACAATCAGTGGTCTGATCCCAAAACATGGACATCTTCCCACTTTCCATCTTTGCATTATGGCATGATTGGAATTAAACTGGCCCTTCTATCTAGCCCTTAGGCCATTCTTTCTTGAAATAATATTTCTTGGATGCTGTCACTAGATAAAATATTTTCATTTGGCATTTACATTTTTATTGTGTACAAATATTTATTTTTTTCACAGCTTTGTTGTGAAATGCATAAAAATGAGGGAAAAATATTTCTAGTTGCAGCTGGCTTGTGTAATTTGAAGTTTAATATACTCCATATTTCAATCCTCGCATGTCAAAAAACGCTATCCTCTTTTATAAAGTTCTTCAGTGATAAACCAGGTTAAAGTAAGCCACATGGAATGTTAAACTTTTAGTAAGGATGATTATCTTTCTTCCTCTAATCATCCTTAGTTATTGAATGATCCAGGAAATAATTAGTGAACCATGGTAGGTATGGTTAGTTGGGTGATGCGTGTCAAAACTTGCTCAGAAGTCAGAACAGGAAGAGAAAACAGATTTGCTTTAACAAAAACATCAGTTCACAATTATCTCCTCTGAAAATAAGCAAAACCCCCAAAATAGTTTTTTTGGTTCTGTTATTATCTCAGTATGTGAAATACGTTGTCAATGTTAATTGCTTAATACCACTCCCAGCAATGTGCTAGCAATTTGCCGTGGAACAAATAGGTTTGAATTCCTAAAATTTATGTTGTGCTTTCCTGTGCCATAAATAGAATTTTTTGGGTTTCTAGAAACACGGTGTGAAGATATATTGGGGTGCTGATGCTGTTAAGGATAATACAGTAATATATTTTCATTTTTCCCGTTTTTATATCTGCTGTGGTATGTCAAAGGTGTAGAGATGCAGGCTAGATTCATGGACTGTTCATGTATTTGTGTGGGTGGGTCACTAGACCTACATTTGCATCTAAAGAGGTCTTCAGTGAATACGACCAGTCACCTTCAATAGGCAAGGAAGCAGCTCATTAAGCCACTAGCAGTCACTTTTGATCTACTGTCCCAGGTGTGATTGTCTGCCTCTGTCTACAGGCAATCTTTTCATGTATGTGCTAATATACACTTTACCCAAGGAAATAATGTGGAGGAAGCTTTTTTGATGTCTGATAGGATACAATCTCACCTATTGAATTCTGCAAACTTCAAGAAGCTAAAGCAGGAACCCCTTTGAAGTTTGCATATCACAAGAAGGATTATGACAAGCGTTCGGTGATGTCACAAACGGGGAAACTGCATTAGTTCCTGGGGGCTGGACATTAAATGCCCCAGGGGACACTTCAGACTATTTAAGGTGGCCCAGGACAGCCACCGGTGTCTTCTCTCGGAGGTAGCGAATAGCTAGGGAGGATCGCGACTCCTGGTCGAAACGGCGTCCTCCCGTCAAACAACGTTCTAACCTAAGCTGGTAACGTTTTTTTTAATCCCCATTTTTATTTTACGCAAATATCCGTGTGTGTTATTTTTGTAACTTTTATCTTGTAACATTTTTACTTTGTTTTTTGTAATCTTTTTGTATATATTAAGTTCTGCATTGTTCTATGTTTTTCTAGAATATTAAATTATTATTTAATAAGTTTGACTTCTGCCGTACTAAACTAACACTCATAGCCTAGAAGAGACTGAAGTGTAACCGTGTATAAGTTCATGCCTAATTGTACGCTTGAGCAACACTACCGTATGAAATTGTAATTGCATTGTGTGTGGGGGCGTTTGTCATACGTTGGCCTAAGCGCGCAGCTGACCCAACGTACGAACAACGCCAGTGCGAGTAGCGACAGCAGAGTGGCTAACAGTATCGTTCAGAACGACTGTTAGTGGGTCTTTGCTTCACGACAGTGTAAGATTGCAACTGTGTGGGTGTGTGGGTGCGTGGCGTTCCCGTATTTGGCCTAAGCGCAAAGCTGACCCAAATCCGAAAACGCGGAGTGCGTATTGAGCACTCGATAGCTGAGTGAACGTGTCTAGCAACGCTAGTGGTGGCAGTGGGAAGTGTTTGAGGGGCTCCAGCCTTGGTTGTAGCTTAAATAAGGCTGTTCCCCGCTTAATCTGGTCAAACCCGCAGTCGGGAACCGTATACGCAGGCGTGCCGCGGGCCGGTTCCTGACACACGGGGCAAGTCAAAATTTAGTGTAGCCTAAAGACATATAATTTCTGCCCCTTCCCCTTTTGACAAATAAGCGTTCAGCTCAGCTCGACACATTGCTAGTATTAATTGCAAACATTGTTTCAGCCACTCTTCTCACGCTTTATCTTTGGCTCTTTTTTGCCAAGCTCTTCATTGGCTGCCACTTAACCAGATGATTCACTTCAAACTATTTATACTAACCTACAAAGCTTTCCACATTCTTTCTCCGCTGTGCATCTTGTCTCCAAGAACTATCCCAACAGCAACTTCAGCTCTGCACATGACCGTCTTGTGTCCTCCCCCGGAATCATCTCCTCCCATTTACATACACAGGACTTCTCATGAGTATTGATGATCACAATGTGCTAATTTTGATTGTGCACAATTTTGCATAACATTTTGCAATTCTGATTACATATAATTTCGATTTTGAAATGTAATTAAATATGATCCCACTGCTCATCGTCATCGGGTTTTCCCCTGTTTCTCTGAGCCCGGTCCTCTAAACTCTGCAGTCCCCCAGAAGTTATTCCGAGCAGGGCAAAGCATTTCTGAACTGTGTAGGTGTGGTTTGGAAACTGCTGCTAGGGAAAAACTGTCTTCGACTGAAAGATCCCATTGAAGATGAAGAGGATCGGCAAGGGGAAGGGGGACCCTGATGACAACGAGCAGTGGGATCACATTCATGAACAGGTAATCTAGCCCACCATGGGCTTTATTCCACAATCTGTCAGCTCAGGGGTACTTTAAATATCCTGGTTTCAGCACCAGAAACACTTCCAATAGTTATATATCACTGTATGTTGGTATGTAGCCCCATCCTTCCGCTGAGGCTTAGCCTAGGCTGTTTATTATGTGGAATTCACCTCCCCAGAGCATTCTGGGAGACCAGAGATCTTGTCTACTGGCTTTAAAACTCTCATTAAATAGCCATTCCACACAGATCACTTGCCAGTACTAAAGATGTTGCCGGCTGTAATAAATTTTAGAATGTAATTCGGGTAAGGAAAGATTTTACGATAGGCAAACACTGACTAAATATTTTATAAATGAATATTGTAAAAAAAGAGGTAATTTTAGTCATTGTTAATTTCACTTCAGTTCCTCTTTAGGTCTCTTGATTTTGAGTGTTAAAACACCCTTTTATCTTATTCTATTCTCTCTAGGTTTTTCTGATTGGGAATAATACACTTACTGTGTTCTGCCTGCAGTCTTAGATGATATGGAACCCCTGCAATGCTTCCGGTATCCAGAAGCCATGTGATCTTCTTCCTAATGTTTTAGGAACAGGGTTATCTCATGGGGGTTGGGTACAGTGATTTATTTTGATCTGGTGTGTACTATTTTGGCAAACATTTGGGATGCCGTCATTCAAATTCACGTTTGAGACCACCTTGCAGTTTACCTAGGTTGTATCTTCACTAATCAGTACATGTTGGTTGATGATTTCCACCTAAATAGAGGTACCACAAAATGCCAGCTGCAACTGGACTCCTTGAAGCCCAAAAGCTTCAAAACCATCCATCATGCTTCAGGCAGCAGAGACTGTAAAATCAACCCTACCTCTAGCACCTTTGTAGTGTCCTGTCATAATACTGAAATCTTACAATTGCTCTCCACCTCCTCCCATGTCATGTGAACTACAAGCCCCACCTCTTTGTGCAGACACATCATTTCTACTATAATTCAGTGGTTCCCGGTGAAATTCATTTTAGCATATTTGTTTTTCCTGGTTTTGGATCAGACCTCATTAAAATTAGAGATGGCCGAACTGTTCGCTGGCGAACGGTTCCCGGCGAACTTCCGTGGTTCGCGATCGCGGAGAACTGCAAACTTTTGCTGAAGTTCGGTTCGTCCCCATAGTGCATAATGAGGGTCAACTTTGACCCTCTACATCACAGTCAGCAGGCAGATTGTAGTCAATCAGGCTACACTCCCTCCTGGAGCCCCACCCACCTTATAAAAGGCAGGCAGTGTCAGGCACAGGCACTGGACTCATTCATGTGCCTGCAGTAATTAGAGAAGGGAGAGCTGCTGCAGACTCACATAGGGAATGCTTAGTTAGGCTCTTGTAGGCTTGTTAGCTTGCTCCTTGCTGATTCTTATTGCTAAAAAAGCAGCCCTCAACAGCTGTTTTGAGAGCTAATGTTGTTCTTGTGATCTATTTTTTTTTTTGTGTGGCCCACTTGCATTATATACAGCCCTGTCAGTCAGTCGCAGCTGGCCTTTGGCACCTTAATTCCTACTGTGCCACTGCCAGGACCAGCACATTCAGTGACTACATGTGTGTGTGACAGGCAGCTGCACATTTGTAATCCCAATCACTGCACCTGTTCACTGTTCAGTGCACCTACCTACCTATACCTACGTGAGCGCACGCATTGTTAATACCACCAGTCATTGCACCTGTCATTGCAGTCCATGTGTGTGTGTGTGACAGGCAGCTGCACATTTGTAATCCCAATCACTGCACCTGTTCACTGTTCAGTGCACCTACCTACCTATACCTACGTGAGCACACGCATTGTTAATACCACCAGTCATTGCACCTGTTCAGGGTACCTGTGTGTGTGTGTGACAGGCAGCTGCACATTTGTAACACCAGTCACTGTAACCTGTTCACTGCACCTGTGTAACCGCACATTGTTGTACCAGCAGTCACTGCATACCTGTTCACTGCACCTGTGTAACCGTACATTGTATTAGTCAAGTCAGTGCATACCTCTCACTTCATCCCCCCCAATATGGACAAGACAAAAGACAGAGCCAAAGGCAGGCCACCTGGCACACCTGTTTGAGGTCGCGCTGTCGTGATTTCGTGGGGCCCTTGACCAAAGAACAGTGTTCAGAAGAAGGCACGTGCCATCAACCCCCAATATTGCCAGGACGTAGTTGACTATTTAACACAGAACACCTCATCTTTCTCAGCTTTCGCACGGAAGCATGACATACAGTAGCATCCTCCTCCTGCTCTGATTCTGGCACCCCATTTAACACTCAGTCGGCCACCACCACCAAAGTGCCATCACCCCAGGGCTCAGCTGTGTGGAAAGCAGAGCAATGCCATCTGTACTCTCTGCCACCGAAAATTGAGCCGTGGAAAGACCAAGACCTGCGTAGGGACAACTACCTTACGAAGGCACATGATTACAAAGCACAAACTGCAATGGCATGACCACCTGAGGAAAAGCAGCATACAAAAGCAAAGCCACACACCGCAGTGGAAGATACCAGCCCGCAATTTTTCTCAAAAACGGCGATACCTAATCTGTACCGTGATGTTGAAAGGCAAGTGGTGACATCTCTGGCACACAGTGTTGGGTCAAGCGTCCATCTGACCACGGATGCCTGGTCTGCAAAGCACGCTCAGGCCTGCCCGAAGGCTAAGTCAGTGCCCACACACAGCATCTCTGCCTGCACGCCATGTGACTGCCTGCCCCAAGACTAAGTCGGTCCCCACACAGCATCTCTGCCTGCAGGCCGCTTGACTGCCTTCTCCGCCACCACCAACAGGGTCCACCAGGACTCCAGGCAGATTCCTGAATTTTTAAGGCTGCTGCTAGCAGCAGCCGCTATAATAATTTTTCTGGTGCGTGTACATGCCTGCCTAATTTTTCTGGCTGCACTGCGGCTGCAACAACAAAACAAAAGGCATGTACATGTGTCAATTCCCCTTCGTGATCGTTACCTTGCCGCGATGAAGGGGCTTGCGTACCACAATGAAACAGTGGCCGCCGGCTATATGAGTGTCTTGGGGGGTGGCACACCAAAGATAATAAGGTCGTTGCTTCATTGTGGACAGACTAAATTCGATCAGCTGGACAATCAGTGTCATTGAGCTACCTCATCCTGGTGACGATATGGGCTTGTAAACCGCTATCGCCTGCACTCTCGCCATGGTCCGCACCAGTTCAGCATGGTCGTCACAACACAAACAGCTGTTTGCGGTGCGTTACACAGTGAGTTTGGTGTGTCAGTGTGAAGCAGTACTCTAATTACACTCCCTGATTGATGTATACACATGCAAGATGTTTTAAAGCACTTTAGGCCTCCAATTTAGCATGCGTGATTTCTGCCCTTAAAACGCTGCTTTGCGTCAAATCCAGATTTTTTTTCCCCGGGACTTTTGGTGTCTATCCCACTCATCCATGCAAAAACTCAGATGTTAGACACCTTGAAACATCTTTTTCATCACTTTTGTGGCCAGCATAAATGTTTCTAGTTTTCGCCTCCCCATTGAAGTCTATTGCGGTTCACAAAAGCTCGCAAGTTCGCGAACGTTTAAAATCGGAGGTTCGGCCATCTCTAATTAAAATGCCCACCAACTGGAGACGTGAAAAAATGAGCTGTGTGTAGCTTGCCAAGCAGACATGACTCATAAGCCTGACTACTATTAGAACTTGCCTTGTTTAATTTTGTAATTAGGTGGGCTTTTAAGATGTCATTTGATCTTAGAAAGTAATTTTAAGTTGATCACCAGATAATCTAAAAGGCAACCACCATCTTGGCATGGCAGACCTGTTAAAATCACTTCATATATGCTCATATTTTGAGGAGAAGGTTGGCCATTTTGCCAAAAATGGGATGTTCTGTGTAATGTAACTTGGATTCCCTGAACCATGTAGTCCTTATCTATTGAAGACAGTTTTTATAGTCTGGTCTCAGTTCTCAGTTTTACCAGTCTTGTTGTTAGGGATTAAAAAGGCTACATCTCACTGGTCTGTTACTTATCACAGGCCTGTAAATTTTATTGAACACAGAAGACAAAATAACAAGTGACACTGTATACATTTAGGAATGCAGGAATAACAATGGCAATAGCACTCAGTAGTACTGTAAATGCTTATGTAAATGAATTTTGCAAAGGGGATTAACTTCACTTTAAAGTCTTTATAGACAGTATAAGTTCTTCTGGCAAAGCTTAAAGCACATGGAATTTTAACAAACTGGTTAAAGTGACTTACTGCACTTGTGCCTTTTTTTTACTTACCAAGAACTCAAGTCTAGTACAAGAATCCTGTATGTGTTGCAGACAGCAAGCAGTCACTATGAAAGGGACAAACAGAGTCTTGTCCTGGCTACTTTTTCAGATATCAGTCTCTGGAATGAAGCCACGCTTTTTTTCCAGGCAGGGAGTGTTATGCTCTCCTAGTAATAGGATCAATAAGAACAAAGCTGAAATACTGTACAGAAACAAAAATAAGAGATCTTGGGAATAATTCCTATTTGGTCTCTGTATGCTCAAAGAAAAAAGAAGAAAAAAATATACTGTGCATTTCAGCATTTTGTTACAGGAAATTAAAGTACCTCATATCTATTGTTGTAATATACGAAGATGTGTCTGTGAGAGTGCAGCAGAGGTTTGTAAATAAACTTTGCATTAAGCCTAGGAAGAGCAGTACTGAAACTTTTGAAATGTTATGGCAAGTATAGAGTATAAAGCGGACTTGAATAGGCAGTGCTCTCCAACAAGAAAATGTGAACATTTTAGCAAAAATTTGAGGAAGCTGAAATGGCCATATGCACTTTTTCCTTGGTAGAACACAGAAACTCCATGAAGATAGAGCCCTGTCTAAGACATGGACCTGAGACTGTTGTATTCCAAGGTGGAAGTACTATCCTCTTATTCATAGAGCATTCATTTTTCATATTTGGAATGCCAGGATGAAAAGCATTCTATGCCAAGCAATGTTGTGTTGTGCTAAACCCAATCACCAGCTTGTTAATGTTGATGCAGTATTTAATACAGTTCTAAGAAATATGTAAGTAGTATAATATGTAATAGTAATGAAGCTTCAGAATTTCAAGTTCTTTGATTCACATCCTTAAAGGACACATGAGGCCAAAAGTATCAGTGTATCTTTACTTACCTGTGCTTCTTCCAGCCCCTAGAAGAAGTATCTCTGTTCCTCGCTGCAGTTCCACAGTCACCAAGTCTCCTGCTGCAGCACTGCACCTGCGCAGAACACTCCTAGCTATGGTCGTAATGGAGGGGACAGCCGGAGACTTGGTGACCGTGGAACTGCTGTGAGGGACACAGATACTTCTAGGGGCTGGAAGAAGCACTTATGCTTTTGGCCTCATGTATACTTTAAGGAGAGAGTAGGAAATGACTTATTGCACAAATGTATTTGGTGATTGTGTTTATTCCAGTGTCTCCAGCTTTGAAATGCTCTCTGATGACTAGTAGAGACTGTGATTGTACTGCAATCATCCACTTACCACTGAAAGATACTGACAGAGACTGAGGCTGCAATGGGATCACTGACAAAGACAAGGGCTGTGCTATGAAAACTCGCCAAGAATTAGGCTGCACAGGGATCGCTGACAGGGACAGCAGGGCAAGAAAGACCATTGTCAAGGGATACTCAATAGGGGAACTGGGGAAGGAACCATTTTCATTCTATGTATTTCCATGGCGAGAAGGCATGTTGCCAGTAATACAGACAAGACAACCCATCCACATAGAAGATATGCTGGTGATAGCAATGGTGCAAAGTCACTGTGAGGAGCACATTTAAGACTTAGTAATCTTGGAAAGCATTGCAAGCTAAGTGTGAATTTTCCAGGGACCATTATATTGTGCCTGTCAATCTACTGTATTTTGCCTGTCAATCCTAATCTAAGGAAAGATTCCCATCCATTAATGAAAGCTAAGATGGTTATTTTAAGTAACACTTGTGCTAAGCTTGTGCTAGACATGTTTTTTCAGAGAAGACTATTACTAGCACCACACCTGAGGAAGAGGACTGCCTCCATCATCCAGTGTTACCCTGGAAACGTGCGCATTACCTAGGTAACTTGGAGTTGTGCTTATTGTGCAATGTGTGCTATGTTACCGCCAAAAGTACCAATGCAATTCCTACCTGCGCACAGCAATTTTAGTGCAATTTAGTAAATATGCCTTATTTTGTTACAGTTCTGTGGATCATAGGCCTTTACATCTAGCACATTGTTGGACAGTATCATGACTTCTGGACATCTGGGCTTTTACTTATTATTATTTAAAAAACTGGCATATATCAAGTACCAGTTACTTTAGTTTGATTTAAAAGAATTTTGAATAGTTTTGTCTATATTGGTTTTAGTGAATTATTATATATCCTGCAAATATTGTTGCAATTTTTCACTGTAGTCTCAGTATTTGCCACATTTCCTCAGTTCTGAACTGTTCTCCTCCTGTCTCCCTCTCTTTTCTCCTCTTCTTTTCCCTTTGGACAAAGAACCCCATTATCATCTTATTCATTTAGTGCATTGTATTTCAAGTAATTATGTGATTTATCTACATTTATAATTATGTGATTATCTGTCCTCCTATGCTTTTTAATTGTTCTTACATGTTATTAATGTCATTTTTTTGGTGTGGTTTGCTCCAAATCTAAATGAAGATTTAATCTAATCTAAATTAATCTAAATTAAGATTGGTATATTATACATTTATATGTCCTGATGCATTTTTTGTATTATTGAAGGACTGGGTCTTCTTTTCCCTTTTCTCTTGCTTCATAGTGCATATTGATCCAAATCAGCCAGAATGGCGTGTTATTAACCACATTTACTAGTTTCTTTAAATGAAATTTTAATATAACTAAGATGAGATGTGACTTACTAACATTGGAGAAGATTGGAGAATCATTGATTTTCCTCCCTAATACATGTCAAACTCTGGCCCGCACGTGGTTTCCCCACCGTGCATTATGTTTGGCCCACTCTAGACCACCAGGGAAGCTATAATGGAGGTGGAGCCCTAGATCCCCAGGAAAGCCATACCGAAGAGGAAGGGGAAAAGCACTAAACACCAGGGAAGAGGGGTCACTAGTAGACACCAGTGAACTGTGTAAGGGAGGGAGCGGGCCACTAGACACCACTAGATATTGAGGTTGGCTCACACATTGGTCAAAGTGTTCAATTTCAGCCCACTTTGTATTTACAGTAAGTTTGACATCCCTGAGCTACATGGTCAAGGTTTAATAAAATTGTCTTCTGTTACTTAGCAAATGCTCACATCTGGATCACATGTTATAATACTGGCAGATGCTTAACAAGCGGTGAATTAGTGTTTGTGCAATTATAAGCTTTTTTTTTTTTAAATGGGGGCTTTCCAGTACGTTTTTAAATCAGTACTTATTTTTCTTAGTGCTGTGCAATTTAGGAGAAGCTTATGAAATGGGGCAGATAGTATGTTTTAAAATATTACATCACAATCTGTTTTTTTAAACAATATTTTATTCATCTTATTGGCATTTCCATTAGATGAGAGATATTTGGTTTTAGGATGCTTAGCAGTTACAAAGCTATGAATCAAAAGACCCAGGTCTGGTGAATCCCACTCTGTGTGGCATAGGAACACCTGAATACAACATAAAATTACATTCATGTCAAATATGGTTATGTACTAAAGTCTCAACAGACTGACATAATTATTCTGACAGTCATATGGGTTGATTCAAAAAGCTTACTTATTTTTCACTTTAATTGTAAGGAGAGCTAATGCATGAGATGCTCAAATAAGAAGAGGTAATTCATGAGATAAACATATGCCCCATATGCAATTAACTTTTTCTCCTGAGTTCTCAACTTTTAAATCACTATCAAGCAAAAAGAAAAAAAAAAAAAAAAAAAAAAAAAAAGAAAATACTCAAAATAATATTGACTAGCCAACCCGCGTCGTAGCATACGCCGCATCTTCTATCTATCTAATAGAGTACGTGCCTCAACCTTGAAGCAAGAAGAAGAAGTAGGCTTTCCATGAGAAAATGTATGCGTGCTCAAACACCAAGTTTAACCCTAGCAATTCTGGCTTTGCAAATCCGGCCTAATTGGCTATTCATTAGGCAATGCTCATGCGAATATGCATTTGCTTTCTCATGCCAAACTATGCAGGGTTCAAAAACCAATACCGCGAAGCGATCGCCCTGCGGGAATTAGTTCATGCTACATTAGCACTATCCAGGAGCGCCACGGGGAGGCTTCCCAATGCCCCCATACAACCGGGGGGGCTGCGGGATCCCAGGCTCTCTCACTGCCTGGGAACCACAGCAGCACCCTGGAGGGGGGGGGGCTAGGTGGCGCAGCCAGCAACCCCAACCCCCCCCCCCTCAAGTGTGGTCAGCGCCGGGGAGAGCCATCCGCACCCACCTCCCAATATTAAAAACAGGCACTTACCTTAACGTCCATTGCGTTCTGCTATATGCGCATTAACTTGGGGGCACCACATTAGAAAGGAGTGAAGTATGGGTCACCCCGAGCTTTAGAGCTCAGGGCTGGCTTACATACAGCACTCCAGAGGGGGGGGGGGGGGGGGGTGGGAACAGGCGCAGACAACTCACTCCAGGGCTCACACCACCAGAGCAAGCCATCCATCACCTGCCTCCAAAGGATACAACTGCAAAAAATGCTTTCCATGAGAAAAATTATACGTGCTCAAACACCAAGTTTAACCCTAGCAAGTCTGGCTTTCCAAATCTGGCCTAATTGGCTATTCATGAGGCAATGCTCATGCAAATATGCATTTGCTTTCGCATGCCAAACTATGCAGGGTCAAAAAACCAATACCGCAAAGCGCTCTCTCGCTGCCTGGGAACCACAGCAGCACCCCAGAGGGGGAGGCTGGGTGGCGCAGCCGACCCTCCCAAGCGTGGCCAGCACCGAGGAGAGCCGTCCGCACCCACCTCCTAATATTAAAAACAGGCACTTACCTTAACGTCCATTGCGTTCTGCTACATGCGCATTCATTTCATGGAAAGCATTTTGTGCAGTTTGTATCTTTTGGAGGCAGGTGGTGTATGGCTTGCTCCGGTGGTGTGAACCCTGGAGTGAGTTGTCTGCGCCTGTCCCCCCCCCCTCTGGAGTGCTGTATGGGAGCCAGCCCTGAGCTGTAAAGCTCGGGGTGACCCACGCTTCTCTCCTTTCTCATGTGGTGTCCCCAAGTTAAAGCGCATGTAGCAGAACGCAATGGACGTTAAGGTAAGTGCCTGTTTTTAATATTGGGAGGTGGGTGCGGACGGCTCTCCCCGGCACTGGCCACACTTGGGGGGGTCGTCTGCGCCACCCAGCCTCCCCCTCCGGGGTGCCGCTGTGGTTTCCAGGCAGTGAGAGAGCCTGGGACCCTGCGGTCCCCCCGGTTGTATAAAAAGGGGGCATTGGGAATCCTCCCCATGGCGCTCCTGGATAGTGCTAATGTAGCATGTAGCAGGGTGACCGCTTTGCGGTATTGGTTTGTGCATGCATTTGCATGAGCATTGCCTCATGAATAGCCAATTAGGCCAGATTTGCAAAGTCAGACTTGCTAGGGTAAGGCCTCTTTTCCATGGACTGTTGATAGGCAGTGAAATGCCTCTCAAACTCTCACAACTGCTCACTGCTGCCTGGTAGCTGCTTGCTGCTGCCTGGTAACTGCTTGCTGCTGCCTGGTAACTGCTCACTTCTGCCTGGTAACTGCTCACTACTGCCTGGTAACTGCTTGTTGCTGCCTGGTAACTGCTTGTTGCTGCCTGGTAACTGCTCACTGCTGCCTGGTAACTGCTTGTTGCTGCCTGGTATCTGCTCACTGCTGCCTGGTAACTGCTTGCTGAGCACACAGCTCAACAGTCCGTGGAAAAGAGGCCTTAAACTTGGTGTTTGAGCACGCATAAATTTTCTCATGCAAAGTACTTCTTCTTCTTGCTTGAAGGTTGAGGCACTTACTCTATTATATATATAGATAGCACGTTTTCACCTACTTTCTGGTACTTTTTCCATTGCAAAGTACTGAAAAGTTATTCTAAATCAAATATGAAAAATTATCTCTTACCGTGTTTCCCCGAAAGTAGGACATCCACTTAAGTAAGACCTATCATATATTTCGAGCATGCTCGAAATATAAGCCCTACCCCTAAAATAAACCCTAGTGGCTGTAAAAGTCCCGTCCTGTCCAAATCAGTGGTAAACTTTAGTGAAGGCAGCTAACTTCACCACAGTTTACCGCTGATCTGCGGTTTGAATTATGCCAGCGGGCAATGAAGAACGGAGTCAGCAGGAGATAAAGCAGTGGTGGGAGAATCAGCAGTTTATCGCTGATTTGCGGTTTGAATTACCGGCGTGTCGGCGGGCAATGGAGAACGGGGATGTGTCTTTCTTGAGGAGGGGTCATCAGGAGGTAAAGTGGTGGTGGGGGGATGGGAATCTTGCTACCCTAACAAAATATATAAGACCTCCCCGAAAATAAGACCTAGCACATCTTTTGAAGGAAAAAATAATATAAGACAGTATCTTATTTTCGGGGAAATACCGTAGGAGAAAATTCAAGAGAAAAAGTTAATTGCATATGGCCCAGAGGAGAAATAAATCATGACTCGAATAAGGAGAGGTAAGTTAAAGGGAACCTGAAGTGAGAGATATATGGAGTTTGCCATATTTATTTCCTTTTATGCAATACCAGTTGCCTGGCTGTCCTGCCGATCCCCTGCCTCTAATACTCTTAGCCATAGATCCTGAACAAGCATACAGCAGTTCGGTTGTTTCTGACATTTTTATAAAAACCGACAAGATTAAATGCATGCTTGTTTCTGGTGTGATTTAGACACAACTGCAGCCAAAGAGATCAGTAGGGCTGCTGGGCAACTAGTATTGTTTAAAAGGAAATAAATAGGGCAGCCTCTATATACCTCTTGCTTGAGGTTCCCTTGATGATAAGTCATGAGTTAATTTAGATAAAGAGAGATAAATCATGAGTTAAGTCATTTAAGAGGAGATAAATTGTGAGATAATAAGTAAGGTGAGATATTTCAACAGAAAAGCTTTGTGAATCCTCCCCACTTGTCTCCTCTGGATCTAGAAAGAGTTAAGCAGCGTACATGACAGTGATTTATCTTTTGAAACCAAAATACTGCATGTCTGAGTTGTGTTTGCCTGCAGTCCATCACAGGAAGTCTTGGCCATAAAGTCATCTCTGAAAACGCTTTGCCCTTAAAGCAGTTTCCATCTTTTGCCTTTCCAAGTGATTAGCATCATGCTGTGGAGTAGATGTGTGTGTTGAACATGGAAGCATAACATTGTTTCTTCTATCTGTAAGCGTTTGCAGGCGCCTGACCTTTTCTGGCCCTAGCAAATTCCTCCCTTTTTCAAATAAAAACAACCGAGTGCATGTAAGTAAGGGGTATGTTTCCATCCATCAGATCCCGATGATGATGTCTTTGGTGGTGGGAAACAATAGCAAGTATACCTTGGACATGATGTCAGTTGCACAAGGATTTGCTTTAACAAAACATTGTGGCTTGTGGATTCCATTCATGTTTCCATCTCCATTTACTTCTTTTCTTCTTCAACACTTAGAGGTTGATAGGGTTAAGATGGATAAAAACAAAAAGTCACGACCGCATGACAAGTAAATGCATAAACTTTACATAAAGATGAGATCACATTTTAAAATATGTTTTCAACCATGTTATTTTCAATCTGAAAAAAAGAGTTTCAGGAGTGTATGTGATACTCTTTATGTGTGTACTAATAGTAGTTCCTTAAAGCATCAGCTTTAAAAATTATTTCAACCAGCTAATCCTTCAAGGAAAAAGGTAGAAGGAGGAGCACTCCGTAGTGTATTAAAACTTTTAATAAAAATTACGCAAAGATTAAAAACACTTACTAGACAATGGTGAAAATAGGCATATCTTGGGTGAAAAACCCAAACATGACCCTGGATGGCGACCTGCTCCTCCTCTGTGGCCAGCATTGGGGGTTGCCCTAGATGGAAGTGGACGATCGGTGCCTCTCCTTTGGTCAGTGTGTGCAGTAACCTCACGACGCGTTTCGGCGTATCCACGCCTTTGTCAATCCTTCGAGGAGCTATTTGTTAGCGCAAATAAATAGGTTTTCTTTGTATTAAATATTATTAATATCCCATCAAAATATTAAATGCTAGCCTGCTGAAATATGAAATACTGACCTACTAAAATATAACATTCAAACCTACCAAAGTATAAATATTGACCAAAATATGAAATACTAACCTATCAAAATATGAAAAACTGACACAAAAGGAATTCATCCCCATAGGGATGAATTAGGAATTCATCCCTATGAAAGCAATGAAAAAAAAAATCCACTATGTTTGCCGGTAAAAAGGTGCGTTCCCAGGTATCTAAATGTAGTGAAATACACAATAATGGTGATAATTAATTACTGTAAATGGTCATGGCAAACACACACACACGGCCGGATTTAGGCCTAGGCCACCTAGGCCATGGCCTAGGGCACCACAGGAGCAAGGGCACCAAATCAGCAGACCAAACTGGTGCAGCATTTGCAAGCTTGCAAATGCGCCTGATCTCCTTACTGCCAGCCACCTGTGCAGCAGCCACATTGCTCTCTGTGCACGTTGGTGTTGTGGTGGGCGGCTACGGACTTGGGCAGCATTGGAGACGGATGGGAAGAGGACACTTCTACACTGGAGATGAGCAGAGAAGTGAGTGACACTGATGGCTGATGGCTGGCTATCTATACTGGAGATGGAAGGGAATGGGTCATCAGGCTACTTATACTAGAGGGAAAGAGGGGATGGGTCACCGGGCTACCTGGTCTGGAGGGGGGTCATCTGGCTACCTATACTGGAGTAGGAGGGGAAGGGGTCATCAGGCTACTTATATTAGAGGGAAAAAGGGGAGGGGTCATCAGGCTACCTCTTCTGGAGTGAGGTCATCTGGCTACCTGTACTGGATCGAAGGGGAGGGGTCATCTCGCTACCTATACTGAAGGGGGGGTGGCTGGTGACGTTGGCCTTGGGCGATAAAGAGTACAAATCCGGCCCTGCACACACACACACAAAATAAAATTCCCCCCTCCCCAAACAACAGCCACACAAAGTGCTAAGGCTTGCCTAAAAGAATTAGCTTCATTAGTTAGTTCTCAGTGCCAAGCAAGGATAACACACAACATTTAGAGGTAGAGTCAGCACCAAATACCAATCTGGAGTACTATATAAAGCATGCAGAATAGATCCATATACATATATGCACAAACCAAAGAACAGGGGATCTGAAAAACACTGCACCACTAATACTGTATATAATGAAAAAGTACATCTTTATTCATATCAAACAATTGACATTACATCTAAAAACAATAAAAAAATCCAAGTAAAGAGCGGCACGCTAGTGTGTAACAATCAATATGAATGCTATAATACAAACTCCCACAGCAGATCAACTACTGCTGGTAACCCAGAAAAAGGTTATATATGGTGTGATAACATTTCACATAAATATATCCAAATCACAGAACAAGACTACATTGAACAAATATTGCACCATAAATAGGTCTAAAACCACACTATCCAATAGAGATACACATGATTAACCACTTCAGGACCACAGTCTTTCTACCCCTTAAGGACCAGGCACTTTTTTTCCATTCAGACCACTGCAGCTTTCACGGTTTATTGCTCGGTCATACAACCTACCACCTAAATGAATTTTACCTCCTTTTCTTGTCACTAATAAAGCTTTCTTTTGATGCTATTTGATTGCTCCTGCGATTTTTACTTTTTATTATATTCATCAAAAAAGACATGAATTTTGGCAAAAAAATGATTTTTTTAACTTTCTGTGCTGACATTTTTCAAATAAAGTAAAATTTCTGTATACATGCAGCGCGAAAAATGTGGACAAACATGTTTTTGATTAAAAAAAACCCATTCAGTGTATATTTATTGGTTTGGGTAAAAGTTATAGCGTTTACAAACTATGGTGCCAAAAGTGAATTTTCCCATTTTCAAGCATCTCTGACTTTTCTGCGCACCTGTCAGGTTTCATGAGGGGCTAAAATTCCAGGATAGTACAAATACCCCCCAAATGACCCCATTTTGGAAAGAAGACATCCCAAAGTATTCAGTGAGAGGCATGGTGAGTTCATAGAAGATTTTATTTTTTGTCACAAGTTAGCGGAAAATGACACTTTCTGACAAAAAAAAGAAAAAAAAAAGTTTCCATTTCTTCTAACTTGCAACAAAAAAAAATGAAATCTGCCACGGACTCACTATGCTCCTCTCTGAATACCTTGAAGTGTCTACTTTCCAAAATGGGGTCATTTGTGGGGTGTGTTCACTGTCCTGGCATTTTGGGGGGTGCCTAATTGTAAGCACCCCTGTAAAGCCTAAAGATGCTCATTGGACTTTTGGCCCCTTAGCGCAGTTAGGCTGCAAAAAAGTGCCACACATGTGGTATTGCCGTACTCAGGAGAAGTAGTATAATGTGTTTTGGGGTGTATTTTTACACATACCCATGCTGGGTGGGAGAAATATCTCCATAAATGACAATTGTTTTATTTTTTTTACACACAATTGTCTATTTATAGAGATATTTCTGCCACTCAGCATGGGTATGTGTAAAAATACACCCCAAAACACATTATACTACTTCTCCTGAGTACGGCGATACCACATGTGTGGCACTTTTTTGCACCCTAACTGCGCTAAGGGGCCCAAAGTTCAATTAGTACCTTTAGGATTTCACAGGTCATTTTGAGAAATTTCGTTTCAAGACTACTCCTCACGGTTTAGGGCCCCTAAAATGCCAGGACAGTATAGGAACCCCACAAATTACCCTATTTTAGAAAGAAGACACCCCAAGGTATTCCGTTAGGAGGATGGTGAGTTCATAGAAGATTTTTTTTTTTTGTCACAAGTTAGCGGAAATTGATTTTAATTGTTTTTTTTTCACAAAGTGTCATTTTCCGCTAACTTGTGACAAAAAATAAAATCTTCTATGAACTCACCATACTCCTAACGGAATACCTTGGGGTGTCTTCTTTCTAAAATGGGGTCATTTGTGGGGTTCCTATACTGCCCTGGCATTTTAGGGGCCCTAAACCGTGAGGAGTAGTCTTGAAACCAAATGTCGCAAAATGACCTGTGAAATCCTAAAGGTACTCATTGGACTTTGGGTCTCTTAGCGCACTTAGGGTGCAAAAAAGTGCCACACATGTGGTACCGCCGTACTCAGGAGAAGTAGTATAATGTGTTTTGGGGTGTATTTTTACACATACCCATGCTGGGTGGGAGAAATATCTCTGTAAATGACAATTGTTTGATTTTTTTTTACACACAATTGTCCTTTTACAGAGAGATTTCTCCCACCAAGCATGGGTATGTGTAAAAATACACCCCAAAACACAATATACTACTTCTTCTGAGTACGGCGATACCACATGTGTGACACTTTTTTGCAACCTAGGTGCGCTAAGGGGCCTAACGTCCTATTCACAGGTCATTTTGAGGCCTTTGGATTCTAGACTACTGCTCACGGTTTAGGGCCCCTTAAATGCCAGGGCAGTATAGGAACCCCACAAGTGACCCCATTTTAGAAAGAAGACACCCCAAGGTATTCTGTTAGGAGTATGGTGAGTTCATAGAAGATTTTTTTTTTTGTCACAAGTTAGCGGAAAATGACACTTTGTGAAAAAAAAAACAATACATATCAATTTCCGCTAACTTGTGACAAAAAATAAAATCTTCTATGAACTCATCATACACCTAACAGAATACCTTGGGGTGTCTTCTTTCTAAAATGGGGTCACTTGTGGGGTTCCTATACTGCCCTGGCATTTTACGGGCCCAAAACTGTGAGTAGTCTGGAAACCAAATTTCTCAAAATGACTGATCAGGGGTATAAGCATCTGCAAATTTTGATGACAGGTGGTCTATGAGGGGGCAAATTTTGTGGAACCGGTCATAAGCAGGGTGGCCTCTTAGATGACAGGATGTTTTGGGCCTGATCTGATGGATAGGAGTGCTAGGGGGTGACAGGAGGTGATTGATGGGTGTCTCAGGGGGCGGTTAGAGGGGAAAATAGATGCAATCAATGCACTGGGTAGGTGATCGGAAGGGGGTCTGAGGGGGACCTGAGGGTTTGGCCGAGTGATCAGGAGCCCACACGGGGCAAATTAGGGCCTGATCTGATGGGTAGGTGTGCTAGGGGGTGACAGGAGGTGATTGATGGGTGTCTCAAGGTGTGATTAGAGGGGGGAAATAGATGCAAGCAATGCACTAGCGAGGTGATCAGGGCTGGGGTCTGAGGACGTTCTGAGGTGTGGGCGGGTGATTGGGTGCCCGCAAGGGGCAGATTAGGGTCTAATCTGATGGGTAACCGTGACAGGTGGTGATAGGGGGTGATTGATGGGTAATTAGTGGGTGTTTAGAGGAGAGAAGAGATGTAAACACTGCACTTGGGAGGTGATCTGATGTCGGATCTGCGGGCGATCTATTGGTGTGGGTGGGTGATCAGATTGCCCGCAAGGGGCAGGTTAGGGGCTGATTGATGGGTGGCAGTGACAGGGGGTGATTGATGGGTGGCAGTGACAGGGGGTGATTGATAGGTGATTGACAGGTGATCAGTGGGTTATTACAGGGAATAACAGATGTAAATATTGCACTGGCGAATTGATAAAAGGGGGTCTGAGGGCAATCTGAGCGTGTGGGCGGGTGATTGGGTGCCCGCAAGGGGTAGATTAGGGTCTAATCTGATGGGTAACAGTGACAGGTGGTGATAGGGGGTGATTGATAGGTGATTGATGGGTAATTAGTGGGTGTTTAGAGGAGAGAATAGATGTAAACAATGGATTTGGGAGGTGATCTGATGTCGGATCTGCGGGCGATCTATTGGTGTGGGTGGGTGATCAGATTGCCCGCAAGGGGCAGGTTAGGGGCTGATTGATGGGTGGCAGTGACAGGGGGTGATTGATGGGTGGCAGTGACAGGGGGTGATTGATAGGTGATTGACAGGTGATCAGTGGGTTATTACAGGGAATAACAGATGTAAATATTGCACTGGCGAATTGATAAAGGGGGGTCTGAGGGCAATCTGAGCGTGTGGGCGGGTGATTGGGTGCCCGCAAGGGGTAGATTAGGGTCTAATCTGATGGGTAACAGTGACAGGTGGTGATAGGGGGTGATTGATAGGTGATTGATGGGTAATTAGTGGGTGTTTAGAGGAGAGAATAGATGTAAACAATGGATTTGGGAGGTGATCTGATGTCGGATCTGCGGGTGATCTATTGGTGTGGGTGGGTGATCAGATTGCCCGCAAGGGGCAGGTTAGGGGCTGATTGATGGGTAGCAGAGACAGGGGGTGATTGACTGGTGATTGACGGGTGATTGACAGGTGATTGACAGGTGATCAGGGGGGATAGATGCATACAGTACACGGGGGGAGGGGTCTGGGGGGGGGGGTCTGGGGAGAATCTGAGGGGTGGGGGGGTGATTAGGAGGGGGCAGTGGGCAGGGGGGGATAAAAAAAAAATAGCGTTGACAGATAGTGACAGGGAGTGATTGATGGGTGATTAGGGGGGTGACTGGGTGCAAACAGTGGTCTGGGGGGTGGGCAGGGGGGGGTCTGAGGGGTGCTGTGGGCGATCAGGGGGCAGGGGGAGGGAAATCAGTGTGCTTGGGTGCAGAGTAGGGTGGCTGCAGCCTGCCCTGGTGGTCCCTCGGACACTGGGACCACCAGGGCAGCAGGCAGCCAGTATAATAGGCTTTGTATACATTACAAAGCCTATTATACAATGTAAGTGCGGCGATCCGGGTGCTAGTAACCCGCCGGCGCTTCCGAACGGCCGGCGGGTTACTACGAGCGGTGGGCGGAGCCAGTCCCCGGCGGCTGATCGCGTCACGAATGACGCGATCGCCGCATAACCACTCCCGCAGCCGCCCCCGCCGATGGGCGTATTGCGGTCGTTTGGGCCCGGACTTTGCCGCCGCCCATCGGCTGGGGGCGGTCCTTAAGTGGTTAATATCCACAAAAATGAGTTAAAAAATGAGTGAAAAAAATTGAGTGAAAAAAATGAGTGAAAAGGTAACGATTACATTTACATCATCATAGTTTGTTACTAAACAGAAAAGAGATCAATTTATCATTCATCATCATTTTATCTACAGTAGCATTGCTTATTTTAATACTATAGGGGATGAAACTGGAGAAGTTGTGTATTTTTCATGTTTTCCCTTGTTTTCTCTTTAGAAAGAATAGAAAAATAGAAATGTAAAGTAAGTACTGAAAACAAATATCACCACCAAAAAGCCTAATTCGTGGGGAGAAAACAAAGTATAGATAGAAGTGTGGTGTTCAAGTAAATTCAAAATGATGTTCCGAATTCGAACACCTATCACTTATGTTAATAGGAGAGAACAGGAGTATAATCATAAATTCTTAAATTACATAAGTAAAACTTAAAGAGGAACTCCAGTGAAAATAATGTAATAAAAATGTGCTTCATTTTTACAATAATTATGTATAAATGATTTAGCCAGTGTGTGCCCATTGTAAAAGCTTTCCTCTCCCTGATTTACATTCTGACATTTATCACATGGTGACATTTTTACTGCTGGCAAGTGATGTCACTGGAAGTAGCTGCTGCTTCCTTTTTCGGCAGTTGGAAACAGCTGTAAACAGCTATTTCCCACAATGCAACGAGATTCACAGACAGGAAACGGTCAGGACCATGGTCCTCACAGTTTCCTGTGGGAAGGGTTTCACCACAATATCAGCCATGCAGAGCCCCCTGAGGGTCCGTTTGTGAAAAGGAATAGATTTCTCATGTAAAAGGGGGTATTAGCTACTGATTGGGATAAAGTTCAATTCTTGGTCACGGTTTCTCGTTAAGTGAAATAAAAACAAGATTTTAACTTACATGGGGCTTCATCCAGCCCCCTGGACTTGAACTGTGCCCACGACATCCTCCTGACCCCCTCCAGCCAGCAGTGGTGACCCCCGCAAAGCTGGCCTGATGCCGCCAGTTGGTGGTTACTATGCCTGGTCACGCACCCACTGTCGGGAGCGTTTTGCGCATGTGCAGTAGGTGGAAATTGCTACTGCGCATGCCCAAAACGCTCAGGGCCATGTGTGCGCAGTAAAATCTTTTTTAAATTTCACATAAGTTTTTCTTTAAGGCTCATACACACTAAAAATGTGGCCAAGATGATGGTTCTGCGCAGACCCGGCTGAGAATGTAGCATGTGTACATGTGTCCTGTGACATCATTTGGTGATCTGTCATGCTATAACACTTTATGACTACGATGAACAAGTGATAAATGAGAACATTGTATTAGCACTTACCTACTGGCAGCTGCTCACTCCTGCACCACGCTGTCATCCAACCTTTCCTCTTCACTGAATATTACATGCCACTTGGCTGTAGCGGAGATGCGTGGCTGTGTAGTGCTCTTGCCCTGCAGTGTCCTCCTAGCGGTTCGAGCATTGATCATTGAGGGAGGTACAGATTGAGTGTGAGTACAGGGCTCTTCTAACCCACAATACTGCCTGCACATAGTTGTGTGTAGTTTGTTCTGCAAAACTTCAAGTGGAAAAGGAAAATATGAACTACATTATGAATAAATATTTTATACACAGGTCACAGACAAACACATGAGAAAGCAAAATAAGTTGTGCCGCTGACATGGTTTTCTCAAGCTTTATTCCTTCAGGCTGATATTTTTGGATTCCTTTCCATAGCGAGAATGGATATTTTTGACTAATATGCATAAACATTCAGCTGGATGAGCAGACTAACATCCAGGGGGCATCTCATTGAAATTCTAGTTCAAAACTCCCTTTGGAATGCCACGCTGTAGAAATATGTGGTTCCAAGTTGAATTTATAATGGTGTTGATAGTAGCTTTTATTAATTTACAGATCAAAAATCGCAGACCTCACCATTACCATATTCCATGACTAATATGGACTTCAAGTGAAATTTCACTTTTCCAAACGTTGATATGAAAGGTACTGATTTACTATGTTGTGTTAAAATGTTTTTAACATTTAACCTTGTTCACACTAAGGGCTTGATTCACAAAGCCGTGCTAACTGTCAGCACGCTGATGAAAAGGCCATTATCACGCCTAAACTCGGTTTAGGCGTGATAAAATAAACTAGTGAGCAAAGTTTTTGCGCGTAAAGTTTTGCATGCACAAAGTTTGCGCACGCAACGCTATTAAACCCTATGCGAAGTTTCGCGCGCACCGGACTTTGCGCGCAAGTTTTTCCCTCAAAACGGTGCTAACCTACTTAGTGCAATGCTTATCACGCCCAAAATCAAGCCCTAAGAGCGTTTCACTCTTTTTTTAACTTCTTAGCGTTCGCTCCATGCAGATTGGCGTGAGCTGAGCGTCAGCCCCAGGTTCACTCCACACCAATTGGCATGAAGTTCTAGGGGCGGAGATTGCAGGGGATCGCGAACGCCAACGCGCGCTCTGTCATCAGCCTTCCAGCGGCGATCGTCACTTCCTCAGGAGGTGTTGGGCTCTTGAGTGCAATGTATATACCCCTCAGGGTCCCACAATTTATTTTTTTTGGGGGGTTGGGGGGTAGCTCCAATGAATAGTCACATCTATAGTAGGAAACAATAAATGTAGTATAATTCTTATGAACCCAGCCTAGTAACAAGATGGGAAACAAGGAATGTGTTCTAGAGTCCCCCGTCTAGGGTAATATCCTAAAGGCAACAGATATTTCATCCATGTTTCAAATGAAAATCACCGGTAAAGCATCAGTGTCCTTCAGGCTGGTTTTACACTTGAGGTGTGTGTTTGGGGTGCAATGCAATGCCCCACCCCAACCACATCACACCACAACGCACAAAATCACAAAGATATGACTCTGCGACAGACTAAGCTGACAGGGTCATATGCAGAGTACGATAAATCACGTAGATTCCAGTAATGTATGGGTGCCTTAAAGGACCACTGTCGCGAAAATCTTAAAATTTTAAATATATGTAAATATATACAGAAAAGAAGTGCATTTCTCCCAGAGTAAAATGAGCTATAAATTACTCTTCTCCTACTTTGCTGTCACTTACAGTAAGTAGTATAAATCTGACAGAACCGACAGTTTTTGGACTAGCCTATCTCCTCATGGGGGATTCTCAGGGATTTCTTAATATTTAAAAGCACTTAGGGAATGGCAGTTGCTCCGCCCAACTGCCAAGAAAAGTGCATGGTGAGCCGGGAGGCTGGCCAGCATCTTTGTATAAATCTTTTTCAGGGAGTACGAGTGTCTATATAAAGAATAAAGGCCATGCTGAAAATCCCTTATGAAGAGATGGACTAGCCCAAAACCTCTTGGTTCTGTCAGATTTCTGCTACTTACTGTAAGTGACAGCAACATATGAGAAAAGTAATTCATGGCTCATTTTACTCTGGAAGAAACGTACTTCTTATTTGTATGTGTTTATATATTTTTTCCCATAGTTATTAAGTTAATAACTTTGGAAAGACAAAACATTTTTAAGAAGTATCATTTGCAAAGGCATTTACAAACGTTATTTATTTTTAATGCGCCACCCAATAATGTTTTTGTATTTGTGCCCTATGCCAGGTAGACGCTGGCTGATGTGATGATACAACTGCGTCATATCTCCAGCAGAGTTTTCCACCACAGTCTTCTGAAATGTCAAATCACCCACCGAGAACAGCCACTAGCTCACTTGCTGATCTGGCTACAAAGAAAAAAGCGGGAAGAAAATGCATGAACAAACTCTGTTAGCTTTCAGCCTTATGAGTAGGCAAACACCCAGTCCCATGCTCAGCTGCCAGTTCTCTGTATATTGAGCCTCATTTGTGGCGTGCATTCTGTTTTCATTTCACAAATGTAAGAGCATGCTCAACAGCTGTTCCTTTTTCTTTCTTTTTTGTCTTCCTTCTTACCTCAAACTGGGAATGATGAGAGTTTGAGTTTTCCCTCCAAGTCTTTGTGGTCGCTTTGGTGACTGACAGAATCCTGTACTTACATCGTCCTACCACTAATTATATGGCTGGCCTAAAATGAGGGCCTTCCTCTCCAAGCCGTTGAGTCCCTGTTGGGATCCCCCTCTGTGCTAAACCTGTTTACATTATAGGTAGGAGGAGAGCGGTAAAAATATTTACAGATACGCTTCTAGTGTTTGCATCTTCAAGGTAATTTATGTGAGAGGAGATGTGTTTGTTTATGAAAACATATATGTTTAGAAATTTCCCTTGCTGAGTATGTAATAAGGATTATTGTTGTTCGTTGTGTTTCTGCCACCAAAGGGTTCATCATCGTCAGAGGCCTCTTCCAGGGAAATCTATGTCAGCACTGGGATCTGGCGGCTGTTTCTTCCCTCATATTTACACTGTGTCTAGATTTTAACATTACAGAAAACATGTAAACGTATATGTGCGTGCTGTGTGTCTATATACCATATGTATGCTATATCAGCTGATGGCAAATGGATGAAAGTTCTATCCACATACACGTGACAGAACCAACAGTATGTGTTTGTTGTTCTATCGCTATTGGGCATTGTTATTTTCCACAATTATAAAACAACATGATATGCCAGAGAATACATTTATTTCAACCAAATACATGGTTGAGTTACAAAGCCAGAAGTGTTACTACTAGAAGGGAAGCAGGCCATACAGCCACAGAGGGTCCCAGGAATGCGCAGGGGAAGGGGGCAGGAGACCATAACCTTTCCAGAGCAGGTGTTGTAGCCACACTTGCTGTGGGTGGGGGTTGGAAGAGTCATTGTGACAGCACTTTTATGTGACTGTGGGCATATGGGCCCTGAGGGGTATCCATTGGGATTATGCTTGTGTGACAGGGTTAAACTCAGACCTCCCAACAGCACGATAATAAGGCTACCACTAGAGGGACCTCTAACATTACTGCTATTTTCTGAGAAAATCCATGGCCTGCTGCTCATATTAGAGTTGGACATCAACTCAGCCACATGTCTGTGTGTCTCCTCTGTTTAAAACAGGCTAGTGTTTATAACTATAGGCAGAATATTTATGTCCAGGGTCGGATTTAGGCCAAGGCCGCCTAGGCCATGGCCTAGGGCACCACAGGAGGAAGGGCACCAAAGCAGCAGGCTAAATTGGTGCAGCATTTGCAAGCTTACAAATGCTGCATTGCAGGGAGATCAGGCGAGCACCTGACCTCGGTACTCTGCTGCTAGCTGTCTGTACAGCAGCCACCTTGCTTTCTGTGCATGCTTGCATTGTGGCCAACGCCTATGGACTTGGGCAGCATTGGAGATGGAAAAGAAGAGGAAGCTTCGGCACTGGAGACAAGCGGAGAAATCAGTGACACTGATGGCTGCTGCAGTGTGAAGGCAAGCTGGCTAGTTATACTGAAATGGGGTGGGGGGGGGGGGGAGGAGGGATTAAGGGTGTCATCTGGCTACCTATACTGGAGGGAAGGGGGGAGAGGTCATCTCGCTACCTATACTTAAGGGGGGTGGCTGGCTGGTGACAGTGGCCTAGGACGGTAAAGAGTACAAATCCGGCCCTGTCCATGTCTAGATAGGATATACTTGCTCCTGTTTACTAAATGAGATTATGGGTTTGTCTATTCTGTATTTTGTATATCATTGCATTATGCTGTTGCTGATATATTCAAGTTGGACTTCAACTTAGCCATAAGTCTGTGTATTTCCTCTGATTAAAACAGTTGCTGTTGGGTGCATTGTGGCACTAGTCTGAGCTTCCACCGCTGAACACTGGGAACACTTGCAGATGGCTGCTCCTATCTGGCAGTGGGGTGTAGCTTGCAGATGGCTGCTCCTATCCGGCAATGGGGTGTAGCTTACAGATGGAGGCTTCTATTCGACATTGGGGTGAAGCTTCCAGATGGCAGGACCCCAACTGTTTTATGCATCCCTCTTTCTAAGCTCTGTGAGTTTCACCGAGGTGAAAGGGAAGGGGGAGGTGTAAGGGAATGTGAACATTAACCTCCCCTACCTATGCCTAAAATTAACCCCCTACCCTTTTATGCTTAACGTTAACTGCAAAAATTAGTACCAATACACGGAGGCGTTACCCTCAGGCGCCAGACTAAAGTAGCTGGCGCAACATAGTTACAAACTTACATTGCTGTCTACGGCAGTGGGGATGCAGCTGACAGACTGTGCACCTAGCAAAGTATGGCCATGAAGGCATATTGGACACGCCCTTGTTAAATATGCTTAGAGGGACAGAGCACTGGAATGGTGTACTAAAGAATGATTGGGGAAGCCGACCAGAGGCTTCCTTCTACTAAGGTAAGTATCCAATTTAAAGTAAACTTGAAGTCCTTTAAAAAAAGTTACTTACTTAAGCGGACAGTTCAGAGGCTTGTCCAGTCATCTTTTACTCCTCCTGCACTGTGCTGGGACCCTCTAAACAATCGCGACCTTGTTCCCCTCCGCGTACTAGCACAGCAGCACAAAGCCGCTTGTGCATGGTTTTTCTCCGTGCACAAGTGGCTCCATGCTGATGCACAGATGTGGCTGTCCATGTACCTGTGCAGTGTGGCCAACCATGCTCGTACATGGAGGGGAGCATGAAGAGGAAGAGGGTCGCGACCGGCAAGGGAGGGGTCATGAAGTATCAGGGAAGTCGTCGGAGCATCCAGAGCCTTCATCCTACTGACATAAGTATGAAACTTTTTTTTTTTTTTTTTTTTAAAGCTTCAGGTTTACTTTAAATAAAATTATTTACTAAGTTTTATCAATCATTGCAGTTCCTTGTGATCTGCTTTGAAATAACCTAGGGCCTGATTCACAAAGCTTTTCTGTTAAATTATCTCACCTTATGTATTAACTCACAATTTATCTCTCCTTAAAGTGAACCAGAGACGAAGCACCCTCATGCATTTTACCATATATTTCAGTGGGAACATTAGAGAAAACACCTACCCTGCTCTCTGTTTCATTCTTCACCGCATAGCTTGCTTCTTAACAGCCCTGATAAAATCCCTGACTGAGCATTCAGTCTGGCTTTGCTCAGAAATCATTATAGCTGAGTCTGTGTTCTTTGGTGTCTTTTCAAGCCCAAGCCTGCCCCCTTCTGGCTCTGCTATAATGACTCAGCTATAATGATTCCTGAGCAAAGCAAGACTGAATGCTCAGTCAGGGATTTTATCAGGGCTGAAAAGAAGCAAGCTGTGCAGTGAAGAATGAAAGAGAGAGCAGGGTAGGTGTTTTCTCTAATGTTCCCACTGATATATATGGTAAAATACATGAGGGTGCTTCGTCTCTGGTTCACTTTAAGGAGAGATGGAGGAGGAACACCTACCCTGCTCTCTCTTTCATTCTTCACTGCACAGCTTGCTTCTTTTCAGCCCTGATAAAATCCCTGACTGAGCATTCAGTCTGGCTTTGCTCAGGAATCATTACAGCTGAGTCATTATAGCAGAGCCAGAAGGGGGCAGGCTTGGGCTTGAAAAGACACCAAAGAACACAGACTCAGCTATAATGATTTCTGAGCAAAGCCAGACTGAATGCTCAGTCAGGGATTTTATCAGGGCTGTTAAGAAGCAAGCTATGCGGTGAAGAATGAAACAGAGAGCAGGGTAGGTGTTTTCTCTAATGTTCCCACTGAAATATATGGTAAAATACATGAGGGTGCTACGTCTCTGGTTCACTTTAAAGGGAAGGTTCGCGGTCAGTAAAAAAAAAAAAATGCTAATCCACTTACCTGGGGCTTCCTCCAGCCCGTGGCAGGCAGGACGTGCCCTCGGCGCCGCTCCGTCGGGTGCGCCACCGGAGGAGACCGGGAGCCTGCGGAGCGGCGCCGAGGGCACGTCCTGCCTGCCATGGGCTGGAGGAAGCCCCAGGTAAGTGAATTAGCATTTTTTTTTTAAACTGACCGTGAACCTTCCCTTCAAATGACTTAACTCATGATTTACCTCTCCTTAACTGACTTAACTCATTGTTTAGCTCTCCTTATCTAACCTAACTCACGATTTAGCTCTCCTTAACTGACTTGAAGGAGTTATCAGCCAAAATCTAAAAAATGAGCTTTACTCACTTGGGACTTTCTCCAGCCCCTTGCAGCCGACTGTCCCACGCCAACCGCTCCGCGCCACTGTCCCGGTCTCCGAGTAAGGTGCGGAGGCTGACCCTGAGGTCGTCCTCACTGCGCCTGCGCGAACAGCCACTGTCAATCAAGCCCACGTTGTATGCGGCTTACTGCGCAGTAAGCCGCATACAACGTGGGCTTGATTGACATATGCGGTTCACGCAGGCGCAGGGAGGACGACCTCGGGGTCGGCCTCCGCACCCTGCTCAGAGACTGGGACGGCGGCACAGAGCGGAGTGGTCGGCGTGGGACAGTCGGCTGCAAGGGGCTGGAGAAAGTCCCAAGTAAGTAAAGCTCATTTTTTAGATTTTGGCTGATAACTCCTTTAAGTCATGGTTTAGCCCTTCTTAACGGACTTAATTATTTTATTTATTTAAGTATTTATATAACGCTGACATATTACGCAGCGCTGTACAGAGTATATTGTCTTGTCACTAACTGTCCTTCAGAGGGGCTCACAATCTAGTCCCTACCATAGTAATACAGGATCTTCTCAAAAAATTAGCATATTGTGATAAAGTTCATTATTTTCTGTAATGTACTGATAAACATTAGACTTTCATATATTTTAGATTCAAATACACACAACTGAAGTAGTTCAAGCCTTTTATTGTTTTAATATTGATGATTTTGGCATACAGCTCATGAAAACCCAAAATTCCTATCTCAAAAAATTAGCATATTTCACCTGACCAGTAAAAGAAAGTGTTTTTAAAACAAAAAAAGTCAACCTTCAAATAATTATGTTCAGTTATGCACTCAATACTTGGTCGGGAATCCTTTTGCAGAAATGACTGCTTCAATGCGGCGTGGCATGGAGGCAATCAGCCTGTGGCACTGCTCAGGTGTTATGGAGGCCCAGGATGCTTAGATAGCGGCCTTAAGCTCATCTAGAGTGTTGGGTCTTGCGTCTCTCAACTTACTCTTCACAATATCCCACAGATTCTCTATGGGGTTCAGGTCAGGAGAGTTGGTAGGCCAATTGAGCACAGTAATACCATGGTCAGTAAACCATTTACCAGTGGTTTTGGCACTGTGAGCAGGTGCCAGGTCGTGTTGAAAAATGAAATCTTCATCTCCATAAAGCTTTTCAGCAGATGAAAGCATGAACCCACTTTTGAACCAGAAACAGCGGCAGAAGCGCCTGACCTGGGCTACAGAGAAGCAGCACTGGACTGTTGCTCAGTGGTCCAAAGTACTTTTTTCTGATGAAAGCAACTTTTACATGTCATTCGGAAATCAAGGTGTCAGAGTCTGGAGGAAGACTGGGGAGAGGGAAATGCCAAAATGCCTGAAGTCCAGTGTCAAGTACCCACAGTCAGTGATGGTCTGGGGTGCCATGTCAGCTGCTGGTGTTGGTCCACTGCGTTTTATCAAGGGCATGGTCAATGCAGCTAGCTATCAGGAGGTTTTGGAGCACTTCATGCTTCCATCTGCTGAAAAGCTTTATGGAGATGAAGATTTCATTTTTCAGCACGACCTGGCACCTGCTCACAGTGCCAAAACCACTGGTAAATGGTTTACTGACCATGGTATTACTGTGCTCAATTGGCCTGCCAACTCTCCTGACCTGAGCCCCATAGAGAATCTGTGGGATATTGTGAAGAGAAAGTTGAGAGACGAAAACCCACACAGACACGGGGAGAACATACAAACTCCTTCAATTCATTGTATAACTCTCCTTAACTAATTTAAATAATGATTTAGCTCTCCTTATCTATTTATCTCATGAAAAATAAGTAACCTTTGTGAATCAACCCCCTTCTTTGCTCCTGTAACAGCTTTGAAATATTTTAATACTGATCCAGTGGACTTGTCAACCTTCCCCCCCACAAGTGATGTCAAAAAGGACAATAATAATTTCCTCCAGTAAGAGCCTGCCATTTCTATTGTCCTTGGGTTGGGGCTATCATTCTAGCATTTGAAGTGATAAGTGACATTTCCAGGGAACTAGTCTTTAACCTAAAGCACATTGTTGGAGGATAAACATGCTACAAATATTATTCATAGCCCAATCCCAGTAAAATTCATGGAGCTAGACTTTTATGGTCTTCTGCAATTCCGCATAGATATTCACTTTACATGTGTTTGCTTTGAATACCCTGACAGCGTAAGGAGTGAATGTGGGAACGGTATATGTAGAATTCCTCTCACTACCAAGGTGACATCTGCTGAGTATATTTTATTGGGGCTTGTGGAGTGCCACTGAGGTCTCAGCGCTCAGCCAAGAAGAATAATATTTTTATCCCGTTTATCTGTAGGCATTGGTAACAACTGTGGGTTGAAGCGCTGTGATTATTATTTCTAATGGAAATACGATCTGAAAGTGGTCAACTGAATATCACAAAGCTGTTCAAGTGTTACAGATGTTTCATGTCTGTGTGCAAATACATGGTACAGCTGCACTGAAATAATGAGCTTAATCTGTGGTAGGTATCAATGCAGAGCTGCGTTCTGAGGACTGTCACTCTTTTCATGGGAATAACAATTTTTTAGTTCTCAAACTTTCACTTGCTTTGTAAAATGGAAAAACAGTTGGGCCTCAAGTTTGAGACAGGGACCACACTTAGCAGAAACGCTAGCGTTGCGGAAAATGCAGAGAAAACGCACATAATGCAAGTCAATAGGCTGCATGAAAAGACGCATGTACTTGCGTTCTGCAATGTGCGTTTTTAAAAACGCTGATTTTGTTGCATATTTTTCAAAAACGCATCAAAAACACACATAATGAAAGTCAATGGTGACGTAGAGGTATTTTAGTGCATTTTGTATGCGTTTTGCATGCGTTTTTATATGCTTTTTTTTAAATAACCATGTTTGATGATGTATTTCCACTTCCTGTTGACTTCCTAGTGATTTGCACAAAATGCATCAAAAAAACGCATGCAATTGTATCTGCAAACCGCAAATGCATTGAAATGCAAGAAAAACGCTTGTGTGGCAAAAAGACCCGCAAAAGCAAACGCACTGAAAATGCACTAAAAACGCACAAGCGCACATGACAGAAAACGCGACCTTTCACACACTGCCAAGTGTGTTCCCAGCCTCAAGGAAATTTAAGGGTAGGAACACACTAGTTAGAATCGCATATGCATTTTCCATTGCACATAGTGGAAAACGCATATGCGATTCTGCCTGTGTTCCTACACTAAAGAGGGAAGAAAACTGTTTAAAGGGGCACTATGGCGAAAATTTGTAAAATTTAAAATATGTGCAACCACAGACAAATAAGAAGTATGTTTTTCCAGAGTAAAATGAGCCATAGAGCCATAAATTACTTTTCTCCTATGTTGCTGTCACTTACAGTGGGTAGTAGAAATCTGACAGAAGTGACAGGTTTTGGACTAGTCCATCTCTTCATAGGGGATTCTCAGCAAGGCTTTTACTATTTATAAAGAAATTCCCTAAAAAGGATTTAAACAATGATGCTGGCCAGCTTCCCTGCTCCCTACACAGTTTTTTGGCAGTTGGACAGAGCAACTGCCATTCACTGCCATTACAACTGCTTTTGAAAATAAATATATCCCTGAGAATCCCCTATGAAGAGATGGACTAGACCAAAACCTGACGCTTCTGTCAGATTTCTACTACCAACAGTAAGTGACAGCAACATAGAAGAAAAGTAATTTATAGCTCATTTTCGCTCTGGAAAAAACAACTTCTTATTTGTTTATGTTTGTACATATTTAAAATATTAAAATTTTTCACCATAGTGCCCCTTTAACTTTCCTAGGGCTTCCTTCAGCCTCCTGGAGTCACCCTGTTCCTGCACTGTCCTTCAAAGACCCTCCAACTGGCAGTGGCAACCCTTGCAAAGCTCGACGGCCACACGCCTCCTCACTGCGTCCCTGTGCCCAGCAGCATTCTGCGCATGAAAAATGCCACCGGAGCCAAGGAAAGCATACCGCCCTCAGAACTTCCAATCAGATTGGATGGTCTGGGGAAGTGAGTGGCACTCAGATCTCTAGAAAATGTCTATTGGATGAGATTGGCCCCACATCAGTATCAAGCATTTGCGAATCATGTCCATCTCCCTAGGTATGGGCAACAGTCTCTGGCAAAAAAAATAACGTTCAATGTTCCTTTTTACCGTAAATGTTTGCTGTAAAAATTCACATTTGCATTTAAGATTGGAGTCAATGGCTATTATGCACTTTTCTTCCTGAGTTTTCCCCTATGTGATATTTTCACAACTTGTCAACTAAATGCCTTTTAAACCACCAGCAAGCTAGAAAATACTCACAATAATTTCAATAGTACTTTTCACCTACTTTTTGGTACTTTTTCAAGTGCTGAAAAAATTACATTAAAGAGACTCCGTAACAAAAATTGCATCCTGTTTTTTTATCATCCTACAAGTTCAAAAAGCTATTCTAATGTGTTCTGGCTTACTGCAGCACTTTATACTATCACTGTCTCTGTAATAAATCAATGTATCTTTCCCCTGTCAGACTTGTTGGCCTGTGTCTGTAAGGCTGCCAAGTTCTTCAGTGTTGTGGTTCTGCTATGAACTCCCCCTTCCAGGCCCCTCTATGCACACTGCCTGTGTGTTATTTAGGATTAGAGCAGCTTCTCTCTTCTCTCTTATCTTTTACAAGCTGGATAAATCGTCCTCTGAGCTGGCTGGGCTTTCACATACTGAAGAATTACAGACAAGGGCAAAGCTGTTTGCAGGAAGAAACGAGCAGCCTGAAACTTCAGTGCATGAGAACAGGGGGAAAGAAACACACAAATGATCTCTTGAGATTCAAAAGGAAGGCTGTATACAGCCTGCTTGTGTATGAATGTATTTTCTATGTGTGGACATACTGTACATCAACCTACTTCCTGTTTTGGTGGCCATTTTGTTTGTTTATAAACAAACTTTTTAAAACTGTTTTTAACCACTTTTAATGCGGCGAGGAGCAGCGAAATTGTGTCAGAGGGTAATAGGAGATGTCCCCTAACACACTGGTATGTTTACTTTTGTGCAATTTTAACAGTACAGATTCTCTTTAAAGAGAAGATGAAAAATAATCTCCAAGGAGAAAACTCAGGAGAAAAAGTTAATTGCATATGGGCCAATAGCTGCTAAACAGTTGCCCTCTGTACATGTTAGACTCAACAAATTTGCAGAGTATGTTTAGGAGAAAAGTGGTAACAAGAGGTCCCCCTTCCCAAGCCTCTATAACCTCTTGTCACCCATGCAGGTGGGGATAGCCAGATAGTCAGGCCGTGTGGGGCTTCGCAGCCTGAGCTATACCAGCCCACATGCTCCATGGTATGGGGAGGCTCTGGAATAGATGGGCTTAAAGCTTCCACCTCTCCCTGAGAGCCAGTGTCCAATCCATGGACAAGGGGCACTTTCCCATCTTTGGTGCCCAGGAGAAGGTAAGGGCGTCATGGTGACATTTAAAAAGGAAACTCCCAGACACGTGGTCCCACCTCACTTGAAATGAGTATGGGAAACTGACGTACCCCTTACCCATTTACACAACAATTTCCCATAAATACTTACCTTTCGTTACTCTCGCTCTGGAGAAGCAACATTGCGGAACACGTAAAGGAGCATGGGGGGTGCCGGGTCCAGCCACACACACGCCAAACAGGTAATTCAGATAATTCCTTTGCAAATTTTGGTCAGCTGCTTTCAAAATATTTCCATAGATCAGAGGATAAGCTATTAGTACATCATGACCAGGTGTTTGCATTGTTTACAGATTTCCTTACTATTGAGTTTTCTCTTAGTGCTTATTTAGGCAGATTCAACTTGTGTGTACATTTAGCTGTGAGACTTATTGATTTTGCACATTGTGTATCTGTACAGCTTGTTACCCTTAACCCCTATGTGCTTATAGGTTTTTAATAGTTTTTAAGCATCTTTTCCCTAACAAAATGTATATCATTTTGTATCATATTTTGGTATCAGGCTTTGTTTGTAGATTTTTGTGGTTTGACATGGATGCCTTTCTCTTATATAATTGTAGAATGTCACTACATCCATAACGGCACTTATGGTGTTCATAGCATTTTGGCTCATCCTTTGTAACAATTTTTTTACTCTCGCAACTGTATCCTTGGAAATGATCCAGGCCCATATACTCTCCATACCCGACGTACAACAGAGAACACCGCATGCATCTATCCCTGAACCGATGACCAAGGAACAGCGACACACGTCAATCCCATTCCCAGCCCTGGATTTTCTATACAAAGTACAGCAAGCCCCAAAGCAATGGCATTCCGCATCATGCGTTTGCATAAAATACATACTGTATCTTTTGACAAATATTTTGCCATTGATCCCCTCCGCCTTGCCACTGTCCAGATTTTTGGACACCTTCTGTAAAGAAATTGTGTCCGGTAAATGTTGGAAAAAAGTCTAACTACTGTATATGCTGCAACTAACCCAGACTTTAGATCATCTTAAGAGTTTAGCAGATATAACAGTGAAACCCAGTTACAAAGGGGGAAATAAGGTTTTGATGACCAAAGAATACTGCAGAGGGGAATGTTTGCATTTGCTAAGCGATTTGGAAATATATATGAGGTTAAATTCCGATCCTTTTCCAAAGGTCAAAAATAATGTTATCCAAATTTTTTATGGTTGATATGAGATGGTTATGGTGTCTAAGAACAAATATGATTTTGTTGAGTCGATATGTATTGGGTTCTGGCGCTCCTGGATAGTGCTAATGTAGCATGAACCAATTCCCGCAGGGCGACCGCTTTGCGGTATTGGTTTTTTGACCCTGCATAGTTTGGCATGTGAAAGCAAATGCATATTTGCATGAGCATTGCCTCATGAATAGCCAATTAGGCCAGATTTGCAAAGCCAGACTTGCTAGGGTTAAACTTGGTGTTTGAGCACGCATACATTTTCTCATGGAAAGCATTTTTTGTAGTTGTATCCTTTGGAGGCAGGTGGCTGATGGCTTGCTCTGGTGGTGTGAGCCCTGGAGTGAATTGTCTGCGCCTGTCCTCCCCCACCCCCCTCTGGAGTGTTGTATGTGAGCCAGCCCTGAGCTCCAAAGCTTGGGGTGACCCATGCTTCACTCCTTTCTCATGTGGTGCCCCCAAGTTAATGCGCATGTAGCAGAACGCAATGGACGTTAAGGTAAGTGCCTGTTTTCAATATTGGGAGGTGGGTGCGGACTGCTCTCCCCGGCGCTGGCCACGCTGGGGGGGGGTCGCCTGTGCCACCCAGCCTCCCCCTCCGGGGTGTCGTTGTGGTTCCCAGGCAGTGAGAGCGCCTGGGACCCCGCGGTCCCCCGAGTTGTATGGGGGCATTGGGAAGCCTCCCCGTGGCGCTCCTGGATGGTGCTAATGTAGCATGAACCAATTCCCGCAGGGCGACCGCTTTGCGGTATTGGTTTTTTGACCCTGCATAGTTTGCCATGTGAAAGCTAATGCATATTTGCATGAGCATTGCCTCATGAATCACGAATTAGGCCAGATTTGCAAAGCCAGACTTGCTAGGGTTAAACTTGGTGTTTGAGCACGCATACATTTTCTCATGGAAAGCATTATATTGGTATGTACCCCTTTTAAAATCCTGTACTCACCAAGTACCCCCTAGCATAGTAACCATTATCACAAGTACCCCTTGACAAATGTATATTTAATAGTAGTTCATGATAATTGGTTCTAAACAATTTCCAAGCACTTACTATTACTTTAAATAGCTAATATACTAATTTGGTATTGTTTAAATAAGATTTATCATTTTCTAAAACGCTACATTTGTTATTCTTGGTTAAGTAATATCAAGCCCGTGTACCCCCAGAACCATCAGAAGTACCCCCTGGGGTATGAAAAACACGTGTTGAGAAACTAGGTGTAATACCCAAAATCCATAAACACGCAATACTTCCCCCTGGCCATTTAATATTATCCATGGATTGGAGAATCTCGTAAATTACCTTGATCTGAAGTTAAAAGATAGATGGAGGCCCTATCATCATTTGTGAGGGACACTGGGGACACATGTATTAAATACAGTAGAGGTCCAGGGGAGTTATTACAAAAGTATTGACCTTTTGATACATTACATTGTGAAATAGCCAAGGCTTCAGTAAATAATGCTCTATACATGAGATTACTACAAAAGCTTATGGTGTTTGGTTCCCATTTGCATCCTCATTTTCCATATGCACTGTGCCCTTTTCTATGTCCAGGATGCCCTTTGGGGAGCAGCCACCCAAGGCCAGAGCCCATGTGGCCTTTCCTGAAATCCAACCCTGCCAATGCCATCCTGTGGCAGTTTGGGGCTGACATGAATGCTTCCATGCATTCTGTAAAATTTTTAATATATGAAATATTAGTAAAACAATGATGATTTTATATTGTTTAAGAAAACATCTATACATTTTTCTTAGATGTAATCTCTTTTTGTACCCAAACAAGTAACTCAGCCCAGCCATGATCCAGTAGCAGATCCATTATCAGACAGAGCTGTTTGTATTGGCTCAGCCACCATGTGGTTGAGATTAGACAATATGTCACTGTCTCCGAGCCGTATATTTCATTATTCTGCCCCAGTGTATTCTTGGCTCGCGTTGCTTAGTAATCGGAAGAGGGAACCTTCAGCAGAACCAGCCAGCATGGTGACGGCATAATGATACATAGAAGTCCCTCTCTGTGGCTGACGGTGGCAGGGTGGCTTTAGCAGCAGTCGAGGAAATCTGGCAGAACAATTGTTCCTTGGTGAGCCACAAATCAGTCAGCAGCTGTTTGGGTGTCTGTTGGTCAGATGTCATTCTTCGGACTCTCACTACTTGTCTGCTTTCACTTTTTATGTCATTGTGCGGGCAACAAAATATTACAGGGAAACACTAGCTGAAAATGACTAGCAAATACATTTATAGTCAGGGCAGGTGGGAAACTAGTACTGTAAACCATATTTTCAATGTTACATTTGTTTGGTCTCATAAACAAAAGACTGAAAAATTGGGGCACGTAGCACACACAGACCTCCTGTACTGAGCATTCCCTCATTCCCTGACACTTGGGTTATGTAAAGTTTATTGAAAGGTATGTGTTACATTTGGCAGCGCTGTCTGCTTTGTTACACACATCCATATGCAGGTACCAGTATACAGCAGGTAGGACTGTGGAATCTCTTGAAAGACCAATTAGCAAAAAAGCCTCTACTTAACATGTCCCTTGAATGCCCTTCCTTTTCTCTATTTTTATGTCTCATTGTCCAGCTCTATTTCCACACAAGTTCAGCTATTGGACAGCTGCTCAGACTTCACTCCCAGATCTCTTTCCGTACTCTGATGGCTGCATGGATTTAGTTAAAGGAATTAGTTAAAGGATGCAACTTAATTTGCAGATACATGTACCCCCTCCGTTGCCTTGTAAAAGCCTCCGTACTTCTCACCTAGCCAGGTTGCACACTACTGCGCAAGCACTGGCTTGGTGGCCCTGCCTGCCAATGAGGGAAGCGCACGGGAGGATGTAGCCGCACAAACCACGATTGATTCTTCTAGGGTTTTTTTTTTAATTGGCCTAATTGCCTAGTTAAATAAATAATTTAATAATCCACTGACACCAATAACCCGTTAAAGATCATCACCGATACTTTTATTGTGGGAGGGGGTTACCATTAAAATTGACGTTATACCTTAAACCCTATCAACTTGAACAATTTACTGTAAACTGAATGCAGTACGTAATAACAGATGTCCAAGTCCTTAAACTACACTCTCCATTATTAAAGAATATCTTAGGAGTCCTGGAATAGAAAATTATCTCCTTTCAAGGAGCTCTGTATGGGAGGGGAACCGACCAGGGGTATGGTATCTCAAATCTACTCCCATCTGAATGAGATCAAAGGACCAGCTCCAGCAATTCAAGACTGTTGGGAGAGGAACTCAGTTGAAACTTTCCCTGATGAACAATGCAAGAAGATGCTAGCAATGGCTAATAAATCCTCAATATTGATAAGGAGTCAATAGGCTGGGTTCAATTGTTTGTTCGATGGTACTACACGCTTGATAAATTGAACAGGATGTTTCTGAGGATATCGGCACTGTGCTGGAGGTGTGGAAAGGAGAGAGGGGAAATTCTGAACATCTTTTGGATGTGTAAGGACCTGGGACCCCATTTGGAGGAGATCAGGAATGTCACGGTTGTAATTACGGTCATGGAGACACTTGGTGATCCCACTTTTTTTCTTCTCATCAGAATAATGAGTGGTTTCTTAAGAAATATAAAAGATCATTAACCTGGCATCTAGTGAATGGCAAAACATTGGACGTTAACACAGGTCCCAACAGTTCAGGAATGATTTAGGGAAATAGAGAACACTAAGAAAATGGAGGAGCTTATTCACTGGTTAAAAATGGTTGGAGTTTAGAAATTCAGAAGTATATATACAAAAATTAGAGGTGATGGGGAGAATGGATCATCTTGGGCAATGTTCTTTGATATTTGACAATG
The DNA here is from genome assembly GCF_040937935.1 of Hyperolius riggenbachi. NCBI lineage: Eukaryota > Metazoa > Chordata > Amphibia > Anura > Hyperoliidae > Hyperolius > Hyperolius riggenbachi. The sequence goes on from NC_090651.1 coordinate 291,775,001, forward strand.
CATACTAGGCACCTATGGTAAGATCCAGCGTGGGTTTGGTATGCAGGTTATTCAACTGTAACCTGAAAATTAGGTAATCAGTAGGGGAATGTATTTGATAAATTCCCTGAGTTTACCTAGCGTAGAAAGAGACATCCCTTGGCTTCTCCCTGCCCCCAAATGACATGCGATGTGATAACACGTATACCCCAAGAACCCACTGCGCAAGCCCTTTAAAACCCCGAAGCTTCCCTACGGATACCAGCTTCTACAAGGTAAGAGCAGTAGTACCTGAAAGAAGAAGGAAAATATCAACAGCAACAGTCTCTTGGCACAAGCCACATTAAGCTTTGATTCTCAGCATTTCCTGTGCATGCTACAACCTTATACAGCATTGTGGCACTTCCACAGCCTTCACATTCATTAAACATGCCATTCAAAACAACCTATTAACTGATATCTGAAGTGACATACAACATGATGAAATAAATGTATATGTAAAGTTCCAATCCTACATAGAACTAGCCTACGTACAATTTCGTTTTTTCACTGTTAGGCTTAAGAATCTAGAGCACTTTCTCTGTAGTTGGACTTGAGTCGAACTGCAGCCTAACTTTCGCTGATTACTAATTATAGACTGTAACTGTAACGATTGGTGTCAGCAAGCACCGCTATTCTGATTATTGGTGATCTGCAGTATCACCAATAATACAGATGCTATACCTGATTATATGGTGATCTGCAGAATCACCAATAATGCAAGCATAGCGTGACACGATACTTCGTATGCAAGAGGGTGCTTGGTACAATAGAGTATCTCTATAGGGCACAGAGATACAACCTCCAGCAAGCTGGAACAGCAGACAACAATAATAATATACAGTGTAAATTCAAGTCTGTGGAAATATACACCACACCGTAATTCCTCAGAGGTGTGGTTACCTCTGAATGGGAACCCTGTGTGTGAGATCCTCCAAAGGACGGAGTGGAGGAGTCTCGGCCTCTAGCAGCAAGGGTTTGCTAGTGGCGGTCGTCTCAAAGAGGCAAGCCTCTGATAGAACCCTACAGTGGGAGACGTTCCACTGAAGGGAGAAAGGTCCGACAAAATGAGGTTCGGCAACAGATCAGGCGGCAGCAGTACAGAAACGTGAGACAAGAGAATAGTCGGAAACCAAGCCAATAGTCGATAACGGTACAGGCTGGCGAAGTACAGAATCAGGCGTTGCGGATTTTTCGTTACAGTAACAGTCTTGCAAGTCCTAAGTGCCTTTATGGACTGTCAAACACTGTAAAATTACGTAATAACAGAAACAGTACAGTACATTTTATACATGGAAACAACTGCTTTAAATGTATAAGAGATTTGTAACTCAAGCCGTTTGTAAGAAGGGGACTGTCTGTACCCCCACAAAGTGTTGTAGAAGATGTCAACACTAAATAAATACCAAATAAATAAATTTATAGATGAGTTGAGACAGTATAGGCATATTATTATTATTATTATTATTTAGTATTTATATAGCGCCGACATATTACACAGCGCTGTACAGTGTATAGAAGATGTCAACACTAAATAAATACCAAATAAATAAATATATAGATGAGTTGAGACAGTATAGGCATATTATTATTATTATTATTATTATTTAGTATTTATATAGCGCCGACATATTACACAGCGCTGTACAGTGTATATACATACATATAGTTGAGACTGTATGTTTAGAGGGTAAGTCACTAAGCACAGTGTGAGGGCTATCACCAGCTAATTGTAGTATCAGGTGTTTTATCATGGGTTATAATGGGTTAAAGTTAAATTCCAATTTTTTTTAAAGCTGTGATAAACAGATAGTAGTACTATATGTAAACCACAATGAGTCAGAGCAGTCAGTCAAATAAAAAGAATCGCTGGTTTACAAAAAAAAAAAAAAAACAGAATCGCTGGTGTTACATAAAATGATGCTTCTATATAAAGGAGGGGTCTTTATTGCAGAAAATCCACTCCGCAAGACTCACTAGATGGTATGGACCCTTTCATTATGAAAGGTAGAAGTGCATTTAGTGGGCCATGGTGGGCAACCGTTGTTACTCTTCTGATGTAGATTTTGTGATGTCACCATTATATCTGTAAATTATACGGTAAACATAATGTACTCTTATAATAACTCAATTTATTTATTAATGACCTAGTAGATGCAGTAGAACGCAATGTTGCTATTTTTGCAGATGATACAACATTGTGCAGAATCATCAACTCTCAGGAAGATAGTGACATATTGCAACAGGATCTGGATAGGATGTCTATATGGGCACATAAATGGCAGATGAAATTCAATGTTGAAAAATGCAAAGTCATGCATTTTGGTCATACCAATGGACTAGCACCATACAAAATAAATGGGATACAGTTGGGGACATCAAACTTGGAGAAGGACTTAGGTGTACCCATCGACAACAAATAAACCATCGTATTCAATGCCAAGCCGCTGCAGCTAAAGCTAACAAAATTTTGGGATGCATTAAAAGGGAAATAAAAACTCGAGATGCTAGCATAATATTGCTCCTGTTTAACTCTCTAGTAAGGCCACATCTGGAATATGGAATTTAGATATTGAAGTTTTAGAGCAGGTGCAGAGACGAGCAACACAATTGATGCAAGGGATGGAAGGTCTCACTTACCAAGAAAGGTTAGATAATAAACTGGGTTTATTTAATCTAGAGAAAAGACGCCTTAGAGGGGATCTAATTAACATGTATAAAAACATCAGACGGCAATATAAAAGCTTGGCGGATGAGCTTTTTGTCCCTAGGCCTTCTCAAAGGACTAGAGGACATGATCTGCGCATGGAGGAAAAACGTTTTATCCATTTATTTAGGAAAGGGTTCTTTACAGTAAGAGTGATTAAGATGTGGAATGCATTGCCACAGGAAGTAGTTATGGCAAATTCTATACCTGCATTTAAAGGGGGCTTAGATGCTTTCCTTGCGTTCAAAGACATCCATGGTTATAATTACTAGGTAATGCCCAATGATGTTGATCCAGGGATTTTTGTGGCTAATTGGGCAACGCCTTGTAAGGGTTTTTCGCCTTTCTCTGGATCGACAGGGATATGTGAGGGAGCAGGCTGGTGTTGTACTTTGTTCTCTGGTTGAACTCGATGGACGTATGTCTTTTTTCAACCCAAATAACTATGTAACTATGTAACTCTCATAATGTACTTGTAATTATCCTGATTTTTCAAAATTAACATTCAACATCCACAAACACTTACAAAGTATATTGTAGTGCATGTATTATTATTATTATTTATTGTATTTATATAGCGCCAACATATTACGCAGCGCTGCACAATAGATAAATGGGTTAACATACAAGGTAGGACATACAGGAAACTCACAACAAAACAAGATCATGCAAATGATTTGATAATACAGTGTCATAGGTCAAAATAGAGACTGTTCTAGTCCACAAGAGGGGCGATTGTCAGTAAGATTGCCTAATCAAGCTGGAAACACTAAGGGAGATGGTCCTGCCAGAGGCATACAATCTAAAGGGTGGGGGTGGAGACAATAGGTGTATCTGTTGAGAGGGTGTCTAACAGAACATAGTATGGTGCTGGTGTAGGGGGGTATGCGAGCATGAAAAGGTGAGTCTTCAGAGCTTGTGTGAAGGTATTAAAGCTGTACTCAGGAATAAGCCACCCCCAACATTTGCCAGCAAAAAATGTGAAAACAGCATAACCTGCTTATAAACTGACCCCCCCCCCCCCCCAAGAGTCCTTGGGCCCCTTAGAATCTGTGAGACACAACTACCTCTCTTGGTACTGGCAACTGCCCTGCGCAGTCCAGGGATGGTTCTAGACAAAATGTGGCCCTGGGTCAATGTTATCATGCCATAGATTAGAGACAGTAAGAAATTAAACCTACTTTGTAAATGTTTAAATATAAAATAAAACCATGACATACCCAAAAAAGTCATTTTTGGAGTAGGAGGATAAATACAATTGGTAATCTCATCAGTTTATTTTCACCTTCGGTTCACTTTAGCTGAGTAAGCTGAACATTGCCGAAAAGTATTATACACATTAAAGGGGAACTGAAGAGAGAGGTATATGGAGGTTGCCATGTTTATTTCCTTCTAAGCAATACCAGTTGCCTGGCAGCCCTGCTGGTCTATTTCTCTGCAGTAGTATCTGAATAACACCAGAAACAAGCATGCAGCTAGTCTTGTCAGATCTGACGTTTAAGTCTGAAACACCTGTTCTGTTGCATGCTTGTTCAGGGGCTATGGCTAATAGTATTAGAGGCAGAGGATCAGCAGGGCTGCCAGGCAACTGGTATTGTTTAAAAGGAAATAAACATGGCAGCCTCCATATACCTCTCTCTTCAGTTTCCCTTTAACTGTATTTGCTCAACAATGGAGATGTGCAAAGGATGGACTTACAATGTACTTTCCAGGTGTGACAGTGGTGATTTCTGGTGCATGCACTGCAGTGCTGAGTCACCACACCTGCACGGCTGACGCTTTCTCACTACAAAGCTGTCAAAACCAGATTATTGAAATTGCCTTGTATTTAGTTTGAGTGGGTTATAATATCATGGGAGGGAGACATGTGGTTCCAGACTTCAGACCCCGAGGGGGCATGTCATTTTCTTTTTCCCTCTGATGTCTAGACTAAAATGAATATTGTTTTGATTTCACTCTGTGGAATGCACAGTCAGCTTATACATTTAACCCTACGTCCATAGAACCAACTGACCATCTTGAATTCATTTGTTTGAATTAAACTTTGTATTACTGTCTTGTTTTGTAAGGAGCAGGCTGAGTCTCTGCTTCACATGAGAAGCGTATAAAGTCAGGTATTATTACATGTATTGTTTTAAATGGTAGTTCAGAGAATTTGTCTTTTTTCCTTTTAGTGGAAAAGGACCACCTGACAGCAGACCAGGAAATGAGGGAATGACCAGGGATGGACGTGGGCCTTGTACACATTCTACATAACCCCCAACCTTTGTTGAGATGAGAAAGAGGACACTTAAGCCACGCCCCTGCCACACCCCTGATCATGCCCCCATCACACCCCTAGTCACGCATACAATAAAGATTTCATAAGAAAAATATGTTGTTTTATAATTCAAACCACATGGGTCCTTTCTATCCTGGTTCATTTTCCTGCATATTAACATTTTAAAATGAGTAATATTTCAATTTAAAGGATGGGAATAAAGTTTAGAGTCAATCAATCACATTTTTAGTAGAGAAATATACATATTTACATAGAAAGTTGTGTTGGTGCCAGGCTAGAGTAATACCATGTGGGAAGGTTACACTTCTCTGTCACTATTCACAGAATTCACCTTCTTTTTTGCTCTTTAACTTTTTTGTAAAATCCACAAAATGTCCATTATGCTCCTCCCCTGCACAACAGCTGTGTCTTTCCAATGCACAGCCACCTCTCTCTGCCTTGTGAATTTCAGTTGCAATGATCAGTGTCAAAAGATCCGGCATCCGTGGGGTGACAGGGTGATTCATAATTTGTGGGCGTTCATTTTTTTTTGTAGCTGAAATGAATGACATAGTTTAGTTAACAAATAAAGAAAAGATAGATCTGATAAACACCGCACCACTTGGATGGGTACAAAAAAGATTCCATCTTTATTAACCACTTCAGCCTACAGTAATGTTCACCTTATGCATCCGAGCAACATTCACCTCCCATTCATTCGACAATAACTTTATAACTACTTATCACAATTAATTGATCTAATCTTGTTTTTTCCGCCACTAATTAGGCTTTCTTTGGGTGGTACATTTTGCTAAAAATTATTATTTTTTTAAATCCGTTTTACCAGGAAGATTAAGAAAGAAATGGAAAAAATTAATTATTTCTCAGTTTTTGGCCATTATAGTTTGAAATTAATACATGCTACCGTAATTAAAACCCATGTATTTTATTTGCCCATTTGTCCCGGTTATTACACCATTTAAACTATATCCCTATTACAATTTATGGCATCAATATTTTATTTGGAAATAAAGGTGCATTTTTTCAATTTGCGTTCATCACTATTTACAAGCTTATAATTTAAAAAAATATAATAATATACTCCCTTGACATGCATATTTAAAAAGTTCAGATCAGGGCAGTTTCTAGGCTAAATTTCACCCAGGGCGAGGGTGTAAAAATCGCCCCCCCCCTCTTCCCCGCCATAGAGCCAGGTATAGGTGCCCACAGTTTAGGTTAGCTATGTAGGTGCCTGCAGTATAGGTTAGATAGGTAGGTGCCTGCAGTATAGGTTTGGTAGGTAGGTGCCTGCAGTATAGGTTTGGTAGGTAGGTGCCTGCAGTATAGATAGGTAGCTTAGATAGGTAGGTGACTGCAGTATAGCTTAGATAGGTAGGTGACAGTATAGGTTAGATAGGTAAGTGCCTGTTGTATAGGTTAGATAGGTAAGTGCTTGCAGTATAGGTTTGGTAGGTAGGTGCCTGCAGTATAGGTTTGGTAGGTAGGTGCCTGCAGCATAGGTTTGGTAGGTGCCTGCAGTATAGGTTAGATAGGTAGGTGACTGCAGTATAGCTTAGATAAAGTAGGTGCCAGTATAGGATAGATAGGTAGGTGACTGCAGTATAGCTTAGGTAGGTGACTGCAGTATAGCTTCAATAAGTAGGTGCCAGTATAGGTTAGATAGGTAGGTGACTGCAGTATAGGATAGATAGGTAGGTGACGTAGGTAGGTGCTGCAGTATAGATTAGGTAGGTAGGTAGGTGCTGCAGTATAGGTTAGGTAGGTGCTGCAGTATAGATTAGGTAGGTAGGTACTGCAGTATAGATTAGGTAGGTGCTGCAGTATAGAGTAGGTAGGTAGGTAGGTGCTGCAGTATAGAGTAGGTAGGTAGGTAAGGTGCTGCAGTATAGATTAGGTAGGTAGGTGCTGCAGTATAGATTAGGTAGGTAGGTGCTGCAGTATAGGTTAGGTAGGTGCTGCAGTATAGGTTAGGTAGGTGCTGCAGTATAGATTAGGTAGGTGCTGCAGTATAGATTAGGTAGGTGCTGCAGTATAGATTAGGTAGGTAGGTAGGTAGGAAGGTGCTGCAGTATAGATTAGGTAGGTAGGTAGGTGCTGCAGTATAGATTAGGTAGGTGCTGCAGTATAGATTAGGTAGGTGCTGCAGTATAGAGTAACTAGGTAGGTAGGTGCTGCAGTATAGAGTAGGTAGGTGCTGCAGTATAGATTAGGTAGGTAGGTGCTGCAGTATAGGTTAGGTAGGTGCTGCAGTATAGATTAGGTAGGTGCTGCAGTATAGATTAGGTAGGTGCTGCAGTATAGATTAGGTAGGTAGGTAGGTGCTGCAGTATAGATTAGGTAGGTGCTGCAGTATAGATTAGGTAGGTGCTGCAGTATAGATTAGGTAGGTAGGTAGGTGCTGCAGTATAGAGTAGGTAGGTAGGTAGGTGCTGCAGTATAGATTAGGTAGGTAGGTAGGTGCTGCAGTATAGAGTAGGTAGGTAGGTGCTGCAGTATAGATTAGGTAGGTAGGTAGGTTCTGCAGTATAGAGTAGGTAGGTAGGTAGGTGCTGCAGTATAGAGTAGGTAGGTAGGTGCTGCAGTATAGATTAGGTAGGTAGGTAGGTGCTGCAGTATAGATTAGGTAGGTAGGTAGGTGCTGCAGTATAAAGTAGGTAGGTAGGTGCTGCAGTATAGAGTAGGTAGGTAGGTAGGTGCTGCAGTATAGAGTAGGTAGGTAGGTAGGTAGGTGCTGCAGTATAGATTAGGTAGGTAGGTAGGTGCTGCAGTATAGAGTAGGTAGGTAGGTGCTGCAGTATAGATTAGGTAGGTAGGTAGGTTCTGCAGTATAGAGTAGGTAGGTAGGTAGGTGCTGCAGTATAGATTAGGTAGGTAGGTGCTGCAGTATAGAGTAAGTAGGTAGGTAGGTGCTGCAGTATAGATTAGGTAGGTAGGTAGGTGCTGCAGTATAGATTAGGTAGGTAGGTGCTGCAGTATAGAGAAGGTAGGTAGGTAGGTACTGCAGTATAGATTAGGTAGGTGGGTAGGTGCTGCAGTATAGAGTAGGTAGGTAGGTAGGTAGGTGCTGCAGTATAGAGTAGGTAGGTAGGTGCTGCAGTATAGGTTAGGTAGGTGCTGCAGTATAGATTAGGTAGGTAGGTGCTGCAGTGGTGGTGGGAGCGGGCATAATAGTAATAACTCACCTTTCTTCATCTTCAGCCGAATAGCCGATCTCACTGCTTCAATGTACTTCCTGTCTCGGCATCTGTCTCAGTAACAGCGCCCCCTGTGTTGACATGCGGAACATCATCACAGGGGGTGCTGTTACTGAGACAGATGCCGAGACAGGAAGTACATTGAAGCAGCGTGAGATCGGCTATTCGGATGAAGATGAAGAAAGGTGAGTTATTACTATTATGCCCGCTCCCACCACCACAGCGCCCCCCTCCGGCCACAACAATCCAGCGCCCTGGGCGATTGCACGCATCGCACGCCCATAGAAACGGGGCTGGTTCAGATCCTTAGATAATGATTTATGTTTTTTTTTAATTATATATTTTTTTTTTTATTAAAAAATGTATTTGGGTAATTTTTAGTGTGGGAGGTAAACAGCTAATTTTAAATGTAAAATTATGTTACTATTTAATAAAAAAATATATGTGGGTGTAGTGTACTATTTGGCTACAAGATGGCCACAGTCAAAAAGTCTAGGAAGCGAACGATCTCGCTTCCAGGAACTAGAAAGAGGACGGGAAACTTTTTTTTGCCGAAAGACCGCGGCCTCTGATAAGAGACCGCCTGTTTTTCTGCGGGGGACTTAGATCGATGGATGGTAACTATATTCCCATTGATTGATCGGCCGGCCAACAACAGGCGGCGGGATCGCGTGCCTCAGGCAGCAGCAGCAGCACAGTCTATCTGGATGGATATATCCCTCCAGATAGACTTAAGTGGTTAACTACCAAAAACATCCAAAAACATCCAATATAAAACAATTAGAAACTAAGTTTCAGGTGAAGCATGCTCACATAATAAAGGGTATCTAATATAGTGTAAATCTCATCTAACCACAAGGGCAGGCACATTTGCATATAAATATAGATATGACATGTAAAAACAGGCTCAGTGAATACCTCAGGAGGCACAACTATGATAACAATCAGGTGTAAATGCCAAATGAATAGTAATAATACAGCATTTCCCCCGAAAAAACAGTGAAAAAATGCAGGCAATACAATATTACCACATAAATAGTAGCATGAGGAATTAAAACCATCAGGTGTATAAATAGGTGAAGGATAGTGGAAAGATTGGGAAAAAAGTGGCTGAAACCGACCCAGACATACAGGGAGTGCAAAGAACGCTGTATTAGGCTTCCTGCACACTGCATGAGATTCCGATTCCGGTTTTTAATTGTTTTTACATGCGATTCTGATTCCGATTTTTAATCGTTACTGCATGCTGCGGTTTTTCTGCATTTTTTTGTTAATAACATTCAGGGAAAATCGGAATTGAAAATCTGAATCGGAATCAAAATCGGAATCACAAATCAAATTTAGCGTAAAATTAGTGTAAAAAAGTAGAAAGAAAGTGGAAAGGTGTGAACACGAATGGGTGAGGAAGGAGGAGGAGGAAGGAAGGGGAGGCTGAGCCGGCAACCGAGCCTTACCGGGTGGAGGAGAGAAAGGAGAGAGCAGGCCACTTACATCTTGAATGAATGACACAGTTGTCTTTTTTTTCAGTAAGTCAATTTTGGCTGTTACACATCTGAAATAACTAGCACTCGAGTTAAAGAGGAACTTTAACCCAGGATTGAACTTCATCCCATTCAGTTGCCCATGAGAAATCTTTACCTTTTCTCAAACAGATCACCTGGGATGTCTATGTGGTTGATATCGTGGGGAAACCGCTCCCTTAGTGTGGGAGGGTCCCAGGGCCCTGAGAGTTTCCTCTCTGTGAACCTAGTTGCATTGTGGGAAACAACGGCTGTTTCCAACTGCCAAGAAAGCATTTGCAATGTATTGATCCGCCCCCTTCCTCCACACACACACACTACTATTGTTTGGTAAAGATCATCTTTAAATATAGGCATACAGTACATTGAGATTGGAGTTAAAGTATAGGGTAGGTGAGGTGAGCTTTAGTTCTTAGGGTGAATGGTAGAGGCCAGGAAGGGGTCAGCGTTAAGAGTTAGGTTAAGGTTAGGCATCAGGAATGTGTTAACAATGAGGGGGAAGCATTGCAAATTTTTTCAACCAACTCAGTTTGTGGCTCAGGTGTTTGGGGTGTCATTTTTGCCTTGTTTTTCTAAACTTTTCTCAAGCTACTTGTGTGCATCCTTAAAACACACAGATTAAGATATAATCATCTAAATATGGCGAAGGGACTGTTAGTATTGCTTATGAATTATTTTAACACGTTTTACAAAGCAGCGGGTTTGCTTTGCCAGATTAATTTAGTGTTCCAATGTATCTGAAAAAAATCTGTTTGAAGACTAAAGGCAGCAGGAAGCTGTGGCTACATTACATTTCTGCAGTTTCCTTAGTGGCTGTTATTACTGTCATTTATTACTAATGTGTCACCATGTTCCATTGAGCTGTTATGCCAGGGAAGCCTCAAGAGTGACCTGTAATGTTTTCCCTAAAGAGCTGCCATGGCTGAAACTGCTCTCTGTACAGTTTTCTCCAAAAAATGATTAGCATTCATTATGAGCGTTCAAAGCTTCCATAATGACCAGACTTCCATGTATAACTTGATAAAAATCAGTCTGTCCTTCTGCTAACTGGGGCTACAAGCAAAAACAGAGGCGTACCACTAGGGGACATAGAGGTTGTGATCCCATCAGGACTCTATAGAAGCTCACATGGAGCCTTCCTCCCATCCTTACATTAGACATTTCTTGGTGCTATAGTGGTAATGATAGTCTCTATATGTGCTTTGAATAGTGGTGATCAGGGTCCTCCTCCCTACTCAAGGTGCACTTGTGCAACAGCAGGACCTCATTTCACGGTCTGTATCACCCAGGCGAACATACAGCCAGCTCGGCCTCACACACCACGTCATAAGCTTTGTTGCCATAACAGCGGCGTCAGCAGCTTGAAAAGTAACATGCCCGTGCCCCAGCGTCATCTGCCGAAGGCGTTGTACGCAAAACGTGTCATGACTCTGAGGGTACATTGGTAGTTGGATCTGCCCATCACACTCGACTGCTGTTTTTCCCCCTACCGGACACCGTCTGCTGGCCACAGTTCGGAGAACCGCTGTTATGAATGTGTGCGATCCAATTCTCACTTGTACATATGCGCTGCTACTACTGATTTCTTTTAAATAGATCTCTTTTGTGTGCAATAAAGACCCCTTGTGATTTTATGCTATACTGCACTCTTTTTTCTACCTAGTTACTTCCTCCTCACTACTCTTCCGAGTACAAGGGCCATACAGCCAATGACCATGCTGCTATGGAAGCCCCATGGTGATTGGCTGTATGGTACTTGTACACTGAAGAGGAGTGAGGAGGACCTTCCCACCTCTAGAAGTAGGTAATGTATAACACTCTGCGGCAGCTCAGCACTAAGCACAGGAACGTCCCCTCGCCCAACCCATGGGCTTCCTGTAATGGAGGTTAGCTAAATGGGGGGGGGGGCACAGATCAACTTGGATAGGGGGGTTGGGCCCAATACAGTACTATCTCATGGATTATACTGTATATGAAGTCATGGAATTACTGTATGAAAAATGGACATAAACTTCAGTAGATTATAAATTACGACCCACATGATGTCAGTTGCACTAATCCAGCATGTCCAGAGTGTCCTGTTTTGTTTTTTATAATTAGGTAGTAGATGGGTTGTCTTTACTTAAAGAGAAGCTGTTAGGTATAAGGTCTCAGAGAAAATAAACACATATATCAGTAGCTAAAGATTGGCTGTACTTACATTACATATTCATTTCACTGTCCACGTTTGGATTTCACAGAATTTGTATATAGTATATGCAGAGATAGATGCTCCTGACAGCTCATGGCAGGCTCCATGTTTTTCTGTCAAATGTGTCGTCATGTCCTGCCTGCTTCCTGATCACAGATAAGCTCGTACTTGAACAACACAGTGTGCAGTGAATATTAATGAGCCATGTGGCTAGGAACAATAGCTGACTCCTGCAGAGTACTCTGCCCCGAGATTTATCAGTGCTACGCGCTGGACTGATTACACAAGCTTCTGTAACGTCTCATTAGCAGCCGAGGGGAGGGCCCCAGAATGCTTTGCAGTTTAGTATGCGGCTTGCGTCCTTATGGGTCTATAACAGCCTTTAAGATAAGCACACATCAAAGGTAACTGAGATTTTTATCTTCACTAATAGCTTTTGGGCTTCCTTCTAAACTGTTTAACACAGGAGAATAGAGGTTTAAATTAGCTTCTGCAGCCTGACAGTTACTCTTTAAAGGACAACTATCAATTACCAGGTTAATACAATTATACTGTACACATAATGTCTAAGTATTATTTAATAGCTGTGTAAGGATTTTGTCAACTTTCATGTTAAAAAAATCAAAGGCAAAAGCGTTACTTTTGTGTACATTTTAGCTGCATTAGATCCAATAGCAGAGATGAGACTGTGTTTTATGTGAAATGTGAAAACACGACCAGTGCCGGCCTCTGCATCTCTTAAAAGAGTACAGAATATTTCCCCTGAAAGATATTTAGCATGAGTCCTGACTTGGTGTCAGGTTTTAGACACACCTAGCAGAGAAGTTTACTCATTTAGCAGATAAGAGGGACATAACTTTCCTCTGCTTAGCCCTGCATAAGGGTCTCAAGTTATTCTCCTCAGACGCTTCAGCCATCCGGACACTTCAGCTATCCAAGCAGCTGCAATAAGCTGGTTTATATCTTGACTGGCTACAGTTGACACACAGGGTTAATAGATGTAGGGAACCTATGCAAATGAGCTGATCCACAGCTTTTTGACAACACTTTTATAAGATGAAAGTAAGAAATAAGCAGTGAAAGATTTACAGCAGTATTTAGGAAGACTTAGACAAACTATTCCCATCCCAATTTAAAAAACATGTTTATTGATAATTGTCCTATAAGCTTTAGATGAACCATTTAGAAAACAGTTGAAATGCTACTATTAGTTGTATATGCATTAGACCAGCTGCAGTAGAATATTGGGAATATTTGTTTACCCTTATTATCCCTTTCCGCTCCAGTGTCAGACTAGGTTTGACATTGCCATTTTGCTGCATGGCTCCTATGACAGACATAGTCCGATACAGTAAAATTTTCTGCCGCTAAGTGATGCTGTTTCTGAATAAAATCTTGCACAACACCGTCCTTTACAGATCAGAGTGTCAGACAAGGCCCAATACTCTGATCGCAACAAGCTATCTTCCCCTCCGCTGCGCCCACCATTTCCCCTCTGCTCCACTGTATTTTTCTATATTGTAGGGGCACCACTGCCAGGTCAGGTCCAGCATGGTGTCTCCCTATCGGCATCAAAGTCACACTTTGAGCCCCTCCAGGAGCACAGAGCCCAGTGTAATAACAATATTACTCTGGCACTCATGCAAGGGGGAGGAGCTACAGCACGGGAGCTGGTGTTGGCCCACCCCCACCACCAATGCTGGGTCCCCTCAGCTCTAGAGTGAGGAGGTACGCAGCCTCCAGACAGCTGCTGCAAGTCGTTTTTCTGGGTCACTCATACCCCCCCCAGCACTCTGGAAATAAATAGGCGTTAGGGGGGGCATGCTGATCGGGAAAAATGATTGGAAAGGGAAAAGATGACGGACATTTTGAATTTTGAGCTGAGAAATAATATAGTTTTACTTACAACATGTCATCCAACACTGTGTGTGGCTTGTCTCACACACAGCAATCTGCAGGTTTTGTAGCTGGCTATAGTACAGGCCTATGCAGCTATACGTTACTTGCTGCTAGGGTGATAAAGATGTTATGAACTGCACCGGATGAGATTTCCTGCTGCCGCTACTGTGTGACCATAGTCTGAAGTGAGAAGAAAGTTACGTAAGATAATATGATACTGTGAGTTTGCTGGTTGCTAGGATAAACCACAGGAATTGTACTCTTTTTATGGAAGTTGGTCACATGTACCTGAATGCTGTACTTTTCCATTTTAATTTTTTCCAATTGTATCCTTCTGTAAGAAATCTCCATCTCTTAGGTTCAAGCTGGAAAAAGAGAATGTTGGTCTACTTAGGAGTAGTAGAAAATCAATGTTGAAAACGGGCACTTTGCTTGTTTGTCTTCTCGACAATGCGGTAACGTACAAAAACATGTGGTTATTCAAAGCAAGCCAAAAGTCCAATTTTATGTCTGCTTTAAGACATGATTCTGAAGGGTGGAGGAGCGTTAAAAAGGTTAAGAGTTAAAAAGGTTAAGAGTCACAAAAAGTTGAAAACTTTACATTTTTTACAAATTTTAATTAATAGACATCTAATTGTCACCTTTCTCACTCTGTGGCAGTGGCATTAAGCTTTGTCGTCATTTAAAGCAAACCTAAACTGAAATTGAACTTAGACAATTCATTGTATATGTGCTATTAAGGCATACCTGAAGTGACGTGATGTCATGAGATAAACATAGGTATATACAGTATATAGTACTAGTCCTGTCAAAAAATGTCCAAAGTTCTTTTTTGTTTTCTTGCACTGCAAGTGTTTAAAAAAACTACTACCACTTATAATATAATGATTTGTTTGTGTAGTACTGCTAAGAAATAAAACATTATTAGCACAGATATGAGTCTCGTATTGTTTCCAGTACATGAAGAGTTAAGAAACTTCAGCTGTTATCTATGCAAAAGAGCTTCTTTGAGCTCTGCGACTTTATAAAGTCGTGTGCAGCACTGTCTTTTGAAGCTGTTATCTCAACTGTCTCTCATTGTTTCTTCTTTGTTTATGTTTTTTCTGCAGAGAAAAAGTTAAGGGTCAATAGCCTGCTCTGTGAAATCATTTAAAATGCTGAGTGTATTGTGGAAACTGCAATTATTAGAGAATGATGCAATGTTATAAAAAAAGCTATATACCTGAAAATAAAAATATGACACTATTTTCTTTGCTGCTAATGTTCTATTAATTATCCGTATTACACAACCAATTCATTATATCATGAGGTTTTTTTTTTGCTTCAGTGTCACTTTAAGAGTTACAATTTTAATGTGAAGTATAAACAGCAGCCAGGTCAGTGTGTGACAGAATCTTGGTCATTCACCTTCCAGGAGAGATAAAATTAACTACAGTGTGAACATCTGAGCAGTCTTCAATCAGGCAAAAATGTTTTGACTTCTGTTTACTATTCAGAAGAGCAAAGGCTGCGTTTGATTGCCTTATTGCATAGATAAAAGCATTGGTTTACTAACTCTTGCAGTGCTAAAGAAAGAAAGAAAACATTGAAATTGAATACAGGCAAGCTCTAAGAAAGACTAGTAATATATGTACCCATGTTCATCTCATCATGTCACATGTCAGTTCATCTATAACTGATATCATTTGGAGTCTGCTATATAACATGACCCAGTTTTTCTTCAGCTTCAGTTCATGAATAAAAAAAACTTGGTATTGTCTTTCAAAATGCATACTTTGACCAAATATGGCAGGCCATTCTGATCCAGAAGAAGCAAAGCAGGCCCAAACCACGATACTGCCATCACCATGTTTCATGGATGGGAAAACGCAATATTTCACTAGTGGGATGATCTTCTCCAAGGGAAGCACTTGATCTTTATGCCTTAAAGTGTTAGCGAATTATAAAATGCACCTTTTAGCTTTAAGGTGACAATATATTATATAAATGGTAAAAAAATCTACAGCACATTATGCATTTATTATGTACTTATGCAGATCTAGATGTTATTATTTTATTACTATTAAAATAATAATAACTTCTGGGACTGCAAAAGTACATAAATGCATAATATTGTAGGTAGGTGTCTGTCCTTGGGCAGACACCTACCTACACTAAGCAAGCTAGGGGAAAAGCTAGGTAGTGGGAAATGCATATATCCAAATGTTTTCTGTAAAAGCCCTGGTTGACTGTTCCATGGGGTGGGACTGTTTTCTTGTTTATTATTCCGTATAAAATGCCTGTGCACTTTACTATTTTTGCATCTACTCTAATGGGACCTCAGATAGCCACTGTCATTTGCTGTTTCCAGGAATGGCTAATTCCATGGTTATACATTTCTGTCACATATAAATCAGATTCTTATTCTCAAATGCAGCACTTGCCTTTTTTTCAAACATTAACCACTGAGGGGTTTTACCCCTTTAGGACCAGAGCAATTTTCACTTGTCAGCGCTCCTTTCATTCTTTCACCAATAACTTAATTACAACTAATCACATCAACATTATTTATATCTTGTTTTTTTGCCACCAATTACGCTTTCTTTGGGAGGTACATTATACAGTACTAAAAATTATTTTATTCTAAACACATTTTAATTGGAATAATTAGAAAAAATGGAAAAAAAATAATTATTTCTCAGTTTTCAGCCATTACAGTGTTAAAATAAAATGTTCTACTGTTTATAAAACCCACACATTTTATTTGCCCATTTGTCCCGATTATTGCAACGTTTAACATTTTTCCCACTACAATGTACGGCGCCAATATTTTATTTGGAAATAAAGGTGCATTTTTTCAGTTTTGCGTCCATCACTATTTATAAGCCCACAAATTAAAAAAATGACAGTAATATACCCCCTTGAAATACATATCTAAAAAGTTCAGTCCCTAAGGCAACTATTTATGTTTTTTTTTAATGTACTATATAAACTATTTGGGTACTATGGGTGAGTGTGGGTGGGAAATAGTTAATTTTAGGTGTAAGTTTAGGTCTTTTCATTAAATAAAATGTCTTGTGATGTAGTTTTACAAGATGTCCTCAGTCATTATTTCCGATTCCCGTACGTAAGGATGGGAATCGGAAATAATGCGTGGCAGTGTAACAGCCGTAAGGTACAATGACGCAGGCATCTAATAAATGCCAGCGTTCATTGATTCGGGGACTTAGATTTTTGAATGGGAACTGCTGCAGAACGCTCCCATTCACTAGAATGGGACGGCGGTAGATCCTGGTAAACGTTGCGTGTAAACGTCGGGAAACCATCAGTGTGATCCAGCCCTAAGCCACGCATTGTTATGGAATTGTTGTCCTTTTCACGGATCATTTAGCTTATTGGTCCTTATTCAATTCACTTTTTCTTTCACATTTTCTTCTAGGAATAATTATTATATTACTTAATATCATCTTCTGTTTAAAATAACTTTTAAGCACTCTACAATTGAAATGGAATAAAAAGTAGTGAAAAAATACCGTCAAAATTAGCCTTAGAGTTTTCTTGCTTACTGGTGGCTTAAAAGGCATTTTATTCATAAGGTGTGAGAATATCACCTAAAAGGAAACTTAGGAGAAAAAGTGGATTGACTAGGGGCCATTGTGTTATCACAGAAATCCTGTGTTAGGTCCCATGTTGCACAGAAACAAAGAGCAAAATGCAGAAATCCGCCACCAATGCAGTTTTATTGTATACAATTGTGAAACAGCAACAACAAACGTGCAGATGCATAAAAGCTGATGCAAATGTCCTAAAGACAAACAATCAAAGTGCTAGACAGCTACTTATCCGGTACAAAGTGCATTGTGCTGTGCTGGATACAAAAAGGCGCAGTGGGCGACTGTGGTGCACAGCCTTAAAATACTGTTTTGCCGAGGTATTCCTCGCTTCTTCTTAAGCTAATGCACTTAGGTCCCATGTTGCATTGCTTCAGTTTAATTTGCATACTTCTATTAAACATGATGTTTTGCCTTATTTTTACTCCAGAACCTGATGGAGGATCTTTAGGTGAGAACAAGAAAAGAATTCACAAAAATAAAGAAAAGCGACTGTATTCATTAAAACTGTAGAGTATTTATAATATTTTTTTATTAGTAAAAACTTACTCATATGACATTTTCTCAACGTGTTCATCAGCATGCCCATGGAGCCTGAAAAGATGTTTGCCCATGATGTCTTTGCCCTTTACTACGCAGGTGACTAACAACCCTCTCTACGACTTACATTCATTTAAGCAGTTTGCATTTTTTCATAACCGCACAGTACACACCACTGCCAGAGCAGGGTCACTGCTATAATTGTATATGATTTTCAGTGCAGTTTCCCTTTCCTGATTATTGTTCGAAAGTTAAGAGACAGGGAGGGGAAGAGACACATCACGATAGGAGAGAGTGAGAAGTCCGTGTACGTCTTTACTAACGTGACACACAAGGAGCCAGACCCACCAGTCTAGCAGTCTAGTCCTGACATTCATTCAATGCCTACAACAAATTACACTGTCTGCTTAGCAGTCATATTTCCGTTTTTTTGGCACTCGCTTTTAACTCTTTAGGTTGGCTGGGATAATAGGATGTTCTCCAGCCAAAAAACACTAGTTGTAGAGATATCCATATTGTTTTGTGTAAAAATGCTACTAATGGCATTGCAATAGATTTGATATTTTGTTTGCAGTCCATTGGCTAATGTAAGTTTGCATTTAAGGCTGCAGTTAAGGTTTGGCTATTCTTTAAGGGGTTATTAAAGGGAACCTTAACTGGCGAGCAAAAAAAAATTCACTTACCTGGGGGCTTTCCCAAGCCTCCCGCAGCCGTCCGGTGCCCGCGCCGGTCCTTCGGTGCCCTCCGGTCTCCCTCCGCCGCTAAGTTTCGTTTTCAGACGACTGCCAGTCGTCCTCGGGCCTCTTCCGCACTCCTCGTCGTAAACTGCAGTAAAGCGCGTCCGCATGACGCCGAACGCGTCATGTGCATGACGCCAAACGCGTCATGCGGCGCGCTTTACTGCAGTTTACGACGAGGAATGCGGAAGTGGCCCGAGGACGACTGGCAGTCGTCCGAAAACGAAACTTAGCGGCGGAGGGAGACCGGAGGGCACCGAAGGACCGGCGCGGGCACCGGACGGCTGCGGGAGGCTTGGGAAAGCCCCCAGGTAAGTGAATTTTTTTTTGCTCGCCAGTTAAGGTTCCCTTTAAATAGGAAGTTCACTTTCTGCCATTTAATAGCATTACTTAATATTTCACTTTTATTTTAAAACTTTTCTGATAGGTTCCTGAGATATAACATAAAGCGAGAATAAGTACAATATATTTACCATTTTACTTACCACTTCAACCCACAGTGTTGTTCACTTTATGCATCCGAGAAACTTTCACCTCCCATTTGTTCACCAATAACTTTATCACTACTTATCACACGGAAATGATCTACTGTATATTCCTGCGTATAAGACTACTTTTTAACCCTTGAAAATCTTCAGAAAAGTTGGGGGTCGTCTTATACGCCGAGTGTCATTGATGCCGGGTGTTATGCCCTATCCTGTTACCGCCTCTCAGATCTCCCTGCTGAGGGAGCGCAATCTTTTCTTCCATACCGCTCTGAACAGGTAGACAAGGAGAGCTGACCAGTCTACTTAAGGAGAGTTGACCAATGCAACAAGTCAATTGACTATATACTGTTATATACTGGGTAACACATACAGTACAGCACCAGTATCTGTTCATACACAGCACCAGTACATGATTTTTTCATTTTTATTTTTATTTGGTGTGCGTTGAAAGAGGGGTAGTCTTATACGGCGAGTATATCCCAAACTCTATATTTTAACTGGAAAAGTTGGGGGGTCGTCTTATACGCCCAGTCGTCGTATACGCCGGAATATACGGTATATCTTGTTTTTTCCACCACCATTTAGGCTTTCTTTGGGCGGTACATTTTGCTAAGAATTATTTTATTCTAAATACATTTTAACAGGAAGATTAAGAAAGAAATAGAAAAAATTCATTATTTCTCAGTTTTTGTCCATCATAGTTTGAAATTAATACATGCTATTGTAATTAAAACCCATGTATTTTATTTGCCAATTTGTCCTGGTTATTACACCATTTAAATTATGTCCCTATCACAATTTATGGCACAGATAATTTATTTGGAAATAAAGGTGCATTTTTTCAATTTGCCTCCATCACTATTTACAAGCCTATAATTTAAAAAATTATATTAACATACTCCTATGACATGCATATTTAAAAAGTTCAGACCCTTAGGTAACTATTTATGTTGTTTTTTTTAATGTTTAATTTCTTTTTATTTATTTATTTTTATTAAAAATTTTATTTGGGTAATTTTTGGTGTGGGAGGTAAACAGCTAATTTTAAATGTAAAATAATGTATTTTTCGGGGGACTTAAATTGATGAATGGGAAGTATATTCCCATTCATTGATCTGGAGAGCTAATAGCAGGCAGCAGAGCGTGCGCGGGAGTGCGCATGGGAGCGTGCACGATCGCGCACCTCATTCAGTTGCAGTAGCACAGTCTATCTGGACGAACATATTCGTCCAGATAGGCTTAAGTGGTTGACCTGAACTCTTGCACAGCAACAAGGCCATGCAGAGGATCCTCAAGGGGTGATGCTCAAATTTGAAAAAAAGGGCCCCAACCAATCAATCATGCTAAATTGCGTATGCAATACCCCCTCTCCACAAAGCAGTATTAGGCAGCCTTCCTTTATGGCAGACTTTGTGTCTCCTTCCAATCAAGTGTGAGGTAGAGGTCAGTGTGGGAGGCAGGATCACTGCTGGTGCTGGGGAGGGAGAGGTCACGTTGGTTGTAAGGTGGAGAGGTCACAATAGGTGCTGGGGGGAGAGAGGTCACAGTGGGTGCAGCTGTCAGGGAGACTCCATCTTACTTGCTACCACAGAGCTCACGGGATGGCCACATTAGCATTTCTGTCCGGAACCACTTCACTCCAAAGTGTCCCAAGGGGCGGGGCTTCCAACCGGTGGGTTTAGCTTCTTCCGGTGGGTGTGGGGCTTCCTTTGCCTGGCCGTATATTGAATGCCCCCCAAAAAAGGTTTAATTAACATAGAAGGCTTCAATCAACACATGGCACAGTGGCAACTTTGAAGACATCTCTGTCCCTGGTCCACTTTGTCAGGAGCCAGTGAATTGAGCCAGTGAATTGAGCCAGTGAATTGAGCCAGTGAATTGAAAAGTGCACTTATGCCATACAATCAGATGTGTGTCTTTGCCATACAGACAAGACACATAGGGGTTGATTCACAAAGGTTACTTATTTTTCATCTTAACTGTAAGGAGTGCTAACGCATGAGATAAACAAATAAAGAGAGATAATTCATGAGATAAACAGATTAGGAGAGCTAAACCATGAGTTATGTCAAATAAGGAGAGCTAAACCATGATTTAAGTTAGAAAAGGAGAGTTAAACCATGTTTTAAGATAGCTAAGGAGAGCTAAACCATGAGTTAAGTTAGATAAGGAATGTTAAACCATGAGTTAAGTTAGATAAGGAGAGCTAAGCCATGAGTTAAATTAGATAAGGAGAGTTAAATCATGAGTTAAGTCATTTAAGGAGAGATAAATTGGGAGTTAATAAATAAAGTGAGATAATTTAACAGAAAAGCTTTGTGAATCAGGCCCTAAACATTTATATCAATCTTTTTCCAGACTCAAAGCACTTCAGAGGTGCACTCCACAGGTGACCAGGATCATTAGGAAGCCTTGCCCATAGACTCCTTACTGTTTTACAAACTGTCATGAGCCAGGATTAAAACCCTACATCCAAGGCAACTCCCTTAACCAGTACACTATCCAGCTGAATTGGAGATTTTTCAGCTCTAATTCATTATCAATGAGTGTTACCCTGCAATGTGAAAACAGACCGACTGTAGAGAAACTGATTTGAAGCCTTTATTGTTAACCCTTACAGTGATGAAAACCAGAAAAAAGAATACAGAGTAGCTCTAATTAGTATTTGGACTACACATCCTGTTTATTTCATCATGTTACATGTCACTTAAGGTACCCTTTAAGTTCTGCTCCTAGCTTGCTATCTTTCATTTAACTACTAAGAAAATAACATGTACTTATGTTGAAGTAATCTATTACAATACTAATATTGCTTGCTAAACCAATGTCAGGCTCAGGGCTAGAAAAATAACAAAAAAATATTTATAAAAAAAAGCCATTTCATTTGACCCATTTCTTATTATTGAGCTGCTGATGTTGTGAATGAAACAATAGTACTTATAAACATTTTGACAATTATGACAAAACATAAGCTGCCAATGTATGGTGCCGCTGCTGGTGTACGTATTACGGTGCCATCTGGTGAAGTGGGTGCTGTTTTCATTCCGACACAGTGTAGTTGCTAAGGAGCTATGGGTCCTGGTGCAAGTTTTGCATTGGGCCCCCTCAAGCATGCTATACATAACAATTTATACTGATAGAAGGTCACAAAGGAAGGTAGGATAGAAAGGTGCTGGCACTGCAGCTAGGGGTTCAGGGAGGGTTGCAGCCTCCGTAGAAGCGCATCTGCGCGAAATGGCCGTAAGGCTCTCATCCTCCAGCACCCACCGCACAGCTTTACCAGCAAACCGGTATGTTATGTCTCAATATGCATACAATTGAATCCATGATGTTGCACCATGTGTTATGAATAAACAAGCAGTTTACAGCAGTGCCGGCATTTCTCATCCTTTTCTCTGCCTGCACATAACAATTTATACGGTTCATCAAAACCAATAGAGGTCAACCAGAGTGTCAGAGGTGCAAGAAGGGGATTGGGAACAGCTTGTTAATGATTACCACTATTCAAAGCATCTATAGAAGTAATTATTGTCAGCACTGGACCAATAAACAGCTAATACTGTGGTTGAGAGTGGGGTCCACGGGGCCCCTCTAGCCCAAGGGCCCCGATGCGGTCGCTACCTCTGCACCCTTATTGCTAAGCCAATGTTCCGACACTTAACATATTGGTAATATAATATTACCTATGTTTTACTATTGACTTACCTAGTGCCCTATTCTCAGACTGAACACAAACACCCCAAATGCCTAACACTAACCTCCTCTCCTAATGCCTAACACTAACTCTCCTCCTGGCCCGAATGGTTCGCCGGGGAACTGATACGCGCGAATATCGCTGGTTTGTGTTCGCTGTGAATTGCGAACTATATGCGAGTTTGACCCGCCCCCTATACTACATCATTAGTCAAAACTTTGATCCTCTACATCACAGTCAGCAAACACATGGTAGCCAATCAGGCTGCACTTCCTCCTGGAGCCCCCCCTTCCTTTTATATAAGGCAGCTGCGTCGGCCATTATCTCACTCGGTGTGGTTGCAGTAATTAGAGAAGGGAGAGAGGTTGCTGCACAGATTAGGGAAAGCTTAGTTAGGCTCTTGTTAGGCTTGTTAGCTTGCTCCTTGCTAATACTTATTGCTAAGTAGCACCCCAAAACAGCTCTTTTGAGAGCTAATGTTGTTCTTGTGATCTGTTTTTTTTTTTTTTTGTGTGGCCCACTGACACTTGCATATACAGCCCTGTCAGTCAGTCACAGCTGGCCCTTGCTAATTCCTACTGTGCCACTGCCAGGCCCAGCACATTCAGTGCCTACCTTTTCACTGCACCTGCGTGACAGCACGCAGTGTTATATACCTGTCACTGCATAACTGTTCACTGCACCTGTGAGTGTGACAGCTGAACATTGTATTGATACCAGTCACTGCATACCTGTTCACTGCACCTGCGTGACAGCACACAGTTTTATATACCAGTCACTGCATACCTGTTCACTGCACCTGTGTGACTTCACATTGTTATACCAGCAGTCACAGAAAACCTTTACTGCATCTGTCACTGCACATTGTATTATACCTGGGAGTCAGTGCATACCTTTCACTTGAATGGATGGCAGACTTGCCCTCCATAACAGATTCTCGTTAAAGGCAAGTGGTGTCATCTCTGGCACACAGCATTGGGTCAAGGGTCCATCTGACCACAGATGCCTAGTCTGCAAAGCACGGTCAGGGCAGGTACATTACTTATACAGAGCATTGGATCTTTCCTTGGATGTGTGGTGGTAGCCGTTTCTCAGGCTGCCACTCCGGACAGGAATCGAACCCTGATTTCCCGGCCATTACCCATGGTCACCATGGTGCAGAAAGTACCAAAGAGAGTTGATCACACAGTTGAATTAATGGCAGACTTGCTTTCTATAACAGATTCCCATTAAAGGATTTCAAGTGTACTGATCATTATACAGGGCCTCAAAGGAGTCCTGTATTGTTATTTTTTGTCACTACCTCCCCGAGTCGGGACTTGCCTGCTGCCTTCCTTGGATGTGTGGTGGTAGCCGTTTCTCAGGCTCCCACACCGGACAGGAATCGAACCCTAATTCCCCGGCCGTACCCTTTCTTTAACAATGGTAGAGAAAGAACCATTGACAGTCTGAGCAACGATGAACCCCTAGACTACTGGGTGCACAAGCTTGACCTGTGGCCAGAGCTGTCACAATTTGCCATCCAACTTCTGTCTTGCCCTGCCTCAAGCGTCCTGTCAGAAAGGACCTTCAGCGCAGCTGGAGGCATTGTCAGTGAGAAAAGAAGTCGCCTAGGTCAAAAAAAGTGTTCAGTACCTCACCTTTATTAAAATGAATGAGGCATGGATCCCAGAGGGCTACTGCCTGCCTGAAGAGTAAGTCAATCCCAACACACACAGCATCTCTGCCTGCACGCTGTGTGACTGCCTGCCCCATGACTAAGTCGGTCGGTCCCCACACAGCATCTCTGCCTGCAGGCTGCATGACTGCCTTTTCCGCCACCACCAACAGGGTCCAGGACTCCAGGCGGATTCCTGAATTTTTAAGGCCGCTAGCAGCGGCTGCTAACAAAAGCAATAACTATTTTTTTCTGGTGTGTGTACTTTCCTGCCTAATTTTTCTGGCTGCACTGCAACTGCAACAATAAAACAAAAGGCATGTACATGTGTCAATTCCCATTTGTGATTTTTACCTTGCAGCGGTGACGGGGCTTGTGTATCACAATGAAGAAATCACCGCCGGCTATATGAGTGTGTCCGTGGGGAGATGGGGTTAGGGGGGTGGCAGAGGGGGCACACCAAAGATAATAAGGTTGTTGCTTCATTGTGGACAGACCAAATTCAATCAGCTGGACAGTCACTGTTGTTCTATCATTGAGCTACCTCAGCCCGGCGACCATATGGACTTGAAAAACGATATAGCCTGCACTCTCGCCATGGCGTGCACCAGTCCAGCACGGCCGTCACTACACAAACAGTTGTTTGCGGTGCGTTACACAGTGAGTTTGGTCTGTCAGTGTGAAGCAGTACACTAATTACACTCCCTGATTGATGTATACACATGCAAGATGTTTAAAGCACTTTAGGCCTCCAATTTAGCATGCAATGTGATTTCTGCCCTTAAACGTTGCTGTGCATCAAATCCAGATTTTTCCCTGGAACTTTTGGCGTGTATTCCTCTCCGCCATGCCCCCTCCAGGTGTTAGACCCCTTGAAACATCTTTTCCATCACTTTTGTGGCCAGCATAAATGTTTGTAGTTTTCAAAGTTCGCCTCCCCATTGAAGTCTATTGCGGTTTGCGAAGTTCGTGCAAACCCAAACTTTTGCGGAAGTTCGCGTTCGAGGTTCGCGAACCTAAAATCAGAGGTTCGAGCCATCTCTACTCTTAATGCATAACACTAATCCCCCTCCAAATGCCTAACACTAACCCCCTTCATAATGCATAACACTAACCCCCCTCCTAATGGCTAACAATAACCCGCCTCCTAATGCCTAACACTAACCCCCCTCCTATTGCCTAACATTAACCCCCTCTTAATGCCCAACACTAGCCCCCCTCCTAATGACCAACACTAACCCCCTTCATAATGCCTTACGCTAAATGCCTAGCACCCAAAGTACCTGATTTGTGAGCCGAAATACTAGCCACTTGGCTAGTGATAGCCAAAACGGTAGCCAATCAGCTAGTGAAAGCCAACTGCCTGGTATTAGCCCAAAGCGAAGTACTAGCCAATCAGCTAATATCAGTTAAAACTTACTATCTCAGTGCCATAAAACCACAATTTAACATTGCGGTCAATTGAGCAGCTACCGAAGTCGGGATGCAATTCATCTGATCAGCACTGCTGATGGTATTAGAAATGACACTTAGTGAGTTATTATATAATAGCCTATAAAGCATATACACCCCACAAGGCTTTTACTATGTTTCCAAACCAAACATAATCCCCTTCCCTATTCTTTTTACCCAGCATGTCCATTGGACATTTGGTGGGCTTCTAATGACACTGTGATACATTTTCTGCTGTAGCTGCTTTTCAGAGGCCTGAAGAAACCACCAGAGTTTTTCATGATTGAGGTCAGTGGTGTTTGAATTTCATACCTTCAGATTCTAAAGCATTTTGACCTGCTTATGATCCAGTCAGGACTGACACATAGCAGCAGGTGCCCAGGAAAAAGTTGAAGGTAAAAAAGGATAATACGAAGGGCAGGAATACCTACACCTAGTTAATATAACCCAACAAAAAGTATTTTTGGCAGGACATTCCAAACAACGGGTTTCAGGGGATATGGCCTGCTTCCTCAGGTTACAGTGCCATCAAGTGGTTAAGGGGCGCTCGCCATCTTTAGGAGATGTGTTGGTAGGTAATGTGCATGATGCCGAAGTATAATGTAAAATACGACTTTTCCTTTAAAGAGGAGCTGTTAGGTATAAGGTCTCAGAGAAAATAAACACATCAGTAGCTAAATATTGGCTGTACTTACATTACATATGCATTTCACTGTCCACGTTTGTACTTCACAGAATCTTTATATAGTATTTGCAGAGGATGATGCTCCTGACAGCTCATGGCAGGTTCCATGTTTGTCTGTCTCCTATGAAGCCAATTGTGATGTCATATCCTCCCTGCTTCCTGATGATTTCACTCACAAAAAAGCTCGTAATGAATAACACTACTGTGCAGTGAATATTAATTAGCCATGTGGCTAGGAACAATAGCGGACTCCTGCAGTGTACTCTGCCCAGAGATTTATCAGTGCTGTGAGCTAGACTGTTACATGCTGCTGTAACTTGAGCCTGTAACTTCTCACTAGCAGCCGAGGGGAGGGCCCCAGAATGCTTTGCAGTATGGTATGCGGCCTCTCGTCCTTTTTAAGGGCTTGGGAATACAGAGCCTTGCTGTCAGCACACATCAAAAGTTAGAGTGATTTTTAACTTCAGTATTGCCTTTTTGGCTTCCTTCTAAACTGTTTAACACAGGAGAATAGAGGTTTAAATTAGCTTTTGCAGCCTGACAGTTACTCTTTAAAAAAAAGTTGTAACTCACATTATACCCCTGGTTTCTTCCATTATTCTAATATTTTCATGTAAACAAAAGTCTTAATATACCAATACAGAAGAGTAGGTTATGAATCTCTAGGACTACTGATCCTTTTTACGGGTGGTAATCTCCGATTATGCATTTTTGTACCCATAAACACGATGTTTTGGCAGAAAATGATTGGAATGATTTCTATCTTAACAACTGTATACTGCAATTTCATTGGTGGAATTTTGGCATTAAAACAAGATATTCACATCATTTACACATGTTGGTGAGGATTGTTTAAGCCAAGCTGATCTCTTTCACATGTGCATTACAAAGACTGAAGTTCTGGATTTGCATCCGCTTGATGAAGTTACAGGGAGTGTGTGTTTTTCTTCAATAAGCAAGATTTGATGTATGAACTGTGCAGGGAAGGGCTGTGAAACACTCTTCAGAATCAGACCTGCTACGTATCGTTAGCCCCCCAGGACATCTCCAATATCATTCTAAAGGAAAGGAATTGGGGCAAGCATTCCGATCGCGTTATACATGTCTACGTCAATCCCACTTCTGTCTTGAAACTGTAATTTATAAAACATTAATCAAGTTTGAATGTCTAATATAGGTTTTAACTACAAAATACCATATTAAAGGACTCTTAGTGAGAGGGATAGGAAGGGTGCCATGTTTATTTCCTTTTAAATAAAAACATTTGCCTGGCAGTGCTGCTGATCTATTTGGCTGCAGCAGTGTCTGAATCACACACTTAAAACAAGCATATGGATAATCCAGTCAAACGTTTGTTTGAAATATCTGATCGGCATGCTTGTTCAGGGCCTACGACTGCCAGGAAATTTGTATTGCTTAAAATCAAATGCATAACGGCCACACAGGCCATTAAAGTCAATGATCTGCTTGGAAATCTGCGATTTTTTGTGTTTGCCTGAGTTGCATCCCCAATTTTTTTTACGGTTTAAAATAGGACAAACGTTCTCTTTTTTCTGCACAATGCGCTTGTTCCTTATTACAACGTATTTCATTACAATCCAGAAAATCACAAACAAACATGGAAAATCGCAAGGAAAACTCAGAATCGCACTCAGAAACATGCAGATTAGCACCTACCAAGCAAAGAACAAAACAAAAGTTGTCTCTTATTTCTTAAGGTTTTATATTATTTTTCTTACTTTCAGTACTTATCATTTAGTACTTTACTGACTACTGCAAAGATGGGTTCTGCAGAATACTTTATATGGAGGACTTCCTGCTCACGTCTGATGACGGCATGTATTTATTTTTACACCCCTATTGATAGACAAAAAGCCAACATCTGGCGTGAAGTTTACTGTGTAAAAGAAAACAAGTCTGAACAAGAGGCACATGCCTGCAATGATGCAGATTTCCCTCTGTCCTTGTTGGACGTGCTGGTGGCATAGAAAGTGAAGCATGGGTTAATACCAGTGTCAGAAGAAAACAGAAAGAGGAAGGCAATGATTACTCTAGTGGTCAGAGGTCAATCTCAGCCACTGGTCACACACTAACAGCTATTAGGAAGCT
Organism: Hyperolius riggenbachi; assembly: GCF_040937935.1. NCBI lineage: Eukaryota > Metazoa > Chordata > Amphibia > Anura > Hyperoliidae > Hyperolius > Hyperolius riggenbachi. The sequence continues at coordinate 291,803,763 of NC_090651.1, forward strand.
GTTCAAAGCATTCACTGCCTGTGTGTTCCTCTATAGCTTGTGTGAAGAGTTCTCCCAGGACTGCACCTGACACCTTATCTAAGGAAAATCCCTCGATCAGAAAAGGATTAAAGGACCAGTGTTGCGAAAATCTTAAAATTTTAAATATATAAAACACATACAAATAAGAAGCTTTCTTCTTCCTGAGTAAAATGAGCCATAAAATATTTTTCTCCTATGTTGCTGTCACTGACAATAGGGAGTATAAATCTGACATTAGCGACAAGTTTTGGGCTAGTCCAGTGATGGCTAACCGTGGCACTCCAGCTGTGACAAAACTACAAATCTCATCATGCCTCCGCCTCCCCGAGTTATGCTTAGAGCTGTCAGTATTGCAATGCCTCATGGGACTTGTAGTTCCACCACAGCTGGAGTGCCAAGGTTAGCCATCACTGGGCTAGTCTATCTTTCCATAGGGGATTCTCAGCATGGCCTTTATTCTTTATAAAGACACTTCCTGAAAAAGATTTATACAAAGATGCTGGCCAGCCTCCTTGCTTGCTGCACACTTTTTTGGCAGTTGGACGGAGCAACTGCTATTCACTAAGTGCTTTCGAAAATGAAGAAAACCTTGTGAATCCCCCATGAGGAGATGGGCTAGTCCAAAACCTATCAGTTCTGTCAGATTTCTACTACTTGCTGTAAGTGACAGCAACATAAGAGAAAAGTAATTTATGGCTCACTTTACTCTTGAACAAATGTACTTCTTATCTGTATGTTTACATATATTTAAAATGTTATGGTTTTCACGACAGTGGTCCTTTTAAATGAAATGGGGCCCTAGGCAAGATAGCGGTTTTTGGCCCACCACTGATAATCACCTGGCTTTTTATTTTTTAATAAGATTTAGTGAGAACTAGCATCCACCAGGCCCTAGACAACTGCTTAGGTTTGCACTATGGATGCTCCGGCTCTGCTAAAACTGTGGCACTGACACCTTCTGCAGCGCTATAATAATCCGAACATTTGTATAGCGCTTTTCTCCTGTCAGACTCAAGCGCTGCAGCCACTAAGCCGCACTCAAGAGCCACTAAGCCGCACTCACTCCCTGCAGTGTTAGGGAGTCTTGCCTTGAACATCCTTACTGAATAGGTACTGACCATAGCCAGGACTCAAACCCATTCGAAACCCTGGTCTCCCATGTCAAAGGCAGTGCCCTTAACCAGTACACTATCCAGTCACTTTACAGGGGACACCACTAAAGGCCCTGCTGGCCACATTTGGGGAGATACGGTCTGAAGATCAATCCAAAATCTCTCAGAAATTTGTATCTCCTTTTTTAATCTATAAACTAGAACCACTTCTTGCACCTTTGTTCTTTTTGCACCTGTTTAGAAAAAAAGATGTTCCCTGATGAAGTCTTGTCTTCATTGAATCGTGTATACATTTTCGCTCACTAAGTTTCTCTGTGTTCAGTTGTTCTGCATGTAAAATTTTAATTGATCGCTCAATCAATTGTTAGCTCATGTACCATGTGTGAGCAGCTTTAGGGCCATATCACTCAGGTGATTGATTTGCTAATGACTAGTTTCAGAAGATTCAATCCTCCTTAGCGCAGACAGTGCTCTTTTGCAGTAAACTTTAGACAGTCATCAAATGGTTTAAAAACTCACATCAAGGATCCTATATCACAGGGACCCAACAAAATACAATCGCCTTAATGCACTATTCAGCACCAGTAAAAATCAGATAATCCCGGAGATGCCCACTCTCTAGTTGCTCCAACCAATTTCAGCTCTCTGCCTTCATCGGGGGTGATCAGGATGTTACTAATCCTAGCTACTGATGTTGCTAGACCTTATTACTGTCAACTCCATAAAAGTTGGACTATGCCAGAAAAAAAAAATTATATTTACATATAATTCCATAAGCCTTGGATACATCCCCTCATAGTGTATTCTTATTGCTCTGTTTGTGTTTTTTTTATTCTTTGTTTATTTAATGACAGATCTACCTGTGAAAAAGAAGCAGTGGTACATCCCAAATGCCTCCACTATTCTCACAAGGCTCAGCGTGTTGCCTCACACTACCTAAACACTTTCAACTGTCAGTGGATTTACAAAAAGTGATAAGTAACACAATTCAAATAAAAGTGATATCCTGTGCATAACAAATTGCGTTACTTACAGCCTCAATACATGACATTTGTGTTTTTAACAAATTCAGACCGTCCCTGTGGCATTTAAGTTGAAAGCAGTGGTTTTGTGAGCCTTAGCTTGTGTACAAATGCATAATTTGCCCCCCATTTGTTTCACTCAGCAGGACTGAAATCAGTCCTGCAGGGGCCACTCTGGGACTCCAATTCTGTACAGATGTGTCACTAGGCAACAACTGAGTGATGTATTCATTCTGTGCCTATGAAGAAGGAAGGGAAAAGGAAACCTGGTAAGGAGGGGAACAACGAACTTGATAGCTGAGCCGCATTCCCCTCCTCTCCCCTTCTCCCTCCTGCCTTTGTTTAAAATAAAGGTTCAAGAAGTAACGTTACCCAATTGCTCGTTCCAGTGGCGATCTCTATGGCAATGGCAGTGTCATGTGTCCTGCCATCATTATGTACCAACACGTCACATGATGCCGCCGTCACCATGGAGAGCGCTGCTGGAACGAGCGATTGGGTGAGTTACACCCAATCACTCCTTAACCACAAAAGTCTGGAGGGAGATAGTGAGTGAGAAGGAGCGAGAAGGAGAGGGTTACATTCAAGAGGAATGCGACCCAAATGCAAAAAAAAAAAGTTTGCCCTTTGTCAAAGCTTCATAGCAATCTGACTGTGTACAGAGCAGTCTGCTCATCAATAGCAATAACGCCTGCAATTTGAAAGCGTGCATGAATGCATGAGTAGGGTACTGGCTGTCTGGTCCACAGTGAATCAGTTGCAGTGAACTTTAATGCAACATGGAACTGATGCACGGCACAGAGAAAATATATTTCTATGTTTCCCTAAGGGGCAGTTTTAATATAAGTGTTATAGATGAAAGCATTTTTACAACACACTGCTGCATGCATTTTTTTGCACTTTGCAGAAACAGAACATACAAAAGTGCATAACAGCACATGCTTTAAAAAAGCACACGTGTTATAGCGTAAACATTAAAGTGCATGTGTAAACTTAGCGTGATTGAGGAAAAAAATGTTCATACATTTTTTTTTATTGCCAACATCAAAAGTCTTTGGTCCATTTGCAATTAACTTTTTCTCCAGAGTTTTTGCCTCATTCATCTTGTAATTAAAATAATTTTTCAGCACTTTGCAATTGAAAAACTGCCAAAAAGTTGACAAGAAAGTACCATCAAAATAATTTTGGGTACCGTCTTGCTTGCTGGTGGTTTAAATGGCATTTTTTATTGCAAATTGTGAAAATATCACCTAGGAGAAAACGTTAATTTCATACAGGCCCTTGTCTGCCTTCTTTTTGGATGGACACATTGGAATGATCCAGTTCAGACGTTGGTTTCTGCAAATCAGTTTACTCACGTCTAATGAAAATATTTTTCCCTGACTTATGTCATTCTTTAAATATAAAGCAACCTTTTACTGGGAAAGCTTCCAAATTCATAAAGGAGGAGGTGAGAGAGCTGAGCTATTGATAATCCCACTTGGGCTCTCAACAATGACTCGGAAAGCCCGGCTGAGAAACAGCGCTTTGTAATTTGCACTGTTTACCTTATGCTTTTTTTTTGTTCTTTATTTTATCTCACCAGACTTTCCTCTCCTCTTTTATTTCTATCATCTCCTCCCATGGAGCTCTGTTCTGGCCAGTTTAAGGAAGTCTGAAAAGTTTAATGATTCTTTATGTTTGGGGGATAAATGATGTCATGTGGGGAATGGTTTCTTACCACAGTGCGTCATCACATTGTTAGCATTCCATTCTCCAAAGACAAGCCACCTCTACGCTAAGGGGGGGGTCCCAGAGCTGTCCAGATCAAACAGGCGAGGTGGGAGTAAGAGGAACGCATAATGGAGGAAGATCAAGGAAAATATTCTCGGAGTGTAATGGTTACTCCTGGATTATTCAGATACAATGGAATAAAAGGCTCACGAATGGAAGACAGACACCGTGACAGAAAAATGAGCACCACAGAGAAAGTTCTTAAGAGCTTGGGGGACTGCAAAAGAGCAGCATTCAACGTGTAGGATTGTATATGGGTGATGCAATGTCTGCAGTGTGTGGTTTCTGGTGATTGTTTTACACAACTCCACTGATGTGTGCAAGATTATCTCCAACGTGCATCGCTGTATGCTATGTGTGGTATCTGTGCGTTCCATTAAAAAATAGCAGACAACATCAATGCATACTTTCCATGATTAAATAGGATTGCATTTATATCCGTGCTGCACTGAATTTAGGATACTCTATTAGGACTCTTGAAGTCCAGTTTAAACCACAACATTTTCATTTCGTTCTGCACGCACGGTAACGCAACGGCAATGAAAGTCTTATGGGGTCTAGCACACTTACCCCGTCATGTTGCGTCAGTAGTGTCTGAGTTGCAGCCGAGCCGTCGCAAAGTCAACAGCGCATTACCATCGGACTTCTGCCTTGATGGAATGCATGTTAGTCAATGGGCAATGCTGAAAATGTAAATACTTTGGCATTGGTGCTGCAGCGCCCATGCGCAGAATGGTGCAAATACGACAGGAAACCCGGGAATCCCAGTGACGTACTTCCTGTCCGGCAGGGAATGTGGCTTCTCAAGTGCAAGGGCCAGGTATAAAACCAGCCTAAAGGTTCTCTGCAAAACTGAAGTAATTGTGGTACATGCTGCAAACTATTCTGTTTTTGACAACAGTTGCATGTTTTGCACTGAAAACCAACAGTTCAAAAAGTTCCACACAACATTTTGAGATGAGGAAGATAAACAATAAACACTCATGCCAGCGAAGATTTCATGATGGGACAGACTTATTTTCATAATTCAAACTACAATTGACCTTCCAATGATCACTAATTTTCCTTAATATTAGCATTTGATTTAGAGTCGCAGAAACACATTTTTAGTTATACAAAAATATAAATATTTAAAGAATTTACATTTGCATTTACACCAAAGTAAAATAAACATATTACAGTTTCCCCTCTCATTCCCCCCTTCATTTTGCCTATTTTCGCTGCTCCACACTGCGAATAAATAGCGTAATTATTAAAATATAACTTTTAATCATTTGGCAAAGATGGTCAGGATGCAAATTGACTCCGGAAGTGCTTCCTGATCATAGCAGATGAGAGGAATGCTCTGTCCCTGACTATCTCCTTTACAGGGACGATCTGTGCTGAGCTGATCTGAAGCAACAAGAGCAGGGGCGTAACTAGGCCCCACCGGGCCCCCTGCAGAAATTCTGAGCGGGCCCGTTTTGGGGGCTGGAGGGGTTGCAGCATGAGGGGAAAGCCATGGCCACACTCGGCGGGGAGGGGGGACGTTCCCCCCTCCCTTACCCCGGGGCTCTCCCCTCTGCGCTCCCCTCCAGATTAAATTACTGACTGGGTAGCGGCGGGCAGCGGCAGCTTCATACCTTCCGTGTGCTCCAGCGTGCATTCCTCTCTCTAGTCTCTGACGCGACTTCCTGTATAAACAGGAAGTCGCATCAGAGACTAGAGAGAGGAATGCACGCTGGAGCGCACGGAAGGTATGTAGCTGCCGCTGCACAGACACTGCCTGCCGCTGCCCAGACAGTAATTTAAGCTGGAGGGGAGCGCAGAGGGGAGAGCCCCGAGGTGAGGGAGGAGGGGGGGAAACGTCCCCCCTCCCCGCCAAGTGTGGCCATGGCTTTCCCCTCATGCTGCCACCCCTCCAGCCCCCCCCAAAATGTCCCCGAGTGGGAGCGGGTGCTGCAGGCCCTATTGTTACGCCAGTAAACAAGAGGCAGTTCTCCCCCCTGCTGTCAGCCTCACATGAGCGAGGCAGACCTTCCCCCAGCTCTCTGGAGCATGCACCAAGGTCAGTGATTACTCATATAATGCCATGCAGCAGGGGGAGGGATAGGCAGATAGCAGGAAGGAACAGCTGCTGTATTGTCTGCCTCTTCCTGCGGCACAATATTCGTCTAACTCAGGGATGAGCAGAAACTACGCCAGTGAGAATTTACGCATCATAGTTTGCATCTACACATCATAGTTCGTAGGTGAAGTTTTAAAACTACGCTTACAAATTTACGCTTAGCGAAGTACCGTTACACGTAGTTTACGCCCACTATGCGTAGTTAACAAGTGTATTGCGTAGTGAACTACGAATGCGTTACTCGCATCTAATTGTCCACGTGCAATTGTATGCTTACAAATTTACGCATTGGAAAGGGGAATGTACGCATAGAAGAGTTACCGGTATACGCATTTGCAGAGGAATTAATGTGTAAAATTTGCGTAATTGCGTATTTTAACGTGTAGTCTACAAAATGCATAAGAAGCGAATATTTGATTTCGAAGCCGTAGTTCGGCGAAGCGTAATTGCGTAAAACTACGCGTAGTTCAAGCGTAGCGAAGTTGGCTGACTACGACTATCCCTGGTCTAACTAGATGAATAATTAGAAAGGAGTAGGAGAGCAGGGCTGAGCTCTCGGATTCCAAATTTCAAGTTTGCCATCGGAATTTGGCAGTTCCGAGTAAGCACTTGAAACTCGAAAATTCAGCAATTCCGAGTACCGAATTCGCTTTTACATTGAAGTCAATTGTGCTAAATTCCGTGGTTAATTGTGAAGCCGCTGTACATGCTATCAACACCAAATTTTGCATGTATGTTAAGCAGATGAGTAGGAACATGGTAAAAAAAAAAAAATTTGTGAAAAGACCTTATAGTGTTTGAAAAAAATCGATTTTAAAATTTCATAGGAAAAATGGTTTTTTAACTGTGTAAAATGACACTTGCTGCAGAACAGGGCACTGCATTCTGAGTTCTGTATATATATATTGTATACATTTCATGAAAACAGACAGCGTGGGGTCCCCCCTCCTGGGCCTCTGTGTCCCCCATGCAGGCTGGGATAGCCAGAATGCGGAGCCCCGGCCAACTGGGGCTTCGCACCCAGAGCTATACCAGCCCACATGGTCCATGGTATGGGGGGGGGGGGCTCTGGGGGACAGGGGAGGCCAAGCCTTCCCCTCTTCCCCAGAGCCCTTGTCCAATCTATGGACAAGGGGCTCTTTCCCACCTCCGGTACCCCAGGAGAAGGTGGGGGCTGCCGACGTCCTGGGGGGTTCATGGTGCCATCCATGGGTCCCCTTTAACAAACAGATCCCCGGAGGCCGCCCCCTCCCCAGGAGAAATGAGTATAGGGGTACACAGTACCCCTTACCCATTTCAGCAGAGAGTTAAAAAAAGAAATGAAAACACAACAACGAAAAAAAGTCCTTTATTGTTCTAGATTAACCAGGGATACTTACCTTGCAATAATCCCATGCCAGTATCCTCAGGAGTGGCCTCACGCCAGTATCCTCTAGGACATCCCATCACCCTCCCACACCGACGAACTCCCACCACTGAATGGTCACAGTCAGCCTATGCATCTGTATAGCAGAGGCTGGGAACACGAAAATGTTGCCTTATAAACAAGACATTTCGGCAAACAATGGCGCAAACAAAATGGCTGCTGGGAAATCCCCAATTGCTGGAGGCCACACTAGAGTGGTGAAACAAGCCATTTTTCACATAGATGGTGGGTCCAGGTGACCAGAGCAGGAGGTGCCCTGGTCCCCTGGACCCACCTATTCATGTGAAATAACGCTCATTCTGACACTCTGAGGTGGCCTCTGGGGAATGGGGATTTCCCAGTAGCCATTTTGTTTGTGGCACTGTTTGCCGAAAATTCTTGTTTCATAAAACAATTTTCGTGTTTCTAGCTTATACAATACAGATTGCAGAGGCTGTCTACAGCCATTCAGCCCGGGAGTGCGGCAGGATCGGTGGGTGCGCGGGACCTCCTAAGAGGATACCGGCGTGGGACCACTCCTGAGGATACTGGTGTGGGATTATCACAAGGTAAGTATCCCTGGTTAATTTAGAACAATAAAGGACTTTTTTCGTTGTCGTGTTTTTATTTCTTTTTTTAACTCTTTGCGGAAATGGGTAAAGGGCACTTCAGTAAGGGGTATGTCGGCGGCCCCCACCTCCTTCTGGGGCATCGGAGGTGGGGAAGAGCCCCTTGTCCATGGATTGGACAAGGACTCAGGGGGAGAGGGGAAGGCTTGGTCGCCCCTCTCCTTCAGAGCCCCCCCCCCCATACCATGGACCATGCGGCCCAGTTGGCCAGGGCTCCGCATTCTGTCTATCCCAGCCTGCATGGAGGACAAGGGGTTAAGGAGGCTCAAGAGGGGGGACCCCACGCTGTGTGTTTTCATGAAATGTATACAATATGTATACAGAACTCAGAATGCAGTAACATGTACTGCAGCAGTGTCATTTTACACAGTTTAACAACCATTTTTCCTATGAAATATTAAAATCTATTTTTTTTCAAAAACTATAAGGTCTTTTCACAATTTTTTTTTTTACAATATTCCTACTCATCTGCTTAACATACATGCCAAATTTGGTGGTGATAGCATGTAAGGGGGCTTCACAATTGACCACGGAAGTTGGCACCATTCAATTCAATAGAAATGCACTCGGAACACGAAAAATCGGAACAAGAAATTCGGTTTTCCCCCGCGGTATACCGAATTTCGGCGAAATCGGAATTCAGCTGTTCCGATCAGCCATACAGGAGAGAGACAGCACAGCTGTTTCTACATGAGACAGGGGGAAAAAAAGATTAGTACTTATGAAAGGAACACATCATTTCATTTGAATTGCATTTTGAAAAAGGGCCACAGAACCCCTTTAAGCAGATCTGTATACAGTATCAATCTTGAAACAGAGATAAATGGGAAAGAAAGTGGGACAGAGGGATTTGGTACCCAGATCTCTCTGTCCCTCTGAAAAGGGGACAGTTGATAGCTATGATGACATTACCGAATGTATCACAGCTTCAGTGCAAAAGTGAGAACAGCACATTTCCAAATTCTGTGTGACCTGATAAACTTAGAAAACATAGGAGACATAGGTAGAAGTTATGGTGCAAAATTGTTAAACTCTCTAAAGTGAAAATATAAAGAAATGAAATGTTGGCATTTGTAAAGCTCTTTTCTCCCGTGGGACTCAGTAAGCCACCCTGGGCTATATGCAATTAACTTTTTCTCCTGTGTTTTCTCCTAGGAGAAACAAAGGGGTAGGGCGCCTCTTACGGTTATGGTTAAATTAGATTAAAAACAACTAAAATAAGAAAAAAAAAAAGAAAAAAAAGGAGGTGGCTTACCTCAATAACAACAAGTACATATAATTATAAACTGGCAACGTGTTTCGTGAGTCAACGCCTACTTTCTCAGGCCAAGTAAAGTGTCAACTACATGCAGACAGCCAAGAACGCTAATTCACCAAACTGGAAATCACACGCGAAATCTGTTATGTGTGAATGGGGCTTTATTGATTCCCATTCAGACTTAGTCTTGAATGACATGAGACACAAGAACTGTCGACATATCCATGTATTCTTTACATCAAACAGACATTCTTATATTGTGCAAAAGAAAAAAAATGCCAAACTTGGTTTTACCAGTGAAGAGAATGCTGAATTCTTATGATTATTTTCACTCTTCTTCAATCTTTTTCTTTCTTTTTCCAAATTCATTAAGATTTTCCGGTAGAATTTTGGTAATTTACCGAAAAAGCATGCTCCAGAGTATCTGACCTAATCAGGTGAAAAGCAGGGCTGGTGGCTCTCCCTCTTTGCTGCCTGGATCCCACTATTGGCTGTCTACTACATCTGTAAATGTTAATGTATGGATATTGTGAGTTACTGGCTGGTCAGAGCTGGAGGTAAATACCAAAAACTTTTGCTTGATTTGCTAAATTCTTTAATCTTTGTGAATTGCAATTTCTTGACATTTATTGAGGTATTTACCACACGTTGGTAATTTACTTCACTAGTCGGTAGTTTTACGTTTCAGTGTAGTAATGGGTTTAGTGAATTGGCATTTGGCAAGGTGATCGGTAAAATCAGCTGTTTTCTGCATTACCAAATGCTATAATGCCTAGGGAGTTGAGGCCAATGTCCTAGCTGGGCTATGAACCCTGTACTGTGGTGTTGCAAAGTAAAGGGGTGCTAACTACCTGGCCACTTGCCTTTGTGCACATGCTAGGAGAAAATATTTATCAGAAACTACACATATATTTAACTAACCATTATCCTACAGTGAAAGTAAAGGGTATACAAGGATGAAGTAAAACATTTGGAATCATTCACGTAAATAAATCCAACCAGCATTAGTTCAGCCCTCAGTGTCCCCTCCTCAAAACATGCCAAGATTCCTCTACTGTACTTCATTCAGCCTCCTCCTGGGCCACCCAGACACTCTTTCATCAATCCTCACTTCAAAGGAAATCACTAATAAATTCCACACAGGAAGATACTATTCCATCCTAGTTTCATTTACTATTTCCCACATCATTTTAAAGTGATGGGCAATTTGTTGCTGTCAGAAAGTGGGAATCCTAACAATATGCTGTTGCCAAAATTCCTAATATTCCTAATCGGCATGTAGTGCACAGAGCTCTTGGCAGGGACAGGGCATATCAGATTTACGGCACCGTGTCAGGGAACTGGACAGCAAATGAAATAGCCACAACCAAAATGGGTGTATTCCTCATAATTAGACTGGCACACGGAACATGTCCTCTCATTCGCTACAGACATTCCTAAACTACCACATACAACATAAACAACAAATAAAAATAAGATTCCATTCCTATGTGTATGTTGGTGAGATGACAAGCTACATTAGTTCTTAGTAAAAATGAAGTCACAGACAAATAGTTTATAGCTACAAATATTACATTTAAAATTAAAAAGAGTCTTGTTTTTGTAATATGAGAATGACAATGTTCGGCTGTCAGTCTAGTCCCTGCCATGACTACATCGAGAGGAGGGCCTGCTGCTCTCTGACTCCTCCTCTTCCTGTTTCCCCTCATTTAAGGAGGAACGTTATCAAGAGATAATAGTTGGGGGAAAATAAATCAAAACATTGCAAAGTGAGTAATTAAAAAATAGAAGATAGACCATGAATATTTAGCGTATAATTTGTCCATGTAGTTTGATCCACCATAAGCCTGCAGGGTAATGGGAAATTTGGCAGTCTCCATATCTGTCAGGGTCACTTTATGTTTTATGGGCCGTAGAGCAGTCAAGAACTGATGTGACCATGCTGTTCATTTATTGCATATGACTTTGGTTTGGTAATTCAGTGCACAGATTATTCAGGTTGGAAATTGTTATAATCATAAGACTGTCAATGTGATTGTAGAGCGTAACTTGACAATATTTACTTGTAGCTCATCTGTCTGGTTTCTTTAAAATTTCCATCTTTCTACTGTTACACCAAGCCAGTACTCTCTTGGTCACTCACACGATACAAACAGGCTAAACGTGGAAAAAAGATAAGGGTGAAGCAACAATTAAGAGTCAGGCCACATGGTTTTACATAAACAGAACGGTGCGCATTACATCAAGGATGAGTAATGCAGATCTTCTTCACATGCTTTGGAACTGCCCCAAACTTAGAAGATATTGGGATGGTATTCTGAACATTATAGATAAAGTATTTAATATAGAGATCCCAAGTACCGCATTAGTGTGTGTATTGGGTTCTTTTAAAGATGGCAATATTTCTGATTACACTAGAATTGCTGTACTCAGATCCTTGTTTGTGGCTAGCAAATTAAGCCTCCAAATGTGGAAAAATCCCAACCCCCCTTCTCTAAATATGTGGATTCTACAGTTAAATACCTCTTTAAAACTTGAAAAACGTATTGATATGCATCGAGGTGCTATTGGAAAGTTTGAGAAAATTTGGTGCAGCTGGCTAGCCGTGCATGACCATGTTGACTCTGATCTTATCAGGGATCAGATCTTGGCGAATATTGGAATATCTAGAAATTCTCATGTTAGTGTCTGATAACTGATGTCTGTCTATACTTGATACTTTGTGCTATGTACTTATGTGTAAAAGCCCTGTGCTTTCTGTGTTGTATTTTAACTTTTGAGACCTCAATAAACTGAGTTTTTGTTGATCATGAAAAAAAAAAAAAAAAGGATGAGTAATGCAATGAGGAAGGAGCTAAAGAGGTGTGAGTATACATGCTTAAAGGGAACTGTCAGGAAGCGGCCCGCGGCACACCTGCGTATATGGTTCCCGACTGCGGGTTTGACCTGATCAAGCGGGGAACAGCCTTATTTAAGCTAAAAACAAGGCTGGGACCCCTCAAACACTTCCTACTGCCACCACTAGCCGTTGCTAGACACGTTCACTCAGCTGTCGAGTGCTCAACACGCACTCCGCGTTTTCGTATTTGGGTCAGCTTTGCGCTTAGGCCGAATACGAGAACGCCATGCACACACACACAGTTGCAATCTTACACTGTAATGAAGCAAAACCACTAACAGTCGTTCCGAACGATACTGTTAGACTTCCCACTCGGCTGTCGAGCGCAGAAGTGCCCCATTCACACAATGCAATTACAATCTCATACGGTAGTGTTGCTCAAGCGTACAATTAGGCATGAACTTATACACAGTTACACTTCAGTCTCTTCTAGGCTATGAGTGCTAGTTTAGTACAGCAGAAGTCAAGCTTATTAAATAAGGATTTAATATTCCATGAAAACGTGGAACAATACAGATCTTAATATATACAAAAGATTACAAAAAAACAAAGTAAAAATGTTACAAGATAAAAGTTACAAAAATACACACCAAGCAATTTGCTTACCAAAATACAGGGATCCAGATAGAAGAACCTTGGACTTTTGTGGACGGACACAGTTCTGGTTAGACCAGGAGTCCACTAGCTTGGGCCAGGAGACCAGCCGCAGCTACCGTCAGGAGGGAACTGATTTGAGGTATCTGTCCCCTGGTTTTTATAATGAAATATTCGCCTCGAGGCTGTAAGCCTGTGTGGATGGAGGGGGGGGACTAGATTTAATTACATCCTCAGTCATAATTGGTTTTCCAGGCCTAGTCCATACCTAACGCACGTCATATCCTTTCCTGTGATATGCCACTTTAAACCTTTCCTGTCTCAGTTTTCAGATCATCAAAAAGGTCTTTTCCCCACTCCAGGTGACAATTGATTAAGGCTTCCTCCACATCCCAGCAGGCCTGTCAGATGTAAATTCTAGAGTCTATTGTTAGCCTTTGAAGTTCCCTGACTCTGTCCTGATTTGTATAATGGGACAATGGGGCTTCTAATTTGCTCCCTGCTCCCAGAGGAACTGAGGGTAATTGTATTCCACACTGTCATACAGACAAGTACAGCTTCCCCAAAGCCAGATGACCACCCATCTGAAGTACCCATCTGAAGTACATAGCAGACAGGAAAATGAAAATATTATCCTTACATCATAAGCACCCCAGTATATTCCTGACACGCCCCCTCTTCCAGATGGCGCCGGCAGATGATTCTAACGAATCGTCCTGCCAAAGCCGACACTGACGGCCGGGCCTGGGGGGGGGGGGGGGGGGGGGGTAACTCCTTAGCTCCAAGCTACAGGACTGCAAAGCTAGGTCAGGTTGCTGCAATGTGTCATTGCCCCTGACAACCTGACGTAACCAACCAGGGGAATGAGGGTCAGTGACGACCGTGAATTCGCAACCATAGAGATGGTGCTGCAGCTGGGGAAGGGTTCCAACAGTCGCTACACACACTTTCTCTATAGTGGTAGGAGCTATCTCTCGGTCCCTTTGGGGAACGATTATCTGCCGGTCTGCCTCCTCCACTTCCGACAGCTCCGAGGGAACAACTTCCCAGAACCCTCTCAGCCCGCCCCTCCCAGCTGGTGACCTGCTGGCTAGCCCCCTGAGCTCTTCCAGGCTGCTGTCAAATCGAACAGCCCCAGAGAGCGCAGTGCTGCCTGTCACACATTCCAGGAAGGCTGCAGACGGAGAGGCTCCTGGGCCCACAGGGCCAGATTCCGAAGTGGATGTTGCTGACCCAGCAACATTTGTCACTTCAGTGGATAGTCCCTCTGCTGTAGACCCGCTAGCGCTGCGGGTTACCACTGCAGCTGAGGGAGCGTCCACATTACACGTATCATAAACCACATCACCTTTGGTCTTAAAAACATCTGAAGGGGAAGACCTGGCATGGTGCCGTCTGCCCCTTCAGTGGGCAATGCATCTGCTGCAGCCCAGCGAGCCCCGCTGGTTACTCCTGCAGCCGACGGGGTGTCCACCTGACACACAGCATTATGTAGCACAACACATATGACATCAGCATTATCCGTCTTACACATATTGACATTTAGAACATTACATTCCACATCAACATTATCTGTATTCAGCACTTCACAAGTATCATCAACAGTTCCTGCATCGATCGCCTCGATAGTCCATGCGTCATAAATGACATAATCAGTTTCTGCATTCTCTGTATCAACAGGTCCCACTCCAGGCCTAGGCACTGGAGAATCACTAGGGCTGGCTCCTAGTATACAGTCCGTAGCCCCTGGGGCCTCACCAGCACTCCCCCCTTGCCCAGCATTATCAAACAGTACCTTGCAAGAGTCCTGAACTTCTGCTGGGGATGCAGGCTCCACAGGGTTTGGAGTAGGCTCATACCGGGCCACTAACCGTCCCAGGTCAGTACCCAGCAAAACGGTGGGGATGTTGTCAGTTACCCCAACTTCCTTCATTCCGCTGCCGGCCCCCCAATCCAGGTGGACCAAGGTGGTGGGTATTGCAGGGGTGACACCCCCAACTCCTCTGACAGCAATCATTTTCCCAGGTATGTACTGCTTCGGGTTCACAAGCAGGGGATGTATGAGAGTCACTTCTGCTCCAGTGTCTCTCAGCCCAGTGGCAACTGTACCCCCAACCGTGACAAACTGCACACAAATCAGTTGGGACTTCACGGGGGTTTGAGGCCTCACTGGATTTTGGGTCCTCCCTCTTCCTCTCTGGGCAAGTCATGCTGATATGACCCACCCTGTCACATACAAAGCATTTCTGAGTGTCAGTGGTTGGTTGCTTGAATCCAGGAGACAGCGGTGCTTGCCTCCTCTGGGTGCTGGGTGAAACAGGTTTAGCAATCTGTTCTCCCCTCCAGCTGGATGGAGTAGTCCTCCGGAACTCGGGTGCTCTATGGGCCGTGTAGGAATCGGCCATTTCCGCAGCCTCATCCACGGTCTTCGGTTCTCGATCCAGCACAAACAGCCGGACCTCAACAGGACACGTGTGGAGGAACTGGTCTTTTATCATCAGTTCCTGCAGGGCCTCCAAGGTTTCCACTGACCGTCCTTTTAGCCACTGCTGGAAGGCAGTGCGCAGGTTGCACGCATGATCCAGGTAACTGTCATTAGGACCTCGCTGCACTGTCCTGAAACGTTTGCGATACACCTCTGGCGTGAGGTGGTATCGCGCAATAATGGCTTTCTTAATTGCCTCAAAGTCTGTTTCTTCTTCCTGGGGGAGGCTCACAAACGCCTCCAGGGCCTTGCCTCTCAGCCCTGGTGTGAGGTATCTTGCCCACTGCTCAGGGGGCACCCCACACTGCCGACAAGTCCTTTCAAACCCCTGTAGGAAAGTGTCTATGTCAGAGTCCTTGTCCATAGCGGGGAACTTATCCAGGGGGATTCTGTGGACTCGCTCACCTTCGCGTTCTGCGGGTCCAGCAGACCGGTTCTGCTGCTGAAGTTTAGCCAACTCCAGCTGGTGTTGCCGTTCAGCACTTTCCCTCTCGGCCTGGTGTCGCTGTGCAACTTGTTCCCTCTCGGCCTGGAGTCTTTCCCTCTCGGCCTGGAGTCGCTGGGCAGCTTGTTCCCTCTGGGCTTGTCGTATTTCCCTCTCTGCTTGCCGATGTTCCAGAATCAGCTTTAGGCGCAGTTCGGGCTCAGCCAAACCTAGTAGCTGTAGGTCGGCTTCCAGAGATGTCATCTCCGTGTTCGGTGGATCATCCAGGACATCGTCTCCACTCGCATTCTGTGGCGGGAGCGATTCCTCCTCTGGCGTGTCGTGAGCTGCATCCGCTGACGTTGAAGCACGGGCTCGCTCTGCCTCATCATACCCCTTCGAGCGCACGAACTAACTGCTCCTTAGTCTGGCCGCTCACCGTCTCGATGCCTTTGTGCTCACACAGGTTGAGTAGTATCTCTTTGTTTTACCTTGCGTAGCTGGATGCTTTCTGAGCCATCGTGTTGCAAAAAAATAAAAAGAAAAAAAGGGGGGAGGGAAAGCAAAATACCAAGTGTGTATCTTTGAACAAAAAAAAAGTATATAGATTTTGCACTGAGTAGACTTCTGTAGGCTAGTTGCTTCTAGCAAGCTTCCAGCCTTTAGTACTCAGAATAGGGAGCTAAACTGCGTACTAATGTACTAAACGATCCCACCGCTGCCACCAATTATGTCAGGAACCGGCCCGCGGCACACCTGCGTATACGGTTCCCGACTGCGGGTTTGACCTGATCAAGCGGGGAACAGCCTTATTTAAGCTAAAAACAAGGCTGGGACTAGTGTTGGGTGAACAGTGTTCGCCACTGTTCGGGTTCTGCAGAACATCACCCTGTTCGGGTGATGTTCGAGTTCGGCCGAACACCTGATGGTGCTCGGCCAAACCGTTCGGCCGCATGGCCGAACTAAGAGCCCATGGCAGAACGTTCCCCGAACGTTCGGCTAGCGCTGTGATTGGCCGAACGGGTCACGTGGTTCGGACCCGAACGCGCTCTGATTGGCCGAACGGTCACGTGGTTCGGGTAAATAAATACCCGAACCACGTCATATCTCCGCCATTTCTCTGTGGGTTTAGCTTTGGGTAGGCAGGCAGGGTAGTTCGCTCTCCAGCCACGCTAGCCAGGGTCCCCCCCAGTCATTGTGTGTCGCTGCTGGGAACAGTAGTACACCGCTCGCTCAGCCACACTCTATATAGCATTGTTTACTGCCACTGTGTACCTCGCTCAGCCACACTATATAGCATTGTTTACTGCCACTCTGTGTACACGGCTCAGCCAGACTATATAGCATTGTGTGTACTGCCACTGTTTACCTCGCTCAGCCACGCTATATATAGCATTGTGTTTACTGCCACTCTGTGTACACCGCTCAGCCAGACTATATAGCATTGTGTGTACTGCCACTCTGTGTACCTCACTCAGCCAGACTATATAGCATTGTTTACTGCCACTCTGTGTACACCGCTCAGCCAGACTATATAGCATTGTGTGTACTGCCACTGTGTACCTCGCTTAGCCAGACTATATACCATTGTTTACTGCCACTCTGTGTACACCGCTCAGCCAGACTATATAGCATTGTGTGTACTGCCACTCTGTGTACACCGCTCAGCCAGACTATATAGCATTGTTTACTGCCACTCTGTGTACACGGCTCAGCCAGACTATATAGCATTGTGTGTACTGCCACTCTGTGTACACCGCTCAGCCAGACTATATAGCATTGTGTGTACTGCCACTCTGTGTACACCGCTCAGCCAGACTATATAGCATTGTGTGTACTGCCACTCTGTGTAAACCGCTCAGCTAGACTATATAGCATTGTTTACTGCCACTCTGTGTACACGGCTCAGCCACACTATATAGCATTGTTTACTGACACTCTGTGTACACCGCTCAGCCAGACTATATAGCATTGTGTGTACTGCCACTGTGTACCTCGCTCAGCCAGACTATATACCATTGTTTACTGCCACTCTGTGTACACCGCTCAGCCAGACTATATAGCATTGTGTGTACTGCCACTCTGTGTACACCGCTCAGCCAGACTATATAGCATTGTTTACTGCCACTCTGTGTACACGGCTCAGCCAGACTATATAGCATTGTGTGTACTGCCACTGTGTACCTCGCTCAGCCAGACTATATAGCATTGTTTACTGCCACTCTGTGTACCCGCTCAGCCAGACTATATAGCATTGTTTACTGCCACTCTGTGTACACCGCTCAGCCAGACTATATAGCATTGTGTGTACTGCCACTCTGTGTACACCGCTCAGCCAGACTATATAGCATTGTGTGTACTGCCACTCTGTGTCTGCTGGGAACAGTAGTACACCGCTCACCCGCCACTGTATATCATTGTGCTCTGTGTCGCTGCTGGCAATAGTCGTACACCGCTCACCCACCACTGTATAGCATTTCTGTACTGCCACTGTACTGCTGCCAGTCAGCGTGTACTGTAAGGATAAGTGAAATGAGGAAGAAATCCGGTGAAAGAGGGAGGGGCAAGGGAAGAGGTGTTTCCCCTGACGGTTCACGTACAGGCCACAGGGGAGCACCCAAGAAAACCCACTCAATACCGCCCATGTTGTCCAGGACAACAACCCTCACAGATCCAAAAGAACAGGACCAGATAATTACTTGGATGACCTCTCAAGCGTCCAGCAGTGGGTTAAGCAGCACCAGCACATCACGCACGAGGTCCGAGTCCTCAGCCAGTTACAAGGAGCCAGTGGGCACAAAGCTGACACAACCGGCAGCGACACCATGCACACAACTGCCAGATAACCAGTCCGATGAATTACCTCAGGACACAATGGGGTATTCGCAGGAGCTATTCCCAGCCCAACAAACTTCCACCTTTCAAATGTCAATGGAGGAACAGCCAGAAATGTTGTGCCCGGATTCACAACCATTAACTGTGGGAAATGCACCGCGCACTGAAATACAAGGCGAGTCCGAGGAGGACTCGGAAACCCAAATCCCAGAGCAAGTTGGGCAGGAGGGGTTGCAATTGCAGGAGGTCGGCTGACAAGATCTGGAAGACGACGTTGGAGTGAGCTGCGCAGAGGTTGTTCTGGGGAGCTCTACTCCACGGCGGCGGCCCCCCACAATGACATATGACGAGTTTCAGGAGATAGAAGAGGAGGGTATGGACAATGTGGACATAGACCCAGATTTTGTTTGTGAACGAGAACATCGCCGTCGTAGCAGCAGCACAGATGAGTCTGTTGAAGAACCCACTGCTGCACGAGTTCGCCTTGTGCCACAAGGTAGGCGGCGCGCAATTTCAGGCACCACAAGCGTGGAAGTTCAAGTGAGAGGCAAAAGAGGAGCAAACAGAAATCGCCAGCAAGGCAGGTGCTCCAAAGTCTGGGCTTTCTTTGAAGACTGCACTAAGGATGTTACCATGGCGATTTGCAAGGTGTGCAAGACCCGCCTGAGCAGGGGGAAAAGTATTAACAACCTCTCCACCACCAGCATGAGCCGCCACATGCTATCCAAACATCCCACTCTGTGGGCAAACGCGTCAGGACAGGGTACCAGCAACACTGCCTCCCTTGGGTTCACCAGACTCACCACCAGACCCGCCTCAGCAGCAGCAGTAGCCCAGCCATTGCGTGGTTCACAACATTCACAAACATCAGACGACGCTGACACTGTCACTTTCCGGAGTAGTGCTCTTGAGGTCTCCCAGTGTTCATCAAACACAACAACCAACAGCCCTTCCGTGTGCAGCGCTATGGTTCAGTTGTCTGTGTCGGAGATGTTTGAGCGCAAGAGGAAATTGCCAGCAAATGACCCCCGGGCCGTGGCAGTAACAGCCAGCATAGCCAAGCTTCTGGCCTGCGAAATGCTGCCATATCGAGTGGTGGAGACAAACAGCTTCAAGGGCATGATGTCAGTGGCCATCCCACGTTACGTGGTTCCCAGCCGCTACCACTTTGCGCGCTCTGCAGTGCCTGAGTTGCAAGAGCACGTGGTCAGCAAAATAACCCAAAGCTTGAAGAACGCCGTTGCCTGCAAGGTTCACCTCACCACTGACACCTGGACGAGTGCGTATGGCCAGGGTCGATACATCTCCCTTACCGCGCACTGGGTGAACCTTGTGGAGCCTGGCAGCGATTCCTCACCTGCTACGGCGCGGGTGTTGCCCACGCCGCAAACAGCTGCACCTACCTCTCTGACTCCTTCTCCTCCAACGCATCTCAAAGCTGTACCTCATCCGGAAACACTAACCCAGCACCAGCAGCAGTAGGATCGTGGAAGCAGTGCAGCACAGCTGTTGGCATGCGTCAGCAATCGTTGCTGAAGCTGATCTGCCTTGGGGATAAGCAGCACACAGGGGAGGAAATTTGGAAGGGAATAAAGGAACAGACGAATTTGTGACTGGCACCGCTGGACCTGAAACCGGGCATGGTTGTGTGTGATAATGGGAGTAATCTCATTCGCGCTTTAAGGTTGGCTAAGCTGACACACATCCCTTGCCTGGCGCACGTGATGAACCTAGTAGTTCAGCGGTTCCTGAGGACATACCCAGGCGTGGCCGATCTTCTGTTGAAGGTGTGTCGAGTGGCCAAACATTGTAGAAATTCCAGTACTGCTTCGGGGGCACTCGCCAAGATGCAGGAGCGCTTCAATCTCCCCCACCATCGCTTGCTGTGTGATGTCCCTACGCGCTGGAATTCTACGCTGCACATGCTAGCCCGCTTTTGTGAGCAGAAGAGTGCAGTGGTCCAGTACATGACGGCGCAGTACCGAGGCGCATCCGGACAGCTGCCAAGCTTCTGTGGATCCGATTGGGCCAACATGTTGGACCTCTGCCAAGTCCTCCAAAATTTTGAGCAATCCACGTTGCTTGTGAGCAGTGACAACTCTTCAGTCAGCATTACCATACCACTGCTGTGTTTACTGAAGAGGTCGATGTTGAAAATCAAGGAAACAGCTGTCATGATGCAACTGGGGGAATCTGAAGGAGAAAACGATCAGCGTGATGGTACCAACATCAGGCCATCCGCCTCAGGGAACGCTGGCCCCAGCAGCTATGACGAAGAAGAGGAGGAGGAACAGCTGGAGTTGGAGCAGGAATTTCATGCCACCACTGACGAGGGCCAGAGCGGTGCACGTTGGACTTCCACAATTCAGCGCGAATGGTCAGCAGAAGCAGACCAGGAGGAAGGTGATGATTATGATGCATCACAACAACTATCACAACGCTCACAAGAGGATGATGAGGATTCTGGTAGGACTCTGGCACACATGGCTCAATTCATGCTAGACTGCATTGAACGCGACCCACGCATTGTGCGCATTCTGGACAACACCAATTACTGGGTTTATACCCTTCTGGATCCACGGTACAAACACAATGTTCCAAAACTGCTTGAAGAAAGAGTCAGACAGGTCAAAATGGAAGAATACCAGCAGGCCCTTGTGGAGACTTTAGAGAGGAGATTGACATCCTCCCCCTCCTCTAGCCAGTTGTACGCCGACAGACTGACTTCCGCAAACCCAGGACGACCAGGAGGGCAGCAAACAACGCAAGCCGCAGCTAGTGCCCAAAAGGGAATGGTATCGGCAGTGTCCTTGGAGTGGGAAAATTTTCTGACACCCATGCAGCAGCAGCCCACTGAACAGCAAGCGTGCAGATCCACCTCCAACACCGATCGCCTGGAGAAGATGGTCAAGGACTACATGTCAGATGACGTAGCTGTGTCGAACAATCCATCTGCACCTTTCAACTATTGGGTATCGAAGCTAGACACCTGGCACGAACTGGCAATGTATGCAATAGAGGTGCTGGCTTGCCCGGCAGCCAGCGTTATGTCGGAACGCTGTTTCAGTGCTGCCGGAGGCATCGTCACAGATCGGCGTATCCGTCTCTCCACAGAAAATGCAGACCGTCTGACTCAAATTAAAATGAATCAATCCTGGATTGGAAACGACTACGCAACACTCCAGGACCCCAACCAAGTAACATGACCAATGAACATCTGGGATGGTTTAGCGTTTCCGGTCCCTGTTTATTGAACCTCTCATCTGTATCACATTTATGACTGCATGGCGGCAAAAAGCATTGCTGCTATATCCGCACGCTTTTTGTCCTCATGCAAGGCCTGGGTTGTTGTGTCTCAAAAAGCATGGCCTTCTCCTCCTGCGCCTGCTCCTGTTCCATCACATCTGCTGCTGCTGGGTTAGCGTTGCCGCGTGGTCCCTGTTTATTGAACCACTTATCTTTATTACATTTATGACTGCATGGCGGTACAAAGCATGCTATCCGCACGCTTCTTGTCCTCATGCAAGGCCTGGGTTGTTGTGTCTCAGAGCGTGGCCTTCTCCTCCTGCGCCTCCTCCTGTTCCATCACGTGTGCTGCTGCTGGTGCTGGGTTAGCGTTACCGGTCCCTTTTCCTGGAACCTCTTCTCTGTATTACATTTATGACTGCATGGCGACAAAAAGCATGTTACCTGTGCAAAGAAACATGACATTTTCCACATTTAAAAGACAGTTTTTCCTTTGAAACTTTACAATCAATTTTCTCAAAAACTATAAGCTCTTTTTCAAATATTTTTTTCCCCTCTTGTACCCACTCCCAAGTTGCACATACCCTGCTAATTTGGGGTATGTAGCATGTAAGGAAGCTTTACAAAGCACGAAAGTTCGGGTCCCCATTGACTTCCATTATGTTCGGAGTTCGGCGCGAACACCCGAACATCGCGGCGATGTTCGGCGAATGTTCGCGAACCCGAACATCTAGGTGTTCGCCCAACACTAGCTGGGACCCCTCAAACACTTCCCACTGCCACCACTAGCCGTTGCTAGACACGTTCACTCAGCTGTTGAGTGCTCAACACGCACTCCGCGTTTTCGTATTTGGGTCAGCTTTGCGCTTAGGCCGAATACGAGAACGCCACGCACACACACACAGTTGCAATCTTACACTGTAATGAAGCAAAACCACTAACAGTCGTTCCGAACTATACTGTTAGACTTCCCACTCGGCTGTCGAGCGCAGAAGTGCCCCATTCACACAATGCAATTACAATCTCATACGGTAGTGTTGCTCAAGCGTACAATTAGGCATGAACTTATACACAGTTACACTTCAGTCTCTTCTAGGCTATGAGTGTTAGTTTAGTACAGCAGAAGTCAAGCTTATTAAATAAGGATTTAATATTCCATGAAAACGTGGAACAATACAGATCTTAATATATACAAAAGATTACAAAAAAACAAAGTAAAAATGTTACAAGATAAAAGTTACAAAAATACACACCAAGCAATTTGCTTACCAAAATACAGGGATCCAGATAGAAGAACCTTGGACTTTTGTGGACGGACACAATTCTGGTTAGACCAGGAGTCCACTAGCTTGGGCCAGGAGACCAGCCGCAGCTACCGTCAGGAGGGGACTGATTTGAGGTATCTGTCCCCTGGTTTTTATAATGAAATATTCGCCTCGAGGCTGTAAGCCTGTGTGGATGGGGGGGAACTAGATTTAATTAAATCCTCAGTCATAATTGGATTTCCAGGCCTAGTCCATACCTAACGCGCGTCATATCCTTTCCTGTGATATGCCACTTTAAACCTTTCCTGTCTCAGTTTTCAGATATCAAAAAGGTCTTTTCCCCACTCCAGGTGACAAGTGAATAAGGCTTCCTCCACATCCCAGCAGGCCTGTCAGATGTAAATTCTAGAGTCTTTTGTTAGCCTTTGAAGTTCCCTGACTCTGTCCGGATTTGTATAATGGGACAATGGGGCTTCTAATTAGTTCCCTGCTCCCAGAGGAACTGAGGGTAATTCTATTCCACACTGTCATACAGACAAGTACAGCTTCCCCAAAGCCAAATGACCACCCATACATACGCATCTGAAGTACATAGCAGACAGGAAAATGAAAATATTATCCTTACATCATAAGCACCCCAGTATATTCCTGACAGGAACCTTAACTGAGAGGGGTATGGATGTTTCATTTTATACAATACCAGTTGCCTGGCAGTCCTGCTGATCTCTTTGGCTGCAGTAGTGGCTGAATCACACATCTGAAACATGCAAGTAGCTAATCCAGTCTGACTTCAGTCAGAGCACCTGATCTGCATGCTTGTTGAGGGGCTGTGGCTGAAAGTATTAGAAACACAGGATCAGCAGGAGAGTTAGGCAACTGGTATTATTTTAAAAGGAAAAAATCCATATCCTTCTCAGTTTAGGTTCCCTTTAACAGAAAAGTGCTCCAGGACTGTGTTTGGCATTGGCAAGAGAGGATTGGGTGGTGGGGTTAGGTATCTGCTACCTGACTGTTGACTATTTTATAACTTGATGGTAAAAAATAGTTTATGTAGGGATTTACATTGTTTGTCCCCCAATGTTTGCATTCAAAGAGGTGATAACATTATCTTTTGTTTATATTACTCTGTCAGATATATTTAGGAAACATTAGAAAACTGCCAAACTGATCTGTACTGAGTTGAGAAGCAGAAAGAGCTGTGAAGTCATCACTAGATAGAGTTTAATATATAAATACATCAGCTATGCAATAAAATGCAATGGAAGCTTTTAGAGCAGATAAACAATACTTTGATCATTTGTAATTTGTAAACAGACAATATTACTTGTGTACAAAAGCAAATATGATAACTGTATGGGTAATAAAAAGTAGAAAAAAACACATTTTTATTGAATGTTATTTTAGAGTTTTATCCCATCTTTTTCATAAATGCCTAATCCTAACTGATCATTCTGATACTCACCATTCATCATCCATTCTGGCCTTCTCCCTCTAAAGCTGGCCATACACTAGGCCGTGTGCGCCTTCTCCCTCTAAAGCTGGCCATACACTAGGCCGATTCCCTGCCGATCGACAGCAGATTCGATCACTGGGATCGAATCTGCTGTCACATCATTCCCGCTACACGCTAAATTTCGATCTATCCCATCCAATCCCGTCAATCGCTCCGTGCGGAAAATTACCATCGATCGCCTGCGGGTAGGGAGCGCGTCGCTAGCGGCGTTCGAGTGCCCGACGACCGATGCAATAGAGCCCGCTTACATTACCTGCTCCGCCGGCGCGACTGCCCCTGGTCACCGCTGCTCCGCCTCCGCTCTGGTCTCCGGGTCCGGCATGCTTCACTTCCTCCTGCCCGGCAGGAAGTTTAAACAGTAGAGAGTGCTCTACTGTTTAAACTTCCTGCCGGGCAGGAAGAAGTGAAGCATGCCGGAGACCAGACCAGCGCGGAGACGGAGCAGTGGTGACCGGGGGCAGTCGCGCCGGTGGAGCAGGTAATGTATGCGGGGGGGGGGGGGGGGGGGGAGGGAGCGACGGCAGCACCACCACCACAGATTGTGAACGGTTTCAGGCTGAAATCAGTTCACAATCTGTTTGCAGTAAAGGTAGCCAGCAGGGGCGTAGCAATAGAGGTCGCAGCGGTCGCATGCGCGACTGGGCCCGGCTCCTGAAGAGGCGGGGGAGGGGCCCGGGGGGGCCAATGTCTTTTTGTAGTGCGGCCAGGACTGAGTGCGGCCCGTGCGCCGTGCGCGCTATTGGGAGGGGGGAAGCCGCAGCCGCGGGGAGGGCAGCCCGACCTCTCCCTCCCTTCCTCTCCCCGGCCCCCCCCCTTCAGATGCAGAGTGACGCGCACGGAAGCGCTGTAGGCTGAAACTCACCTCCGTCCCTGCGTTCCAAGCGCCGCTGATCTCCTCTCGCTGTATAGATGTTGTTACACACTGCTTCCGGCTAAACAGGAAGCAGTGTGTAACAACATCTATACAGAGCGGGAGGAGACCAGCGGCGCAGGGACGGAGGTGAGTTCTGCCTACAGCGCTTCCGTGCGCCGCGCACTCTGCATTTGAAGGGGGGGACCCGGGGAGAGGAAGGGAGGGAGAGGTCGGGCTGCTCTCCCCGCAGCTGCGGCTCCCCCCTTCATTATGGGGGGGGGGGGACCTACCTACCTACCTACCTACCTAATCCTGGGGGGCAGCTACCTACCTATCCTGGGGGGGGCAGCTACCTAATCTAACCTATCCTGGGGGGCAGCTACCTAATCTATCCTGGGGGGCAGCTACCTACCTAACCTATCCTGTGGTGGCAGCTACCTACCTAACCTGTCCTGGGGGGGCAGCTACCTACCTAACCTATCCTGGGGGGGCAGCTACCTACCTAACCTATCCTGGGGGGGCAGCTACCTACCTAACCTATCTGGGGGGGGGGGGCAGCTACCTAATCTAACCTATCCTGGGGGGCAGCTACCTAATCTAACCTATCCTGGGGGGCAGCTACCTAATCTATCCTGGGGGGCAGCTACCTACTCTAACCTATCCTGGGGGGCAGCTACCTACTCTAACCTATCCTGGGGGCAGCTACCTAATCTAACCTATCCTGGGGGAAAGCTACCTAATCTATCCTGGGGGGCAGCTACCTAACCTATACTGGGGGGCACCTACCTCATCTAACCTATACTGGGGGGCAGCTACCTAATCTAACCTATACTGAGGGGCAGCTACCTACTCTAACCTATCCTGGGGGCAGCTACCTAATCTAACCTATCCTGGGGGAAAGCTACCTAATCTATCCTGGGGGGCAGCTACCTAACCTATACTGGGGGGCACCTACCTCATCTAACCTATACTGGGGGGCAGCTACCTAATCTAACCTATACTGGGGGGCACCTACCTATCTAACCTGGGGGCACTTACTTGTCTAACCTGTATTCGGGGCACCTAGCTAGCCTATACAGGTGGCAACTATACTGGCTACCTATATTGGAGGCACCTACCTAACTAACCTATACTGGGGGCACCTACCGATCTAACCTATGCTGGGGACAACTATTCTGGCTACCTATATTAGAGGCACCCACCTAGCTAACCTGTACTGGGGGCACCTATCTATCTAACCTATACCGGCGGCGCCTGCCTATCTAACCTATACCGGGGGCAACTATACTGGCTTACCTATGCCTGGCTACCTATACTGGGGGGACCTATAGCTGGCTATAGGGATTTGGATATGTGTGTGCGTCGGGTGTTGCCGGGGGAGGGGGGCTGTTGTTGCCGTGGGGGGGGGCCACATCCAGATTCCGCATCGGGGCCCAGAGGTTTGGAGCTACGCCACTGGTAGCCATACGATCCCTCTCTGATCAGATTCGATCAGAGAGGGATCTTTCTGTTGGTCGAATCTGATTGCAAATCGACCGAAGTGTATGGCTACCTTAAAGGAATATTTTGTCTTCAGTGCTGGTTGTCCAACTCTTCCTTCCTCAATTGTCACTAGGGATGCTCAATTGGATGCAATTTCTGCATTTCCGATCTGATATCCCCATTTCCGCATTGGAGTGTTGAATGCGGAAATACTAGTGCGGTAAGCGTATTTTGGTGGAAACTTCAGCGGAGAATCCGCTTACCGATATGCGGTAATTTTAAGCCAATCAGAAGACCTAGAATGAATAAACCAATCAGAAAATGCAGAATTAGGCGGAAATTTTCAGCCATTTAAAAGACTCAGAAAGTCGGAATGAATAAGCCAATCAGAGAATGCAGTTTTTCACAGGACTCCACTTACCGATATTCAGTAATTTTAAGCCAATCGGGAGACTTAGAATGAATAAGCCAATCAGAGAATGCGGAAATGTTAGCTAACATTTTTGGTGGAAATCTGCATTGAAATATGCGGAAAGCGGTTATCAGCATTGGTGAAAAGCGGATTTCCTGCGGAATCGGAAATCACCATTTCTGACCATTTCTAATTGTCACTACAGCTGAGCGCTGATACCAAATCCTCCTCTGCTGAATCAACCTGCTTCTATGCAGAAAGTCCAAGGGTAGGTTCGCACACCAGCTTTTCAAATAAGCCAAAGATTAATTTATTTCAACATAATGCGTCAACACTATGCATGACAATTGTTTCGGGGCCACACGGGGTCCCCTTCCTCAGATAAGTGCAGACACTTTTTGTCTGCACTTGGACTTCTTGGAATATTATCTGATGTTGCTTTGCATCGAAGGTTCAGCACCCCCACACAAACGGAAAGGTGTGCCGCTCCTGATTCTACTTTTGCTTCTATGCTGAAGCCTGGCGCTCTGAAGAACAGCAGCCAAACCTTTCTCTGGAGGACCTGAAGCATAGAATACACTGAGTGAAAAACTAGAGGGACTTTTCAAGTTGTCCATATTTCAATGACAAATATTTATATTTCGCTGGAGCTTTTTATTAATGTTTTTGTGACCACTGTGCTTTTTTTCAGTTCCATAAAAACAAAAGTAAAAGTGGCTGTACCGCTGAGAAAGCGTTGTTTTTATTCCTATCTTGTAAGTACCAATATTCTTTTGCGAATAAAAGCCCACCTTGGGTAATGCACCATTGTGCGCGCCATCTTTTTCTTTTTAGAATTGTCTTTTGCCCAGTTTATGGAGCTGCACATGGCATTGCACTGAGGAGCTAAGAAGATCTGTATATGTGAAAGAGTGTGTCTGCAGTTTCTGAAAGAGGAGCGCAAGGATCCTTTGTTTTTTTCCTGTGAAAATGCTACTTGCCTGGGTGTTCCTCTGCTGTAGCATATCAGGTTTGATTTGCTAAGAGTTTCCATGGCTAGAGATCATTGGAGCATTACCCTGGCCTCAATTTATTAAAGTATTTCAACCATTAGGTAACAAGAAGTAAAACTCACCAGGATAAATTAGCATTAAAATACTGCTTCAAAGCACACCTGACCTGAAAGCTACCGAAGGTAAGCACAGAGGTATGGTCATGCTGGATCCACATACCTCTGTGTGCTGTCCGTTCCTCTCCTTGGTCCCTCGCAGTTCCCGTAATAACTCATTGAAAAATGTGACTTTTGGCGAAAGTCACATTTTTAGACAGGAAGAGGCAGGTTTGCTGTAATTTTCCCTCCTACCAACCTCCCATTCCCTCCTCTTCCCCGCCCCATGCACTCCCTTTAAGAGGAGATGGCAATGGGACAATGAAAGGGTGACAGGAGGGAACAGCACAGCAAGCCTGTCTCTTCCTGTTTAAAAGTTTGACTTAGGCAAAAATAATTTTTTTCCAAGGCATGTTTATTTAAAACACACAGGGCCCATATGCAATTGACGTTTTCTCCTAGGAGATAATTTGTTATCATCCCTTTAAAATAACTTTTTAGCATTTTGCAATTGAGGAAGTATCAAACAGTAGTTAAAATAATACTATCAAAATCATTTTGAGTATTTTTTTGTTTGTTGGGGGTTTAATTAGCTTGTTTATGCATTTTATTAGCAGGGTGTGAAAATATCACCTAGAAGAAAACTGAGGAGAAAAAGTCAATTGACAGAGGTATGTGCATCCAGCATGAAAATACCTCACTATTTACCTGAGGTAGCTTTGCCTCAGGTCACTCTTTCTTATTTGTAACCCATCAAACTCATCAAGTAGAATACATTTTTATGAAAAAAGCTGATGCTTAATGGCAGGCATGTCCAAAGTGTGGCCCGCTGAGCCTTTTCTGGTGGCTCCCAAAGCTCTCTACAGTCGTTATTTCTATGTAGCCCTCAGGCTGTACTGTAGCTGCAGTGCAGTATGCAGGGTCCACCTTGATGGTAATGTAATCTATGATTATTTCCTACTGAAGCTTCTCTCACCTGAATGTTGCTGAACTTATGCAGTTCCCACTAGATTTGGTACTGCAGACACGGGTGTATATTATTGCACTTGACTGGCTGATGGGCTGTTTGTGGACCATATAAAATGGCGGATTGCTGGCTGGGAGTGAGTAATTCTTATGAGTTTTGCATTCATCAAATATAGAGGCAGCGAGGGTGAATCCCCTGGTGGTAGGAGCATCAGGGCTCACTCACTCTTACTCTCCCTTTTGGTGTTGCATGGGGATTTTGGGGGTCCCGGGTGGTGGCAAAGCTCGTGGCCCCTATGTGTCAGGTCCACCAGCATGTGTGTTTTTGAGGCTGGGTGCACACTTAACAGTGCCAGAAAAGTCGCGTTTTTATGCATATGCATTTGTATTGCTTTTTCCATGCGCTTTCTATGCATTTGCGTTTTGAGTTTTTTTTCCCGCACATGCGTTTTTTTGCATTTTGCGTGCATTTTTATGCATTTGCGGTTCTGTATGCATTTTTATGCGTTTTTGATACGCGTTTTATGCAAATCACTAGGAAGACAACAGGAAACGGAAATACATCAGAAAACATTGTTTTTTTATAATAAAAATAGGATATCAAAATGCATGAAAAACACATACAAAACGCATTACATTGCATGAGCATTGACTTTCATTATGTGTGTTTTTGATGCGTTTTTGAAAAGTATGCAACAAAATCAGCATTTTTAAAAACACATATTACAAAATGCATTCCAATGCGTTTGTTTATGCAGCCCATTGAGTAACATTATACGCATAAACGCTGCGTTTTATGCAACGCTAATATTTCTCCTAAGTGTGTTCCCAGGCTCAATCTCACTTGTAGGTTATCAACCACCACTCTAGTGCAACCACTGATCAGTGATGAGCAAGAATTTCGCATAATCGCCATTTTTCATCATAATTTGCACTTACAATGCAAAATCGTAATGCAAAATTTTGGGAAAAATCGTAAATTAATTTAGTTTGCAAACGTAATCAGGAACCACAATGTCACATAATTTTTGCCTAATTTTTTGCAAACATTAGCAGGTAATTGAAAAGACCCCATACATGCTATCATCACCAAAATTGCTATATTTGTTAAAGGAATACTGTAGGGGGGGTCGGGGGAAAATGGGTTGAACTTACCCGGGGCTTCTAATGATCCCCCGCAGACATCCTGTGCCCGCGCAGCCACTCACCGATGGTCCGGCCCCGCCTCTGGCTCACTTCTGGAATTTCAGACTTTAAAGTCTGAAAACCACTGCGCCTGCGTTGCCGTCTCCTCGCTCCCGCTGATGTCACCAGGAGCGTTCTGTGCAGGCCCAGTATGGTCTGTGCCTGCGCAGCACGCTCCCGTTGACATCAGCGGAAGCAAGGACACGGCAACGCAGGCGCAGTGGTTTTCAGGCTTTAAAGTCTGAAATTCTAGAAGTGAACCGGAGGTGGGGCCGGAGCATCGGTGAGTGGCTGCGTGGGCACAGGATGTCTGCGGGGGATCATTAGAAGCTCCAGGTAAGTTAAACTCCTTTCCCCCCGACCCCCTACAGTAGTCCTTTAAGGGGACTAACGGAAACAAGTAAAAAAAAAAGTTTCATTTTTCTGAGTTAAAAAAAAAAGCATTTTTCTTTGCATATTTAAAATTGTTTTCCCCCCCCCAAAAACTACAAGGTCCGGTACATAGTCTTTCATTGAGGCCATATCATACTATTTCTTAAAGGGGCAGAAACTAGAAAATACCACTGTAGCCCATCGTGTGTGTTACTTTGATGGTGAGGATGCTATTTAGCGATCAATTAAGTAACAATCAGGTGTGATCACAACTTTATAAATATGCCCATTGGCACTAATGTCTTGTTAAATGACACTACTGTTACAAACATTGGTGAGTCCACATAAAGTAGTTAACCATATAAAAAGTAGTGATCATTTTAGTTGATTGCCACTATGGCAATGCAAGAAGAAAAAAAAAAGAAAGAAAAGTGTGTTTCAGGTGAACAGGCACTTTGCCACAAGTTCTGCATACTTGTTCTTAGTCAGTGGCTCTAAGGGGCCTGATTTATTACACTCTCATAATCACTAACAATGTAAAAGACCTGTGCTATGGCGCATGTAAAGGCTCGTACACACGTGCAGACAATCTGCCCAATTATCCAACTTGTCTTTTGGACGATAGGTTGGGCATGTGTATGGGCAATAAACGACTAGACGACCAACTGATAACGGGCGGTTTGCCCGATCCAGCCGGCCGATCTACTGATCAACTATCGGGCAGGTTGGCCACGTGTGTACAAGTCACTTGAATGACTTGTTGTTTTTTGAATGTAGGGTATGGTGTGTGCGCAGTACTTAAATAAGTTGGTTGTTTAATTGGTCAGTGCATGCGTTGGTAATGGTTGTGTAAACAACAAGTCATATGGTTGGTCGGTTGGTCGTTTGGTCGCATTAAAATGCACGTGTGTACGTACCTTAAACTGGCCTTAATAAGAATTTTAGGTAATGAAAATTATAGAAGAATATTTGGAACATGTTTATATACAATTAAGAAGCACTCCTAACACATCATTGAGTGCACATTAAGTCGCACAGAACAGGACATACTTGGTAAACACCAATATTAATAAAAGGGAACATACTGTAATAGGGTTGAGAAATACTGTTTTAAAAGATGAAATTGTAAGTGTGAACAGCAGGGGGTGCTGCTAATCGCTGAAACAAATTGCACTCAGATTGGTTCTTGAACCTCTTGAAGTTCAGCAGTACGGTTGGTGATGCCTTGAATGTTTGACAGAGAAGAAAGATTTTACAGTGGACAAATTGACTTCATAAATAATAAAGTAGTATTGTAAAAAATAAGCAATTTTACTCACTAAGTTATATTTAGTAAGATTCCTCTTTAAAGAGGAACTGTCGCGAAAATCTTAAAATTTAAAACACATACAAATAAGAAGTACAGTACATTTCTCCCAGAGTAAAATGAGCCATAAATTACTTCTCTGCTATGTTTCTGTCACTCACAGTAGGTAGTAGAAATCTGACATTACCGACAAGTTTTAGGCTAGTCCATCTCTCCATAGGGGATTCTCAGCATGGCCTTTATTCTTTATAAAGACATTCCCTGAAAATGATTTACAGTATACAAAGATTCTGGCCAGCCTCCCTGCTCGCTGTACACTATTTTGGCAGTTGGACAGAGCAACTGCCATTCACTAAGTGCTTTTAAAAATAAAGAAAACCCTGAGAACACCCATATAAGAAGATGGGCTAGTCCAAAATCTGTCGGTAATGACAGATTTCTACTTCTTATTGTAAGTGACAGGAACATAGGAGAAAGGTAATTTATGGCTCATTTTACTCTGGAAGAAATGTACTTCTTATTTGTATGTGTTTTACATTTTAAGATTTTCATGACAGTTCCTCTTCAAGCCTCCAGTGATTTTAATAATTAAATGTGAGGATTTTCAAGTCTGAATTATAAAAGGATTTTTAACAAATCAGCTATAGGATAGCCTAGCATTGTTTGGTTCCAGCGGTATGTTTTCACCAATGGGCACTCGATTATAGTATAGGTTAGTTTTGGTGCCAAAAATGGCGGTGTGAGCTCGGCTTTAATATAGCCGAAAGCCAGAAATGCAGGAAAGCGGGAAAAAGAGACAGCAGTGGGGGTAAGTAACCGGGCACCTGGGGTTCGGCTTTATGTAGCTGAACTCCACCCCGGCTGTAGCTTAGTTGTGGGTAGGTAGGGGATGGTTCGAGTTAGGAGTAGGTGGTAGGACATTTTTGCTGAGAGACCAAGAAGGAAGCAGATCATTTCGGCGCCTGGTGCTTGGCCCCGAATGCTGAAGATGGGCACCGCCATAGCACTAAGCACTAGTGCTATGCGACGCACCCCATGCAAGGGGATCGGGCATTCGCCAGACCCCAAATGACATCTCTCTTGTAGCAATTCGGAGGGGGAGTAGTATTTAATGCCACTGGGGATTTGAGCGGCTCACCCTGCACCCAGCTCACCGATTGCCGAATGATACGTTCACACCTGGCAGGCTATATACGCATTAATTGGAAAACTATATACGCATCTGATGGGGAGGAAACTTCAACTACGCTAGCTGACCACACCAACCAGTCATATTTTTTTGTTTTATTTGCAAACAAACTCTCTAACAATGACAGCTGGAAGCAGTACATACTCTTTGGGGGAAGCAGGAAATTTGGCCGCATGAGGCAAATGGGCAAAAAGGGCGCCGTCATTCACTCCCATAATAAATATCGTTTGATGGGCGCCGAACAGAAAAAAAGGGCGCCAGAGATTATTAACGTTTTCAAATGGCGCCCGGAGATTTTTAATGTTTTCTAACGGCGCTTGTGATGATGACGAAGTTTGCAAAATGCGCCTGTGACGAATAACGTTTTTTTCAAAAATACTAAACATTTTGATCGTATTTAACTAAAACATTATTTAAAATTTTAGCCCTTACTGTTTGTAAGACATTATTATTCACAAAATAAAGCGATCAGTATGTAACGTAAATTGTAATATATTTTTACAGTCACTATTTGTAAAACATTATTCTCCACACAATAAAGCGATCACTAAGGGGGGTTTTAGGGTGAGGCACCACCAGGGGGGGTCTTAGGGTTAGGCACCACCAGGGGAGATTTAGGGTTAGGCACCACCAGGGGGGTCTTGGGGTTAGGCACCACCAGGGAGGTCTTGGGGTTAGGCACCACCAGGGGGTCTTAGGGTTAGGCACCACCAGGGGGGTCTTAGGATTAGGCACCACCTAAGGGTTAGGCAACACCAGGGGGGTGTTAGGGTTAGGCAGCTCCAGGGGAGATTTAGGGTTAGGCAACACCAGGGGGTCTTATGGTTAGGCACCACCAAGGGTCTTCGGGTTAGGCACCACCAGGGGGGGTCTTAGGGTTAGGCACCACCAGGGGGGTCTAAGGGTTAGGGATAGGTACAGGGAGGGTTCTGTGAGAGAGTATTTATTTATTTTATTTATTTGTTTTAAGTATTTATATAGCGCCGACATATTACGCAGCGCTGTACAGAGTATAATGTCTTGTCGCTAACTGTCCCTCAGAGGGCTCACAATCTAGTCCCTACCATAGTCATATGTCTATATATGTATTGTGTAGTGTATGTATCGTAATCTAAGGCCAATTTGGTGGAAGCCAATTAACTTATCTTTATGTTTTTGGAATGTGGGAGGAAACTGGAGTACCAGGAGGAAACCCACGCAGACACAGGGAGAATATACAAACTCCTTGCAGATGTTGACCATCTGGGATTTGAACTAGGGACCCAGCACTGCAAGGCGAGAGCGCTAACCACTACGCCACCGTATTAGGGTGAGGTTACTTGTAGTAAAATGTTAGTAATATTTACTAATGTTTTACAACAGTTATTACGAACACATTTATTTATTTATTTTATTGTTATAAACAATATTTTCAGATTTTATTATATGAAGAAACGATCAATGAAGGTTATTCACAATAATATACAATTATAATGATTAAACACATATTATCGTTTTATTAACAAACGTAATTATAAGTTTCACTTTTAAAACAGGGAAGATTATCGTTTTCACAATATACGATTTCATACACATTATTAAATATTTTTTAATTTGTAAAACATTATTTGTAAACGAAATACAATACAATATTTTTTATAAACGCCATTACCGCTTAGTGTTTACGGCTTTTTTACCCAATGCCCTTTTTGCATGTATGCCTCCTGGGGAACCAACAGTCATTCTCACATACATTTTGGCAAGCAAGGGTACATAGCCACAGACATCCCGTCCCCATGAGAAATGGATATGAAATAGAAAATCAAAAGACCACAAATAAGAAAGCGAACAGCAGGCAAGTCCCTATTATCTTCCATGATATATGTATATACATTCAGTTTAATGGGCATGCTTTTTTTTACAGAAGTTTATTTTAAGGTGCGTACCTTTGATGGATGTCGCCCATCGGCGATCAGGACCTGATCCCCTTGGGCGACATTGTTGGGCCGGGCTGCACACACACACACGTGCCAGCTGATGACACGCTGTGTTGCTATGCGGGAGGATGGGGGAAGACGGAGAGATGATGAGCAGTGCATGAGTGATGTCACATGGCAGGCGGGGGAGGGGCACAATCAATGGGATGGGCGTCGCTGGGGGTGAAGAGATCTGCCCTGTAGATCACTCGCGGGTTGCGGTCACCGGCTGCCGTACACAGTCGGCGACGGTCTTTATCGCCCGCCTCAGCTGACTTAAGTCAGGCGTGTGTACAAAGCTTTAAACCTAACAAAAGATTAATAATGCATTACAAAATTTACTCCCAGTGCTGAATCACCCCCTTGGTGTTCATTTTCTGAGTTGCAGAGAGACTTGGAGTCTCATTTTGATTACAGGGAAACCATTTCTGCTTAGTATTAGAAACCTGACACTCTTTTTAAATCTCTTAAATGTTTGTCTAATAAATGCAGTAACATCTTACAGATGTTATTTCTTGCCTTAAAACCAATAAATGCATCAGATTATGTTGTTTCAATTGGTAATAAACTGTACATCATTAGAAACAGATGCAGTGATTTTTATGTAAGGACCACATGGGATACTGAGAAAAGACACGCTTACATTGTTGGAAAGCGATGTTAGGGTTTGAAGCAACAGTTATGATAAATGTTATTAAACTTAGTGGTAGAAAAGTAGCCATGGAGAGAAAGAGCATTATGGATAAGGTGTTAAAGCCTACCTAAACTGAAAATAGAAAGTCCCCACTTTGGTTATGTTACGCTATATTGCAGCACCAAAAACATTTTTGAAAAAATACTTTTTGTGGAATTTTGCTGAAAAAAGTTCTGGGCAGGAAGACCCTGCACAACGTTTTAGCCTAGCTTGAGTACAATAGCTCGCAGTTGCACCCCGCAAAGGTCATGTGATCACTGCTTTAATACAGCGCTGCCTCCTCTCCGATATGTAAATTGGAAATGTCTATGATCACATACATATCTCCCAACTTTTTGAGATGAGATAGAGGGACACTTTAAGACACGCCCCTGTCACACCTCTAATCACACCCGCACCACACCCCTAGCCACACATGCCAATAAAAATTCAAAAGCAAAAGACGTAATTTTACAATTCAAACCACACCAGTCCTTTCTATCATCACTACTTTTTCTTCATATTACCATTTGAAATTGAGAAATATATCAATTTAACTACTTACTGAAAAGCATGTTCCTGCTCGGGTTCTTGTCGCCACCTGTTAGTAGACGGATCAGTAAATGGGAACACAGTTCCCATTCACCGATCTAAGTGCGTGTGATCAATGATCCCCGACATCAATGAGATGCCGTGTGGTCATTGACAAAATGAAAGTAAAAACATACACGCGTTACTTCCTGTAATGCGTGTATGTAGTAAACACTACACATTAGGAATAAACTGAGGAGTGGCCAAAATAGTAAATTACATCCTAATATATTATAATAAATACAAATACATGTATCTCCCATTAAAATTAAACCCTTACCTCCACCACTCTCCCATAGTTACCAAAATAAAATATTTGTATTTATATTTAAAAAAAAATGAAATAAAAAAATACATAAACAGTTACCTTAAGGACTCAACTTTTTTTTTAATATGTATGTCATGAGGATATATTACTGTTATTTTTGCAAGTAAGGGCTTGTAATTAGTGGTGGATGCAAAACTGAAAAAATACACTTTTATTTCCAAATAAAATATTGTCACCATATATTGTACTAGGGATGTAATTTAAACATTGTAATAACCCGGAACAAATGGGCAAATAAAATGTGTGGCTTTTATCCACATTAATACATTTTATTTTAAAACTATAATGGCCCAAAACTGAGAAATAATGAATGTTTTCATTTTTTTACCTATTTTATAGATATACAATAGATCATTTTGCTGGGATTGAGTATTGATAAGTATTATAAAGTTATTGGCAAATGAATGGGAAGAGCGCTGAAATGTAAAAATTGCTCTGCTCCATAAGGGGAAAAAACCCTCAGTGGTGAACTGGTTAAAGGATGGGAATAAAGTTTGAAACCAAACACACATTTTTCAGTAGAGAAATACATGTACATCAACCCTGAAAGAGGGACAGATGAGAGAGAAAGAGGGACAGAGGAATTTGGTATCCAAAGACTGTCCCTATGAAAAAGGGACGGTTGGAAGCAGGGGCGTAACTAGAAATCACTGGGCCCCCCTGCGAATATTTGGATGGGCCCCCCCCCCCATAGGTGCCAAATAATCGTAATGGGGCAGCGTTTCACTGTAAATTAATTGTAAAGTGGGCAGCATTTTACCAGACAATCATAATGTGGGCCAGAAAATCGTAATGTGGGCAGAGTTCACCAGAAAATCGTAATGTGGGCACCAGTCACCAGAAAATTGTAACGTGGACAGCATTCACCAGACAATCGTAATGTGGGCAGCGTTCACCAGAAAATCATAATGTGGGCAGAGTTCACCAGAAAATCATAATGTGGGCAGAGTTCACCAGAAAATCGTAACGTGAGCAGCAGTCACCAGAAAATTGTAACGTGGACAGCATTCACCAGACAATCGTAATGTGGGCAGCGTTCACCAGAATATCGTAATGTGGGACAGAAAATCGTAATGTGGGCAGAGTTCACCAGAAAATCGCAATGTGGGCAGCAGTCACCAGAAAATCGCCATGTGGGCAGCAGTCACCAGAAAATCGCAATGTGGGCATCAGTCACCAGAAAATCCTAATGTGGGCAGCAGTCACCAGAATATCGTAATGTGGGCAGCAGTCACCAGAAAATCCTAATGTGGGCAGCAGTCAGTCACCAGAATATCATAATGTGGGCAGCACACACCAGAAAATCCTAATGTGGGCAGCAGTCACCAGAAAATCCTTATGTGGGCAGCAGTCACCAGAAAATCGCAATGTGGGCAGCAGTCACCAGAAAATCGCAATGTGGGCAACAGTCACCAGAAAATCGCAATGTGGGCAGCAGTCACCAGAAAATCCTAATGTGGGCAGCATACACCAGAAAATCGTAATGTGGGCAGCAGACACCAGAAAATCGCAATGTGAGCAGCAGACACCTGAAAATCGTAATGTGGGCAGCAGACACCAGAAAATCATAATATGGGCAGCAGACACCTGAAAATCGTAATGTGGGCAGCAGACACCTGAAAATCGTAATGTGGGCAGCAGACACCTGAAAATCGTAATGTGGGCAGCAGGCACCTGAAAATCGTAATGTGGGCAGCAGACACCTGAAAATCGCAATGTGGGCAGCAGACACCTGAAAATCGTAATGTGGGCAGCAGACACCTGAAAATCGTAATGTGGGCAGCAGACACCAGAAAATCGCAATGTGGGCAGCAGTGACCAGAAAATCGTAATGTGGGCAGCAGACACCAGAAAATCCTAATGTGGGCAGCAGTCACCAGAAAATCGCAATGTGGGCAGCAGTGACCAGAAAATCGTAATGTGGGCAGCAGACACCAGAAAATCGCAATGTGGGCAGCAGACACCTGAAAATCGCAATGTGGGCAGCAGACACCTGAAAATCGTAATGTGGGCAGCAGACACCTGAAAATCACAATGTGGGCAGCAGACACCTGAAAATCGTAATGTGGGCAGCAGACACCTGAAAATCGTAATGTGGGCAGCAGACACCTGAAAATCGTAATGTGGGCAGCAGACACCTGAAAATCGTAATGTGGGCAGCAGACACCTGAAAATCGCGATGTGGGCAGCAGTGACCAGAAAATCATAATGTGGGCAGCAGACACCTGAAAATTGCAATGTGGGCAGCAGACACCAGAAAATCGTAATGTGGGCAGCAGACACCTGAAAATCGTAATGTGGGCAGCAGACACCTGAAAATCGTAATGTGGGCAGCAGACACCTGAAAATCGTAATGTGGGCAGCAGGCACCTGAAAATCGTAATGTGGGCAGCAGACACCTGAAAATCGCAATGTGGGCAGCAGACACCTGAAAATCGTAATGTGGGCAGCAGACACCTGAAAATCGTAATGTGGGCAGCAGACACCAGAAAATCGCAATGTGGGCAGCAGTGACCAGAAAATCGTAATGTGGGCAGCAGACACCAGAAAATCCTAATGTGGGCAGCAGACACCAGAAAATCCTAATGTGGGCAGCAGTCACCAGAAAATCGCAATGTGGGCAGCAGTGACCAGAAAATCGTAATGTGGGCAGCAGACACCAGAAAATCGCAATGTGGGCAGCAGACACC
This sequence comes from Hyperolius riggenbachi, assembly GCF_040937935.1. Classification (NCBI taxonomy): domain Eukaryota; kingdom Metazoa; phylum Chordata; class Amphibia; order Anura; family Hyperoliidae; genus Hyperolius; species Hyperolius riggenbachi. The sequence continues at coordinate 291,843,440 of NC_090651.1, forward strand.
TGAAAATCGCAATGTGGGCAGCAGACACCTGAAAATCGTAATGTGGGCAGCAGACACCTGGAAATCGTAATGTGGGCAGCAGACACCTGAAAATCGTAATGTGGGCAGCAGACACCTGAAAATCGCAATGTGGGCAGCAGTGACCAGAAAATCGTAATGTGGGCAGCAGACACCAGAAAATCGTAATGTGGGCAGCAGACACCAGAAAATCCTAATGTGGGCAGCAGACACCTGAAAATCGTAATGTGGGCAGCAGGCACCTGAAAATCCCCCTGCAGAATTTCAGAGCGGCCCCCCCCCCCCCCCCCGGGGCCCGCTCGTGGCCGGTTTTTGGGGGCTGGAGGGGTGGCAGCATCAGGGGAAAGCCTTGCCCACAGTCGGCGGGGAGAGGGGAAGTTCCCCCCTCTCCCTCACCTCGGGGCTCTCCCCTCTGCGCCCCCCTCCAGCTAGTGAATGTGTGTGGGCAGCGGGCAGCAGCGGGATACATACCTTCTTCCTTGCGTTCTATCGCCGCCTTCTCGCTCTAGCGGCTGACGTCACTTCCGCTTCCGGAAGTGACGTCAGCCGCTAGAGCGAGAAGGCGGCGATGGAACGCAAGGAAGAAGGTATGTATCCTGCCGCCGCTGCTGCCCGCTGCCCACACACATTCACTAGCTGGAGGGGGGCGCAGAGGGGAGAGCCCCGAGGTGAGGGAGAGGGGGGAACTTCCCCTCTCCCCGCCGACTGTGGGCAAGGCTTTCCCCTCATGCTGCCACCCCTCCAGCCCCCAAAAAATGGCCCCGAGCGGGCCCCCCTGCGGGCGCAGGCGCTGCAGGGCCTATTGTTACGCCCCTGGTTGGAAGCTCTGATCACATGTTCCTCCTGGAATGCAACTGATTTGTCATCTGCAGTGGAAAAAGTTGAAAGGAGTGTACACATGCAACAGTGCTGCTCTTAGCGATTGTTGCTTGATCGTGAGGGTGACACTGTGGGAAGCTGCTGTACAGACAAATCAGTTATTTACTTTTCAAGCGAGAGGAGTGAGGGAACTACGTGCAACAATTGAGCAAGCAGTTTTCAACAGGTGCTTTTTTTGTCTTCTCTTATCGGTTGTGGTTTAGTGATCTGCCATGGCTGATCGCTAAACAACATTGGCGGGTAGATATACACATGATCAATCCTCAGCTGAGATCACCCTGAATTACCATGTTAGTGTAAGATTGTATAGTATGTGTACAAGGCTTAACAAAAAAATACACTTAGGAGGGAGTGTGTAGACTTGGGTCATTTCCCCTTATATGGTGCCACAGCAAGGGTCAGGGTAAATGGCATAGTTTACAAAACTTATAATAATGACATGGTATGGCGAAGCTCCCACTCTCCCCTCTCATTTTTGTTCTTACTCTAGAATCCCTTTTCCTCACCATGAGGCTAGTTTATTATTCTCTGTGCTATTGTTGGCGATGCGCAAAACAAAAGGGCACCATGAATCGCATTGAAATTGATTGAGATTAATTTTACCTGAAAAGTAAACATAGTACATGCCGCATTTTTTCCTGTATTCACTCCGCTCATCAGTGGTTTTAATATTGTTGCTGACTGGTGTAGTTGTATTGCTTCTCAGTATAATATCGGCTTTACAAGCAAGTTTCTAATGCTATACATATATTACGATGTTCTACTATAATATATTAACCATGTAAAAAAAGAAATATATTTACAACCCAAATACAATAACAAGATAAAATACAAAAATAAACACAAAATTCCTTACTTAAGTGTACTTAGTGTAAGTGCATTTAGTGTGATTTGCCTTCTTAAAACAGAAGGTATTTGCGATAATTCAGCTTTAAAGTGAATCTAAGTACTCTGCCAGCGGCAGCGACGTGAGCGAGGATGCATGTGGCCATCAACTTTCCAATCTGGGCAAAACGAAACGTAGCCGCGGCAGGGGACTGGAGGATTGTACAGAGACGGTGCGGGCACAGAGCAGCTGCAGGGGCTGGTAGAAGAAGCCCCGGTAAGTGAAACTTTTTTTAATACAGGTTTAGGTTCACTTTAATTGAACATCTGTGATCACCCACAATGCACCGCTATAGAATATGCAAGTTGTCTCTTTATGCCACTGAAGCCAGGCTTCCATCCAGAACTGCTGGTGTATAGGAAGCCTATAGCTTACAAATTTTACACACATCAACCCCACATGCAGACTGCCTGTTTCAGACTTTGGTCCCCCTCAGTGCATGGCACTGGCAGGGATTGATATGGCTCTATGGGATTTCTGTTAATTTGTGGCACAAGCCACAGTTAACACAGTTCCATTTGGCTGCATACATTTTGCAATGGGTGGCAGTGTTTATGCATTTAGTAAAACAAAAGCCAATCCATCACCAAATGCTGTTTTTGGAAGAAAAGTGGCAGAGGTCACTTTGGCCTTATACCAGTAGGCTTGCAGCTCCGTGTCTCTTGCCTTGTTAATGCTTTTCACCTTCATAAAAATCTATCTGCGCACAACATTTAACAAGCTATTAACTATGTTTAGCAGCAGAGATGGAAAGAGTGCTTAGAAAGCACAGACATTTTACAACTCAATGACGCTGTTGTTAATAACTGGCTGTCACTGCAAACCCTTGGCTTTAGTGTGCAGAGTGTATAAGAGCGATTCAATTAGGGATAATCTTCTTCTGTAATTGAATTCCCAAGAAAATTGAAACACTTTCATTTCTTTATCCCTCTATGATGTTTGCCTCTTCGTATAACTACAAGGACTTACCAGCCTATGGTAGTGATCTGCAATTTAAATTTTTCGCTGCTCTACCTCCTACTGGCGAACTCTGCTATTGCACTGTGGCTCTAAGGGATTGTACACACTGCATGTGTTTCACTTCAATAATCGAAACATAAAACAGATTGCAAATCGTAAGGCCTCCAAGATTAACACAGTAATTGTGGTCCTCTGTACAGACTAGGGCGATCCATTTACCATCTGTAGATGACGACGCGTTCTGTTGCTACGCAGGGTGGGCGGAGGGGCCGCAGAGGGGCACGTACATGACGTCACGTGGCAGGTGGGGATGCAGAATGAACAATGAAGTTGGCCGTCGGTCCGATGAGCTGATCCGCCAGGCACATTGCTTGTGAGTTAGGGGTTGCCGGACACATGCTTGATTGTTGGCTTAGGCGGTCGTTATCTTAGCCGAATTTAATCAAGCATGTGTACGGGCCTTTACGCTCATTTTTTTTTTTTTAAATTTTTATGAAATAATTCAGGTAGACTGTTAGGGCCTGTTTCCACAACACGCAGATTGAATGCAGAATGGATGCAGAAAAACTGACTACAATGAATGCTTATTGGCCTGTTTCCACTAAACGTGATTTTTCAGATGCAGGTTTTCCCATAGGCATTCATTGGAGTCAACAAGGTAGTCAAGAAATATTCATGCGGTAAGAACGGCCCGCCTAACGTCCGTTTCGCTTCAGTAGCGTCTTCAGAGGCAGTGTGGCCACACTGCCTCTGAAGACGCTACTGAAGCGAAACGGACGTTAGGCGGGCCGTTCTTACCACCATGCCCCACAGCCTTCACTAACCACAACGGGTATGTGCACCTTGCATGTTTTTACCGCATGAATATTTCTTGACTACCTTGTTGGAAACTTGTTGGAAACTTTTTTGCATATTGAAAGAGCCGCTGGCAATAAAGCTCTTTTTAAAGCTAGAAGCAGTGCCGGATCTTCATACATCTATGTTGTGAATGAGCTTGATATCTTCGTTTCTTGATCCTGAGCACGCTGTGCTGTACATGTGCAGATACCTGGTGGAATCTATGCCTTTTTGTTTTGCAAGCTGTGACATATTTTGAGTGCCGCCGTAGTGCCAGTCGCTGTACCCTCCATTGTTACTATTCATTGGAGTCAGTTTTTCTGCATCCATTCTGCATCCAATCTGCGTGTAGTGGAAACAGGCCCTTAGACCTACAATTGACTGCAGTGTGAGCGTAATGTCAGACACGATAAACATTAATTTTCTCCAGCCAGGCCAGTGATTCAGATAGCACAGGAACGCAGAACAGCCAATACAGTAAAACCTTGGATTGAGAGCAACTTTATTTAAGAGTGCTTTGCAATTTAAGCAAAATGTTTTGTGAAATTTTGACTTGATATTCAAGCAAAAAAAAGTGTACATGCCCCAGTCATCAAAACTGAGCCGATAGTTCTTCTCCCCTTGGCACTGCAGGATTGTACTCAAAGTGAACCTCCGGACTAAAAATCTACTCAGCAGAGCTGAAAAGGCTTGGTGTTTCTTTAACAGTTTCACAGCATCAGAACATTGTTTTTCTTACCAAAGCATCATTTTTAGCTTCATTTTTAGCTAAGCTCCACCCATCAAAGAAAAAAAGCCTGGGCTTTTTTTCCCTGATGTTGTGCAGAGCATGATGGGATTTCCTATGTTGTTATTCATGTTGCCTAGCAACTGGGAGAGGCGCTCAGAACACAGGACAGTTGGAACTGTGTCTCATGCTCCCTGTCACCTCCTTTCAACCAAAAAGATTGCCTGTTAAAACAGGGTGGGTAAGAGATTATATTACCTATCTATTTTAATTAACATAACTAATGTAACTTAATGACAGTATGTTTGTTTAGGCTGGAGTTCCTCTTTAATCTGAGTGTAGAGACTGTGCAAAGTCACATTTCCATGAAATCCTCAAAAGTAACTGTCATTGGATAAATTCCTTGTTAAAGCCACACACAAAAAAGAAAAAAAAGGTTGGGGTGATGGCAATGATTTCTTTTACTTTACTTTTACTATATGTTAGTTATAGTAAAAATCTTGTTTACATTTTTATTTTATACTATTTTACTATAACTGTCTTTGGATTGTGGAACAAATCAACTGTGTTTCCATTAATCCTTATGGGGAAATTCGCTTTGATATAAGAGTGCTTTAGATTATTACAAGCAAATTAAGCACGCAAACTGAGGTTCCACTGTATATCCAGCTGTGTACGCTGTTATAAAAATATTTAACTTCTTTAACTTTAAAATAAGGGAGGCACTGATTTATTTGCCTCAACATTATTAGCCTCAAGCATTCATCGGCTGAAAGTTTAATGAATGCTGATGTGTATTCCCTCAGTTCAATCATCAAAAAAGGGCTGTGCAAAAGCCACTTTGCCTGTCCAGTCAACAGCATCTTTTTGTATGGGGCAAAACTAGGCTGGAAGGGCCCCATGGCCTGATTTATGCAAAGTACAGAAAGACCAGTGCCTAGGGCAGCTAGAAAGCTGGGGCAATCAGGCTTCCTGACCAGTCTGCTGCAGTACTGCTCTACCTTTACACTCTGCTTTGTGCAGCAGGATTGCGCAGTGCCAAGGGAAGCAGTTGCCTCATTGCAGCTGGTCCGCTGTCACCAGGGCTGCCATCAGAAATTTTGGGGCCCCTCACACATCATCGGGCCTGGGCTCCCCCTCCCTGGGCCCACCCACTGGTTGCTGTACCCGCCAACTAGCCACCCCACCCTGTGTCCGTGTGTGAAGTGCACTGCGGCGAAAAATGTGCATGGCTCCGACACTGATGAAAGTGGCCTGCACAGCGGGATGCGGCATAAAGTGGGAGTGACCATAGCATGTTGTGGGTGGAGCCAAATACTAGCAAAATACAGGTGGTTCCCGGTTAACAAGCCAAGTATAGGTGGTGCCCCAGTATAGGTAGCCAGGTATAGGTGGTGCCCCAGTATAGGTAGCCAGGTATAGGTGGTGCCCCAGTATAGGTAGCTAGGTATAGGTGGTTCCAGCCCCAGTATAGGTAGCCAGGTATAGGTGGTGCCCCAGTATAGGTAGCCAGGTATAGGTGGTGGCCCAGTATAGGTAGCCTGTAGCCAGATATAGGTGGTTCCTTATATCTGGGGCTCACTCATCTGCTCCCCACGTTCAAGCGCTGATGTCACGCTTTTCTCAGTGCTGGAACGCGGTGTGCTGGTTAGTAAGCCACAGGCCCGCAGCCAGCACATGCGGCCCTTCTATTGCTTTTGGGGGGCCCAGAGCTCCCAGAAGCCCTGGGCCCATTACTGCAGTGTCAGTTGTCCCCCCCCCCCCCCCGATGACTGCCCTGGCTGTCACTCTGGTGCTCTCTCCGCCCTCCTCCCCAGTGGCCTGTCAGTGGTGTGGTGGTGCGCCCTGGGAAGAGGTTAAAAAGGCTTGGAGAAAAGGTGGAGGGGATGCTGTTTTTTATTTTTGGCTAAATATTGAAAAATTTAAAGAAATATTAAAACTTATACTGCCGCCGACATCTGTAGGTGTTTTCTGTTTTCACATCCATACCCCAAACCTTTGTAATACCAAACTACTTCTGCCTGCAGCGGACTTCTATATGCCATTTTAGCGTCCCCATATTCCTGTGCAACGGACATCTACAAGGTGTTTAGTCAAAGTTTTGACTCAGTGCCAACTTTCTACTTTTCTTGAAATATGCAAATAATTCTAAGTTGATGCAGAAATATGCAAATGTCTGCAAATCTATGCAGTTTGGATATGGACCAGTGAAATGCTTCTACTGCAAGATTTGATTAGTACAATTAAAATAGATTTTCATAATAATTAGTACAATTTTGTATCATAATAATTTGCAAAATTTGCACCTTAACTGGTTCCCCGCCGCCGTACAGTATATCTACGCTCCTTTGGACTTCACTTCCCCGCCCGGAGCGTAGATATACGCACCCCCCGCCGCTACCGCCGCTACCGCCGATGTCCGCTCTCCCGCTCGCACTCCCGCGATCGTGCACGCCGCTGCCCGCTCGCCCGGAGATCAATGAACGGGAAAATACATTCCCGTTCGTTGATCTCTGCCCCCGCAATGATCTGCTGCTTTCGCTAAGCAGCTCGATCATTGTAAAAAAAAAAAAAAAATACCAGCCTCTTTGTACTTCCTCCAAGCTTCCGGAAGGAAGCTTGGAGGTCGCATTAAACTGTTGCCATCTTGTGGCCAAATAGTAAACTACACCCTAAACTATTTTTCACACACACATACATTACTTATACAAAAAAAATTAACTCATTACCTCCCACACTCCCCATTTTTTTTTTTTTTGTAATTAAAAAAAAAATAAAAAATGTACAATTAAAAAAAATACATAAATAGTTACCTTAGGGACTGAACTTTTTAAATATTTATATCAGGAGGGTACAACACTGTTACTTTATAAACTATGGGCTTGTAATTAGGGATGGACGCAAAACTGAAAAAAATGCACCTTTATTTCCAAATAAAATATTGGCGCCAAACATTGTGATAGGGACATAATTTAAATGGTTTTATAACCGGGACAAAAGGGCAAATACATTTCATGGGTTTTAATTACAGTAGCATGCATTATTTAAAAACTATAATGGCCGAAAACTGAAAAATAATGTTTTTTTTCCCATATGTTTTCCTATTTTCCCATTAAAACAGATTTAGAATAAAATTATTCTTGGCATAATGTCCCACCTAAAGAAAGCCTAATTGGTGGCGAAAAAAACAAGATATAGTTAATTTCATTGCGATAAGTAATGATAAAGTTATAGGCGAATGAATGTAAGGAGCGCTGAAAGGAGAAAATTGCTCGGATGCTGAAGGGGTAAAACCCCTCAGTTGGGAAGTGGTTAATAACAATCCCACTGATTAAAGTAGACTTTGTTACCTGTACTGTATATTTGGGCAATACATTTAATAAACACAATACAAACATACCTGGCAGTGGCATGCAGCTTTTGTAAAGAATAGCTGGCAGATTAAAATGTCTAACAAGAACTATTTTTTTTGTTAAATAGTCTAATAATAGACTTTTTTTTAAAAGGTCAAAAAGTCTAATAATAACTAAAGTAGAGTTAGTTAAGTATTAGTCAATAAGTGTTTGATGTTGAAGAAAGTTCATCAAAAGCAAAATAACACACAAGCAAGGGTTGCCAGTCTCACCAGCATTTTTGACACAGGCTCAGATGTTATTGTCTGTTTTGTACTCACCAGCATTGAGGCTCCTCCGTATAAATGGACCCTACTATCAGGGATGAGCAACAGATGAATAGGTTTTATTCGGAATTCATCCAGGTAATTAGCACACGTGACCGTGAATTGGAATGCCTCGAGGGACGCGCCTTGGGACGGATTAAAGCAGAAGGCTCCTGGGTAAGTTTAACCCTCCCGCGCCCCCGCTCAGGTGTGCTAATTACCTGGATGAATTCCGAATAAAACCTATTCGGAATTCATTCATTGCTCATCCTTGCCTACTATACCTATAGCAGTCAGTAAACAAGCACACATCTCATGCTCTTGAACCTAAAGGTGGCCACTAACTGTCCAATTTCTAGCGAAAAATCGTTCGAGCGATCAGAAATTCTGAACGGGTTGGTTGTATATAACCTCCATTGATGGACACAATCGATTATGAATGAGTGAAAAAAACATTGTCTGAATGAATTTTCGTCCAACCAAAATTTGGATTTTCTTGTTGGTTGTGATAGATAGGAAGTAAAGATTGGTTCGTTGATGGTGTAGTGAACGATGTATTACAATATTTCACTTCCGATCAGAATTTCTGATCGCTCTAATGATTTTTCGCTAGAAATTGGATCATTAGTGGCCACCTTAAGATCTTGAACCTCTTTCAACCAAAAAACAAATAAAATAAAAAACACTCACCTTATGATCCAGATATTTAGTTGATAAAGCTATGCTAAAGATCATTTTGCCTGCTTAATGCATACCTTTGAGAAAAAAAGACTAAAGTTACATATTAACCTCAGTAGAGGGAAGCATTCTAGATAATCCAGAGGCTTCCCCCATCCTTCTCAACTGGACCAATCCAGCGCTGGGATCCTCCAAACATATTCAACAAGAGCTTGTTTAATATGTTTATGAGGCCAACTGGCCATGCTACCTTCTGTGTACAAGTGCAGTCATACTGCATAGGCAAGTACGGTCCACGCCTGCGCAATTGCATGGAGGTGCTCATGCATGGCTCTTTCCTCTGTGCACAAGCGGCTCCATGCTACTACGCAGGTCCGGGACATACTTGCACCTGTGCACACACACAGGTACGGGAGCGTGTTCACGAAAAAAAAGAAGAAGGTCCTGGCAAGCATCAATGGGGTTGGATGAGGATCGGAAAAGCCAGAGGCTTCTCTCTACTGAGTTAACTGTCTAACTTATATTTTTGGTCACCACAGGTTTGCATTAAAGCAGAAGATATGCACATTTATTCAGCTTTACATAAGTAAGAAAGTGCAACTTGTTACCGACATGAAGCTAAATAATTGCAAATACTTTCTGTTTTTAAAAAGATAAAATTATATTTAGCCACATACCCTGTAACTTACGTAATTAGTGACACAGTGGAGCATGAAACAATGCTTTACATGTCAGCTTGATGGACAATGTCATGTGGATGCAAAGTATAGTTCAAGTGCCCTAGTGAACTCAGCCGGTGAACTTAGCTCACGGAAGTGCAACATACTGTATAAGGAAAAGGTCAGATGCCGTAATGCTTGGCCATAAGAATACCGCTTAGACAGAAAAGGAAAAAGAGATAAGCAAAGTTTTTCATCCGAGCATCTGTAGTGCACATTTCACAGACCCAAAATAAATTGTTCATCATGAACTTCAAAAAAAAAGTGACCTGTGAACCTGACTGAGAATTGTTTCTTCTATGAGAGAAGGTGAGAATCTCATCTCAGGAGTCACCTTTTCTATTTATTTATACTTATAATTTAGCCAAACAATGTAATTAAAAACAAGCAACCCAGTATATGAATGCCTTAATATTTATCTTCCCTCCCTTTGACCCATAGTAACATCATCTGTGCAAAAAAGCATAATTCCCCCCTGTCAACGTTCAGCTAGTACTAGTCTGAATGTCTAGAATCTAACTATAGGTCAGTTTCTCACACTTCAAAAAATATTTAAAAAAATAAGCAAAGTAACAAGATCCAAATTTGACAACCTCCCAGGGCTTCTAATACATTAATTTGCCATCACTTCCACCCTTTGAAGCTCACATGAATTTTCTCTACCCTTTTGTGTGTGTCTTTTCCAATTCACGTCCTCTGAAATCTCCACTTCCATCCTGGGAGACTTTGATATGCCCATTGAATACCAGTTCCTTTCAATTGCCTTCAAATTCCTTGTGTGACCTCCTGCTTTGGTCATTTACAAAGAAGCAAGTGTATGACTCAACAGGAAAGCCCCTCTTGTGACTTGTTATTCTTGGCCTGTGTTCTCAGCTAATGTTTAGTTTCTCCAGCACCTTTCGTCTCCCTCAGTTCATCACGTGATAACCTCTCCTTTCCTTTTCTCTTGCCCTCATCAATTAGGCCAGTTCTAGAAATAGAAACATAAATTCCGGGTCACTTTACAACCTGACAATTAAAAACCGACAAACACGCGTTCTCAAAGACCTCCTACGTTTCTGTACACTTCATCATTCACAAATTCAGCCTTTTAGACATCAAAGCATCCAAGTGTCTTTCTTAAACTCCGTGTGGACTGTGGATCTAAAAAGTAAAAGGAAAGCAGCATAATGACAGAGTCTGATAATGAGGACATCTAAGTGGTTAATTACTATCCGGGATTTAAGAGGACTATGTTGTCTATACAAAAGTGGTGCTAAACGTTCCAAATTAAATTGCTCTTCTGAAAAAAGAGGAACTGTACAACCGTTTGTAACAGAATTCCCTCTGCATTTCTGTTAGAAATTGAGGCAAGGTGTCGCATAGAAATATCAGCATTCAGCAAGGAAAATTAACTGCGCAGAGATATCAGTGAGGATTGTCCAGCTTAAGGTGAACCTAAAATGACCCCCCCCCCCAAAAAAAAAATAAAAGTAAGTTTAACTTACCTGGGGCTTCTAATAGCACTCTGCAGATGCCCTGTGCCCACGCCAGGACAAGCTGATCTGATCCTTCACCCCCCCCCCATGAGGCAGTTTTGTTTTTGGGGACTGGCCAGGTGATGGCGACTGTGCGGCCCTGTCCCCGTACATCCTCGATCCTCCTCCCGTTGCTGGGAGCATTCTGTGCATGCGCAGTATAAGGTTTTCTTGTCGGTAGTGTGATTGAGTATGCTCGCGGCCAGGGCTATGCAGGCGCAGTGGCCATCAACTGGCCAGTTGTCAAAAACAAAACTGATTCGCTGTGGGGGACCGGAGGATCAGTTTGTTCTGGCAAGGCACAGAGCGGCTGCAGGGTCCTAGTAGAAGCCCCAGGTAAGTGAAACTCTCTTTTTTGGGGGGTCAGTTTAGGGTCTTTATAAGGGGTCCTCAAATAGGCATAATATCCGCCGAATTGACTATGATAAGCATGTTCCTAGCACATATACAGATGTGACTTAATGCAACGTTCCTATATGCTAAGCTTTATTTTGCAAATCCCCTCCCTCCCAATGGTGTATCTGGGTAAAATGGTGCCCGTGGCAAACACTGAAATTGCACCTTCCCCTCCCCCGTCAGAGCCTCCATCTCCTTTAATAACAGCATCCTTTCTCACCCTTACAGGCAGAACAACCCCTCCACACGATTAAAACACTGGCTGGTACACACAATGCAATTTTCAGATCAACGGGTCAATCGATAATTTCCAGCATTTCTGATCTGCTCCAGAACAAGAACAGGATCAGTTTTGTAACCCACCTATAATAATAATTTTGTCCAGTACTGATCTAAAAATGTATCCCGTTCTTCACCAGATTGGACATGCTGAAACTTATCAATCAACTCATCGATCTCACGAGAAAATTGCATTGTGTGTACCAGCCTTAGATGCACCCAGAGAAATATGACGCTAATGTATAGTATTTATTAGTTAAGAAAAGACATAAAGGCTGGGCCACGGAAGATAATGCATGGAGCATGGCAGAAGGTGACACAAACCTTGTTAAGAGAAAGGGTTACACATAAAGATACTTTGGCGAATTGGTGCTACTCCACCCATAGCACGAGCCATTCCTGCACCACTATAGGTATGCCACTGCCCCTCCCCTTTATAAAAATGTATCTTAGATACGCAGGATATTAATTGTAGACATTTAACCCTATTTGTAAAGAAGGGGTGTTCTGTTAACACTTTTGCCATTAGGTTGCCCCTTTAAGGTTACCTCATTTATAATGGAGCAATCTGACTATGGTGGTGATTAGTGCATTGATAACCTACAGTAATTGTATTATAGTGGCAAACCACAACTTGAATCGCTTGTATGGAGACTAACATCACATTTGCTGAACAGCAGTGCATGCCTCCCAACTTTCTTAGACGAGAAGGAGGGACACTTAAGCCACGCCCCTGCCACACCCCTAACCACGCCCCAGCACGCCCTATTCGCACATACCATAAAGATTTCATAAGTAAAATGTGCTCTTTTATAATTCAAACCACACTGGTCCTTTCTATCCTGGTTCCTTGTCCTTCAAATTAACATTTAAAAATAAGAAATATATCAATTTTAAAGGACATCCGAGGTGAAAATAAACTGATGAGAAAAACAACTGTATCCATCCTCAATCCCGTAAAATTGACTTTTTAGATATCCCACAGTTTTATATTATATTTAAATCTAGTTTTTACTGTTTCATTGTCTCTGCTCAATGACACCTTCATTTAAGTATGCTAGAGCTCAAATCTATGATTTATGACCCTTTTTTATCTCTTCCTGCTCCAGGAAGCCATTTACTGACAGGAAAGTATTTTATGGCTGTAATTACTGATCAGTGAGGGTTATGCTGTAGTCTGACCCGGTCCTGACCCGGACAAAAACTGTCACTTGTATACTTGATTTTTAACTCTTTCAGGCAGAGAAAGAAAAAAAGAAACACAGCCTAGTTATTTGTGTGCTTGGCACTATACATACACATGTCTATCTCATCATGTCACATGTCACCTCGGTTTTCCTTTAAGGATGGGAATAAAGTTTAGAGTCAGTTAAACACATTTTCAGTAGAAAAATACACATATTGACAGAGATCTGTACATAAGTCCTGAAAGAGGGACAAATGAGGAAGATAGAGGGACAGGGTTACCAAAAAAAGAGGGATAGTTGGGAGCTATGACAGTGAACTGCGGCCTAGTTAAGGCCAAAAAGCGGTGGCTTCGTGTAGTTTTGAGGTCCACAAGTGTTGAGTCTCTGACACAGTTCTATTACCACAAAACACGGATTTTTATTTTTTAACTGAGGACATAGATGTGGGTTTAAAAAGCAGGTCAATGTCCTTTCTGATTGTCTCCACATTGTTGGGAGGACCTGGCTTAAAGTGGGCCTGAACTCTTGCACAGGACAGAAGGAAAACAGAAATACACCCTGCATGTATTTAGAGAGTTTAGCCTGTCTAATTCCCCCTCATCTGTGACTAATCACAAGTTGTAATTTGATCACTCAGCTGTGTCAGCTGACTGCCACAGCAGAGCAGCTAATTTGTAAACACAAGATGTTAACAATATGTCTGCTTCCATGAAAGCAGGAACCAGACAGATTTGTTACAGGATTTGTACCATCTGTAACAAAGAAATGTTTTTCTTTAAAGGTTATTGCCTATCTGTTGCCCATTGCCTATCTTTTAGAGCAGAGAGGAAGTTCTGAGTTCCGGTCCACTTTAATGGGTGTGACTATGTTGCAACTCACTGCAGACCTCTCCTGACACGCAGGGCACTGGAGGCCACCAGGTAGTTGTGATGGCAAGAGAAGAATTATCTGCTCTGAATTCAAACAGAGGATTCATACTCTGCTCCATAAAAAACAGTGGTATTCTTCTTCGCTATCAAAAGAAGGGAACACTGTTAGGGAAGCTATCTAGTGGTCTGGTCCCTTTATAAACCTGATCAGCACATTTATTTGATGATCGACAGAAAAATGGTAATAAGTGCTCATCCCTTATAAAAGTGCTGATAATGTAAGCTGGTCATCACATTTATAAAAAAAATGGCAATTTGAGAAAATACCTTTATTTCCACAGAAGTAATAAACTTATTGATGCTTTTATAAAAAAAAACTAGAAAGCAACTAGGATATCCAACAGGAAAGGTAAAGCCTTCACAAAAGAAATCTGGAAGTAGGTCACTAAAGCTATGTACACATACTTGATGACACTCAGCTGAAGTGGCCAAGAATCTAGCTTGTGTACAGGAGTAGCTTGACATGGCATAAGGATCTGGAACTGGAATGGATTTTCAGCAGGATCAAAGCCTTGTTGACACCTGAGCCCATTGTTCCCCCAATAGAAGTTGCTCTGTCATGCGCTGCGTCATCACCCCTCCTCCTTCATCTATAGCAAAATTGTGTCACTCTTCTTCTACATCAACAGTAGATGTTTTGCAATGAAACCAAACCTGTAGCTAAAAAAAAAGTTAGATACATACCAAAGAAGACAAGACACAGACAAGACACAGAACATTTATATTGAGCTTTTCTCCTGGCGGAGTCTTTAGGGCTGCAGCCACTTATTGCACTCTCCATGGGCAACCAAGATTATTAGGAAGCCTTGCTCAAAGACTCCTAGCTACTGGCTTGAAGCAGAGGGAAGCCGCTGGATAGCATGTTTCAGCACTATAGAGAGGAGGGAAGAGGAAAAGACTGATATGATTCCAGAATTTGAACTGTCCCTTCAGGCGAAGGACATGTATGGACTATGACAGTGGTGACTGATCATCCAAATAAATGGCTACTCTGAGGAAGGGGGAGGGGGGGATTTACAGCAGATCTGCAGTTAAGAGTGGCACGGTTTATTTTAAACATTCAATCATGTGCACAGAGGTTTTATACATTAAACATTTCAATGTACTTGGCTAGATAAATGTATTTTCTCTTTAACGTATTTGACCTTTAGTAACCCACCCCAAGTGTCTTTCTAGACAGAACTACAACCCCCAGTCCTCCACAGCTGTGCTCTCTCACTGGCTGGGCGTTGCTCACTCAGTGCTGCCTTATGGCACACACACCAGACCAGGCCACACAGACCGCCTTCACCCACACAGCCTGTACCTCACTTGGCTGCAAGGATGGCGTTCTACCCCGCCTACACATACACATTAAGGAGGCACTCTGCTGCTATAGCTTTGCTTCACTATGTTTTCTTACTTTTAGCTATTTAGAGGTCTTCTTCAGCTTTTGTTTCCTTTAGTACTACGATTGATGTGCTGGAAGTAAAATGTACATTATTAATGTGACACAGTACATGATTTGTGGTGTTCTAGACATTAATATGGTACTATAAAATAAATGGTTGGAGTCTCCTAGATATGATCATTCTTGTGGCCATGTAATGTGTTTTTAAATGCGTTGCATACATCCACATTTTTACATGTCATGACAGGGTGGTCGTACTGACACAAGTATGGATCACAAGACTTTAAAAGTTAAATGATAATTTAGTGTGTTTATAACTCTGGCTAGGAATTTTGGCTTGGGCTGGTATCTGGCAGGCCTGTGTGTATTTTGGGTCTAAAGGTTTTTACGAAGTTTGGGAAAATGTACTTCTGAATAAAAGTAGTATTTTCATTTCACGGCTTAGAGGTCTATGTTTGATTTAAAGGGGTTTTCCAAGGCTGGGACTTTCACTTCTGCTTCGAGGGCTCCCGGCTTCCACAGCCCCCTTCCAGTCAACAAATACCGCCTTGTACTTTCGCTGCACACAATAGCGGTTATTTACTAATGTCAAAGTGAGTGCAGTACATTGACGTTGTGCTTCTATTAAACTTTAGATTTTGAGCTGGGTGATTAAAGGGGGATTCTACTTTGGATGAAAAAATGTAATGCTAACAGCACTATAGATTGCATGGATTAACTGCAAACATTGTTTCAGCTCGACTAATCAGGTTTTATATGCAAATAAAATACACAGTGCCTTTAACCACTTGCCGACCGCACGCTTATACCGTGCGTCGGCAAAGTGGCAGCTGCAGGACCAGCGACGCAGTACTGCGTCGCCAGCTGCAGGCTAATTAATCAGGAAGCAGCCGCTCGCGCGAGCGGCTGCTTCCTGTCAATTCACGGCGGGGGGCTCCGTGAATAGCCTGCGGGCCGCCGATGGCGGCTCGCAGGCTAAATGTAAACACAAGCGGAAATAATCCGCTTTGTTTACATTTGTACGGCGCTGCTGCGCAGCAGCGCCGTAAGGCAGATCGGCGATCCCCGGCCAATCAGCGGCCGGGGATCGCCTCCATGTGACAGGGGACGTCCTGTCACTGGCTGCACAGGACGGATAGCGTCCTGTGCAGCCTCGATCGCCGGGGGGGGCAGCAGGTAGGAGAGGGAGGGGGGAATTTCGCCGCGGAGGGGGGCTTTGAGGTGCCCCCCCCCCGCATCACCCAGCAGGCAGAAGAGATCAGACCCCCCCTGCACATCATCCCCATAGGGGGGAAAAAGGGGGGGCAATCTGATCTCTCTGCCTGCTACCTGATCTGTGCTGGGGGCTGCAGAGCCCACCCAGCACAGATCAGTAAAAACAGCGCTGGTCCTTAAGGGGGGGTAAAGGGTGGGTCATCAAGTGGTTAAAGGGAATCCGAGGCAAACCTGGGTTAAAAAAAGACTTAATTACGTAAAGTAATGGGAAGCTTTTGGATGCCGTAGAGGCTTTATGTGTCCTCCTCAACGCTGTTGACGTCTTCCGGAAGTTCAAGGTCGCGTTCCTTTTCAGGCATGAGCGCGGCCATGCTGCAAGGCGCCTGTGTGATGTAATGCAGTAGATAGACACTAGAGGCCTCTAGTGGTCACAGCACCCCTAGTGTCTGTTCCAAGTTTTACATCACACACACTTACAGTGATCTAAATGGTGCGCACTACAGTGATGTACTAACTGTAGCAGCAGCTTGAGGTGAGCCTCCTGTTGGATGCACAAAAAAAAGTATTGTTCTCATTAATCTCAGTAATCCTCATAAACTTGCACTGTTGCAACACATGAATCCTCAGACTTCTTGTATGCTCTGACCTTCAGTAGAAATAATCCTCCACCACACCCAATCTGATGAAACTCACAGGATGGGAAGACCACCAGGGTTTAATAGCATGTTGGGGATATTTCCAGTTCACCCTTGACTATAACCGACCAGACTAATCCAGATACCACATTAATCTCATGCACATTCAATTTAGCACGATATCCTGCCTCTGCTCATCCACCGATGACATATTTCATCCGCATCATGACATCCTCCAATGTGACAGATTTCCATGGGGGGGGGATGAGGAAGGGTGGCTCTGGATTGGGAGAATGGAGGGAGTGTATGGGTAGGGGTGGGAGTATGTTAATTTACAGAGGGCGTGTGTAGTGGCATATGGAGGGTTTTGATATGTTTTTGATATGCTGTTAGTGCTGTGGCATTAAGCGCCTTGTCTGCTGATTGTAGGCACTGCTATTTGGCCTGAGGAAGTGGGTATGCACCCACAAAACGTGTTGCTTGTGCAATAAAATTCTATTAATACGTGGATTTGTCTTCATTAAGGTAAGCCACGTCACTTTTTTCATTTTATTTGTTTTTAATGTATTTTATCTTCTCTGGGCACCTCTTTACCCTTTATCATATAGAGGGTGGGGTCACACGGCACTTGCAATGTGAATGGATGTTCAGAATGGTTATAATGGTATAACCAGATATAACTTGGGAGAGGTGGCCCCCACCAGCCACCTTGGCCAAAAACCATCTAGCATGTGTACAAGGTTTAACTTTCCCACAGAGGATTTCAAAATACATCAATCATTGTCTTATGTTACTATTCCTATTCTAAGGCCTAAGTTTTTGGGGAAAAAATTTACATGTCTAATCTGTATGTTTTTCGTATATGGAAAGGAACTGGAGAACCCAGGAGAAACCCACCCAAACATGGGAAAAACAGGGAAACTCCACGTAGATAATGTTCTGGCCCGGATTTGAACTGGGGACCTTAGAACTGCAACTTATATAGGCTCCACCCCTGTACGAGAATAAACCTGGGTTCTTACCACTTGCACAGTTACTCTTCTTCATTTATCTTAGCTATTGATTGGTGTTTGGGTCACCTCCCATCATGACAGCTAGAGAAAGACAAAGTATGACTGGTTACACTAAGTAAAAACAAGCAATACTTATTTCAAACAATTGAATAAGACTACGTTATCATATTATTTTATCAATCTGTATAGCGTTGACCCCAAGTTTTTTTTATATCACCTAACAATGCAAGAATGCGTCTTCCCTATGTGAGTGGTGACATTCTGGAATTCTCAGTCCTTACACAGGATGTGGTGGATGCAAATCTATTAAATTAATTTAAAATAGTTTAAAAATAGCTCGGATGCCTTTCCTATGACATACATGTCGATGTCGCCGGTAGAAGACAAGCCGGCAGACAGTTGCAAGTGTAGCTCAGAATTCTGGGAATGCTGAACTTAGCAGCCCCCATTTTTTTTCAGGCCCCGCTAATAACTATGTAACGCAAAACTCAATAAAGATTATAATTCCACAAGAGCACCTTTGGTAATGAGCAGATGTGGTGTTGAGTGTCGACACATTTGTCAATGATAATAGAAAAGGGATGTGATGTGAAGGTGTAAAATTGAACCGTTCTGTGCTGTTAGCCGGAGATGGTTCTGATAAAGGGAAAAAAAGCACAGATGTGCACTTAGCCCTTAACGGGGAAGAGGCTGGAATAGGCTTGCAGACTTTGGACAGACAGGGGCTGTTTTTAGAGATTACACGATGAGAAAGGCATTTTGTACACATTAAAAGTATGCTGGTCACAATGCCAGCAGAGGAGAGAAGAAAGAATTAATAACCTTGTACAACATAAGTTTCCAGTTAAAAACATTGTTTTCTTTACAGTAAAAGAGAAGGAAATAAATGTCAGTGTCTCGTTTTAGAGTAGCGGTGGCACTTTGCCGACACTCTGAGAATTGGCCTAGGGATATAATGATTTTCACCATCCACAAGAGACGTCTCCAGAATGCTTGGAACAAGCCCACTCTTATTAGAGTAATAATGGTGGAAATGAATTGTACAGAGAGCACGATCTAATGTGCTGGGCGAGGGAGAGATCAAACATAAAGTTTATAGGTTGGTATTAATTTATACGCTAGTACTGATTTCCTCTGTTTGTATAGCACTTAAAGGCTATCCAAGCTAAAAGAACAGAGTTAAATAGAGTGCTGCACATATATTGATCCGCAATGGTCTCCAGTCCAGGACTGCGTCCTCCGTTCCCCCTGCAAACTTCTGTTTCTCCGCAATTTGGCTCATACTAGGCCCCAACAACTTGTGATCGGGACCTTTGAATTGGATATACTAGCTTTCGCACATGCGCAATTGGATCTTGAACGCCGGTCTGGCCACTTTCCTGGTGGCTTCCTCATCATGGCGTGTACACTCACAGCACTATCAGTAGTGCATGTGAAGATGGTAGGGTGGCCAGAGCAGTGGCCAGGATCCAACTGCGCATGTGCAAAAGCTAGTATATCTGGTTCAAAGGTAGAGATGGTCAATCACATGCAAATAAGTTCTACCTGTTTTCAAATTTAAATTTCATGTAAATTGTATGGAGCTTGAAGTTGGACCAATCATTATAACTTCCTGTCAGTTTTGATTGGTCCGTGTTCAAGCTGCATACAATTTACAGGATTTGTGAATGCAAGTAAAACTCATCTGCATCGCATTGATCACCTCTTTTCAAAGGTGGCCAGGGCCTAGTTTCAGCTGACATGTGAAGGGATGCAGCAATGAAGGGAGTTTGCATATTTACTGTTAGATGACGTAGATGTACGGCACTGATCTGCTCATTTAAAGAGACACTGAAGCGAAAAAAAAATATGATATAGTGAATTGGTTGTGTACTATGAATAATTACTAGAAGATTAGCAGCAAAGAAAATATTCTCATACTTTTATTTTCAGGTATATAGTGTTTTTTCTAACATTGCATCATTCTATAATATGTGCAGATTACACAACACTCTGCATTCAAAATGAGTCTTTCAGAGCAGTCTGTGAAGTAATGACCTCTCCTCTAGCAGAGAAAAAGTAAACAGTTTACTTACAGTTGAGATAATAAAAGTCAGATAACAGCCCTCTCCACGACTAACTTAGTCGTAGAGCTTAATGGCTTGTTTGCATAGAGATAACAACTGGAGTTTCTCAACTCTTCCTGTACTGGAAACAATTAGACTGATGTATCTGATCTTAATGTTTTATTTCTTAGCTGTACTACACATACAAATCATAATATCATAATTTTTTTTCCGCTTCAGTGTCTCTTTAAGGCAATTCATGGAATTGGAATAATTTTTGGGCAGCAGATTCCTTCAGGCAGCAAATGGCCAGCAGACTAAAAATACCATGTGAATTGGGTTACTTATGAAACTGGAGGCCCCAGAGAAAACATTCTGTGGAATACTCCTCTACATCCAGACCAAGAGGCCGACCAGAAGACACAGCCACATTTCATGATAGCACCAAACACTGGACTGGGAAGAGCTGTAGAATGTGCTAAAGCACGATGCACTGAAACATTATTCTATTTAACTCCAACAACCAAACAATAACAGAATACTACATTTGTTTTGGGGGGTTACAGGGTACTAGGAATGGGTTGATTCTCTTTTTGGGGACAATGTTTCATAGATATACAGTAGATAGTGGTATGTAAATAACACTGGAAACGTGTTCTCTGTTAAAAGCCATTGGCCCATATGCAATTTTCTTCTGGGAGATAATTTTTCATCTTCTATTTAAAATAACATTTTAGCACTTTGCAACTGAAAAAGTACCAAACAGTAAGTGAAAAAGTACTATCAAAGTTATTTTGAGTATACTCTTGATTGCTGTGGTTTTAAAGGGCATTTTATTGCCAATTTTTAAAAAAAATCACCAAGGAGAAAACGAAGGAGAAAGAGTTAATTGCATATGGGCCATTGTCTCTTGAAAAAGGAGTGTTTATTTTTTTAAAATTACAATAACATTAGTTTTTTTTGTTTTTTGTTTAAAAGAAAGTTGGCATTTTAGACCAGTTGAGACAGCTAAGGAGAGTTAACTCATGAGACAAGTCAAATAAGAAGAGTAAATTAATAAAATAAGGCAAGATATGGTAATTAATGTGATATGACCAATAACATTTATATTTCACTTTTCTCCTGGCGGACTCATAGGGCCACCGTGTATGCTGGACATACACGACTCGATATTGCAACTTGATTCCGTGCCCGATCGTTTTGCCTGCTCGAATCTGCAGGCGATTCTCTTATCTTCCGCTCGTTTTTCTTATCTTTTCACATTGTCCTCCATGCAGGATCGAGCAGTGAAATGATCGGGCCGTTGATCGGACATGTCGGAAATTATCTATCGAGCCATCTAAATGGCTCAGAATCTAACCGTGTATTCCCAGCATTCGGGAGCCCAAGTTTTCCTTGCTGAATAGGTGTTCACTTCCTGAACAGGAAGAGCGGAGATTTGAACCGGTCTCCTGTGTCAGAGCCAGAGCCCTTAACCGGTACACTATCTAGCCACTGCTGGACAATCAGTCAGGGATCAGGGGTCCCTGAGGGATCAGGTTCCGATCACCAATGGGCAACATCCACCACAGGTGTGTACACCTATACTTCATAAGATAAGAGAGCTAAGGAGAGTTAATTAATGAGATAAGACTCATAAGGAGAGGTAATTCATATAAGACAGCGGAGAAGAGTTGGCCCATAATTAAGACAAATATGAGATAATTCATAAGATGAGACAGAGAAGTCATGATGATTCATTTGATAAGACAGCTAAGGAAAGTTAATTCATGAGATAAAACTCATAAGGAGAGGTAATTCATAAGATAAAACAGTTAGGAAGAGGTAATTCATATGGTCAGGAAGCTAAGGAGAGTTAATCATATTTTTTGGACCATAAGACACACTTTTTCTCCCTCAAAGAGCGGGGTAAAGGTCAGTGGGTCTGATCCAATTCACTTTTTCTCCTAAGGTTTCACATAGCAGATAATTTTTCACCTACTGTTTAAAATAACTGTCATTTGGGCCAATGGCTGCACCAGTTCAGTAGCAGTGACCTATCAGAAAAACTTTGCTATGGTCCTGCCTGCAAGACGATCAGTGATGTTGCCCAAGGGATTGGGTCCCGATGCCCAAAAGTCAACATCCATCACAGGTGTATACCCACCTTAAGACATATTAGTAGAGATACTTCATAAGTTAAGACAGATAAGAAGAGTTAATCCATGAGATAAGACAAATAAGAAGAAATGATTCATAAGTTATATAAGTGGAGACACTTCATAAGATAAGGCAGATAAGGAGAGTTAATTCATGAGATAAGACAAATAAGAAGATATACATCATAAGATAAGACAGATAAGGGGAGATAATTCATGAAATAAGTTTTATAAAGGTTCATACACACCTACCAACTATCTGTCCAACTATCTGCCAAACCTTCCTGCTAAGCCCCATTCACACGCTCAACAGCGGTCTTTTATGCAGCACAATTGTGAAACAGCTTTTTGAAACAACTAAAAAAAGTATTTTGCTATTGTTCAAAAAGCTGAGAAGACTGATAAGAAGTCAATCCAACAGTTGTATTCACTTCTTATCAGTCTTATCAGCTGTTTGAACAATAGCAAAATTCTTTTTTTAGGTGTTTCAACTTGTTTCACAACAAAAGTTCTATGGGGCTTAACAGACACGTTTGGTAGATAGTTGGACAGATAGTTGGTAGGTGTGTATGAACCATAAATCATCCTCATACTGTGATAAATATAGATGGTCAATGAAAGGCTAATAATTCCATCTTACATGTAAATATACTGCAAACAGTATGCAGGTTGAAACTGGCCTAATCAAAAATGACATGAAATGCACCTGATTGGCCCATTTCCAAGCTGGATACATTTTACCCTAAATTTGCATGTAAGCTAAATTTATTTGCATCTCACTGACCATCTTTAGTAATGAGCACATCTGGTATTTCGAGTTGCAGGTATTAAAACATTTACTTCAAATATGTAATTAATAAAAATTTGCTTCAGCATTATAATGCTTGCAATCACTAGTGACAGCAATCACCTGCTACTCCTATCCCTCGTGATCACCTGTCACTCCGAGCACTAGCTATAACCTATTACTCTGATCACTAGTGATAACCTATTACTCTGATTACTAGAGATCACCTTCTTATACTTTTTTTTAGCTGTTTCAACTTGTTTCACATCAAAAGTTGTTAAATAATTATGCTGCATAATATTGGGCATACATGGCTTGATTTTCCCGCTCGATTCCACGCCCGATCGTTTTCCACGCTTGATTCTGCAGGCGATTCTCTTGTCTTCCGCTCGATTCTCTTATCTTTTCCCATTGTCCTCTGTGCAGAATCGAGCGCAGAAACGATCAGGCCGGAGATCGGACATGTCAGAAATTATCTACCGAGCCATCTAAATGGCTCAGAATCGAGCCGTGTATTCCCAGCATTAAAGACCGCTGTTGAGCATGTGTATGGGGCTTTACTCCTAGCAACAGTGATCACCTTCACCTGCGATTCTTGACAATAATGATCACCTGCTACTCCTGACAATAGTGATCACTAGAGATGGCCCGAACCTCCGATTTTCAGTTCGCGAACCGCGACCGTGAATTTCCGCAAAAATTTGTTTCACGCGAACTTCCGCGAACCGCAATAGACTTCAATGGGGAGGCGAACTTTGAAAACTAGAAACACTTATGCTGGCCACAAAAATGATGGAAAAGATGTTTCAAGGAGTCTAACACCTGAGTTTTTGCAGGGAGTGTATTTGTGTGGGTCTCGGGTGCTCCCTTCACAATGGAGAGGGTTAACCTTGACCTATAGGAAAGGTGAGAACGGGAGCCCTTATGGTGCAGTATTGTTAGTAGAAATTGGAAGTGTAAATTTGTGAATAAGATATACTCACAAAGGACGGTTGCAGTTCTGCAACCACCGTAAATGCCTGCGGAAAGATAACCGTCTCTCGGTATCCCGGACCCTCTGGATCTGGGTGGTCACTCTCCTCCTTTAGTCCTATTTCCTGGTAGATAATCTCGCCCAGGGATAGGGATGACACCTCAAAGCGGTGTGGAGTATACAAGTGAAGCACGTTGGTGGAGGCGCCCAAAAGTATGTTATAGCAACAGCTAGATAATTTTACTCATAAAATTGGATAAAAATAAAAATAAGTAAATAAAAATATATATGGTATGATGAGGAGGACTATGCGCCCGAGCTCCGCACGGCTATTGTTGAGGTTATCTGTTTTATTGACCTGAGGAAGCGGGCTGAGTCCCGTGAAACGCTTTGTCTACAGTATAACCGTTATTTGAATAAAGACTCCTTTTTCTACCCACGGGAGTCTTCTTTGGAGGTAAGAGACCTCCTCATCATACCATATATATTTTTATTTACTTATTTTTATTTTTATCCAGTTTTATGAGTAAAATTATCTAGCTGTTGCTATAACATACTTTTGGGCGCCTCCACCAACGTGCTTCACTTGTTTTTGCAGGGAGGAGTGGGATAGACCCCAAAAGTCCCGGGGAAAAATCTGGATTTGACGCAAAGCAGCGTTTTAAGGGCAGAAATCACATTGAATGCTAAATTGCAGGCCTAAAGTGCTCTAAAACATCTTGCATGTGTATAAATCAATCAGGGATTGTAATTAGAGTACTGCTTCACACTGACACACCAAACTCATTGTGTAACGCACCGCAAACAGCTGTTTGTGTTGTGACAGCCATGCTGGACTGGTGCGCACGATGGCGAGAGTGCAGGCGATAGCGGTTTTCAAGGCCATATGGTCGCCGGGCTGAGGTAGCTCAATTACAGAACAACAGTGACTGTCCAGCTGATCAAATTTGGTCTGTCCACAATGAAGCAACGACCTTATTATCCTGGGTGTACCTCCCCCTCCCAAGACACTCATATCGCCGTCGGTCATTGCTTCATTGTGATACGCAAGCCCCTTCACCGCGGCAAGGTAATGATCACCAAGAGGAATTGGCACATGTACATGCCTTTTGTTTTGTTGTTGCAGCTGCAGTGCAGCCAGAAAAATTAGGCATGCATGTACATGCACCAGAAAAAGTAGTATAGTGGCCGCTGCTAGCAGCAGCCTTAAAAATTCAGGAATCCACCTGGAGTCCTGGACCCTGTTGGTGGTGGCGGAGAAGGCAGTCAAGCGGCCTGCGGGCAGAGGTGCTGTGTGGGGAGCGACTTAGTCTTGGGGCAGGCAGTCACACAGCGTGCAGGCAGAGATGCTGTGTGTGGGGACTGACTTAGTCTTGGGGCGGGCAGTAGCCCTCCGGGATCCATGTCTCATTCATTTTGATAAAGGTGAGGTACTGAACACTTTTGTGACTTAGGCGACTTCTCTTCTCAGTGACAATGCCTCCACCTCCAGCTGTGCTGAAGGTCCTTTCTGACAGGACGCTTGAGGCAGGGCAAGACAGAAGTTGGATGGCAAATTGGGACAGCTCTGGCCACAGGTCAAGCCTGCGCACCCAGTAGTGCAAGGGTTCATCACTGCTCACAGTGTCTACATCCACACTTAAGGCCAGGTAGTCGGCTACCTGCCGGTCCAGGCATTCGTGGAGGGTGGACCGGAAGGGCTAAGGCGAGGCTTTGGACTAAAGAATGTCCGCATGTCCGACATCACCATGAGATCCCTGGAGAATCCTGTCCTTGCCTGCATGGACATAGGAAAAGGATTACTGGCAGTGGTACCTTTATTGCGTTGTGCTGTGACATCACCCTAAAACGCATTGTAAAGCATAGTTGCCAGCTTGTTCTGCAAGTGCTGCATCCTTTCTGCATTCTGGTGATTTGGAAACATGTCTGCCACTTTTTGCCTATAACAAGGGTCTAGTAGCGTGGCCACCCAGTAATTGTCATTCCCCTTGAGTTTTTTTATACGGGGGTCCCTCAACAGGCTGGACAGCATGAAAGACGCCATCTGCACCAAGTTGGATCCAGATGTACTATCCATCTCCTCTTGCTCTTTCTCAGTGACGTCAGGTAAGTCCTCCTCCTCCCCTTTCCTCATCATCCGAGTCTGAATTCTCTTCCCCACACGACTCTTCCTCCTCCTCCCCTCTGTGCTGCCACAGGTATTGAGGAAACATCTGGTTCTGATGAGAATTGATCCCACAACACTTTCTCCCGTAACTGTTCCTGTTCCCACTCCTCCACAGCTTGATCCACCACTCTACGCACGGCACGCTCCAGGAAGTAAGCGTACTGGATCAAGTCGCTGATGGTGCCTTCATTGCGACTCACCAGGTTGGTCACCTCCTCAAACGGCCGCATGAGCCTGCATGCATTTCGCATGAGTGTCCAGTTGTTGGGCCAGAACATCCCCATCTCCCCAGACTGTGTCCTTCTACTGTAGTTGTAGAGGTACTGGGTGACCGCTTTCTCCTGTTCTAGCAGGCGAGAGAACATGAGGGTCGAATTCCAGCAAGTCGCACCTATCACACACAGACAGGTACCGGACAGGCACAGTGACACTGCGTGCGCTCACGTAGGTAGGTGTGTGCACTGTGAACAACAGGTAGGTATATGCAGTGATGGGTATTACAATGTGCACCTGGCACAGTAGTAATTATACCACCAAGGGGCCAAAGGCCAGCTGCGACTGACTGACAGAGCTGTATATAATGCAAGTGGGCCACACATACACACACAAAAAATAGATCACAAGAACAAGATTAGCTCTCAAAAGAGCTGTGGAGGGGTGCTTTTTTTAGCAATAAGAATCAGCAAGGAGCAAGCTAAGAAGCCTACAAGAGCCTAACTAAGCTTTCCCTATAGCTCTCTCTGCACAGCAGCTCTCCCTTCTCTAATTACTGCAGGCACACGAGTGAATGAAAAGCCTGACGCTGCCTGCCTTTTGTAAGGGGGGTGGGGCTCCAGGAGGGAGTGTAGCCTGATTGGCTACAATGTGCCTGCTGACTGTGATGTAGAGGGTCAAAGTTGAGCCTCATGATGCACTATGGGGGCGAACCGAACGCCACGGCGGTGCTCACGCAATCAGATAAGCTCATGTTCAATTTCATTTGGTACGCAGTATATATGCTGCTTTTAGAATAAATTTAAAAGGTTTTTATACTATGCAAGGTCCGTTCTCTATTTTTAAGGTTTATTTTTAAGGACTGCTGCCCAGGTGTCTTTGAGGGCTGGTGAGTGTAACCCTGGTAGAGGCCCCCTTTTTTTCACCACCTCCTAAGTGATCACCGGGTGTTTTAACCTTCCTGGCGGTAACCCCGAACGTAGTTCGGGGTAAGCCGCGCAGGAGGTTTTCTCCGGCCCTGCTGGGCCGATTTTCTTAATTTTTTTTTTGCTGGACGCAGCTAGTACTTTGCTAGCTGCGCCAGCACACTGATCGCCGCCGGCCTGCGCCCGATCGCCGCTATCCGTTGCGGCGTGCGGGCCCCCCCCAGACCCCGTGCGCTGCCTGGCCAATCAGTGCCAGGCAGCGGCGAGGGGTGGATCGGGACTCCCAATGACGTCACGACGTCGGTGACGTCATCCCGCCCCGTCGCCATGGCGACGGGGGAAGCCCTCCAGGAAATCCCGTTCTTTGAACGGGATTTCCTGATCGGAGATCGCTCGCTACATGATTTAAAAAAAAAAAAAAAAACTGCCGCGCTCCCTCCTGGCGGATTTTTTCATACCGCCAGGAGGGTTAAATACAAGCAATGTTGCTCTATGTAAAGTTATTTTTGCAGGGTCAAATCCACATCTTCACACAGAGGATAAAGAGGATTTGTGGATCGTGATCGCGGCTCTGTTTGTGGACTATAATAGTGATCACCTGCTACTCCTTGCAATAGTGATCACCTGTTCCTCCTGACATTAGTGATAACCTGCTACTCCTAGAAACAGTGATCACCTGCTACTCTTGGTCACATAAAAGTAGGGCTGGCTATGCAAATAAAAGCAGAGTCACAGCTTCTGGCATAACAATAAAGGGCATAGGGGAGGGGGGCTCTTCTTCGCTCCTGTCTCTCAATCCCAGGGTTCCACTCTTGTTCAGTTTTATAACTGCAGATCAGTGCAGGAAGCAGTGTATGATACGTAGTCCAGCAGTGGGTCAGGCCCCTCTCTGGTAGCTGGACAAGACACAGGTCAAAACATATAAAGACTACATAATAATTCTATGGGGGGGGGGGGAGACAAAGGCTGCCTAATACTGATTAGGTATCAGCTTCCTCCCTGATGGACAGGAAGTATGTCACTGGGAGTCCTGTCAGTCCCCACATGTGCGCTGCAACGCACCTTGCTCTGTCTTTTACACTACCTGCGTTGCCTGTAGACTTCCATTACAACAAGCACCATGCGTTAAGCCTGCTGCTTGCGGTAACACACTGCAAGCTGAGCATCGGGATTGTGTAGGATTGGATACTTCCTGCATATTGCGTCAGAACACCATAAGTGTGATTGGCCCCATTCACTTGCATTGCTGTTGCGTCTCGCTGCAGTAAAACAGTGTAACACAACAGGCACTTGAAATGCAAGTGTAAAATGGACCTAAAGGTCTGTGATGTAAAGTAAAGTCTATGTCTGACTCCTCTTACTGATGGTGATCGCACAAAAAAGTCTCGCCTTGCGGGAACAGTCATACCCTATGGCTAGCTATGTATTCTTACTGTTTATACTGTTTTACTCATTAGAACTATCTCACAGCATTTTTTTTTCCTTGCAACTCAAGCTCTACCGATCTATAAGGGGCAAAGACGCTTTTCACACACGTAGTTAAAAAATAAAAGCAGCGCTGTACTTTTTGGGAAATGAGCTGGGCATATAATAATAAAGCGCTCTTAAATCTGTTAACACATCATTTCTGAACACAATTAAGTCAAGATGAAAATTTGTTATTAGCTGCACTGTTTCCGTCCAAAACCCAACGATCCCAGGAGCCTGAGAACTCAGCAGCTTGCAGACAGTCTATGTGCAGCCAACAGTGTAACAGCAATTCTTCACAAGAACTCCCTCGGGGGCTAGTATGGCAGAAAGTGACTCTCACAGCAAGTAGCAGCTTTCGTAAAAAGAGAAGAAAGTGATTGAATTGTGCCAGTAAGAAAAATTACATAAGCATCAGCGTACGGTAAAGCTGAGTAAGGACAAGAGACAATTAAAAAACTGGCCAATACAAGTCAGAGTCAGAACAAGCATTGGCTTCCTGTCCTTTCCTTATACTGCAGTTCATAGCTAGGAGAGTGTTCCAGCCAACCCATGACCTGTCGCTTAGTGGCTCTCTGGTGTGTTTACTTATTACACCAGAGAGGGAACTACACAGTGTTTTCAGACTGAGACTGTGCAGTGGAATGTGTCATACACGCTCCTCACCTCACCAGACTTCTTTATGATGTCACAAGGTGTAATCAGAGACTGTACGACTTTACTACGAGCATCAAAGTAGCTGCGGAGGAAACTGTTCTCTTTGCCCAACATGCTGAGTAAGAATGAGCTGGAATCCATAGGCAACCACATAAAGACATTTGGGGGTTAGTGGGAAAACTAATGAGGTTAACAGTAGAAAGTTTGGATATTCTTCACTGGGCAAAGCCTATAAAATAGCCGATGCAAAATGCCAATGACTGTCTGTCCCTTTACATCACATAGTCACATAGTTATTATTGTAGGTAAAAAAATCATACAGTGATCACACACTGCCTAAACCAGAAACGGGGAATACGCGTCATTACTCCGATCACTCAAAGTCATACTCATAGGACAAAATAATATTTTAATTTCCCATTTATGTTAATGACATCATTACTTGGCAGACACTTTTTTTTTCTGATAAAAATTCAATATTGCTCAGTCGCCGGTGTAAACTTTTCCTTGTTTAATTTGCAATTATGTTTGCGGTGACTAGTGGTGATGAACACATTTTTAAAGGTCCTCTTCAGTCAGCGAGGACAGATTTGCAATGAAGGTGAAAACTCCAGTTCTACTGAATTAAAATAACCTTTCCATTAAACTGGCCACACGCCATACCATTTTTTTTCCGATTTTTTTTCCGATTCAAGAATTACGATCAATTTTTTCCAGTTTATTGTAACTTTTGAAACATCTGGTCAATATATCACGTGTGTTCAGTTTTCCACAATTACAAAAAATATGATTAGGGATGCTTATTCGGATTCCAAGGAAATTAAATTTCCACATTTCTGATTGATTTTTTTTGTCATTCTTTGTATTGTCCGATGCAAAAAAATAACAAATAAAATACTCTTCAGAAATTGGAAAATCGGAAAAATGCAAAATCAGAACTCGAATAAATAGAAATCGGTAAAATGGAAAATAGGAAATTGGAAAACAAAAAATTTGAAATTTGTGTTGTCAGAAATTTCCATGGAATTGGAAACGGGCATTTCCGACCATCCCTAAACACAATCGCAAAAAAATTGCTTAGGTCTATTAACCTCCTTAGCGGTATGGACGAGCTCAGCTCGTCCATTACCGCTGGAGGGCGCCGCTCAGGCCCTGCTGGGACGATTTTCATAATTTTTTTTAATACACGCAGCTAGCACTTTTCTAGCTGCATGTGTACCTCGATCACCGTCGCCCGCCGTCGATGTGCCGCAATCCGCCGTGTTAGAGGGGCCCCCCCACCCAGACCCCGTGCGCAGCCTGGCCAATCAGTGCCAGGCAGCGCTGTGGGGTGGATCGGAACTCCGGATGACATCACGACGTTTAGAACGGGATTTCCTTATGAGAAGACGATGCGGCAGCGATCGGAGGGGACGGGAGGACGCCGCGGGGAGGGGGGAATCATGTAGCTAGCGCTAGGCTAGCTACATGATAGAAAAAAAAAAAATCTAAAAAATAGTGCTGCGCATCCACCCTGGCGCATTCAATAGAACACCAGGTGGTTAATTAAGAAATGTAAAATCTATCCTGCACCATTACATTTTCTGAAAAAAAATGGTCTGAATATTCCACCGCTCTCAATTTTACATTGAAATAAAAATCTAAATTCGCTCTCTATTGAAAAAAAAAAGGCAAATTTGCTAGTCCTAAATGCCTACCGTATCAGTTATTTGCACTATTTTGGAAATGTAACTGTATCATTTGTGGTACATGGCAATTCCAAATAGTTAGGCTATTTATGTCTGAGATCTGATTTTTTTTTCTGCTTCTCTGTCATTTATCATAATTTGTTTCTTTCAATAAAACAAATAAAAAAAGAAATTTGAACATATTTCTTGTTTAAAAAATATAAATCAATAAAACCAGTGTACAGCACAACTGATCTTTTTTATTGAAAAACGGGGAAAAAATATTTTTTATTGTATTGTGTGTGGCCACCTTTACAAGTATGCTCAACGGATTTTAAAGTATAAGTGACATACGTATTCCCTTTTAAACAATACCAGTTGTCTGCCAGTCCTGCTTATCTATTTGGCTGCAGTAGTGTCTGAATCGCAATCAAAGAAAACAAGGCAACATTTATATTGTGCTTTTCTCCTGGTGGACTCAAAGTGCCAGAGCTGCAGCCACTAGGGCGCACTGAGTAGGCAGTAGCAGTGTTAGGGAGTTTAGCCCAAGGACTCCTTACTGAATAGGTGCTGGCTTAAGCTGAATACTCACCTGATGATGCAGGAAGATGGATCTCAGTGACGTCCCCCGACGATGAGCGTTTCCTGATCCATCTTCCTGCCAGCAGGTACATGATGCGACGTCACACGACAGGCATGAATGGGAAGTCAAGTGATCATGGTACTTTGTGCAGAGCTGTCAGTGATCTTATCCGATCCGGTGTGTATTGCCAAACATCGTTCATGTAATCACGTGTAGGTATCCATGCCATGAGAGCATGGAAACAATCGCTCATAGCTCAAAAAATTACCGGTTGTTGGAAAAATTGTCCTGGAAATCGCGGAGTGGAGAAACATGTGATCAGTTTGATCAGCTGATAGATTTGTAAGGTTCTGATTTGCTGGTCCTGATCATGAGTTAAACCAGGAAGTCATCACAGCCAATCAGGACCTTACAAATCTATCAGCTGATCAAACTGATCACATGCTTCTCCATGAGTTCTCCTAATCAGGGCCATCCCTAGTGGGTACGGGCCTTTACAGAACAGGAAGAGCCGAGATGTGAGAAGAGACGGGTGGTGTTAGGTGTAGGGTTAACAGTAGGGCTGGTTTTATAAGTAACTATGTAAGACAAAAAAAGGGAACCCGAGAGCCCCAAATAGGGTGATACTGTTGGTATTCAATAGAAAAGATGTAAATGAAATTTTATTCACAAAGGTAGGTTGCCGTTCCAGGCAACCACTATGTGCACAGATGGGGAGAACAATCCTGTCCCAGTTCAGGCTAAGAAGTCGCTCTCCGTAGATAGGAAAAAGGGTAAACACCCATCCACCAAGTGGATATTCAATTTTTTTTGTATGTGTACAGTGGTGCCAAACAGTATAAAATATATTAAAACAGTTTAAAATGGGGGGTATGGTGAACTATCCTCCCAACAGATGACATGACAGCAATGTATTGTAAAAAATGTATACAATATTTATTCTTACGCCAATAAAATCTGCAACGCGTTTTGCGGGTCTAACACCTGCCTCCTCAGGCAAGGTACAACAAGGAGCAAAACTAAACAAATGTCAGGATGTAGGCACTATATACAGTACGTCCTGACACTTTTTTAGCTTTGCTCCTTGTTGTACCTTGCCCGAGGAGGCGGGTGTTAGACTCGTGAAACGTGTTGCAGATTTTATTGGAGGAAGAATACATATTGTATACATTTTTTTTTATAATACATTGCTGTCGTGTTATCTGTGGGAAGGTAAGTCTACCATACCCCCCATTTTAAACTGTTTTAATATATTTTATACTGTTTGGCCCCTCTGTATATTTATAAGTAACTAGAGAGAGGATTTGTGTTAGAAGGGGGTAGAATCCTTAGTAGAATATATGCAATATTGCAAATATTCTACTAGCAGCTTCACCCAGTGTCCAAATTTACAGTACCTGCCACCCTTTTTACATGTATATGAATTTGGGTCCTGCTTGGAGGTGCAGCCAGCTTCCCTACACAGCTGCCATTTAAGGATCTACCAACACTGGAACTTCCACATAAAAAAAAAAAAAAAAAAAAAAAAAAAAAAAGGAGAAGCCATTAACCTGGAAATGGGTCTGAAGCTGTTTACTGGTGGACATCTGGTAGGTGTCTGAACTTCTGAACTCCAACCTTTGCAGTAGATTGCTGTGTACCCTAATGGTACAGTACATTCAGCAGTACAAGATTATGATTTTTCAGCTGCCTCTGAACTACTACCTGGAAGATTCCATGAGAAGCAGCCACTCTGTAAATACTTGTCGTTAACTAACCTTTCCCACTGAAATAAATGAGGTATCAAAAGCATTTACAAAACAGTTTGTGGTGCAGTTTTCCCATTTCCCTTGTGCTGAACAGACTGGGTGCTCATGAAGTCGCCTTCAAAATTCCAAGGCCATCCGCTTATCAAATGTCAGGAGATTACATCAGGCAATAATAGTAGATGAACATCAACGCAAAACCAAAATATAGGAATTAAAACAGTTTATATAAGGTTCATCTATATCTGTAGATCTTTGCATAGATTATTGGTGAAACTTGATGGAATGAAATGCATTTTTTATTTTGTTGTCACACATTTCACCAATAATCTATGCAACCAAAATGATCAATGCACCCATCCAATGATACCTCAGGGGGTTTAGTTTACTGAATGAAGTCATTTTGGTGGGAATTTGACAGACTTTTTACCTCAGACTTCATTGTGAGCGGCTTATGCTGGAAAATGCAAGCATGTGATTTATGCTCTCTGAAAGCTCAATTACAGACAACGTTTTCTGGATACTGCTTTTAACTATAAAAACAATGTAGCCCGCACATATCTGATATCGTTTTATTCGGAAGGAGTTACTGAATCATTTCTGGGTTAATTTCTTCTACACTCCAAAGTATGTCTATGAAAAAGCAGAAGAACTGACTTTTCTAAATAAAAAAAATGCATTTTGCAAACGCTGGGATTTTGGGGGTGGAAAAAATTAAAATGTTGAGGAATAGTACACCTCTGCTGATTTTGTGAAATTTAGTGGAATTTTAGGGGAAACTATTTAAAATCTTATGGAGGAATGGTACTTCCGGAAACAATCTTTCATACACAGTCCAGGTTTTTCAGGACAATCTGTACAGTGATATCGACTGAGTACTCTCCTTTTCTGCTTAGAGCAAACCCTGCATCTTTTCGGTGGATATTCTTTGCAGGCGGTTGGTGGAATTTTTACTGGGTAATGTTTCCCAGAAAGTCTGGCAACTGCATCACTTCTTGTACTTGGGCCTTCATCTGATGGTTCCAGCAGTGCGATAACTATGGTCTCCAGGAAAGACTTATAGGTACCACTGTTTGTGGACTTGTTGTGGAGTATCCAAGAATTAACTATGCCCACTTGAAATAAATAAATTGCAACCTTTTTATACCAGTACTTTGACTTGCACAAGGCCAGGTGTGACTGTACAAGACGGTCGTTGAAGTCCACACCTCCCATGTACTGGTTGTACTCGTGGATACATAATGGCTTCTGTACACCATCTGTCCTGGTCTGTGCATTTGCTGCTGGATGTATTGTAGAAAGCATGTACACATCCCTTTTGTCCTTATACTTCGCCGCCAGCATTTCATTGGTGCGAAGATATTGTGACTCTCCTCTTTCAAGGCGCTTGTTGACTAGCGTCTGTGGGAAGCCTTTACGGTTCGATTTCATTGTACCACAAGCAGGGGTTTTCTGGCTGAACAGATGTTTAAAAAGGGGTATACTCGTGTAGAAGTTGTCCAGGTAGAGATTATAGCCATTATTTAGCAATGGGGTAATTAAGTCCCACACCACTTTCCCATTTGTGCCGATGTAATCTGGGCACCCAGGGGGCTCTAATTGGCTGTCCTTCCCCTCATAAATCCTGAATGCCCAGGTATAGCCACTGGTGCTTTCACAAAGCTTGTACATTTTGACACCATACCTCGTGCGTTTAGAGGGTATGTACTGTTTTATGGCCAGACGTCCGGTGAAATCAAATGTATGAGGGATTCATCGATGGAAATATCCTTTTCAGGCGTGTATAGCTCTGGAAATTTTTGGGAAAAATAATTGATAAGGGGACGGATTTTATAAAGCCGATCAAAATTTGGGCTGGTACTGGATGCACACTGAGCGTTATCATTAAAATGCAGGAAACGCAATATTGTCAGAAAACGTGTTCTGGACATAGTGCATGAGAAAATGCCCATGTGATGGATGGAGACCTTGCTCCAGTAGTCTTTATAATTATGTTTTATGGTGATGCCCATATTCAGGAAAAGCCCTAAAAATTTTCTAAATTCGGGGATTGTAGTGGGCTTCCAGTGACCGGGCTTTGCATAGCTGGACCCTGGGTGAGCAGCGATGTGATGCTGAGCATACAGATTTGTTTGCTCCACAGTCATCCCCAAGAGCTCTTCCGATATTATCAGCTGAAAGAAATCCATTGGGGAGAAATTTGAGGTGTCTATGGATATTCCTGCCTGGGCGGTAAATGGTGGTTGCTCGACTGCTTCCAAATTGGCGGGTGACCACACAGGACTCGCCATGTCCTCTGGTATCAATGTGTGGCGGCGCCGGCGTTTTGCAGGGAGTACTCTGGGGAGAGGACTGATCCTCAATTTCTGAATGAGCGGATATGGTGTCGCTGTCGACGACTGGCTCAAACTCAGAGTCAGAGTTGTCCACCTCCTCGCTGCTTTCACCAGACAGGCACATAAGTTTATACGCCTGCTGAAGAGAGTACGTCCTCTTCGTCATTTCTGCCTTTTTACAAAATGGCAGTATATACACAAACTGTATATGGTACGGCCCCTATATGCAGTCACTTTCCACAGCAATATATATACAATGCTGTATATACTACACTATATATACACTCCTCTCTACACTACACTATATATACACTCCTCTCTACACTACACTATATATACAGTATATATATACTCCTCTCTACACTACAGTATATATACACTTCTCTCTAATCTACACTATATATACAGTATATATACACTTCTCTCTACACTACACTATATATACACTATATATACACTTCTCTTTACACTACACTATATACACTCCTCTCTACACCCACTCCTATATACTGTACTCTCTACCCCTACACTATATATATATATATATATATATATATATATATATATATATATACACTCCTTTGTACACTGATCTACACTGATAGAATACAGACCCTAGACCCTAGATTTCACTAACACTCTGGGTGGTTGGGAAGGGATCAGAGGGGATCAAAGGGGTACATTAGTTAAAATAGTTGTTTTTTTTTTACATTAAAACCGTCTGTGAGACACAGACACAGCAGCTGCAGCTCTCTCTATCAGAGATCGCTGACAGAAGTTTTATCACCTCAGAAAATAAGACATAGACTCTTCATAGTGAAATACTGTCATAAAGAAAAAATATTTAAAATATAGAAGTACACTCACATTTAGATGAGTATTAAAATAGCATGAGCTTTAACGTGCCTTCCCCTGCTCCTGGCCACCGGACTGGTCTCTGTCATGCACCGCTGTGCAAGGATGCCACGCTGCCTGCCCCCAGTTCTGTGCTGATGCTCCTCTCTACATGTTTCGTCACTTAGGTTGGCTCCTTATGGGTATTCCCTGATATGCAGCTGTCTACTCTGCAATCCACCACTTGCTGGCACCTACCTTTGGTTTTGGCTTGCAGTTTCCACATGGAAACTTCAAGCAGCAAAATGGTTAACTAAATTTGCCTCCACAGTAAGCCCATCTGCCAACCAGGTTGTGGTCAAAAGTATTTTTTGGGGGAGCAACAGTGGGAACGAAGTTGTGAAGTACCTAGGACATGGTAAGGCATGTTGAGTCCTGTGCTTGACATTCGTACCAAATAAACATTACTCTTAGGAGTAAAGGGGCATTTTGGATCTAGGGCATCTCACTCAGCAGGGTCTGTAAGCTTATGTGTACAACAGGTCTTCTTGAGAACATTAATAGTTACTTTATTTTTAAATTTTTTAAATTTTTTCAGTTTTTTTTCTTTTGTGGTTGTTTGCTGTACTGTATTTTTGTGCTTTTGTTAGCCATACTTTGTTCCCTCGTTAAAGTTAGCATTTTCACCTGTTTTATTTTTTACAACTTTAATGTGTTTTTTTTTGGGGGGGGGGGGGGGGGGAGGTCAGTAGTTGCAAAATGGGCAAATAAAGGGATGGCAGCAGCCAGGGGTGTAACTAAGAAGCTTAGGGCCCCGGTGTGAGTTTTACATGGGGCCCCATACACTGTTTTGATATGGAACCCCAAAACCTACCAATGACAGTTTCAGTGTCAGAGAGGTGTAATGAGAGTAAGGAGTTTTTTAAGGATTTCCACTCTGCATATAGAGGTGTTCATTGCCAGCATAGCACCAATGCAAAGCTAATAAGATGGATGGATGAGGGCCCCTAGTGGGCCCCTCTGGTCCAGGGGCCCCGGTGCGGTCGCAACCTCTGCATCCCCTATTTCTACGCCACTGGCAGCAGCTCGAAGATGGAAGCTGTTAGAATGTAAGTATAATTGAATTGTAAACCTCAGGTACTAAAATCTAGTAAAGACTTGAGATGCAGGGTCTCTAAGCATAGTTTCTTGGAGAGAAATTATGAAGTCTTTTACAAGAAGCATGTTCCTCTAGAAGGACACATAATGGGTTATTAGGTCTAAATGTCCCGATATGCAGACTACGAAAAGGTAAACAGAGCCGATATTTGGAAAACATTGCATTCCGTGCATCTAGGGCATAAAGCTAATAGATGATGATGTGGGTCACATGCCCATGCCCGCCAACTGTAGGCTTGGGGGGTATGGCTCGGGTGATGTCAGAATTTAACTCTTTGATGTTCATATAAAAGTAAGAGACTGGATGGCAGAGGGAACCTCTTCTTCTGCATGCTATCCTGCTCTCTACGCTTCCTATTTGGAATAATAGCTTCATATCTGTATGCTGCAAATATATGTGATGTACATAGGACATAGGAAAGACTGTTTATACTCTGAAGAAATCAACATGTAACAAAAGATACCTGATTGCTGAATAAACCCCTTAAAGGTGAAGGTGGCTGTCTCCGCTCTATCTCCTGTATGCTGTCGCTGTGAGTTGCAGCTCTAATGAGTTGCTGGTGCCGAAGTAAAAGGTATGTTGTGCTGTTGCCAATAGCAACCAACGTATAGGTTTTTACAGAAGCTAAAGTAATGTAACTATTCAGAAGGTCTATCACTGGTAAAAGAGTCTAAAGCATATCCAGCCCCGATCATTTTTATGAGAGCCAAGCATCCATTGCTGGTAAACTTTCTTGTCTGACTGTTCATGCTATTCATGATAATACTCTCTAGAGAGGGCACTAATTAAGAGAAAACCTAAATGATACAGCATATTGTGCCAGTTCGGGCCACATGTTGAAATGAAGGACCCAGTTATTTATAAGGTCAACACTAAGTCTTTCAACAGCAACCCACAAAAGCTGTGGTCCTGTGGCAATAATTTCCTGTCGTCACTTATGGATGCAATGTCCCACTGTGGCAATGAGACTGCAGAAAATCATCATTAGCTGCCTGTGCTCCTATTGGATACTGCTCTGCTGTTTCATTGGACACCTGTTTGGAGGAGCTAAGGCGTTTGGGCTGCTCTTAGAATTTCTTTGCAAGTGTGGCTATTGTGTTAATATTTGTGTGTGTGTGTGTATATATATATATATATATAAACATTAGCATAGCACTTTTCTCCTGTCGGACTCAAAGTGTTTGAGAACTACAGCCACAAAGTGAATGCTCAGTAGACCACCCTGAAGCATTGGGGAGTCTTGCCCCAGGACTCTTAATTGAATAGGTAACTGACTACAGCCAGTATTCGAATACTGGTCTCCTGTGTTGAAGATGGAGTGCCCTTCCTAGTCTATCAATGGCATAGGTAATCATGGGTAAGTGCAGAGATTTATAGGATATGATACAGCGCATCTGTGACGTAACAGTTCCCCCATGCAATGGATGCAGCTGTGGGGGGGAGGGGGGGGGGAGAAGCCTAGGCGGCCAGAGGTGAGGGAGGGGAAGTAAGGCCCCCCTCCCTGTGGCTGTGTGTGCCTGCTGCTCCTCCCTCTATAACTCTGGGGCACCTATACCTAGCTACCTTTACTGGGGACACTTATACCTGGCTACCTATACTGGGGGAACCCATAGCTGGCTACCTATACTGGGGGCACCTATACCTGGATAACTATACAGGGGGCACCTATACCAGGCTACTTATATGGGGGCATTTATACCTGGATACCTATAGTGGGGGCACCTATGCTTGGCTACCTATATTGGAGGCACCTATACCTAGCTACCTATACTGGGGGAACCTATAGCTGGCTACCTATACTGGGGGCACCTATACCAGGCTGCCTATACTGGGGGCACCTATACCATGCTACCTATACTGGGGGCATCTATACCTGATTACCTATACTGTAAGGATTTTTTTTAATATCCTGCCTGGCTTGCCTTTCCAATTGGTTTTTGGCAGGCATCCAAAGTTTCTCAGGGAAGCCCAGTGACTTCTAGTTATGCCCCTGCAGGGGATAGTGGGATACAGTGCAGTGGCAGCATGGGGACTAGGCAGGTAAAGTGTAGAGGGTCTTCATAGAAATTAGATTGTCTCCTACTCTCAGTAAAATTGGCTAGACAAAGTGTCTCACCTGGTAAGTACTACTTTTAAACACTTTTTTTTCCTTGATACACAGATGGTTCTGTAGAAGCAGAAAGAAATACAGCATTGCAATTCACTATCTTGGATCCGGATAAAAGGACTCACTCCATTTTTTTTCGGACAATTTTTGGAGAACTTTGCAGCCAGAATAAACTCAGAAATCCAAGAGTCAGCATGTTTCATTGAAAGCACCCTGCGATACCTTCCAACGATATGTCTCATCTACTTGTGGCACAACACACTTTGTTGATCTGCAGAACTTTGGGATCAGTGTTGGCACCTTGGAAAGGAAGATTGTATTTTACATTGCTTTGGCATTATGGCTGTTAATTTCATCTGTCCTGTGCAAGGAAGCCCCCTTCCTTAAGAGAGACACTTTAATAGAACTAGTAAACCTCAAAGGCTGGGAAACAAACTCTAGCATTGCAAATTTTCTCACCGCAAACCTTTTCTCTTCAGTGCATTTTCTCTTCCTCAGACGTGACCTCCTTATGGACACCAGATGTCTACAGGGAGGCCTATTGATGTCAGTCCAGTTCTCTGCATAGGTTTGTGCTTTGCTTGGCTTTCCCTTGTGCAGTAGGGTAACTGATAATAAAGTCATCATTTGACGGTCAGTAATAACCTACAAAGCTGGTGTCTTTGTTTTGATCAAAGCAACTTTTAACAGTGCAAAACATAGTCAGATCATGTGACGTGGTTTCCGCTAATGCGGAGTTTAGACAGCTGTCATTTACACGCTGGTGAATGAATCGGGAGTTTGGCTCTGTTCCCACTTGAATGGAGAACGGACATTTTTTGTCCATTCTCCGCTCATCGCTAACTGACAGTGAATGGCTCCTATTTTATAAACGGGATCCACGGGATCGGTTGCAGTAAGCAGACTGCACTTCTGTGCAGTCCGCGATAATCCCAGGCGGGTGGATGCGTTCCCCATATAGCTTGTGGCAGTAATGCACCTGCCCTAGGCTACAGCCAGACCACGTGGACCATTGGCTCTTGTTGGCCACATTTGGTCTAACACAAGTGGAAACACAGATTAGGCGTGGTTCACACATAAAAAGGTGTCCAGTTCTATCCTGTCAGTTTTTGACGGTTGGCATCAGTTTTGTACTATGGATGTGTTTGCACATAAAATTGTACATTTCCTTTCCGGGCCTGTCATTTTTGTATCAGGTTTGTATGTGTTTCTATACCTGTATTCACTCATAAAAGGTGTACATATCCAGTCCAGTCCTGTCAGTTTTGTATCAGTTTTATATACCGTATATACTCGCATACAAGCCGAATTTTTGACCCCCAAAAAGGGGGTCAAAAGTTGGGGGGTCGGCTTGTATGCGAGTCTTCCCTGGTGGTCTAGTGGTGGGTGGTGGGTAATCCGCGCCCCGCTCCCCCCCCTCCCCGCTCCCCCCGCGGCCGCCGCTGCTATTACCTGCTTAGGCAGCGGCCGCTTCCTAATCCGTGTTCCCCTTCTGAAACTTTCTCAGAGTGTATCACAGCAGCGCGCCCGGCGCTGCTGCTGTGACGATGCAGAGGGCAGGAAAGAGCGGTTCCCTTGGTAACGGCGATACAGATCGCCGCTATAGGGAGTCGCTCTCTTTCCTGCCCCCTGCATCGTCACAGCAGCAGCGCCGGGCGCGCTGCTGTGATACACTCTGAGAAAGTTTCAGAAGGGGAACGCGGATTAGGAAGCGGCCGCTACTTAAGCAGGTAATAGCAGCGGCGGCCGCGGGGGGAGCGGGGAGCTGGGGGGGAGCACTACCTACCTATGCTGGGCACTATACTGGCTAAACTGGGCACTATACTGGCTAAACTGGGCACTATACTGGCTAAACTGGGCGCTATACTAGCTAAACTGGGCACTATACTGGCTAAACTGGGCACTATACTGGCTAAACTGGGCACTATACTAGCTAAACTGGGCACTATACTAGCTAAACTGGGCACTATACTGGCTAAACTGGGCACTATACTAGCTAAACTGGGCACTATACTGGCTAAACTGGGCACTATACTGGCTAAACTGGGCACTATACTAGCTAAACTGGGCACTATACTGGCTAAACTGGGCACTATACTAGCTAAACTGGGCACTATACTAGCTAAACTGGGCACTATACTAGCTAAACTGGGCACTATACTGGCTAAACTGGGCACTATACTGGCTAAACTGGGCACTATACTGGCTAAACTGGGCACTATACTGGCTAAACTGGGCACTTTACTAGCCATACTGGGGCACTATACTAGCTAAACTGGGCACTATACTAGCTAAACTGGGCACTATACTGGCTAAACTGGGCACTATACTAGCTAAACTGGGCACTATACTGGCTAAACTGGGCACTATACTGGCTAAACTGGGCACTTTACTAGCCATACTGGGGCACTATACTAGCTAAACTGGGCACTATACTAGCTAAACTGGGCACTATACTGGCTAAACTGGGCACTATACTGGCTAAACTGGGCACTTTACTAGCCATACTGGGGCACTATACTAGCTAAACTGAGGCACTACCTACCCATACTGGGCGCTATACTGGGCGCTATACTGGGCACTATACTGGCTATACTGGGCACTTTACTAGCTATACTGGGCACTATACTAGCTATACTGGACACTACCTACCTATACTGGGCACTATACTAGCTATACTGGGACACACTGGGGGCTGCACCAATCCAGCATTTCCTACCCCCGGCTTATATGGGGGTCAATCATTTTTCCCTGTTTTTTCAGGGAAAAGTTGGGGGGTCGGCTTATATGCGGGTCGGCTTATATGCGAGTATATACGGTATGTGTTTCCAAGGCTGTGCTCACACATACAAGGTGTACATTTCCAGTCCAGTCAAGTAAAACTAATATAAAACTAATGCAAAACTGACAAGATAGCACAGTACTGGACTGGGCCGGAAATGTACAGATTTATGTGTGAACCAAGCATTAGACTTTTGGCAGTACCAAGTACAGTATTCGATGCTCATAATGCTTATTGATCTTCCTGATCAGGCAAATTTATTTAAAGAAGAAACCTGGACAATTCCTTTCAAGACACTCTAAATATAACTGTAATTTACACCAATTATCTTTTAAAAGAACAGCAGTATTCCTGCCATCTCCTCACCAAAAACACTCCGAGTGCGGGGAGTCGATAAAAAAAGGTCAAGATGTGAAGATGGGAGCTGTAAAACATTTAAAGACTGTGTCATTTAGCTGAGATAATAAAAACATTAAACGTATGAGTTTTTAAGCTTTTAAACACAAAATAGGGTTGTGCAACTCTAGGAAAGTCCTATTTAGGTGTAGGACTATAGATACAATTGTTTTATCTCATCAAGTCATTTTCACTTTAGGTTTACACACTAAGTTTGTTGCATTGCATTTGCAATGGACAATATCATTGCACCGCAATGTGATGCATTGATATTCCTATGTGGATTTCACGTAGAGTGTGGTGCAGCAGGTTCTGACGCAGTAACATACAGCATGCTGTGCATTAATGTGTGTGTATACAGTGACATTAACTTACATTGTACTGTATGATTCACTGTGCTGTCGCACCACACATCTAACGTGCGATTTGACTTTTCTGCAGCATTGCTTTGCTATATGATAGCAACTAACAACCTTGCAAGCGACTTCCACTGACTCATCATGACTCTGTATTTTATGCTCAACATTTACTGAGGTGCTTATAAAAGGTACTTGCAGATAATAAGCAGCACAGACAGACAAATGAGAAAAGGGAAGGAAGACTTTAGGAGCTGTACTTTAATACTCAGCATTGGTTGAAGTTCTGATAAGAGCTGCACAAAGATGATAAGCATAAGCTGTACAGACAGACAAATGAGTAATTGAAAAGGAGACTGTAGGAGTTGTGGCAAAGATGACCCTGCTCAGGAATAGTGAGCACCAAGATGGATCCAGAGGCTTCCCTCTACTGAGGTAAGTATCAAACTTTTTTTTTTAGTGGATCCGAGAAGAACTTTTACTCATTGCATAATTGTGTTCCTTTCCTATTGTTTATAGGGCATTCTCCAAGCCAAATGCTTTTTTGTTTTTGTTTTAATACTATAATTCCCTATAAACTAAACAAGCCACGCCCTCAGAGCGCCAAGGCACTTTCAGACTGTAGCAAAGGCTCATGGGAGCTCAGTCTGGGCAGGAGGAGGGGGAGCTAATACTAGCCAGAGATTTCAGAGGCAGATGGGAGGAGGGAGGAGGAGGGGGAATTAGGTTTTTTTGCTCAAGAAGCAGATAAGCCTGCCTCTGTGTAATG
Source organism: Hyperolius riggenbachi (assembly GCF_040937935.1). Classification (NCBI taxonomy): domain Eukaryota; kingdom Metazoa; phylum Chordata; class Amphibia; order Anura; family Hyperoliidae; genus Hyperolius; species Hyperolius riggenbachi. Next base: position 291,887,470 of record NC_090651.1, read on the forward strand.
TTTACAAACAACATGGCTGCTCTCATTGTATCAGAGGAAGAAATAATCATATTCTATTAAAGCTGTTTGCAGCTAGATTTGCTGTGTAAACTATCTAAACTTTAGATAAGATATATGTACAAGTTACTTGTTATAGTTAGTTTTTCATCTCGGATCCACTTTAAGTTAAAGTTTCACTTTAATTTTCCTCTCATATAATGGGCTACATACAAACTGTAAGTTGAGAAAACTGGCACAGATAGTTGTGCCTTTAGAAGCCTCGCCACCAACTTCAGAAGTTGTTCCAGTGATTGTAAACTCCACCTCCTGTCTACCCTCCAACTTCTTTCTGGATAGGAGATATTGCCAGAATGGTCTGAGTGGGTGGGATGGTCATAAGGGTGCCCGTCCATGATGCAATCTTGGAAACTGAGTGAGTATACTTTGAATGGACACTTTAGGTGGTCTCTCATATTACATGTAGTAAGACTGTAAAGTGCTGATTGTATCATCAGTGGGAACCATTATTCTGCATAGGACAGATCTCTGTATCTTGGCATCTGGAACAGGAGATTCAATTCACATTTTTGACGTACCGTATATGATTGTAGATAAGCTGCCCTGTGGGTAAGCCCCCCAACCTTCCACACACACACTTTTGTCCTAAAAAAAAAAGTCATATGCCATGACCCGCTGATAAGCCAACCCTCCCAATGTGCCTCCCTAGTACCCTTGCAAAGGGCACACTGGAGCTTGTTGGTGGAAGCAGAGCACATGTTGGAGTTTGCTGGTGAAAGCAGAGCTTGTGTTGGAGTGCGGCGGTGGAAGCAGAGCACGTGTTGGAGTGAGCAGGTGGAAGCTGAGCTTGTGTTGGAGTGTGGCGTAGGAAGCAGAGCACATGTTGAAGTGTGCAGGTGGAAACCAAGCTTGTGTTGGAGTGTGCTGGTGGAAGCCGAGCACGTGTTGGAGTGTGCAGGTGGAAGCAGAGCACATGTTGGAGTGTGGCGGTGGAAGCAGAGCACATGTTGGAGTGTGCTGGTGGAAGCCGAGCACGTGTTGGAGTGTGCTGGTGGAAGCAGAGCTTGTGTTGGAGTGTGCAGGTGGAAGCAGAGCTTGTGTTGGAGTGTGCAGGTGGAAGCAGAGCACGTGTTGGAGTGTGCAGGTGGAAGCAGAGCACATGTTGGAGTGTGCAGGTAAAAGCAGAGCACGTGTTGGAGTGTGCAGGTGGAAGCCGAGCTTGTGTTGGAGTGTGCTGGTGGAAGCAGAGCTTGTGTTGGAGTGTGCAGGTGGAAGCAGAGCACGTGTTGGAGTGTGCAGGTGGAAGCAGAGCACATGTTGGAGTGTGCAGGTAAAAGCAGAGCACGTGTTGGAGTGTGCAGGTGGAAGCCGAGCTTGTGTTGGAGTGTGCTGGTGGAAGCAGAGCTTGTGTTGGAGTGTGCAGGTGGAAGCAGAGCACGTGTTGGAGTGTGCAGGTGGAAGCAGAGCACATGTTGGAGTGTGCAGGTAAAAGCAGAGCACATGTTGGAGTGTGCAGGTGGAAGCAGAGCACGTGTTGGAGTGTGCAGGTGGAAGCAGAGCACATGTTGGAGTGTGCAGGTAAAAGCAGAGCACGTGTTGGAGTGTGCAGGTGGAAGCCGAGCTTGTGTTGGAGTGTGCTGGTGGAAGCAGAGCTTGTGTTGGAGTGTGCAGGTGGAAGCAGAGCACGTGTTGGAGTGTGCAGGTGGAAGCAGAGCACATGTTGGAGTGTGCAGGTAAAAGCAGAGCACGTGTTGGAGTGTGCAGGTGGAAGCCGAGCTTGTGTTGGAGTGTGCTGGTGGAAGCAGAGCTTGTGTTGGAGTGTGCAGGTGGAAGCAGAGCACGTGTTGGAGTGTGCAGGTGGAAGCAGAGCACATGTTGGAGTGTGCAGGTAAAAGCAGAGCACATGTTGGAGTGTGGCGGTGGAAGCAGAGCACATGTTGAAGTGTGCTGGTGGAAGCCGAGCACGTGTTGGAGTGTGCTGGTGGAAGCAGAGCTTGTGTTGGAGTGTGCAGGTGGAAGCAGAGCACGTGTTGGAGTGTGCAGGTGGAAGCAGAGCACATGTTGGAGTGTGCAGGTAAAAGCAGAGCACGTGTTGGAGTGTGCAGGTGGAAGCCGAGCTTGTGTTGGAGTGTGCTGGTAGATGCAGAGCACGAGTTGGAGTGTGCCTCTGGAAGCAGAACATGGGTCGCTGTGTGGGGGTGGATGCTTAGCCACCTCCCTGACAGCTTCTGAACTGGGTGCTTGAGCTACAGGCTCACTGTCATGTGACCACAGTAAGTCTTGAGCTCTAGCAGCTGGTTCAGAAGCTGTTATAGAGGTGCAATCTGGAGCGAGTAGAGGAAGCAATGCTTTTTGACGCGCTTCAAATGCGCGCTGTGCATAGGGGTCCCTGTACATAGTATATCACCTGCAGATAAGCCAAACTCCCCCTCACTTTACACCCCAAATTGGGTGTACAAAGCTTATCCACATTGTTATACAGTACTGTAGTTACACAAACAGTTACAAAACTGTTACATGTATAAATCCAGTTATGATATAAGCAGAAATTCCAGTGATCCAAATGCAGCTAGATGAGATTGTATCTTTTTATGACTAATGATGAGCGAGTATGACCACTATCGTTTCGCCATCATTTTTGCAAATTGCATAAATGATAATATTTCCAAAAATATGAGGGCATTATAAAACTAATTTTCACCAAATGCATTAAAGTCAATGGGCATGAGAAAGCCCATTTTCAAGGAAGTTCTTATTTTAACAAAAATGTGTGCAAAAAAATGTAAAAAAGTTTGAGTCAGGCGAAAAAAACAACATTGCTGAAAATTCGGGCTCCTCCCTATTTATGAAAAAAGATTTTTCGAAGTACAGGAAAAAGATCCATATCACCTTTCCGAACCTACAATATTAATAAAAATCATATTTTTTATGTTTGTAGCACCAAAATCATCTGTAGCGCTGTACAAAGTACAAAACAAATAGTTAAAATGAAAGCTACAAAAACAGGTGGGACTCAAGCTACAAAAAAATCTATCCTTCGCTGCTGTGTTCAGTGTTCACTATTTAGGTAAGAAATAATAAATAATGTGTTTTACAGCTTTGCTTTCCCCATCTCATTTCACAGTGATAGCCTTTTTTTTTTATTAATTATATGCTTGGTCTGTAGCCTCCAGGTTATTATGTCAGCTATAAAACACTTCAGGGAGGTTAAACTCCCATCTCCCTGAAGATTTTTATTTACATCCCCAAAGCCTCAATCTGGATTTGTTTAAGATAATGTGTCTGCTTATTTTAAAGTAATGACATTTACCGTTCGGAAATTATTGGCTACGTAATCGCCAAGCTACTGATTATTTCACCTTTGACACATATTCAGATGCTCCTGATTTCAAAGGGATGTTGAACCTGAACTCAAGGGCCGCTGAAGCTTTGACCACACAGAGAGCTATTGAAGCTGATATGAGACTCATGGAAGATGCAATTCCTAATGACCACACAAAAACTATGCTGTAATGCATGCAGTAGTCTGTTCAATCAGGCTGGTGGCCAAGCATGGACATTGTTCCAAGTTGACCACTCCCATAGGTAAATGAAGATAGGCAAAAAAATAATACAGCATGCTGAAAGTCTATGTAGCTAACGCATACCAAGTGATGTGACCCCACAGGCACCATTCTGGTTTCATGCGTGTGACTCGGAAACAAACCAAAGATCAGCATGATAGTAAAACAATTAACACCCTTTAACCAGTTCACCCCCAAGGGTTTTTATCCTAACGGACCAGAGCAATTTTCAGTTGTCAGCGCTCCTCCCTTTTATTCCCTAATAACTTTATTACTACTTATCACAAGAAAATGATCCATACCTCGTTTTTTTCGCCACCAATTAGGCTTTCTGTGGATAGTACATTTTGCTAAGAATTTTTTTATTCTAAATGCATTTTAATGAGAAAAACAGAAAAAAAAGAAAAAAAATCATTATTTCTCAGTGTTCAGCCTTTATAGTTTTAAAATTAAACATTCTCCTGTGGATAAAACAAACACGTTTTATTTTCCCAGTGGTCCCGATAATTAAACCGTTTAGATTATGTCCCTACCACAATGTATGGCGACAGTATATTATTTTGAAATATAAGTGGTTATTTTTCTGTTTGTTCTGGCCATAATTACAAGCCCCTATGTAATAAATTAAAATTAATTTTCCCCCATAAAATATAGAATAAAAAAAGCTGAGTCCCTAAGGCAACTATTTATTTATTTTTTTTAAACTGATTTTTTTTTTACAAGTGTTTTTTTTGGGGGGGAGGGTTGGAAGTGTAATTTTATTAATGATGTGTATATACTTGAAAATGTATGTATTTTGTAGGTGTAATATACTTTTTGGCCACAAGATGGCGCTAGTGAACACTCATAGGCCGTGTTCATTTTTTTTTTTTTTTTACACTTTATTAAACTTTTACATTTCCTGTTTATGTGAATGGACGTAGCCGCTGTTCGCGGTCACGTCCATTCACTCCAGGCACTGCGATTGGGTAGAGGACTGTTCGGTCCTCTTCCCCAATCACCCAGCACGGGATCCCGACGGTAATGGCGGCGGTAGCGGCGGACACACGGCGGTAGCAGCGGCGGGAATGCGCGACGTATTAAAACGTCATGTTGCTGTTAATAGCGGTAAGCATGACATTTTAATACGTTAGGATGGCGGTAAATGGTTAAAAGCTCATTAGAAATGACGAGCTCCATATTTTACCTAGCCTAGATTTTATTTACACAATGGTGCTCCTGACAGGCTTCACTTTTTATTTTCTGCTAAGCTATACAGATAACTCAAGGGGGGAACACTTACAAATATGTGCTTATAAACATTGGCATAGCGAACTAAAGAAAATGTAAACAAAAAAAAAGTATTGAATATGCTTTACAGTAATATTTTAAACCTCAGCATTTCAGGATATCTGTTAGTTTCATGTGAAAATCAGATGTCCCACCCTCTCCACTTTACGCACGTTATTTTGCTTACCACAGTTTAGTGAATATGCCCCAGTATGTTTAAGGATTTTTTAAAGTTGAATTCCATATTTTTTTATGTGCTGCCTAAATCTAAATCCATTGAACATATAAACGGCTTTATTATATTCAACATATAATATGCCTTTTTTGTTTTTGTTTAATGTGGCCATACTCTGTCTTGACTTCTGCGGGAGCTTAGCAGTCTTGGTCATGTCTTCTGCCAATGGGCCTTGCTGTAGGGATGGGAGGGTAAGTGGCATCCTTGGTCACGCCTCCTCCTATAAGGTGGTGCTGAAGAAGCCTGGTGTATGTCCTGCTCTCTGGGAGATGGAACCACCACGTTTGTTTTGCCTGCACCATTTTGGGTTGTTGCCGAGGAGCGGGCAGACCTTTCTGTAAAGAAGTCCGTCAGCTTTTACAATTTTGGAGCCCCTTTATTGCGCTTTTTGGATGTGTCCTGCTCAACTAGCATCTCCTCCATCGTGATCAAGTGTTGGTAGGCGTAATTGGCAGTGCCCTAGACCAGTTTGGATGGCTTTGAGCTCTCTGCTCACATGTTCATCCTCGTTGCGCAGAAGCCACGCCCTTGGTGAAAAAGGGCAGATAAAGAGGAACTCATAGCCCACAGTCACATGTTCATGAACTTCCTTTTATTGCTAATAAAGTATTATTGCTTATATGATTCTCAATGGGTGGGTGGACTAGGCATCAAATGGTAAACATTATGGTGTTTGTCTTTAAATAAACTATACCAGCTTCATATGGGGTGAGGTGGGTGGGCCCCAGAGAGAATAACTGTTTTTTTCTCCTTAAACAAAAATATTAACTGTAAATAGCAGGAAAGACTTTGTCAATGCAATCCCAACGCCTTATAATTTAGCCATTTACAAACATGGAACATATTCAGTATAATAACAATTCCAAGTGATTAAAGCAAAACTAAAATAGACTGAAGACTATTACAACAAAGAGGCGGTGGAACCCTCCTCGGAGTCCTCCCAGATTAGGTAAATACATGCATCATATCCTTTTTTCCTTTTTGTTTGACCCTCTTGGCATCCCATTTACTTTAACTTGTCAAATGCAACATTCAGGAAGTATACAGGAAGCCTGTTCCCTGGTCATTAAGATACTTAGCCACCATGTAAAGGTCTTGTAATGTAAGAAATACGCTGTAATAATGTTTTGCCTGGAGGTGAACTTGAGAAAGTACCCATGGGAATTGTATATCTGCCTTGCATCCCTAATAAAGGTCTGTTTACTGGAATACAGCTACGGCAAAACGTTTTCTATCTCAGTAAAATCCCACACACGGGAAAGAAATGTTAACCTCTTTGCCGCCGTCAATTGAAACAAAAAAACAGAAAATTTGATTCCCACCTGAGTAATCTTTGCAAGTCAATTCTCCTCAGGCAGCTTCATTGGGTGGCATTTGTCTCCCCAACCCTTATGCAGTCAGCATGAGGTGGCCCCTCCTCCCAAGATAGCAACATTAGATAACCCTCCTGTTCCACATCCTACCATGTAGTAGCATTGGGTGGCATTTGTCCATCCTCTTTCCTTCGACCCGAATGTAGCATTAGGTGCTCCCCCAAGATGACAACATTAGGTGGCCCCGTTGCCCCTCCCTGCTCCCCAAGTAACAGTATTGGGTGGCATTTATGGCCCCAGAGAGAATTAGGTGGTCCCCTCGGGCCCCATTTGGTACTTGCACCCGAGCAAACTCACATGTCCGGCCATTCCTGTGGATACCTATATTTATAACCCATATGCCTATAGTTCACTGCATTAATTTGGGGAACCTTTGAAATGAAATTCCAGTACCAATTTGCACAAATTAATGATCCATCTGAACATGGTGGATTGCACAGTAATATAGATATATTTTGTCAGGTAGTAAGACAAAAGACAGGGCAGCTTGGTAGCGCAGTGGAGTACCCGGTTTGAATCCCAGGGCACTTTCTGCACAGAGTTTGTATGTTCTCCGTGTGTCTATGTGGGTTTCTTCCAGGAACTCCGTTTTCCTCCCACAACCCAAAAATATACAGATAAGTTAATTGGCTTCCATCTAAAATTGACCCTAGACTATGATACATAAAAGACACGATACATACATGGACATGTGACTATGGTAGGGATTAGATTGTGAGCCCCTCTGAGGGACAGTTAATGTTGGTGCTATATAAATACTTAATAATAATAATAATAATAATAATAATAATAATAATAATAAAGACACATTGGCCCATATGCAATTCACTTTTTCATCTCAGTTTTCTCCTAGGAGATTATTTTTATCTTATCTTTAAATTAACTTTTCAGCGTTTTACAATTGAAAAAGTACCCAAAAGTTGGTGAAAAAGTACTATCAAATGTATTTTGAGTATGTTCTTGCTTGCAGGTGGCTTAAAAGACATTTTATGACATGAGAACACTGAGGAGAAAAAGTGAACTGTATATGGGCCATTGGGCCCTTTCCAATTCACTATTACTCTTGAGTTTTCCCCTAGGTGATGATATTATTATAAGTAAAATAAAATGACTTTTGAGCCACCAGCAAGCAAGAAAATACTCAGAATAATTTTGACAGTACATTTTCATCTATATTTTGGTACTTTTTTCATTGGCAAAGTGCTGAAAAGTTATTTTACCCACTTAAAGGGAAGGTTCACGCAGGAGCTGTAAAAAATAGAAATCAAAATCCACTTACCTGGGGCTTCCTCCAGCCCGTGGCAGGCAGGAGGTGCCCTCGCCGACGCTCCGCAGGCTCCCGGTGGTCTCCGGTGGTGAGACCGACCTGGCCAGGCCAGCTGCCAGGTCGGGCTGCTCCTGCGCTCCAAGTTGCGTGTCACTTGTGCGCGCTGACGTCATCCGACGTCCTCCGGGCTGTACTGCGCAGAAGTTTTTCCATAGAATTTTAGTAAGAGGGCTTTTGGGTCATTTTTAGCCCCTTACACTCTCCTAGGAGATCACCATGAGCTTGCTGGGCAATATATAACTATGGGTGTTTCAAGTCCTACTCCATAGAGCCATATTAATCCATGCCATGCACTGATGAGGAACAACCAATCTGAAACAGTCCGTGTGTTTGTTGGATTAGTTTGGCTATATAATATTAACAAGCTAACACATCATTGCATTCCAACAGTTCTGGAGGTGTGTTTAGCTCTCAGGGACAACAAAGGGATGATTTGCATATTCAGCAATGGTGCATTGTGGGACACCTCAGAGCTCCCTTTGTAACCCCTTACACAGTCCTAGGAGTTCTGGCTCACCATGAGCTTGCTGGGCAATCTGTAACAAAAAAATTACCGGTGTCTCTGAGGTTAAGCACTTCTGTACTGAATAGTTGGATTAAAATTCCTCTACAGTGATGTGAAAGACTAATACCAAGTTATTGGAAACATGTGGAAGTAATTATTACTGCTAAAGTCTGGGCTAGCACTTATCAGCGTTAAAGGGGTAGCTGCTAAAGGGATGTTACTACATTTTGTTCCTTTAAACAAATTACCGTATGTACTGATTACACATTCTGTTGTTTGTTTACCTAACTTTCCCATGTCTAATATTATTTTATGTTTAAAGAGGATCTGTCGCGAAAAACTAAAAATTTAAAACACATACAAATAAGAAGTATGTTTCTCCCAGAGTAAAATGAGCCATAAATTACTTTTCTCCTATGTTGCTGTCACTCACAGTAGGTAGTAGAAATCTGACATTACCGGTTTTGGGCTAGTCCATCTCTCCATAGGGGATTCTCAGCATGGCCTTTATTCTTTATAAAGACATTCCCTGACAAAGATTTATACAAAGATGTTGGCAGTTGGACGGAGCAACTGCCGTTTACTAAGTGCTTTTAAAAATAAAGAAAACTCTGAGCATCCCCCTATGAGAAGGTGGGCTAGTCCAAAATCTGTCGGCAATGTCAGATTTCTACTATCTACTATAAGTGCCAGCAACGTAGGGGAAACGTAATTTATGGCTCATTTTACTCTGGGAGAAATGTACTGCTTATTTGTATGTGTTTTCAATTTTAAGATTTTTGCGACTGTTCCTCTTTAAGGATCAGAAATCCTTAAATGGTACCTGAGGGGGAAAAATAAATGAAACTAAATACTTACCTCAGTAGTGGAAGACAGTGGATAGTTTCCTCCATCCCCTCAAGTTTGTCATTTTAGAGCTGGGACCCTTGGAACATATTCAGCTAGCCTGGTTGAACCTGCTCTTGCAGCTGGGCTCCTGTCTGTTTACGAGCACAGACGCAAAGTATGGCCTTAGCCTGCACAATGGAACAGAGTCATTTCTGCAAGGCTTTTTCCTCCATGCTGCTTTACAGGTATGGGCTATGCTTGCACATGCACATTGCTGCCGTGCTCATTTGTGGATTGGAGCTCAGCCACGAAGAAGAGGAGAATCCCAGCGAGAGCCAGTGAGCTGCAGGAGGATAGGAAAAGCCTCCTGTTAATCCGGAGGCTTCCTTCTACCGAGGTCAGTATATAACTTTACCTTTTCTATTTTTCTCACAGGTTTGCTTTAAAGAAGAACTTTAGGAAAAAAATAAACAAATACATTGCAAAGTGGGAAATTAAAAAATAGAAGGGAGATCAAGAAATCATTGATATTCGCCATGTAATTTGTTCATATTGTTTGATCCACAATCAGCCTGCACATAATCATCTTTACTACTGGCAGACTTGAAAAAAAACAGACAGTGCCAACTGCCATTATTTATAATTACACCCCATGACAATGCGATAGGCTAAACGTTTTTGTTTTTTTAATAGGTATACATATCCCCAGAGGGAGATGCTGGTTGCTTGGCAGTTGGAAACAGCCCACAATGCAACAAGGCTTTCACAGTGTGATGTCAGGACCTAGGTCCTGACATCACACTGTGGGAGGGGTTTCTCCACAATATCAGCCATACAGACTGCGATCTATGCAAAAAAAGGTGAAGATTTCCCATGGGAAAGGGGGTATCAGATACTGATTGGGATGACGTTCAGTCCTTGGTTACAGTTCCTTTTTAACCACTTAAGGACCGCAGTCTTTTCACCCCTTAAGGATCAGAGCCTTTTTTTCCATTCAGACCACTGCAGCTTTAATGGTTTATTGCTCAGTCATACAAGCTACCATCTAAATGAATTTTACCTCCTTTTCTTGTCACTAATACAGCTTTCTTTTGGTGCTATTTGATTGCTGCTGCGATTTTTACTTTTTATTATATTCATCAAAAAAGACATGAATTTTGGCAAAAAAAATGATTTTTTTAACTTTCTGTGCTGACATTTTTCAAATAAAGTAAAATTTCTGTATACATGCAGCGCGAAAAATGTGGACAAACATGTTTTTGATTAAAAAAACCCCATTCAGTGTATATTTATTGGTTTGGGTAAAAGTTATAGCGTTTACAAACTATGGTGCAAAAATTGAATTTTCCCATTTTGAAGCATCTCTCTCATTTCTGAGGTCAGGTTTCATGAGGTGCTAGAATTCCAGGATAGTATAAATACCCCCCAAATGACCCCATTTTGGAAAGAAGACACCCCAAAGTATTCACTAAGAGGCATGGTGAGTTCATAGAAGATTTTATCTTTTGTCACAAGTTAGTGGAAAATGACACTTTGTGACAAAAAAAATAAATAAAAAAAAGTTTCCATTTCTGCTAACTGGTGACAAAAAAAAAATGAAATCTGCCACGGACTCACCATGCCCCTCTCTGAATACCTTGAAGTGTCTAGTTTCCAAAATGGGGTCATTTGTGGGGTGTGTTTACTGTCCTGGCATTTTGGGGGGTGCTAAATTGTAAGCACCCCTGTAAAGCCTAAAGGTGCTCATAGGACTTTGGGCCCCTTAGCGCACCTAGGCTGCAAAAGAAATGTCACACATGTGGTATTGCCTTACTCAGGAGAAATAGTATAATGTGTTTTGGGGTGTATTTTTACACATACCCATGATGGGTGGGAGAAATATCTCTGTAAAAGAGATTTCTTTTGATTTTTTTACACACAATTGTCCATTTACAGAGATATTTCTCCCACCCAGCATGGGTATGTGTAAAAATACACCCCAAAACACATTATAATACTTCTCCTGAGTACGGTGATACCACATGTGTGACACTTTTTTGCACCCTAACTGCGCTAAGGGGCCCAAAGTCCTATGAGTACCTTTAGGATTTCACAGGTCATTTTGAGGCATTTATTTTCTAGACTACTCCTCACGGTTTAGGGCCCCTAAAATGCCAGGACAGTATAGGAACCCTACAAGTGACCCCATTTTAGAAAGAAGACACCCCAAGGTATTCCGTTAGTAGTATGGGGAGTTCATAGAAGATTTCATTTTTTTTTCACAAGTTAGCGGAAATTGATTTTTATTGTTTTTTTCACAAAGTGTCATTTTCCCCTAACTTGTGACAAAAAATAAAATCTTCTATGAATTCCCCATACACCTAATTGAATACCTTGGGGTGTCTTCTTTCTAAAATGGGGTCACTTGTGGGGTTCCTATAATGCCCTGGCATTTTAGGGGCCCTAAACCGTGAGGAGTAGTCTAGAAACCAAAATGCCTCAAAATGACCTGTGAAATTCTAAAGGTACTCATAGGACGTTGGGCCTCTTAGCGCACCTAGGTTGCAAAAATGTGTCACACATGTGGTATTGCTGTACTCAGGAGAAGTAGTATAATGTGTTTTGGGGTGTATTTTTACACATACCCATGCTGGGTGGGAGAAATATCTCTGTAAATTAAAATGTTTTGATTTTTTTTACACACAATTGTCCCTTTACAGAGAGATTTCTCCCACCCAGCATGGGTATGTGTAAAAATACACCCCAAAACACATTATACTACTTCTCCTGAGTACGGCGATATCACATGTGTGACACTTTTTTGCAGCCTAGGTGCGCTATGGGGCCCAACGTCCTATTCACAGGTCATTTTGAGGCATTTGGTTTCTAGGCTACTCCTCACGGTTTAGGGCCCCTAAAATGCCAGGGCAGTATAGAAACCCCACAAGTGACCCCATTTTAGAAAGAAGACACCCCAAGGTATTCCGTTAGGTGTATGGTGAGTTCATAGAAGATTTTATTTTTTGTCACAAGTTAGTGGAAAGTGACACTTTGTGAAAAAAAACAATACAAATCAATTTCCGCTAACTTTTGACAAAAAATAAAATCTTCTATGAACTCGTCATACACCTAATGGAATACCTTGGGGTGTCTTCTTTCTAAAATGGGGTCACTTGTGGGGTTCCTATACTGCCCTGGCATTTTAGGGGCCCAAAACCACGAGGAGTAGTCTGGAAACCAAATGCCTCAAAATGACTGTTCAGGGGTATATGCATCTGCAAATTTTGATGACAGGTGGTCTATGAGGGGCCGAATTTTGTGGAACCAGTCATAAGCAGGGTGGCTTCTTAGATGACAGGTTGTATTGGCACTGAAGTGCAGGAATGTTCTCAAATCGTGACCTGGACATGGCAATTAAGTCGTACCAGCAGTGATCAGAAAAAAAAATTCTGTCACTGCGGTGGGGCGGGTGAGGGTTTGGCCGGGTGATCAGAAGCCCGCAGGGGGCATATTAGGGCCTGATCTGATGGGTAGCAGTGACAGGTTCTAGGGAGGATATGAGGGTGTGGGGGGGGGGGTGTTCAGGAGCCCCCAGGGGGCAGTTTAGGACCTAATCTAAAAAATAGCGTTGAGATAGTGACAGGGAGTGATTAATGGGTGATTAAGGGGGTGATTGGGTGCAAACAGGTGTCTGAGGGGTGGGCAGGGGGGGTCTGATGGGTGCAGTGGGCGATCAGGGGGCAGGATCAGTGTGCTTGGGTACTTACTAGGAGGGCTGCAACCTGCCCTGGTGGTCCCTCAATCACTGGGACCACCAGGGCAGGAGGCAGCCTGTATAATACGCTTTGTATACATTACAAAGCGTATTATCCGCTTTACATGCGGCAGATCGGGGGTTAACAACCCGCCGCCGCTGCTTATTGGCTGGCGGGTTGACGTCGCGGGTGGGCACATCCAGCGTGCAATCCCCGGCCAGCTAGTCCGCAACGAGCCGCCGCCGATCAGCGTATTGCGGTCGTTGCGGGCTCCACTTTGCCGCCGCCCCTAGGTAGGGGCGGTCGGCAAGTGGTTAAAATCACAATGCAGTAAAATATATATATATATCGATATATATATATATAGATAGATCTATATATATAGATAGATCTATATATATATATATATATAGATCTATATATATATATATATATATATAGATAGATCTATATATATATATATATATAGATAGATCTATATATATATATAGATAGATCTATATATATATAGATAGATCTATATATATATAGATAGATCTATATATATATAGATAGATCTATATATATATATAGATAGATCTATATATATATATATATAGATAGATCTATATATATATATAGATAGATCTATATATATATATATAGATAGATCTATATATATATAGATAGATCTATATATAGGTGGTTGGGAGGGGATCAAGGGATACATGGGGGGGGGGGGGGGAGTGCTGGATAAAAAAAGTTTATTTTTACACTAAAATCGCACAGCCTGTCACGGCTGCAGGCTGTGCGTCTCTCCCTGTCACACAAGATCCACAGTGACAGGGAGAGGGAGGCGGAGAGGGAGGCGGAACGGCAACTATGTTGCCTTTCGGAGGGTGATCGCTGTGATTGGCTCACAGCGATCACACGGCAGGGAGCCAATCAGTGACGGCTCCTGCCGATACCCGGAAGCCTTAGCTGTCATAAGACAGCTAAGTGCAGCCGGTTCGGTGCGCGCGATCGCGGCGGGGAGCGGCGGCGCCGGTGATAGAGATCTACGCCCTGCCAGCCAGGAGCCCATCAAAACAGGGCGTAGATCTCTATCACCTTGGTCCTTAAGTGGTTAAAGAGAACATGAACTGAAAATAAAAAGTCAAAATAACCATACACAGGTCGTACTTACCTCCTGTGTAGTCTGCTCCTCAATCTCTTTCTCCTCTCCTGTGACCTGTTTGTGTACTGTGATCAATAGAATTCTCCGTCCTCCATTTTGAAAATGACTATTACCCCATAATGGCTTCCTGGTCAGCCCACTGTTAAACTGTAATATCACCCACGTGAGCCATAGGGAAACATAGACATTACCTTGCACATTCAGTTGTAACTGACAGCAACTGATATATAACTGACAGCAACTGGTATATTCCAGTTCTGACAAAATATTGTCAGAACTGGAAGGGATCACTGTAAGGAGAAAATGGTGATCTTCTGAGAGGAACTGACAGTGAGGTTAGTATGTAATATTCATTTGCAGCTACGTCATGTGTTTATTTTAAATATTTTTACTCGCTTCAGGTTCCCTTTAAGTGTGAAAAGAATCAATAATGAAGGAAACCATGACAGAAGAATTACTACACATTGACATGTCTTGCTAGAGCCATCCTCATAGTTTATTTCAATTACTACATTTTTTTTGCATTTAAAATTAATTGGCCTAATTATTTGTCCATATTAAACAAAGTGGTTAATAACAGACCTATGGTTAAAACTTTACGCCAAGGAAAGTAAGTGCTAAGAATGAATAATAAAGAAGAGAGACCAGGGTCATATCCTGTACAGTGAGACTACTGGGCGCCGGTTTAAACTTGTCCTACCACAAAGGTATGTGGCTTCCAACCTCCACCTTACCTCAAAACCACAAGAGAAATTCTCATCTGAACAAAGGAGAGCAAGACCTTCCTTCCTCACCTATCAGTGCGTGCAGAAGAGCATTGTGCTAAACAAGCCATAGATCCCCAGTTATCCAGTGTCACTGGAGTGTTTGAAATTACAGGCTTGGCATAACAATTTATAGGAGATAAAGGAAATATATAGGAGCTTTTAAAAATGCTTTATTGCGAAGCTCATCAGATGTACGCGTAAGCCTGTTCATTTTAGAGTATGACCAATGTCTGTGTTCACGTGGAATGGAATACTTTGAAGGTCTTGTTATAGCTTCAGAGAGAGAGGTGACAGGGAGGGGCCCAACTCATCTGCCAAGAGTCAAAGCTGAGTGTAAAGCCTAATTTGTCTTTTATAGGTTTGGAGATGTGAAAACAATTGCTGCTCACATTGTATGCACCAGAGTGAATATTTTTTTTTTTAATGTACTTTTGTTAGAATATTTTTTATAAAAACGAAATGGCTCCTCTTTTATCATCATCTGGTTAGCCAATTGGATCCCTCATCAGTTTGTTTGTGAACCATTAAAGGATACCCGAAGTGACATGTGACATGATGAGATAGTCATGGGTATGTACAGTGCCTAGCACACAAATAACTATGATGTGTTTCCTTTTTTCTTTCTCTGTCTGAAAGAGTTAAATATCAGACATGTAAGTGGCTGACTCAGTCCTGGCTGAGACAATCATTTTTAGGAGAAGGAAGATAGACACAATCGTTTATTTTATTAGTTTATTTTTGCCTCCAGTATCCTTTAAAGCAGTGTTTCTCAACATTTGATTGGTACGTACCCCTTTTCAAACCCTGTACTTGCAAAGTACCCCCTAGCATAGTAAACATTATTCCAAGTACCCCTTGAGAAATATATATTTAATCATAGTACACGATAATTGGTTCTAAACAATTTCTAAGCATTTACAATTGCTTTTAATGAGCTAAAACACTGATTTGGTGTTGTTTAAATAGTATTCATCCTTTTCTAAAACTCTAAATTTGTTATTCTTGGCTAAGTTTTTCAAGCCTAGTACCCCCTGGAATCATCAGAAGTACCCCCTGGGGTACGCGTACCGCACGTTGAGAACCTAGGCTTTAAAGGACTTCCGAGGCCAAATGTTCCCCCTAAAAATTAAAAAAGTTAGATACCTGCATGACTTTGGAGGACACGGAGGACGCCGTCCGCACCCTCCGTGCCGTTCCGCCGGGTCCCCGCCGCACATAGCCCTCCTGAACGGCTCACAACCCCACGGCCAGGGTCGGGCTCTCCTGCCTGCATAAAGATGGCTATCGGCGCTGGCCACGGGTGCGCACTCCGCATAGCCGCTAGTGCGGCTGCGCAGCTCTAGGGCCAACCCCCCGATCCACGCAACAGGCTGTTTCCTGTAGCATGGATTGGGGGGGGTTGGCCCTAGAGCCGCGCAGCCGCACTAGCGGCTATGCGGAGTGCGCAGCCGTGGCCAGTGCCATGGCCAGTGCCATCTTTATGCAGGCAGGAGAGCCCGACCCTGGCCGTTGGGTCGTGGGTCGTGAGCCGTTCGGGGGGGGGGGCTATGAGCGGCGGGGACCCGGCGGAACGGCACGGAGGGCGCGGACGGCGTCCTCCGTGTCCTCCAAAGTTATGCAGGTATCTAACTTTTTTAAATTTTTTTGGGGAACATTTGGCCTCGGAAGTCCTTTAAGTGTCCCTGAGTGAAAATACATGAATTATTGACCTTTTTTTCTATCTCCCCCTGCTCTCATAAGTTGTATTCTGCCAGGAAAAATTTTATGGTTGTAATTTGCTTATCAGTGATGTTTACTATATTCCCCGACAAGGTACCGACAAGACAGAAGCTGTCACTTCCAGGCCTAGAAATGAACTCTTTCAGGCAGCAAAATAAAACAAGTAAAACTGCATAGCTATTAATATGTTTTGCACTGTACACACGTTTATCGTCACATGTCACCTCGGGTACACTTTAAAGTAAAATTACACTTTTATTAAAACAGAAGAAAGGCTACAAATATATCTCATTTTGTAAGATAATATTGTTTTTATACAAATTCTTCTCAGCCAGGGGAGATATAAATTTCCAAAAGCAGGAAGGTCAAATCAGACTTCTTTGCAATCATAGAATTTGCATTCTCTTTGGAGTAGAAACTGCCTAGAAAATGACCCGTCTCCTGCATAATAAATGAGTTGCACAGAGCAAGAATCCTTTTTGGTAAGTGGATTTCCATTGCCCATGTGACAGATTTGTTAGGAAGACTGTGGCATCCAAGGCAGCATAGCGAAAATAAGCCCCACCTCTGCTGACTTGACTTTCCCAATATCACTGGGACTTTACAGCCTGATACACTTTTGTCACCTCCTCTGACAACATCTCCTTTCCTATGCCATCAATGTTTATAGCATCTGGATAGATAAGGGTAGTCATGGAATAGGAGTAAAGCCTAGAACACACATTTATTTATTTACTCAAATATTTATATAGCGCCAACATATTACGCAGCGCTGTACAGAGTTTATTGTCTTGTCACTAACTGTCCCTCAGAGGGGCTCACAATCTAGTCCTATCTAAGTTTAAGTGGCCAATCACTGACCAACTTTACCACATCCATGTAGTATGAGAGTTTACCTGCACAATCTGTTCACAGTTTTAACCACTTAAAGGAGTCATCAGGGCAAATATAGTAAAATGAGTGGTACTTACCAGGCTATGCTGCACTGATCTGTGCTGCATGGGCTCTCCAGCCCACAGCACAGATCGTGTAATAGCCAGGGCGACCAGACTCCCCCCCTTTTTTCCCCACTAGGGGGATGTCCTGCTGGGGGGGTCTGATCGCCGCCAGCTTGCTGCGTGTAGCGGGGGGGCTCCTCAAAGCCCCCTCCACAGCGATATCGGGCCTCCCTCTCTTTCCCTCCCTCCCCTCCTTCCCCTGGGCGGCACAGGACGGCGATCCGTCCTGCGCCCCCTCTGATAGGCTTCAGCCTATCAGATGCCGGCGATCCCCAGCCAATCAGAGCAGCGCCGTATGATGTAAACAGCGGGGATTTCTTCCCCGCGTGTTTACATTTAGCCTGCAAGCGGCGATCAGAGGCTCGCAGGCTGTTCACGGAGACACCCTCCGTGAACTGACATGGAGCGGCCGTTTCCATGGGGAAAAACTAGCGACCTGCCGACGCCTATCGGCGTTGGGCGGTGGTTAAGTGGTTAAACACCTGTTGGCCCTCATATTACATGGAGGTGGTAAGATTGACCACTCATTGGCCAATCAAACTTGAAGGTGTGTAGCAGGCTTTATAAAGTGTGTGAGCATGTAACCATGTGTGCTACTCGCTATATTTCTACTAAGACGCCCACCTTAAAAAATATACTAACTACACACCCTAAGAAAAATAGGCTACAGTAACTGAGGGATAAGACAACCACATGGAGCTGCAGACAGTTATCACCCTCCTGTCCTTCAGAAGGAATATAACCCAGCATTTCATCTTTGCTCTAAAACATTATTTACAGCATATTATATGCAACCAGCATATTTTTACTAGACCAGCATTAGAAGGGTTACACACAGAGCTTGAAAGTTCAGTGCAGTGAAATGTGAATGCATCCGAAGTTGCAGATTATGTTATCTTGTGTTTACTTAAATGTATCAAGTGAGGAATGTGACACATTCTCTGACTGTGGAGAAGCAGCTCCACACAGACAGAGAGTCAAAGCATTTCTGCCTTCATTACATAATGAATAAAAACAGTAATTAGTAAAATGCAAAGTCAGCTCACAAAACAAATAACTGTACTTTTGGGAACCTTTAATTTCTAAATGAATAATAATACTTATGCACAAATGCAAATATGATAACCATATGGCATATAAAAAGTAGGAAAACATGTTTTTATTGAATATTATGTCAGGGTTTTAAACCGTTTTAATGCAAAAAAAGACACTAAGTGGGGGTCAATAGTAAAAGTGCATTTCTTTGCAACCATGCTTGTTTGGAGTACAGATTGTCCAGAAACCATTGCCTTGTTGCATAATTGGATAATTAACTGTTAATTAACGATTTAACTATAGCTGCTCTACGTAATATGTTGTCACTTTATAAATACAATAAATAATAATAACTGCACATATATATATAAATTTTCCTGTTGTGTATGTCTTATTTGCATTGTAAACTTTTCCACTCTTTTCCTGTTCACTGCCTTTCCATGAGTTAGTAAAGTATATAGATTATTGCACATGCAGCTACTCTGTGCATACAGCAGATTTGTTTGTATTATAATCTCATACAACTACTTAGTTAAGTGTGTACATTTATGAGCTTCCTGTTTGTCAGAGATAACAATACAAGCAGAATCATCATCAACAGGACCAGCACATCTAATGCCAAAAATAGATTCTGCACAGCAAAAAGCCTACTAGCAACTAATCAGGCTGACCAGGAAACAAGCAGTGTGCATCCAGTTGTCAGTGCAACCTGTGTAGGCTGCAACCTCCTAGCTCAAGTTATTATCATATATCACAGTGACAGAATGCCCTTTGGCAGTAAAATATGCAAACATCAATTAGATGCATGATAGTTCCTATTTAATGAATGTCGTCAGCAGGCAATTGTGGTGGAACAAAGGCTACTTGATCATGAAAAGATTTCCCATTGCTGTCCCATAATGGGCAGTCCATTGCCCAAACCACAAATCCAAAGCATTGTTTAAAAGGTGAGCAATGACCATTACTTAAACATGTCAATTTACATCAACATTTCCAACCATTATAGCCCTATTAGTGGCTGTTGAAGCGTAACTAGGTAATTGTTCAGCCTACTTCCCTTGCCAAGTTCCCATTGGGCCTGTGCTCTTGGATCTCTCCCATTTCACATGGCAGGGTTAGTTTGTAGACTTTTACTGCAGGTGGCTCCAACTTGACAATGTGACATTACCATAAAAGTGCTCGCTGACGTCAATCCCAAAACAGAAATGATGTCTGTAAAATTCACAGCAGCAGGTCTCCTAAAAAAAGTCCTCTGAAGACCAGCATTATTCCCGGGCTAGAAATTCCCAGATGCAAACCTTAGCGAGGGGTTGAGCGCTGCTATTTTTAGAAAGCCGTGGAGAAATTTGGGAATGGCCCTGTTATTTGCGTCATTAACCTCAGACATAAAAATATATAGATCTGTAAGGATGCCAGGTTTACTTTTTCTGTAGGTTAGGATCATGGAATCCTTGCTTCGTAATGTCTGCAAAATGTAGCGGTATGAATTATATGCATTGGACAATATTACCAATAGGATTAAAGAGTAACATCCAAAACAAGATAAACCTTCATGAAGTTCAACCAAGAAAATTAATTAAAAAAATAATAATAAACAGGAAAGTCTGGTGATTAATATTGCAATCCAGACATGTAACTGTACTGTCTCTCTAGATGCAGAATTTATAAGACCAGAAAGCAGGGTTTCTTGCATAATGCTGCTGCTGCAAAAAAAAAAAAAAAAATCACTTAAAGGACAACTGAAGTGAAAAGACTATGGAGGCTGCCATATTTATTTTCTTTTAAACAATACGTCTCAGCATCTTGTATTTCAATAAGGCAGACATTTCTGCAAAATTTGACTTGGAAAAATAGAAAGAAGAGAAAAAAATGGCAAAGCATAGGAATTTACTTCACATAACGCACTAACACATTAAAAGGCAACATACTGTAAGGACCTGAGCACAGTGTCTGATTTTTGTCACTGATGTGCTTCTGAAAAGCGTACAGAAGCGGGTTAGTGTGCTCAGGCCCTTAAATGGAATCTAAAGTGAGAGGTTTATTGAAGTTGCCATATTTGTTTCCTTTTAAACAATACCAGTTGCCTGGCAGCCCTACTGATCTATTTGACTGCAGTAGTGTCTGAATCACAAGCATGCAGCTACTTTTGTCAGATCTGACAATAATGTAAGAAACTCCTTATCTGCATATACTTGTCCAGGGTAAATGGCTAAATGTATTAGAGGCAGAGGATCAGCAGGGCTGCCAGACAACTGGTATTGCTTAAAAGGAAATATATAAAGTTGTCCTTTAAAGTATACCCAAGGCAAACCTCAGGTCAAAAGTCATATACTTACCTAAGAAGAGGGCACATTCTGGATTCACTTTGAAAAGAGTAACTTTACTGAATTATTATTATTGATTTATAAAGTGCCAAAATATTCCGTGGCGCTATGACTGGATGTAACTTACTGATTAAAATTGCTAACATTTTACAATATTCAATTATAAATGATTTAGTCAGGGTTTGCCCATTGTAAAATCTTTCCTCTGCTCAGTTTACATTCTTATATTTATCACAGGTGGTGACATCTTTAGTGCTAGCAAGGTGCATCACTGTGGAATGTTTCTTTGTTGTGTATTTGGAAGGGAGCAGAAACAACACCTAGTCTCCCAGAGTGCTCTGGGGAAGGAGGTGGCATAACTAAATAGCCTAGGTTAAACACACTGGGAGGGTGGGTTACATACATATATACTACAGCAAGATATACATAAGAATGCTTAACCTCTTAAAGGACTCACGAGGTGACATGTGACATGATGAGATAGACATGTGTATGTACAGTGCCTAGTACACAAATAACTAGGCTGTGTTCCTGTTTTTCTTTCTCTGCCTGAAAAAGTAAAAAATCAGGCATGTACGTGGTAGTTCCTGTCCGAGTCGGGACCGGGTCGGACTCTAGCGTAACCCTCAGTGATGAGGAATTGCAGCCATAAATCACTTTTGTGGCAGTAAATGGCTTCTAAGAGCAGGAAAGAGATAAAAAAGGTCAATAGTTCATATACTTTAGCCCTGGCATACTTCAATTAATGCGTCATTGAGAAAAGGCCACGAAGCAGTAAAAGCTTAAAAAGTTGATTTAAATATAAAATAAAACTGCGGGATAGCGTTAAAAGTCATTTTTAGAAGGAGGAGGTCAGATACAATTGTTTATCTCAGTTTTTTTTTCCCGCCTCAGATGTCCTTTAACCACTTCACCACTGAGGGGTTTTACCCCTTGAACACCAGAGCAATTTTCACCTTTCAGCGCTCCATCCATTCATTCGTCTATAA
Organism: Hyperolius riggenbachi; assembly: GCF_040937935.1. Lineage (NCBI taxonomy): Eukaryota > Metazoa > Chordata > Amphibia > Anura > Hyperoliidae > Hyperolius > Hyperolius riggenbachi. Next base: position 291,909,289 of record NC_090651.1, read on the forward strand.
CTTTATTATTACTTATCGCAATGAAATGAACTATATCTTGTTTTTTTGCCACCAATTAGGCTTTCTTTAGGTGGGACATTATGCCAAGAATTATTTTATTCTTAATGTGTTTTAATGGGAAAATAGGAAAAAATTTGGGAAAAAATATTATTTTTCAGTTTTCGTCCATTATAGTTTTTAAATAATGCATGCTACTGTAATTAAAACCCATGAAATGTATTTGCCCATTTGTCCCGGTTATAAAACCGTTTAAATTATGTCCCTATCACAATGTTTGGCGCCAATATTTTATTTGGAAATAAAGGTGCATTTTTTTCAGTTTTGCGTCCATCCCTAATTACAAGCCCGTAGTTTATAAAGTAACAGTGTTATACCCTCTTGACATAAATATTTAAAAAGTTCAGTCCCTAAGGTAACTATTTTGTTTATTTTTTTATTGTATTTATTTATTTATTTTAAATAACAAAAAAATAATAATTGGAGAGTGTGGGAGGTAATGATTTAATTTAATTTATTGTGTAATACAATGTATTTGTATGTGTAAAATACTTTAGGGTGTAGTTTACTATAGTGAGTCTGTTTACATGCGACCTTTAAGCATCCGGAAGGACGCTTACAGGAAGCAGTAGGAGGCTGGGAGAATCACAATGATCACGCTGTTTCTAATAGAAGCAGTGGATCATTGCGGGGGCTTAGATCAACGAACGGGAATGGATTTTCCCGTTCATTGATCTCCAGGCGAGCGGGCGGCGGTGTGCACGAGCGGCGGGAGCGCGGACAGCGGCAGTAGCGCGGAAGGTACGGATTTCTCTGTCCCTGGGGGTTAAAGGATGGAAAAAGGGACGGAGATATTCGTACCGCCGGGGGTAAAGTGGTTAACCTTCTTACCGGTTATCCCGAGCTCAGCTCGGGGTAACCTGCGCAGAAGGATTTCTCTGGCCCCGCTGGGCCGATTTGTTTCTTTGTTGTGTATTTGGAAGGGATCGGAGTCGGTAGGGGGATGCCGCTTGTCAGCGGCTATCATGTAGCGAGCCCTGGGCTCGCTACATGAGTTAAAAAAAAATAAAAATTAAAAAAGTGCTTTTTGTTGGTGGGCTCTGATCGCTGCTGTAGGCAGCGGTTATTTTTTAAATTAATTTATTGTCTTTTTTTTTTTTTTATAAAAATGATTTTTTTTCCTTTAGCCGATTCCTCCTCCCCCCCCCCCCCCAGCCAATCACAGTGATTGGCTCTCATAGACACCAGCCTATGAGAGCCAATCCCTTTCTAAGCCTCTCCAGGGTACAGCATGTGACCCAGCTGTCCCCAGTACATCGCTGCCGTAGATCGGTAGATCATTGCGGTGCCTTTTTAAAAGGTCAAAGATGTAGTGCTAGTGGTTTAAAGTGTCTACGCAACGGAAAAAAATGAAACCCTCAATTTCATTCATTTATAAAATGCAACTTTATTAAAGGACTTACGAGGCCAACGGAGGAAAAAAAGTTAATTACCTGCATCGTCGTTTCAGGCACGGAGGACGCCATCCGCGCCCTCCGTGCCGATTCGCCAGGTCCCCCTGCTCATTATCGCCCCGGGCCGGCTCCCGACCCCACGGCCCGGGTCGGGCTCTCCTGCCTCTCCAAAGATAGCGTGGATTGGGGGGTTGGCCCTAGAGCTGCGCAGCCGCACTCACAGCCAGGCGGACTGCGCAGTCGCGGCCAGAGGAAGCGGCCATCTTTGGAGAGGCAGGAGAGCCCGACCCGGGCCATGGGGTCGGGAGCCGGCCCGGGGGGATAATGAGCGGGGGGACCCGGCAGATCGGCATGGAGGGTGCGGACGGCGTCCTCCGTGCCTGCAACGACGATGCAGGTAAATAACTTTTTTTCCTCCGTTGGCCTCGTAAGTCCTTTAAAGGGACTCCGAGCACCTCTCATGGGCATGCCTTTAAGCCAGACGACTTCCAACAAAGTCGTGCTATGACCCCTCTGGAGTAGCCTCTTGCAATGTCCATGCGTGTCACTTTCTCTTCCTGCTTCATTCAGTGATGCACTTCTCTAACAGAGAAGGTAGGGGTGACCCGGAAGTTATAACATAACCAAGATGGCAGCCGCGATTTTTGGTGTAGAACGGCGATTCAAGCATCAAATGAAAGAGGAGAACACAAGCTACAGAAAGGTATGCATCTTTAAGTACTTTGCCGTACTGGTCGGAGTCTTAAAGGCATGCCCATGAGAGGTGCTCGGAGTCCCATTAAACTGTAATAAATCAACTCACATCCTGGCCAAATGGTGAAAGACCATTTAAAAAGTGTGTGGCATCCTGACCAGAGGTAGGTCCCATGGAGAATGCTGCCTCCCTTCTAAAAAGAAAGCCACAAACACACTGTAACCGAGTGAATCTAGTTATGTTTAAATTGGGTAGCAAGTTGAAAACATTTTAAAATAATAATTAAAAATAAAAAAATAATTTACTTCATAAACATTTTAATACATTTTATATTTCTTTTAAATTAATCATTACCTTTGTTTACATTTATTTTACTATTAAGGAGTTGGTATTACCAAAGATTACTTTATTAATAATAAACCATTTTCTCCCATGTAGTTATACTATTTTCCCTTAAACTTCTTTAAAAAAAATTTTTACATGACAGTTTAACTACCACACCCAACCAATACAATGTAACCCTTTTTTATTTTTGTATGTTTTGTTGTATTCCCTTGAGGTAAACAGACCCAAGCATATAGACCATTTTTGGTTTGTTTTTTGTCATACAATTCCCGATCATTACTCTCCCAATGCCCCTTCATTACCCTTGTGGAGGTGAAACAAGTTTTGTTGGGAAGAAAGATGGAAACAAATACTTCTGCAATGGCATTGTCAACCCATAATAATTAATTAGTATAAACTGGACTGTTCGTTATAGAGCTTTGCATTTGCTGAATTTGTTCCTGAGTAAAATGCACTGTAGATTTCTCGCCACTCATAGTAGATGCTTTTAATCTAAAATCCGTGGTAAGAGGCGCCCTAAACAACTGGAAAGCAGTTTGAAATAAATAATCTTACCTCAGTAGAAGATGGATGGTAAGAAATATTTGATTTATTGGACAGTAAAGGATGACCCATTTCGCAGGCCTAACCGCTTTCTTTGGGTGTCTGTAACTCGAGCTCCTCAGACTTGGAGCTTGGAGTCTTTTGTTTCTAATGTAATGGTTCTTACCTGTTAACGACAAGTTTTGGACCGGTCCCTCTACTCATGGGGGAACCTAAAGGTTTACTTTATTATTTTAAAACCACTCCCAGGCGAGGATCTTTACAAAGAAGTTAGATAGCCAGGCTACTTGCTCAAATATTATTTTAACAGTTGAGACTGAGCAACCTCCATTCTGTAAGTGCTTTGGAAAATAAAGAAAACCCCTAGAATACCCCATAAATCGATGGATTAGTCCACAATCTGTTGGTAAGAGGTCTGTAAGGCCTGGCAGATTGTTCACCAGCAGATCAACCCCTATGTCCCAATCTATCATCACCTTCTTCACCCTATGTGGTGCATCCCCGCTTGAGGTGAGGAAGCAACACCTGCCCAACTTCAGTTACACCCAGCCCTTGTAGGTGCAAGATATAGGAGCTTATCGTAGAGCCGGCAAAACAACCCACCAGGACCCCACTGAGCAAGTCCAGGCGCACAGGAGTACTGATATGAATGTCATGGTGCAGAAGGGTTAGGCAGAAATCAAGGTCAGGCAGTTCAAAGGTCAGGGTAGGCAGCAAACAGGCAGAATCCAGTAACAAGCAATAGGTCAGTTCAGGCAGCAAACAGGCAGAATCCAGTAATGAGCAATAGGGCAAAGTCCAGAAAGGCAATCCACAAGTTTAAAGAGCACCCAGCAGTAGGCAGAAACATACACCAACACGGGCAAAGTCAGAGAGCATTCAGCAAGCTTAAATATATCAGGCATCCAATCAGTGGCTGGCCACATGCACACAACAGCCAATCACACGCAGGAATTAATCTTGTTAAGGTGTCAGCTGACTCTACCTCTGTCACCGCCTCAGACCATACTGCGGCCGAAGTGGACCAGTGACATCACGCGCTTGCTGGTTAGCAGCAGGCGCACTTTGCAGAGCGGGCGGCTGAGAACCGGAAGTGCGACGTCGCAGGCACGATCAGAAGGTGAGTTTATTACAAGGTCAGAGCCATTCGATGAAAACACTGTAAGTAACAGTTACAGATAAATAATGTAATTTACAGTGCATTTTTCCCCTGGGACAAATGTGCATCTTATATATATGTCCACACTGGAGTAACAATTGAATCCAACAACTCAGTACCTATATATATGCACTACTTACCAACCACCAGTCCATCAGCAGTCTCAGTGACTGCCCAACACCCTACCTCTTGCGGGATCACATAGGGAGCAGCCACCAATCACTGTCCATGACTCCTGTCTAATCTGTGGCAGTAAATACATTTAGGTTGTGTGTGCTCAAACCGCAGCGTCTAAGGAACCTGGTAAATGTATAGTGGTGGTACTCATGCATATCTTAATGCAGAGTAAAAACAATACAGTTTATGAAATCTTGCCCCAAGAATTAAAAAAGGAGCTAGGCCTTTATAAAATGAAACATTACATTTCTCTATATTACTAAGGAAGGCTGGAGAGCATACCCTACATGCTCTTTGCACCATGTCACTCCACCCCAAAAAGGGCTAGAGAAACAATGAGCACATTGAGGGCATCGGTAAAGCAAGGCACAGACTTGCCAGCCCAGGAAGTGGCCAGAATACTGGTGCTGTTGTCAGACACCACTTTACCAGTCTGGATTTTCAAGGGGTCAGCTAATGCTGGACCTAGTCCTGGATGGTGGCCAAGATGTTAGGTACAGGTTGCAGCCCCAGGAAAACCAGCTACAGCACCATCTTGCAATCCTGATGTAGTAAACTGATGTAAGTGTTGGGCTCCTTGCTTTGAAGCTCAGATGCCACCAGACCTGGGATGGTGGAGGTGACAGTAGAGGGGAGCACCAGGCAGGCTTAGCCCCCTGGGTGGCACTACCAGATTAAATGTCACCACATTTCTGTCACCATCTTCAGTGCCATGGAGGGTGACCCAAATGGCTGTGAAGCTAAGATCCAGCGCCTGCCCTTGCCTGCTCGTTCAGGCATTGGCAGTGCACCCTGCTACTGACTATGTGATCTAGTTAAGGGGCAGCATGGTAAACCATGTCCTAGAGGGGAGGTGGGACAATAACTCTGGCAAAAAAATGCCAGCTAGGTAGTCCACCATTATTGTGTCAAGCATCTTATCAGTTGGTGGGAGAAAGAGGTCTTCGCCAGCTCATAAAGAGAAGCTGCTGAGGCATGAGATTATCCTAGAGCCCTATACGGTACATTTGCGATTGGTTTGGTAACTTGCCTCTTCCACTGATAAACATTCCAAAATACAGGCTTGGCACAAGGCGGCATGAGAGCGGAAGGTGCATTGGATGAGGAAGACACTATCAAGAACTGATTAGCATGGCCAGTATGGTGCAGGGGAGAGACTGCACAGGATGGACTTGGAAAGGGTGGCAAAGAAGAGGAAAGGAATCTAGTGCTGCCATGGCTTATCTAGTGCTATTATGTCTACCATTGCCCATGCACAACCATTCTTACAGGTAGTGATTTCATGGGTAAGGCATCATGTCCCAAACCTGCTTGTCACTGCCCACTATCTTGGCAATGCATTTCTTGTCCTATATGTTACTCGTAGTTCCACTTTGTGATTGTGCCACACATACAATCATATAATACAGTGCAAAATTCCCTTAAAATTGTCCAAGCTACAATATATAAGAAGCCTACTTTTTAAAAGAGGTACAGATAAAAATTCTCATAACACTCTCCCAAACTATATATGCAGGCAGTCTGTTAGGGGTCTTAGTCCATTCTCCTTTGGGACCCTTTTCCTAGACTTCAATTTTCACTATTGCCTCTCTGCAGCACATTTAACTAACACTCGCAAAGGTCCTAGTTTCTAGGACCTTTGCGAGTGTTAGTTAAATGTGCTGCAGAGAGGCAATAGTGAAAATTGAAGTCTAGGAAAAGGGTCCCAAAGGAGAATGGACTAAGACCCCTAACAGACTGCCTGCATATATAGTTTGGGAGAGTGTTATGAGAATTTTTATCTGTACCTCTTTTAAAAAGTAGGCTTCTTATATATTGTAGCTTGGACAATTTTAAGGGAATTTTGCACTGTATTATATGATTGTATGTGTGGCACAATCACAAAGTGGAACTACGAGTAACATATAGGAGAGACCTGCTAAGCGCTAATACTACTGCAATATATTATATTAGTTAAGGGTATACACCCCTGTTGTTAAAAGCGCACCAGGCAACTAGGTTGTGACTTTTTTAAAGAGTTCTGCCTGAGGAGCGCAAACATCACCCCAACCCCCAAAAAAATCATTTCTTGTCCTGTTCATCAGTTTTGTAATATTCCTAGACAGATGTAGAAGATATTGTTCAAATCAAGTGGGTGCAGCGAAAGTGGGGATGACACTCCTATATAACCTATGTATGCAGAAGCTGGCACATCCCATACAATTTCCTTATTGTTCCATATTAAAATCTTATGCCAACGTTTCGTAGGGTCCATTTATCAAGGTGACATTTGCTCAAGGCAACCATCTGACTCTGGCTGCCTGAGTCATGCACATCACTTCAGTGAGTGCTTTGAGGTGACTAAAAAGAGGAATGTTGACTGTTGAATGTTGAGGAATGAATAAGATTCAGAAAATCGATAAAAATAATGACTAATAAACAAATCATGATCAATCCCTATCAGTTCAGGGTTGAGGCCTTACAGAGGCAAGACACTTCTGTTACTATGGAGAGGGAACGAAGGGATGACACATGATGGTGCATGATGGAGCAAGGTTTGGCTGGTGGGGTGAGTGGGGAGAACACCTCGCTGAGTGGCACTGGTCACTCAGGCATCATGCGCCACTAAAGATTCAACATGCTGGCTCTTTAGGTGATGTTAGGCAGCCACTGTACTCACTCTGGATGCGTGCCAGATTCTTGGCTGATTAAGGGAAAGAAACGTTATCAACTGAACCACTAATAGTCAAAGCCCAACTTAGCATAACACATGAATGTGTGGCTTACCCATCACCAGTGCGACTTCAGAACTACTCATTGGTCATTTACCTTTTATGTACAGTACACTATATGAGTGTATACACATTTATATTTATTTATTAAAATGTATTTATATAGGAGGTAGCAGCTAGTGTATATTTATAAAAAATAGTATATATTTATGACATAAAAACACACATATATTTTTTAGCAAACTCCTATATCTTTAGAGGAACCATGCACATGTGCCGTAATTACATATATACATTTTTTTTTTTTAATATATGGATAACAGTTAAGTTTTATGTTTAGTAGAGCCTGACCATTAGTTGACCAGTGGATATATATATATATATATATATATATATATATATATATATATATATATATATATATATAATGTGTGCATGACATGTGTGTGGGTGTGAGACAAGTATGTTTGTGTGTGACATGAGTGAACTTGATGCAAGTTATGTAATGTGTGCATGTATGTATGTAAGTAGGTAATGCACGTATGTATGTATGCATGTACTGGGTGTTTGTATAGACATGACTGTGGTTGTGTGAGAGTATGTATTGTGTGTATGTATGTGTGTGTGTGTGTGTGTATGGGTATATGTGTGTGTGGAACGTGTGTGTGTGTGGCTGTGAATATGGGTATATGTGTGTGTGTGTGTGTGACGTCGACGTATGTGTGTGTGGGGCTGTGTGTGTGTGCACATGGACGTGTATTTAATATTTGCGTTTACATGACTGTGGTTGTGTGAGTGTGTGTGTTGTGTGTATGTATGGGTATATGTGAATGTGTGTGTTGTGTGTATGTATGGGTATATTTGTGTGTGTGTGTGTGTGTGTATACGTGACGTGTGTGTGCGACTGTTTGTTTTTTACACCTAATCCCAGCTCTCACACAATCTTTACTTCATTCTGTTGTAAATTATCCTGTCTCCAAATGTCACGCTTTCTAAACCAGTCTGCATAATATTTGCCATTGTATAGGTCAAGGAATCATCTAACAGTAATAACTGTATATTTTTAATAATGATGTCATTGATGTAAAGTGACATTTCCCATTATCTCAGTGTTTTGGACTTTGTGTACGTTGTGTTTGTCTGATTCCTGTAGTAATTGTAACCTATGGTCGTTATACCAACACATGCTATATGAGTCGGCTAATAGTTGCTCATAAACATCGCTGTCCTCTTAAGACAAATGTGTATCGCCATTAAACAAATGTTTATTTCATTTCTAAGTAAGGAAACAAGGATACTGTATATCTGTGGAGACATGCCGTGCCTGACTTGGAGTTTTCCCCCCACAAGAAAAACTTCACTACAGTGACAGACTTGAAAAGCAAACTTATACGACTGTTTATAATTGTATATATGTGGGAGTCTGGGCTTACAGTGTACACAGCATACACAAAGCTACCAGATGAAATCCTAGAAAGGTCAGATTGCCACAGCTATCCACAGACAAAACATCCTTACATTATTAATCACATTAGTTCCATGCCTCCAAAGCTAGATGCATATTTTTGGACCTTGCTCTTTAGATGTCAAACCAACACGCCATGCACAGTGGCGGATTCATTACTGAATAAAAATAGACTGCAATAATTGGGGCCATTTTTTATGGTAAACACTGCATTGGAAAGGTTGGTTTCCCTGTCAACGCTTCAAGTTCACACACATAGCATTGGATATATCAACCAATCAGATTTCAGCTGAGCTGTTATTTTTCCAACCTATGGTAGACAATGAGAAAGTATATACTGTACCTGGTTGCTGGGTTTAACACTTGCCCTTGAAACTTCAATGTTCCAAAGTGTTGTATTCATTGGATTTCTATTGTTTTGAACAAAAAGGAATTCAAAATAAAATTCAAAGAACAATCTTCTTGCTCTTTCCTCACTTAAAATGGGAGTAAACTTAAAGGAGTTATCCGGGCAATTTTAATAAAATAAACGCTACTTACCGGGGGCTTCCTCCAGCCACCAAGCTCCCAGGACCTCCCTCGCCGCATCTCTGCTCTCAGCCGTTCGCCGGAGCTCCGACCCGGTCCCCGGCGATGACGTCAGAGCGACCTGGAGGTGCCGGCCACGTGGGCCGGAGCGGACTGCGCAGGCGCAGTAGTTCTGCGCCTGCGCAGTCCGCTCCGGCCCACGTGGCGGTGATTGACAGCGCCGATCGCACAGGCGCAGTACAGAGCGACCTCCAGGTCGCTCTGACGTCATCGCCGGGGACCGGGTCGGAGCTCCGGCGAACGGCTGAGAGCAGAGATGCGGCGAGGGAGGTCCTGGGAGCTTGGGGCTGGAGGAAGCCCCCGGTAAGTAGCATTTATTTTATTGAAATTGCCCGGATAACTCCTTTAAGCTTAGAGATGGCCTAAACATCAAATTTTGGGTTTGCGAACTTCGAACTCGAACTTCCACAAACCGGCGAACTGCCATAGACTTCAATGGGCAGGAGAATTTTAAAACCCTACAGGGACACTTTCTGGCCACAAAAGTGATGGAAAAGTTGTTTCGAGGCGCCTAACACCTGGCCCATGGCATGACGGAGGGGGATCCATGGCAAAAGTCACACCAAAAATTACGTAGCTGACGCAGAGTTGTGGTTTAATCTCTGAAGGGCAGAAATCACTTAACATTCCTAAATTGGGCGAATAAAGTGCTTTAAAACATCCAGCGTGTGTACACATCAATCAGGTAGTAAGAGTTAAGCCCACGTCACACTGACAGACCAAACTCTGACAGACCAAATTCACAGTTTAAAGCACGTCAAACAACCGCAAAGAGTTGTCAGTAGTTGACACTCTCAGGACATTAATGTTAGCCCTAAGTCCTCTTGACAAGACCAAACTCTGACAGACCAAATTCACAGTTTAAAGCACGTCAAACAACCGCAAAGAGTTGTCAGTAGTTGACACTCTCAGGACATTAATGTTAGCCCTAAGTCCTCTTGACAAGGGAAGGTATGCTGATTGGCTGCCATGTGTCTGCTAACTGTGAGGTAAGGGGTCAAAGTTTTGCTCCATGATGATGTATAGGGGGCAGCTCAAACACGCCATTGTGTTTGCCTGCCGTCACAAACGCGAACATGCGTTATTTACCGGGAACTGTCCACCGGCGAAGTTTGTGCTATTCTCTACCTAAGCAATGAACTTTGCATATATCATTAACAAGCAGCGGGAGTGGTTTGAAGCGGTTATTTTCCTTACCGTTTATGGTTTGAAAAAACTCTCTGGTGGTGGGGCAAATTATGTGATTATTCCAATGAGATAATGGCCTCAATTCACTATGGGCAGTTCAGTAAAATAATTTAGGTCGGTAAAATACCACGGTCTGCTACATCTGTCAATGTTACCCTATGGAGAGAGTGTGAAATACCGGCTGGTCAGAGCTGGAGGTAAAGAACACTTTTACTTGAGTTACCGAATGCCTTAATCTTTATGAATTGCAATTTCTTGACATTTCTTGAGGTATTTACTGCACAAGTCGGTAATTTACCTCATTAGTCTGTAATTTTACTTTTCAGTATGGTAATAGATTTAGTGAATTGGAATTTGGGAAGCTGATCAGTAAAATCAGCTGTTTTTTGCATTAGCGAATGCGGTCATGCTTAGTGAATTGAGGCCAAAGCCTAACAACAAAATGTACAGGATTTACACTTTTGCTAAGCCCAGGCCAACTCTTTGTGGTTCCTCTTTCCATGTGCAGCATCCCCTCCTATTCCAGGTGCAGCCCCCTCTTACATGTGTCTGTTCTATGCACATGTATCTCCTTTATGTAAAGATCCCTTAGGCAGCAGCTCCCCCCTTCCACCATCTTGCTCCCCATCTGGAGCCTCGCTTTTCCATTTGCAGCCTCCTCTTCCATATATATTATCTTTTCCCCTGTTCAGCCTCCCACATTGGCAGCAGCTGCCATAGGCCCAGCTTGCATGGCCTACCCACAAACCCAGCCCTGATGCTGGGAGCAGAGGCTGTCCGTGGGTCCCCCACATTTGCTTTTATATAATTCTATAACGGAAGAAATTAGATTTTTTTTTTAATAAATATTTACTGAACAAAATGACCACTTAAATGTAGTGAAGATGAAAGACAAAAAAAAGCGCTCATAGTATGCGTATGAAGGAGGAGGTACTGCCAGGACAGGTCTCACCTGAATTGGTGGGTTGTGGGTTAAGGGCTCTTTCACATCTGAGCCCGTTTTCTGCGGTTTAATGCAAAGTCAATACTTTGCCTTAACCAAGGTAATATGAAAGTCCATAGACTTTCATTTTACCTTTCAAACCAGATGCTGCGTTTTGGTGTGTTACGGTTTGACACACCCGGGAGCTTTTAATCGTCGGGAGCCGGCATTCTCCCGCCTGGTGAATTAATAGCTACCGCAGCTGATTGTGTCACACTGCAAAATCCCAATGACATGCCGCAGACCATAACGCGTGCAGGAGAACGGCTCCTGCACGCCTTGTCAGATGTGAAAGAAGCCTTAGAAGAGCCATGAATAGCATTTAGCCAGGCACAGGCAGTTTGGAGACTCTGGAGGAAGAGCCAGGAGTTGGCGCAGGAGTTCTGATTTGGAGACTGTCAGTGTCTGTCACAGAATCCTTCCAGCAGCAAGTAGACAACACGGGCACATGATCTCATGGAGGTAGAGTGGCAATCCTGTGTGCATTGGCTACTGTAACTTGTGTACCTAGAATCACAGCGATCCCATTCTTATATAAGCATATATAAGCAGTGTGACTGTGGTGTGATAGGTGAAGGAAGGGGAGGTCTAGTGATAAGCTTACCAGTTCAGCGCCCACATACAGTATATCTACCACCGGCAGACTTCATCTTAGTGCCTGGGGTGTAGATATACGCATCTCCGCCGCTGTCCATGCTCCCGTTTGCTCGTGTGCATGCTCCCACAGTCATTCACGTCGCTGCCCATTAGTAGGGAGATCAGTGAATGGGAATGCAGTTCATGCAGTTCATTCATTGATCTGAGTCCCCGTTGCAATGATCGCCGGCATCAATGAGATGCCATTTCCATTGTGAAAAATACAAAGTTACACGTACACGCATTACTTCCTGTTAGTACGCTAACAGGAAAATAATGAGTGAGGACATCTTGTGGCCAAATATTAAAATTACGCCTACATACATTTTTTTTTTATAAAAATACATTAATTGTCATTTTTTTAAAATATAAAAAGACATTAAAAATTAACCCCTTACCTTCCTCACTCTCCCATAGTTACCCCAAACAAGCTTTTGCATAAAAAAAAATGACAATTACAAAAAATACATAAATAGTTACCTTAGGGACTGAACTTTTTAGGGACTGAACTTTTTTAAAGGAGTGATCCAAGCTAATTAAAAAAAAAGATCCACTTAACTGGGGCTTCCTCCAGCCTGTGGCAGCTGTCCTGTGCTCTTGCCGCACAGAACGTTTTTTAAACACTATAATGGCAAAAAAAACTGAAAAATAATAAATTTTTTAAAATTTTTTCTTATATTCCAATTATCATGTGTTTAAAATAAAATAAATCTTAGCATAATGTACCTCCCAAAGAAAGCCTAATTGGTGGCAAAAAAACAAGCTATAGATCATGTCCTTGTGATTAGTTGTGATTAAGTTATTGGCAAAACAATGGGAGGAGCGCTGACAGGTGCAAATTGCTCTGGTCCTAAAGGGGTAAAACCCCTCAGTGGTCAACTGGTTAAAATCGATTTCCTCAAAAACTATAAGGTCTTTTTAATTTTTTTTCTTCTTGTACCCACTGTCCTCCTCCACCTACCCTAAAAATTTGGTGTTTCTAGCACATAAGGGGGCTTTGCTATTAACCACTAAAGTCGGCGGCTGTTCGCCTGCGAACGAAATTTTGCATGAATTATGCTAACATGCATAATTACGGGTATCGATTACGTTTCCATGGAAAAAAATTTATGCGGAATCTGCAACTTTTGCATTATGATTACGATGCGAAATTGCAAATTACGATGCATAATTATGCATTGGTATAATTTCTGCTCACCACTAGACACTGCTGACTGCAATGCTCCCTGCTACAGAACCACCTATGACATTTAGAACTTTGAGACATTTTTCTTATAATATTTGAACAGACATGGGAGCTGACTTGTACAGCACAGGGGCACTGGGATGGACAGAAAGAAGGTCCATACAATTGCCACCAAAGAGGAGCCAGGTACCAAACACAAGCAAGGATCGATCACTCAGCAGCCATCTCCTTCCAGTACCTACCATGCTGCCTGAACTACCATGTTTGATCTTTGGCTTGTTGCTGACCTTGAGTTTGCCCAACCCCTGGATTGTCAGGCATCTGACCCTCATATTGACCTTGAATTATGATTGCTTATCAGGTATTTAATTGGTTTCTTTGCCCTCAGGTTCTATATCTTGCACACTAAGTCCTGGGGGCAACCGAAGTTGGGTAGACACATTCAGGCTCCTGTATAAGTGGGGGCTTGACTATAGATGGAGATGGTGGTGGAGATTGAGGTATAGAATCTGATAAGAAACTGGTGTTTGCCTGGGGTCCTTCCAGCAATATTTTCTCATTGCACTTGAAATCTTCTGCTTACAGTAGAGATAACCCACAATTTGTATGCTAAGCCAAAAGGATGTTAAATGAAAAACAAACACTGGAAGTACGTGTGCTGAGAATTCTCGATTATAAAATAATACAGAAACAGTTAAACTAGAACTGACGTCATTGTATTTGAAGATGTGAAGGAAAATATAATTTGTGGCAATGAATAATCTAACTTCTGTTTACTTTAGTTAGCCTTTTTGTCAACTGTTTTGTTAACTGTTAAACTGTAACGGAGCCTCAGTATACGTCACTCTCTTGCATAAAGCAACATCACCATTACACACAATGATGAGTGTCATCATTTAGATGAAATGATCAATCCTGATGGAAAGTGTATGTAGAAATTATCTAGAAGTGTAATTGCTTTATGGTCAGAATTAATCAATGATTAAACAGTAAGGGATAATAGTTGCTGTTGTATTGATCCTTCAACTGCTTGCCGACCGCGTCACACCAATGGGCGTGGCCGCGGTGGCAGCCCCAGGACCGCCTAATGCCGATTGGCGTAAAGTCCTGGGGCAGCAGTTTGCAGGAGATCGTGCGCAGGCTGCGCCCGCATCTCCTGCTTGGGGGCGGAGCTCCGCCCCGCCTTTAGTCTCCGAGCGGCAACCGCCGCTCGGGAGACTGTTAGACGGCGTGATCGTCGTCTATTTACATGTACAGCGCTGCGATCAGCAGCAGCGCTGTACTGGGGACAGCTGTGTGACTCGGCAGTCCCCTTGGGAGACCTGAAGGTGATCGGCTGTCATAGGCTGAAGCCTATGACAGCTGATCACAGTGATTGGCTAGTGGGGGGAGGGTCCACAATAAAAATAATAAAAAAATAGTACAATTTATTAAAAAATAAATAAAAAAATATTTACATAAAAAATAAACACGGGGGGCGATCAGACCCCACCAACAGAGAGCTCTGTTGGTGGGGAGAAAAGGGGGTGTAATTACTTGTGTGCTGTGTTGTGCGGCCCTGCAGCTTGGCCTTAAAGCTGCAGTGGCCCATTTTACATAAAATGGCCTGGTCACTAGGGGGGTTTAAAACTGCAGTCCTCAAGAGGTTAAAATACTGTTTTATCATACTGTATATGGCTTAATTGTCAGTAGAGAGGTCCATAAGACTTCCACAAGGACCAGCACACACCAAATGTCTTTTGAACTTACAAACTTCGTATTACAAAATGAATTTTTTGGTGGACGGGTGTGGACGCTGACATCACTCAACTTGAAGACGGGGTTGATGCCCAAAACAACTCTAGGCTGTGAATCAGTTGAAAAGGGAGCATGAGCCATCTGTATTAAAATGGTGCCTCCATAGACTTCAATGTTATTTCTGCAAGTCTCAGCTACAAGCTGGTGAATAGGGCGCCGGGATGTGAAATTCAGCTACAAAGGGCGCCTTGTGTAGCCGAAATGCCAAATTCATCTACAAAGGGCGCCTGGTGTAGCCAAAATGCCAAATTCGGCTACAAAGGGCACCTAGTGCAGCTGAAATGCCAAATTCGTCTACAAAGGGCGCTTGGTGTAGCCGAGATGCCAACTTTGGCTACAAAAGGTGCCTGGTGTAGACGAGATGTCAAAATCGGATACTAAGGGTGCCTGGTGTAGCTGAAATTCTGTATTTGCCTACAAAGGGTGCCTAGTGTAGCTGAAATTCCAAATTCGTCTACAAAGGGCACCTGGTGTAGAGGAGATCCCAAAATCGGCTACAAATGGCGCCTGGTGTAGACGAAAAGCTGGTTTTAGTTTATAAAAGGATGCTGTTATAGACAAAAGTAATTACTATGACCTACCTTTTATGTGAGTAGGGAAAAGTAAGGCCATAGTAATCACTGGGAGGGGGTTAGGATGGGCACCACCAGGTGGGTCTTAGGGTTAGGCACCACTAGGGGGGTCTTAGCGTTAGGCACCACTGGGGTCTTAGGGTTAGGGCTGGTTCACACTTGTTTTAAAAATGTATCCGTGGCTCGGTTTTTGGGCCCGGACCAAAACCAGAGCCACGGATACCAATGTTTAAAATAGCGGCCATCTTCACTCACTTTAAAAATGGATCTGGGAGAAACAGAGAGTCTGGATTTGTCTGGACTTCACAGACCCCCACGGACCCTGGATACACGGAGGGGTAGTGAAAGGCTATACAAAAACGGATTTCCCTCTTCACAGGCTATTTTGCACACAAAAAATGGAGGGAGATCTGGATTGCCTACTCCCCTCCTCCTCCCCTCAACGCCCTCCCATAGGTGTCTCTAGGTTGCCTGGAGCGGTTAGCAGCCAGGAAAGGGGGCAGCGGGCACAGTGGCGGGGAGGGGGGTCAGAACCCCCCCACCTGGGTCCCCCGTCTCCCTCCAGCTATTTACGCTATGTGTAAAGCAATGTAATGAGCAGTGAGCGGGGAAGCCTTTACCTACTTCCTTGATCCGCTCGCCGCATGACTGAAGTATAGAGGGCGGCATTGCAGGTCACATGGTCACAAGTCACATGGTGAGCGGTGGAACGCAAGGAAGGTAATTGCCTCCCCACTTGCTGCTCATTACATTACATTACATATAGCGCAAATAGGTGGAGGGGGAGCGGGGACGGGGGACCCAGGTGAGGGAGGGGGGGTCCAATCCCCCTCCCCACCACTGTGCCCACTGCCCCCTTTCCTGGCTGCTACCTCCTCCAGCTCGATGCCCCCCCCAACCATGGCCAGGGCTGGGGATACGTTTTTTTAAACACGCAAACGGACTGAAAATATATGCTGCAAAAGGGCAGCATGGTTCCGTTTGCGTTCCAGTTTTTAAAAAAACAAAGCCTGGACCACGGATTGCGTTCTGCAACCATGCCTAGTGTGGACCGGGCCTTAGCCACCACCAGGGGGGTCTTAGGGTTAGGTCATAGTAATCACTTTTCACATCAGCACCTTTTTATAGTCCAACAAATTTTGCCTATAACAGCATCCTTTTTATAAACTGAAACTAGCTTTTTGACTACACCAGGTGCCTTTTGTAGCCGATTTTGGCACTTTGTCTACACCAGGCGCCCTTTGTAGATGAATTTGGAGTTTCGGCTGCACCAGGCATTCTTTGTAGAAGAATTTGGAATTTCAGCTCCACCGGGAGCCCTTTGTAGCTGAATGTGGCATTTAGGCTACACCAGGCACCCTTTGTAGACGAATTTGGAAATTTGACCTCATAAGGCGCCCTTTGTAGACGAATTTGGAATTTCGGCTACACCAGGCACCCTTTGTAGCGAATTTGGCATTTCAGCTACACCAGACGCCCTTTGTAGCTGAATTTTGCTTTTTTCATCTATGTCAAAAGTACGCCTAGGCTGGTGTTTGTCACCATTATGTTGGATGCTTGATCCTGTGTCTACCCAACTGCTATAAATACAAAGCCTGGTTTATACAAGGAATTAAGCTTTTGATGGACACTGATCATCCTTTATGGGTATCTGATTGCTGGGATGTTTCTTGGATTTGTCACAATTTTAATGTTTGTTTAATTCTGAAGAAATTATTTAATAAATGAAGTTTGTAAGTTCAGATGACAAAAAGTGTGCTGGTCCTAGAAGTCCAAGGTGTGTCTTGCCTGGTGCTCTGGCAGAATGACCCTTCACCTCATTGAATCTGTGGGGGAGTGTGGTCTGGAAACCACTTTCCAGTATAGTAGAGAGGTCCATAAAGAGGAGACAGTGACCAAAATGAGCATACTTACCATTGTTTTCATGTATATAATATTTAAATGACAATATTATTTTTACACATTTATAATGAATCAGCAAAAATGGGCACCTGCGGCCATTTAAAGATTTGGACATAGACTGCAATGCTAACAGGGATGCAGATGCCCAGCGGCAATGGAGAAAAGACACAGGACACAGGAGGAGTGCACCAGTGGACAGATGAGTTTGAGCTCCACTCCAACACTCTGCACAGCCTGGGGGAGTACATTTCACATTGGGGGAAACTGGCTGGGGTCCATTGGTTGTTCAGTCGCCATGGACCCAACTGCCCCCTTTCGAGTGAAGTCCTTCCAACATTGATAGATTGAAAATACATTGATCGAAATTACAATTGGGCAGCTGCATTGATCTCTGACACATTTGATCATTGTGATCCAATTATGTATGGACACCTCTACCTGAAATTGTGCACTGAGTCAGAGATCCTGAACCTCGTGGAATGCTGTAACAGTAGAGGGGAGCACAGTGGGAATGTCCTGGTCACTGGGTTCACAAGTTCAGCAGAAAAATGATGGTTGAGTCAGTCAAGCTTGTAATCTGCAAGTTTATTGTTTATGCAGATATTGTGATATTGTCCCATTGTGGTTTGGATCATTGTTTGTGTAGGATGTGTAAGTATTCTCCACTAACACAGGGAAACTAGAAATATATTAACCATTTCCAAACCACTGGTGCATATATTTACACCTTGGAAACTTTACTTAACATCCAGGGGTGTAGATATACATACTGCTTTATTAACCTACCCGTTCCCGATCATTGCACCACTGCCGTTCGTTTCCGTCGCATTCCTGATGCTCCGTGATCGCTGAATGGGGACAGCTTGTTTCCAAACCCGATCACAGTGCCTGTGATGTATGAAAGCCAATGCCAGCGAGACGCTGACATTCATTAACAAAATGAAAGTAAACAGTTACACTTACTACTCCCGTATACTGTTTACAGTATTTGGGAATTTAGTGTAGCACCATCTTGTGGACAAAAACTAAAAATTCACCCTCTGACCCTTTTATACTGTACATAGAAATACATACATTTTTTATTAATTTTATCCCTTTACACCCCTACCCTAAAGTTACCAGTTACCATGCTGTATGTAACATGTTGTATGTAACATGTTGTATGCAACATGTTGTATGTAAACTTTATGTCAAGAGGGTATAACACTGTCACTTTATAAACTATGGGCTTGTAATTAGGGATGGACGCAAAACTTGTAAAAAAATTACAAAATTACAATTAAAAAATATACATATAAATAGTTACCTTAGGGACTTTTAAATATGTATATCATGAGGGTATTTTACTGCTATTTTTGTAAATAAAAGCTTGTAATTATTCATATAGTATAAAAACCTGACTAAATGGAATAAAATACACTATTATTTCCAAATTAAATGTTATCACCATACACTTTAATAGGGCACAGTTTGAATATTGTAATAACCGGGACAAATTAGCAAATAAAACATGTACGTTTTATTTATCATAGCACATTTTATTTGAAAACTATACTGGCTGAAAACTGAAAAATAATGATTTTTTTTCATTTTTTCTCTTATTATTCCCTTCAAAATGCACATAAAATAAAATAATTCTTAGCAAAAAGTACCACCCATAGAAAGGCTAAATTGGGGCGAATAAAACAATATACAGATCATTTGTGTGATAAGTAATGATAACATTATTGGCAAATGAATGGGAGGAGAGTAATGTGAAAATTGCTCTATTTTTTGAGGGGAAAAAACGTATGGTTGTGAAGTGGTTAAGGTGCGTACACACCTGTGGTGTTGCTCAATCACATTGGGCAACATCTCTGGGCTGGCCTGTACAGATGCCTGTCATTCGGTTGCTATGCAGGGGCATGGAGGGAAAACTGAGCGGTGCATGCGTGACATCAAGTGGCTGGAAGGGGAGCAGCGAGATCAAAGAAATTATCTGCTGCTCGGGTCAAGTGATCCATTGGGCGGATCACTTTCAGGTCAGTGGTTGAGGGTCAAGGGCTGCCATACATAGTTTAGCATGTGTACTAGGCTTTAGACTAGGTATAGACAGCCAGTAGTATTAATGCACTTAATACTACTGACTGTCTATGCTCTGGCACTTGTATTGGCCTGAGGAAGCGGCCTTGGACCCCTGAAACACGTTGCCTGTTAATAATAAACTTTTATTGTCGCATTTAAATGTTGTCATTGAGGTAATCCACCTCATATCTTTTTCATTTTATCCTGGTTTTTACTTTATTTTATCACCATCTGGGCACCTCTTTACCCTTATTACATGCCGTATAACCCCCATCCCACTGAGTTTGGATGGGATCCCCCTTTCTGGAACCATGTGGTGGACGACACTGTGTTTCCCAGTTGGGCTTTTTCCCCAAGAGAGCGACTGCATCCAGTCTTGCAGGGACACCGCGAGTAGTTTATTGTCTCCACCCATCTCAAGTGGTTACTTGCCCCTTCTGCAACTCACCATTGTGAGTAGCCTTTTCTGACTCTACTATTATCAACCATTAACCATTAACAAGCTCCACCATTTGGGCTCCTGCTGTCTCTGTGTCCCTTTCCCCCTAGGGTGTCAAGACACCCCAACCTTTCTATGCTGTCAGTTTATTGGCCACCCAATACATATATATGACCTGTTAGGATTTGATTTGTACCCAGGGCTTTAACAATAGCATGGACATCCTTAGCACTATGGGGTCCATAATCATGAGGGGTTGAGCAGTCCTCAAGTCACCTGCATTTGAATTAAGCAGTGGAAGGCAACAGAGGTGGATGTGGTATGTTGGTTCTCTAACTGTACAGTGTTGAAGTTCCAGGTTTGGATGTCGAGCAGAACACTATTTGATAGGCGCTGGCAAGTTCTCCTTGTGTTGTGTGGATTTTCTGCAAGTATATGATTTCCTCTTACATAACAAAAAACTTATTGGTAGACGGTGTACTCCCAAAATAGCCCTAGACTGTGGTAGGTATATTTCAGTGTAAGTCCCACTAACGGACAATAACAGCATGTGAATTTTTCAATGAACTCTGTATTGAGCTGAAATGTATTTGGGCTATGTAATTTAATATAATAATAATTAATTTGGAATCTGTATTTCATCTTTATTAGCCTGCATGAGTTATATTTAACATTAACATCATATCACAATTATTTACCAACATTTATATTCCAAGTCACCACAAAATGCAACTTGACAAACATCTGCATAACAAGTGAAGTTTGTTTATATGTAATTCATTTACACCTCACCAGTTGTTTCACAATGATTTGAAAGATAATGTCCTTTCAGCCTGAGACAGTGACCTTTATGTCATCCCCGTGTTGGTGGAGTGGGAATAGGTCATTAAGAAAATATCACTCTTAAATAAACACATTTTAAACAGATCAAAGTCTTTGAGGACTTGAAAAAGAGTCCACCACACATGACAGTAAAAGTCGGGTAAAAGATGCACGCAGTCTAAATGATGCACAGCTTTCATCATCGCTTTGTAAACCACAAAGAAATACCTCTTGGTTATGTTTCTTTTTTACGCTGTCATTCGTCTATTAACAAAGCATGTAAAAGAAATTCTTTTAAATGTGTTTGTGGTTTCTTCACTTTGTCAGTATGGCTGGAGCTTCATCTGACCACTGGCGAACCATTCAGGTCTTATGGTGGGCATTTATGGACCAATTTCTATGGAAGATCAATCTGAATAATCAGTTAAATACATTCAATTGGAACAAATCAAACGAGGCAATGTGGTATTTTCGGCTTAAAGCATACCTAAACTGACAAGTAACACAGGGGGTATATTCATAAAACCTCTGTTAAAGGACACACGAGGTGAAAATAAACGAATGAAATAAACAATTGTATCTTTCTTCCTTCTCCTAAAAATAACTTTTTAAGATATTGCACAGTTTTATTTTATGTTTAAATCTACTTTTTAAGTTTAAATTGTTTTATTGTTTTTGCTCAATGACACATTCATTGAAGTATGCCAGAGCTAAAATCTATGAACTATTGACCCGTTTTATCTCTTTTCTGCTAGCAGAAGCCATTTTCTGCTAGGAACGTGTTTTATAGCTGGAATTTCTTATCAGTGAGGACATACAGTAGTCACTTCCTGTCTGAGTCAGGACTGAGTCAGCCACTTACATACCTGATATTTAACTCTTTCAGGCAGAGCAAGAAAAAAAGGAATAGCATAGTTATTTGTGTGCTAGGCACTGTACTTATCTCATCATGTCACTTGTCACCTCGGGTATCCTTTAAATTTACACAATCTACAAAGTGCATGGATGATGGATCAACCGGTCTGAAACAGTCTGTATGGATGTTGTATTATTGAGGCTCTGTGCAATTAATAAGCTGACACTTCATCACATTCCAGCGGTTCTGGAGGCGTGTTTAGATTTCAGGTACAATTAAGTGACGATTTGCATATTCAGCAGTAATGCATTGTGGGGCACTTCATATGCTCACTCCATTGCAAATACCATCTGTTTTAGGAAGGAAAATGTCTGTTTTATTATGCAAATAGTGTAATTGATTACATATCTAAAACGCATAAGTTGCTTGTGTAACAGGTAGCATAGATGTTGCATGTATAACACATGTTACACTATTTACATAGCACACTAAGTAGATTGCATTAAGTCTGATAAACGTTTTATGCATTCTCTGGGCAATTACATTTTACAGAGATTTTGTGACTATACCCAAGAATGAGATAAACATGGGTGGGTGCATAGTGTGCTAGTCCTGTCAATAACTTGACTGAGGCTCCTTTTTAATTATGTATTTATTTTTTGCATTACAAGAGTTAAAACAACTGATAACAAAACATTTCTGTTAGGCTAAGGAAACACTGCTGAGAACAAAACAGGGTTGTAAAGTCCAAGAAACTTTTGTTTTGCAGCTGAATGAAGTACATTTTACTTTGTGGTCTACTTTGAACTGCAGATCTGCAGCTAGGACTGTGTGCTGTGGCTGTTTGAAGACAATTGGATTTTGTTGTTTACTCTACATTTAGTATTTACTCTACATGGTAAATACTAAGAAAAATAATAATTTGGCAACCTCACAATAAATGTACTGTATCTGTAATACCTTTTCCTGTGTTTGAAGCCTGGCACCATAATTATATTCAACCTGGCTGGGTGAGCATCCATCTTGAGCTCACTTCTGTATGAAAACACAATCACTCTAAAATTGTTCTAAAAATCACAGCAAAATCACTCCAAAATTGCTCCCAAAATCGCAATCTCTGAAAAAACGACCTCTTTTTTTTGGCTTTAGAAATAAAGGACTGCAGGTTCAAACAGGTACATTCTCTTACACAATTACAATAAAAGCACTCCAGATACCGCACTTCACAAATAAAATAAAATAAAAGATAAAAAACACAGCAATGAGTTTCCTCAAATGTGAGTGCAAGTCACATGGCTGGCTGTCCAAAATAATCTTATTTGTTTCAAATGCTCAATCACATATACTGTAAGTGTCCACATATAACTCATTTACATATGTCATTCCAACCACCGTATTTCACTTTAAAATCAATGTTATGAGGTTGTCAGGACCACACAGAGCAACCCAACGGAAAATGTTGACCACTGCTAGACCGGACTACTGCGCCCCATACCAGGACACCTCCACATCAGTAATTCCAGTTTCTCCGATCTCAATGCAACCAAGATGGTTTTTTGCCTGTGGTTTCGTAGAAAAAGGAGCACTGTAGAGCACTTTCTATATAGACTGTTTTCTATAGTGACTTTTACTAAAACGGGAACCACCTTATAGCCCTTGTCTGAAATGAAGCACAGTGTTTTATTGGAAAATGTTGTAGGCATTATCTAAACTGTCTAAACAATTCCATTTTCCCATCCTCTCCTGTAGCATGTTGTTTACATATAATTAATTTCTGAAAATAGCTCTGTAAAGGCCCGTACAGATGTTTCAACCAAACCGCCTGATTGTTGTCTCATTTTGGTCTGTGGGATGACAATCAGGCATGTGTAGCAATGGCAAACGACTAGACGACTAGACGAGTGACTAATAACAGGTGGTTATCCATCCAGCGGATCAAATCTTACAACTGCTGGGCTGATATCGTGCACTTGCCTATGTGTGTACAACATTGCTTGAATGACATACTTGTATGGAATGCGGCCATTTCATGCAGTCCATCTATTTCTTGTGTGCTCAGTATGTAAATGAGTTGGTCATTTAGTTGGCTGGTGCACGGAAAATACAGGTTGGGTTAAATGGTTTGTCGTGGTTTCGGTCATATTGTGGTGTTGGTTGTGGACTTTGTTGAACGTGTGTACATACCATGAGCAGACAAACAATCAATAGGAGCAGGGCAGCATGAAGAACTGGTGAGAGTCCAGGGCACTCCAAGACTAAATTTACCTTAGTCTTAGTGGGATCACGAAATGGCCATTTTGAGCTGCATAAAACTGTATTTGAGTTAAATATGTTCTGTTTAACTTGTGTTGGAAGAAGAGATGAAGAGTTAGAGAAACCTGGGAAGCTCTCCACGCACTTGACAGAGTTTTTAATGTGAGGTAATCTTTAACATCCACAAAGAAGAAGTATTTTCACTGACCATTTTCTATCACAGAAATCTTTCAAAAGGAGTCTTGTGATGCAGGGGATACCACCAAATGTAAGCAATGACATCAGTATATTCCAAATGTAAGCAATGACATCACAACTCACCCAATAAAACAATATGTTCTATATTTTATTTTATAGTTATGGAACTTGAGTATCATGTAAATATTCCTACATTTCTTGCCTTTTAGATGTGTTGGACCCTTTTTCTATGTGTCTATGGCCCCCGATTCACTAAATTGCAGTAAAATTGCTGTTTGCACATAGCACAAGGAAATGTTACTGGTGTTACGCCACCAATGTAGCATGCATTGCTTACAGAGCACATTTTGTGTTGTGTACACAATACACTACTTGCTTCTACAATGCACACTGCACTATTTGTGTAACATGTTATAATGGCAATGTACAAATGATGTACTAAAGGCGAGATGCGCTACACACGTTACTGGCATAAATGCTGGTAAAATTGCTGTGTGCAAGATCTGTACTTGAAACACATTTATTTGTGCATTATTATAGTGTTTTTTTAAGAAAACATGTGAGAAAATAACGACAGATATTTAGATACTTACCTAAGTAGAGAGAAGCCTTTGGATCCTCCAGAGGCTTCCCCCATCCTCCTCTGCCTCCCCATTCCAGCACCAGGACCTCCCAAAGCTTACGACCATGCGAATGTAGGGAAAAAAGCATGGATGCACTGCACAGGTGCAGGATAGCTCAGTCCTTTGCAGTAGCAGAGAGACGTAGCTCGGGCTCGGTGGAAAAAGCTAAGCCCATTCGCTCCGAATTAGTACGGTCAAGCTCCGTCAACATGCCGTTTTTGATGGGCTTGTAGGGGTCTCAGCACTGTAATGGTGAGGTGGAAGAAGACCGAAGCAGGTAATTTTCGATGCACCATGTGCCTGACCTGAGCACCACCATGGCCATAGGGTTACCATGTCTATGGCTGTGCAGCAGTGTAATATGGATGCCGGCGATCGCCAGACCCTGAATTACTTGTCCCTCCGGAATTTGTGCGGCAGAAGGCTGTGCCACCAAAATGATGGGCGGTGAATACCCAATGTACACGAGGAAGATCGGGGAAGCCTCAGGATTATCCATAGACTTCCCTCTCCCTAGGTAAGTACCCATTGAAGGGACTTTTTTTTTACTACAGGTTTTCTTTAAAAATGTAAATCCTATTTATAAAAAAAGTCACAATCCGAGGTGTGTAAAATCAGATTAACACTTTAAGATTGCAAATTTATAATAAATCAGTATTTCTTTTCTTTTTTTTTTTTTTAACATGATCAGTGCATACTTTAATAACCATAGTTAAAAGACAGATGTGAGGAGGAAAAAAAATAAAAATATCTACTTACCCAGGGCTTCCTCCAGCCGCTGGCAGCCGATATGTCCCTCGCCGTAGCATTGGCCCGTGGTCCCTTCCGTTGCAGATGCTGACCGGCATCTACTGCTCCTCTAAGAGGCGTTGGATATTACCTGCATAGTTATATGCTCCGTTTATAGCTTGATGAAGCAGGATATACCTGAGAAACTTGTTTCACAGCACTTTGGAGTATATAGATAAAAATGTTTTGGATGATAACGATATACTTTAATATCTTGTAACCCACAAAAAATCACGAGGCGGCACACCACTGGCTGCAAAGATGCGTGTATTGTGAAACAGAAGCACTACATGTTACGGAAAAACCTTCATCAGGTGCATAACAATGTCTCACACCACTAGCAAGCAGATAAAGACTGGGGCAGGCGTGCCACACCCGAGCCTACTGCTGGCTCCACCCATGTCGTTAACCCACAATAATTGCCTTGCAAATACAATACACAATAACATACAAAAATGTGTAACTTATTTAAATGGTCTAATGTTCAGTTCAAGGGCACTCCAACAGGCTACCCATCAAAGTACAAAAGTCACTGACCGAGATTCTGGGCACTCCTTTTACAGTCTACCCTCTTATAAGAACCACCTGTGGAAATAAAAATAGGTGATAATGCAAATGCACAACCTAAACATTAAAATCACGTTTCACAGTAGACCATTTAAATAAGTTACACATTTTTGTATGTTATTGTGTATTGTATTTGCAAGGCAATTATTGTGGGTTAACGACATGGGTGGAGCTAGCAGTAGGCTCGGGTGTGGCACGCCTGCCCCAGCCTTTATCTGCTTGCTAGTGGTGTGAGACATTGTTATGCACCTGATAAAGGATTTTCCGTAACATGTAGTGCTTCTGTTTCACAATACACACATCTTTGCAGCCAGTGGTGTGCCGCCTCGTGATTTTTTTGTGGGTTACCAGGAGACCGTGTGAGCAATCCGGTCGAGGCTTGGCACCGGCAAATTCCAGGACAGCTAATACCTGGCACTGCTACCGTGGAACTCTATTATTGGTTTGGACTTTAATATCTTGTGTCTGCTTGGAGGAGGTAAGTCCACCACCGCCTCCTCTATTTTTAACAATTTTAGTGATTTTTATCCTTTTGGTGCCTCTGTTTGCTTGTACGTTAACATCAGGAACAGAGAGACCAGTACAAAAGTGCCAATCATTTAAGTTGATCATCATATTTATAAACATGCTACTTAGATGACTGCTATTTCTGCAGAAATAATGGTAAATATTTGAAGGTTTGCCGATCAACACCTTTATAAATGAATATGACACTTGGCAGAGATGGTTATGCTATAAGAATGGCCTGTAGCATACCTGGAGCAGTGCTCAGAGCAGTGACTATGCTGGTTTATGGAGACAAGCATTTAGTGATTTATCAGGCTCCTCAATGCTTGAGGATATACTGTACATCAATATATTCTAATTTACTGTGTCTTTTTTCATGGATTTGTATGTATCATTACAAGGAATATTTAATGGCTTTTTTTTAACTGAAGTCTATCCTTGTGCTCAATGCTTCGTACACACATGCTAGATGGTCAGGGCTGCCTCTTCTGAGAATTCAGCGAGCAGATTATCTTGTCCAAACGCAGACTAAAGGTGGCCACACACCATACAATTAAAAGATCCAATTCTTCACCAATTCAATAATTTCGATCGGTTGTCCCTAAAAACCGAAAGCTTTTCTTTGTTTTCGATCAATAAATCCGATCGAATTTCCCGTTTTTTCGATTTTTGGAGATTCGACATGTTGGAAATTTCAGACCAACTTTATCAAGAATTGTATGGTTTGTGATGGATTGTTAATTACTTGATCTACAGTTCCAATCAATTTTTTTGTGAGCTTTCAATTATTTTATTCATGATTGGGGAAAAACTGAACATAGGTGTGTGGTACATTGGTCATAATTTAGAATTTTTACAATCAGTCAGAAAAATGTATTGTTATTCTTGAATTGAACAGATTTTTTGAAAAAAATGTATGGTGTGTGGCCACCTTAAGGCCATTGTTGTCCTCCTTATCCCTCCCACTTAGTCATGCACCATGCCATCGTCCCTCCACCCCCCAGAATGCACAGAATGCATTGCTAACCTGCAGGCTAGTGACACTACTGCACAGCACTTGAGCCTGAACTGTCACTCAAGGGATCAAGTCTTGTGCAACAATCCTTGCACCCCCTTTTTTGCATCTTGCCTAGTATTCCTCTGCAAACATTGGATTCACTGGTATGGCCCCTTTCTGACATGTGAATTGCCGATAATATTTTCAGTAAAGCCCACTGTGTGATATGTAAGACATCAGAAGTGCACAGACTGCACTGTCTGATGTTCCCATTTATGCATTGCAATTCAGTACATCAACGCAATGCATGATTCTATGCAATTTTGTGTAAAAGTCGGTACAATCCCACTCATTATAGATGGATGGGATCTGCTCTGCATCAGAGAAAATCAGAGAGCAATGCAAGCGCTGTACGTTGCTATGGCCACCTGCATTGCAAGCAGCTTGCAAGTGGGGAAAGGGCTTTAGTGAACTGATATTTACCAGGTAATTGACCAAACTAATTTCTGTGCCAGAAGACAAATTGAGAAATTGTAGTTTCAAATCGTTGTGAGTCTTGTTTTGGGCAGAGCAATCAGCTCAGCACACCGCTTCTTCTAACCATTGCTCTAAATGACATTACAAGACCATATTAGTAGGCAGAAAAACACAGCCACACTGTGAAGCATTGTGGAGGGCAGCGACCGACTGCAATAACCTAATTTATTTCTGTTTAGTAAAATTACACTTAAACATCTTTCATCCAATCACAGCACTATTTTTGTTTGAAGGGCTTTGGTTGACAGACACATGAAGTCAGGGTAAAACACTCGAAGTAACCTTATAATGAAAAATAAACTTAAGCCGTTGCATGCGGAATCCTTAATAGATTGCTCGTCTTAAAATCTTCTTCAAGCCATGTCGTATATTTATACAAGGGAGAAAACAAATGTTTTTTAGAAGTGTTAAGTTTGTCCTAGATACTTAAGCCATAAGGTTGCAAGAAAAA
Source organism: Hyperolius riggenbachi (assembly GCF_040937935.1). Lineage (NCBI taxonomy): Eukaryota > Metazoa > Chordata > Amphibia > Anura > Hyperoliidae > Hyperolius > Hyperolius riggenbachi. Next base: position 291,937,788 of record NC_090651.1, read on the forward strand.
AAAGCTTCTCAAAATAATGAAAGGTCTGTTCTGAAGACTGATGTAAAGGAAAACCTCCTACGTAGGTACCACCACAAATGCTCTTGAGAAATTTAAAACATATTGTGCATGTGCAGTTTATGGAGATACAGAACATGTCTGTGTGTTGCTAATTATTTAGGCCTTTACATCTTGTGTGGTGATAAGCCTAACAGAACGGACTTTTATACGTATGTTATTGGCTCCACTGAAGTTTCTCTTTAGCTAAGTGTTTCCACTTGCTTGTTTTTTAAGAAGGAAAACCACGTCGTTTTAAGACTCTAAAGAGACATGTAATACTACATTTACAGTCCGGCTGAAATATTCTGCACAAGGACCGATAGAGGCTGTCTCCAAAATGTGTTTTCTTCCTCACAGGTTCCAGCAAAATTAGGCGGCAAAATGCTGTGTTTGCTGAAATTTCTGCAGAACGGTGTCTCCTGAAAATATTTATATACATAACATGATTTAATGTGATTTGAAATAAACTGATTTCTTATGCTCACTCTACAAAGTAAGCACAGAACAAATATGGTCATACATCTGTCACGCACTTGGGGTTATGCAATGTATAAGTTGACAACGAAAACCACAAAGTGCAAAGTGTAGTTAACCAATAAGATTCAATCTTATACTGGTATGGCTTTCAATAGCATGAATTCTAATTGGCTGCTATAGGTCCTTGCACTTTACACTTAAAGGGGGGATCCAGCTTTTATTATAAAGTCATCACAAATACAGATTGATAGTTGTACCCAATAATGACTTCGGGGATTCTCCTAAAGTAACAAGAACTAGAACTGAACATACGTATGGAGAGAACATCTGATGCCCAGTTAATTCACACTTGGCTTCCCCACATGATATTCCTGAAGAAACGGAGGTTGTGCTTGCAAAATGCATAAAAGTCAATTGGGATTTATCTGTTAGTTTGATACATGTGTGTTTATACCTAGTCTAATATCTAAGTGACTTTACAATTTATCTTACAATATATTATTAATGTATATGCCACCAATATCTTCTGAACAAAATAAAAATCAGACAGTAGTGGGACTATAGATACCTTATATACTCGCATATAAGCCTAATTTTTCAGCACAAAAATTACCCCCTTGGCTTATATGTGGATCAGTAAAGCAGAATGGATGGAGCAGGTTTTGTTACTGGATCGTGCACTAGTGATCCTGCTCTTGCCAGATGGCTTCCTGCTGTCTGGTGTGCAGAGTACGCTGCTCAAGACTACCTGTGCTACCTGGCTTGTGGAATGGAGCGTGTCACGAATGTGTTAGCAGAGCATTGATCAGGGATTCATCGTGTGTGGCAATCACTGTGTCTCATATCTATGACATCATCTAGTGGCATCTTGAGACACAGCTGGATCTTCCTTGGGGCACATCTGGCTATGGAGAGGAAGAGTGACTTGTACTGGGGGCACATCTGGCCACTGTGGAGGGGACTATACTGGGGAGGGGGCTTATATGACAGTCAATCACTTTTTCCTGGTTTCTGAGGGAAAAGCGGGTACCTCAGCTTATACATGGGTCGGCTTATTAGCAAGTATATACTGTATATAAATAATTAATGCACAGTACAGTTAAACACCCAGCAACACAAGTAAAAAATACATAACATAGTTCAAGTGTGGTATACACTGTAAACATCCACCAACACAGGTACATGTTCAATGGATAGAATAAATACAGCAGAAATGGGTAAGACTAGGGGGAGGGCCTTACCCTTGCAAGTTTACAATCAAGAGAATAGTCAAGTGGAGACTCTAGGTGTGAAAGGGGCAGATTGATTAGGAAGTTAACCCTTAACATCTAATGTAGATGTGATTAGATTTTTGAAGGGGGCTTTATAAGCTTGTCTGTAAATGTGCATTTTATTTTTTAAGGGTGCTTTAAATGTTTCTAGGCTTGGAGCATGATGAGCAAGGTGTGGAAGAGGGCTTCAAAGGAGAGATGAAACTTGTGAGCAGTGTTGCTTGCGATTTTTCACCGAATTCATTTTCACATCGAAAATCCTATTTTCAATATGAGAAACTTTTTGCCAAAAAGTGCTTGAATTTTCACATTTCCACAAAAACGTGAAAATCGATATTTTTACTGTGAAAATGTGGAAAATATTTTAACCATGGCTATTTTAACGCAAAAACAATATTTTACCACAATAATTCACAAAAATATCAAAACGTATTTTTGTTGTAATTTTTGCTCGAAAATCAAATTGTACATAATTTTCATGAAAATGAATGTGAAAAGAATATTAGCATTTTTGCTTATCACTGCTTGTGAGAAGTCCTGGATGTGAAGGTGAGAGGCGGGGAGCAGACTAAAGGATAAGAGTGCTTCTTCAGAGCAAGGCTGCAGGAGGAAAAGTATCTGAAAATAAGTGAGGAAAAGTACGGAGGGGACAACTTATATCAAACATATGAGAGGATTAGAGTTTTGAAATGTATCCTTGGGGTAATTGGTAGTCAGTGGACGGATTGGAGAGAGGCAGCATGAGACAAGTGGCAGATTTCACTAGGGATTGGAACGGTGCAATTCTGTTTTCGGTAGGCCACAGAGTAGCATGTTGTAGTGGTTGTGATGGGACATGATGAGGGCATGCACAAGCATTAAAGTAATGTCTTGTGTGAGGAAGGGATATATGCAACATATATTGATGAGATGAAAGTACCATGGAAGTAATAGTACAATATATTGTTTATAGCTACAGTCAAATTTGAAAAGTTTGGGAACTCTTCTAAAGTTTTTTGCGTATCATTGGCTGAGTTTTCAAAGTAGCAACTATTTTTTAACCACCAAAAATAACAGTTATATAACTCCTGTGTATATATGAATATCTAACTCCTGCGTAACTTAAACTCATCAGATCCTTCACTTTAACAAGGGTCCTAGTCCCCAAATTAGCCTTACAGCCCCACAACATGGCATGAGTTAAGAAAGGGCTTCTTTCTCATTACCATGCCATACAGATGTTATTTGTGTAAGTTGTGCTGAATTGGCTGAATTGTAGAACAAAGTACAGATACACCATCTGCAGCAAAATGTGCATACAGATCTTTGGAGGGGATCTATGCATTGTCTGTATCATTTTTCACAATCTTCTGTATTAGTTTCTCCTGTATATTTCTTGGTCTGCTAGAACTGAGTTTAACATCAACTTTGCCTGTGGCCTTCCATTCTCTGACTACATTCCATGCAGTTGATACTGATAGTGTAAACCTCTTTGTTAGCTCTTCGTAGGCTTCCCCTTAACCATGATACCGAACAATCTTTGGTTTCAGATCTTTGGAGAGTTGATCTGAGGATCCCATGCTGTCACTCTTCAGAGGAGGGTCAAAGAGAATCACAACTTGCAATTTACCACTATAAATACTCTCATGATTGGACACACCAGGCTAGCATAACGAGCTAATCCGAAAAATGTGGTGAGGCAAGTAATCAGTACTGAGCACTTAAATGCATTCAATAAAGCAAAATTACTAGGGTACCCAGATTTTTGCACAGCTAGTTTTTCACTTTTGATTCAATTTCAAGCAATGAAATACTGTTTCACTAAAAAGTGTTGTTTAAAAAAAACCTCAGTACACTCATGTTCCTATACTGGGTACACACGATGCGATTTCCTGCTCGATCCGCGGGATCGATCGAATATTTCCGACATGTTCAATCGGGTTTCAATCGATACAGCTGTCGATTTTGCATACTTAACATGCAAAATCGACGGTTGTATCGATTGAAACCCGATCGAACATGTCGGAAATAATCGATCGATCCCGCGGATCGAGCGGGAAATCGCATCGTGTGTACCCAGCATTAGAAAATGAAGTACTACTGTTATCTTTTTTGTTGACAGTAAATAATTATGCAGGCTCAGAAGGGTTCCCATACTATTTCATATGACAGCATACAACTCTGTATGCCCATCAGTTCACCACTATTCCTCCTTTTCTGCTTGAGAAGGATGTTCCTCCACTATAAAAAAGAAAAAAAAAAGGATATTGGCCTCAATTCACTAAGATCATGCTGGAGATAATAAGGCAAGAGAAAACTTACCTTCACACAGTGAGAGAGTTATCTTATCTCTTCATTCCTTAAGTTACCTCCTCTGTAGTTAATTTACCTCCTCTGTAGTTAATTTACCTCCTCTGTAGTTATTTTCACACGCAGTTAATAAACAGCCTGTCTTTAACTCTGGAGTTATTTTAAGGATTGAAGAGTTAACTTACAGACAGAAGAGTTAACTTTAGGTTTGCCTGAGGTAAAATGTTTCCTGAATACGACTCATCACCATGGTGATCACACTAGAAACATTATTAAAGACAGGAGATAAGCTTAGTGAATAAAGGCCAATGTCAGTCATAGGTAGTTAGATTTCATATGTTTGTTAATTTTGATAATGGCAGTCACAGGTTGTTGGATTCCATCAGTTTGTTCATTTGGGGCAGTATAAAATTGTTGCAGTTTGCAGTTTGCAGCTTTATACTTGTCCCCCTTATGTTTTTAAATGTTCAGTATGCTGTAATTAGGCCTTGCTAATGATGTCTTAGCAATGGTAGATTTTGATGCTGATATATCAGATCTGTAAAAAACAACAAAAAAACAACAACAAACAAACAGTTTTTTAAGCAATGTAAAAAACCCCTTTAAATTACATTGGCCTTATCCAATTACACAATACAAGATGGGAGGAGGCGCCACAATTGTGATACAATGTGTAATGAGTGGAGGTAAGTGATAGGAACAGTCTTACCTCGTACTAAGATTTTATTATTAATAAATATTTAAGAATGATATTATTCAGATTTTCATTAAATACCAATAAAAAGACAACATGTTTCATGGGACCTGCCCGCTTCCTCAGGTCCATACGAGACAGTGTTTGAGCTATGTATCAGAGCACCAGAGGGAGCGGGCAGGTCCTGTGAAACGCATTTTTATTGGTGTTTGTCTAACAATAAAAATCATAACCTCTTAACACGAGGTAAGACTGTTCCTATTACTTACCTCCACTTACTACATATTGTATCACAATTGGGACACCACCTCCCATCTTGCATTGGCTCCTCTCCTGTCCTAGGGGTTACCTCTCCAACTACATCCAGTGATCCTTTGTTGGTTCTGAAGCGCGACCCACGTTAACCCAACTGCGTCATCATAACCATGTGGAGATGGTCTTTTTCCACATGCCTGAAATTGAGGTTGCTTACAGTTTTTATTTCTTAACATTTCCCAAAAATACTACACTATTGGCACTACTGGTACTCTTTTTGCCTCCTTTTCTTACCGGTACATGGGTTTCCAAACCTGACATTCATCTTCCAGGCGTCCCAAAACCTTATCCAATTAACCTTTCTACTGAGTAGTAGTTGTAGGAGATCATTTTTCAACTAGCCTATGACAGGGGATCACTCTCGCAGTTACAGAGGGGACAGCCGTGTCACACGGCTGTCCCCAGTGCAGCGCTGCTGCTGATCACAGCGCTGTTCAACGTGTAAAGACGGCGGTTTCGCTGTCTAACAGTCTCCCGAGCGGCAATAGCCGCTCGGAGACTGAAGTCGGGGCGGAGCTCCGCCCCTCAAACAGGAGATGCGCATGCAGCCTGCGCGTGATCTCCTGCAAATCCCAACCCCAGGACTTGACGCCAATTGGCGTTAGGAGGTCCTGGGGCTGCCGCTGCGACCACGCCCATTAGGTAAGTAAAAAAGTAATATTTTGAGTTCATGATTGGTGGAAACTTTAAAATGTATTTTATTGGTAAGGTATGAAAATATTTCTTTGGAGAAAACGCTTGAGAAAAGTTATTAGGATATGGACAATTGTTCCTGATTAACTGAAAACCTGTAGGGAAAACAAAAAGTGCCACTGAGGGGTACTTACTTTGGGGGGAAGCCTATGAATTCTTATGAGGCTTCCCCCTTGTCTTCCTCAGCCAGCTTCTTCCAGCACCCAGTAGCGACACTGAGAATAATATTTACATTCAGTGGAAATAGCTGAGCCGATCGGGTCCACTCTACTGCGCAGGCGTAAACCGTCTGCATCTGCGTAGTAGAATGGACCCGATCGGGCTCGACTATTACACATCAGAAAGCTGCTACTGCACCTGCGTGGGTTTTTAGGGGTTCCAGTGCTGGATCGCCTCTCCTGAGGAGGACAGGAAAGCCTTTTTAGGAACCAGAGGCCTCCCCTTCTCAATGCAAGTACCCCATAGGGACACTTTTTTCCCTTCACTAGAGTGACCATATTTTTGTGGGTCTAACCTTGGACGGGGAGGGGGGCGGGGGGCGGCGCGCATAGCGCGCTGCCGCGAAAAGTGGGGAGGACTGAGGAGCGTGCAGCGACGAAGACTGGGGGGAGGGGGCTGTGCCGCGGCAAAAAATGGGCATGGCCATGGCATTGTATGGGCGGAGCTAACGTAAAGATGTAACAGCGAGGCATAAGAATGCAGTGTTTACACCATGATGTGGACAAACGAGACTTTGCATCATGGGTGTGCAGAAACTGTGTGATGCTAATAGTATACCGTAACCACAAAGCAGCAAACATAGCCATCTATGACCATTAAATAATAAATGCAGTAACAGTTACCCCGGACACCAAAAAATAAACGCAATAGGCAACATGTCAGCGCAAAATAACCGCAATGCGGGCAACATGTCAGTATAAAATAAATGCAATGCGGGCAAACATGTCAGTATAAAATAAATGCAATGCGGGCAAACATGTCAGTACAAAATAAACGCAATGCGAGCAACATGTCAGTACAAAATAAACGCAATGCGGGCAACATGTCAGTACAAAATAAACGCAATGCGGGCAACATGTCAGTACAAAATAAACGCAATGCGGGCAAACATTTCACCAGAAAATAAACGCAATGCGGGCAAACATGTCAGTACAAAATAAACACAATGCGGGCAAACATGTCAGTACAAAATAAACGCAATGCGGGCAAACATGTCAGTACAAAATAAAAGCAATGTGGGCAACATGTCAGTACAAAATAAACGCAATGCGGGCAAACATGTCAGTACAAAATAAACGCAATGCGGGCAAACATGTCAGTACAAAATAAACGCAATGCGGGCAACATGTCAGTAAAAAAATAAACGCAATGCGGGCAAACATTTCACCCAAAAATAAACGCAATGCGGGCAAACATTTAACCAGAAAATAAACGCAATGCGGGCAAACATGTCAGTACAAAATAAACGCAATGCGGGCAAACATGTCAGTACAAAATAAACTCAATGCGGGCAAACATTTCACCACAAAATAAACGCAATGCGGGCAAACATTTCACCAGAAAATTAACGCAATGCGGGCAAACATTTCACCAGAAAATTAACGCAATGCGGGCAAACATTTCACCAGAAAAGAAACGCAATGCGGGCAAACATTTCACCAGAAAAGAAACGCAATGCGGGCAAACATTTCACCAGAAAAGAGATGCAATGCAGGCAAACATTTCACCAGAAAAGAAACGCAATGCGGGCAAACATTTCACCAGACAAGAAACGCAATGCGGGCAAACATTTCACCAGAAAAGAAACGCAATGCAGGCAAACATTTCACCAGAAAAGAAACGCAATGTGGGCAAACATTTCACCAGAAAAGAAACGCAATGCGTGCAAACATTTCACCAGAATAGAAACGCAATGCGGGCAAACATTTCACCAGAAAAGAAACGCAATGCGGGCAAACATTTCACCAGACAAGAAACGCAATGCGGGCAAACATTTCACCAGAAAAGAAACGCAATGCGGGCAAGCATTTCAGCAGAAAAGAAACGCAATGAGGGCAAACATTTCACCAGAAAAGAAACGCAATGCGGGCAAACATTTCACCAGACAAGAAACGCAATGCGGGCAAACATTTCACCAGAAAAGAAACGCAATGCGGGCAAAGTTCACCTGGAAAAAAAGCATTTACTCACCTGGCAGAAGTCTCCGGCCTCTGGCGCGCTCCTCCCGGGACCACCTTCCCCCTGCATATCTCCCGCGCTGACAGGGCTACGGCAAGATGGCGCCCGAAGCCCTTTACTGGAGACACAAATAGTCTCCAGTACAGGGCTTCGGCAGCCATCTTGCCGTAGCCCTGCTCGCCTGCCGGTGTCGGAACAGACACCGGAAGAGGAGGCTGGAGCGGGACTGCAGGCAATGAACTGGCACGCCATCTATAGACGCCGCTGCCAGTTCATGAGGAGAGTTCATGAGGAGAGAGTGGCCAGAGTCCCGAGGCCGGGACGTCCCGCTGCTGAAAGCGGGACGTTTCCCGAGACCTCATTAAGCCTAGGACAGCGGACCCCGAATCCGGAACGCGTCCCGGGCAATCCGGGACGTCTGGTCACTCTACCTTCACGTACACTTTAAAGTGTACGCGAGCAGAAGCTCAGTACAAAATCACATATTTACCTAAAACGAGGGAAGCTCTGGATACGTTGGAGGCTTCCATGGCGTCCTCTGGTCCCCCATTAACACTCATGGATCCTCCAAAGATTACCAGCAAGGGCTTGTTGGTAATCTGATCAGGCCATGCTCTTCTTCAAGCATGAGAGCCGTTGTACTGCACCTGTGTGATTTACGGCCGTGCCTGTGCAGGAAGCTGGAGCCTCTAGTGCACAGGCGGCTTTGTGCTACTCTGCAGATGCAGCCATGCCAGAACAGGAGTGGGGCCCCAATAAGCTGGAGGATCTGGGAAATGGCAGAAGACCAGAGGACAGCGTGAGAAGCCTCCCGAGGATTCAGAGATTTCCTTATCCTTAGGCAAGTATTTCTGAACCCAAGCTTCGGCTTGGGTTATCTCCAATATTATTTTTCTCACCTTATTTTTAGTATTTTTTGGGGCCAAACTACTCATACCACACAGAGAATTTTTTTTGAAGGAGACAAAAGGAAACCGAGAGCCCAATATAGTGTAGTATCTAAGTGACAATTAGTCAGGTGTACAACAAAGTAATGGTTATACTCACAAACGTGGGTCTCCGCAAAGGCAACCACTGGATAAGCGGGCGGGGAAAATTATAACCTGACCCCACTCAGGTTTAAGAAGTCGCTCACTGTAGAAAGGAGGGAATGGGGATACACCCCTCCACCAAGGGTGGACTAAACAACTTATAAAGCAGTGACACAGAGGCACCAAGTAGAGTAAAATGGATTAAAAACTGTTTAAAAGGGGGAAGTTGGTGGACTCACCTCCCTCGTAGAAAGAAAGACCGGACAATGGGATGTTACTCACAGTATAAAGTAACTTTTTATTAAAAGCTCCAAAGTTGCAATGCGTTTCATGGGTCACAATCCCACTTCATCAGGCAAACATTTTTGGGCGCTCAGCCAGGCTATTGACCCGATTTTGTACCCTACAAAAATGTTTGCCTGATGAAGCGGGATATGTAGAGGCACTAAGCCAGGTTATTGACCCGATTTTGTACCCTACAAAAAATTTTGCCTGATGAAGTGGGATTGTGACCCGCGAAACGCGTTGCAACTTTGGAGCGTTTAATAAAAAGTTACTTTATACTGTGGGTAACATCCCATTGTCCGGTCTTTCTTTCTACGAGGGAGGTGAGTTCACCAACTTCCCCCTTTTAAACAGTTTTTAATCGATTTTATTCTACTTGGCGCCTTTGTGTTACTGCTTTATACAAACAGAAAATGGCATTTAGACAGGGAGATGATGCAATGGCACAGTGCACAACAGCCATGGGCATAGCAATAGGGGGTGCAGAGGTTGCGACCGCATCGGGGCCCTTGGGCCTGAGTGGCCCCGAAGGGCCCTCACTCGACTTCAGTATTATCGCTCTATTGGTCCTGTGCTCATAATAATCACTTCTATAGATACTTTGAATAGTGGTAATTACTAACAAACTGTTCCCCATCCCCTTCTTGCACCTCTGACACTGTTGTTGCCATTGGCAGGTTTTGGTGCGCCATATCAATTATTATGTATAGAGTGCTTGGGGGGGCCCCAATGTAAAACTTGCATCGGGGCCCACAGCTCCTTAGCTACACCACTGACAACAGCCTATGTAAAAGGGGGAGAGAGGGGAGCAGCAGTTTGTATCCAGTACATCTGTATGTATTCCCGAAGCTGTACATACCAGGCAGATGTGATGACTATTTTCTCATGTCTGTGAGTTCCATAAATCTAACCCAGGAGGGAAAAAAACCTAATTATTTACCCACCACCTTATACCACAGAAAATGTATTTCTTTAGTCTGTGTCATTACTTTTAAGAAATGGTACCTGCTTCAGTTCACAGGAAATCAAAGGCAAACTTGCAGTGATACAGCCATCAAATCCTCTTTGATACTTCCACGAGATCCGTGATAAGGCTGTCTGATGACGCTAAGGGAAGTCTGCAATGACTAAAAGAAAGAAATCAAAGGCTTTTTTTGACAGCTAGTTGCTAAATATTTGGACATCCGGCCTTGTAAACCACTTTATTTTCTTACTTTTTAGGAATCCAGCTAAACAGTTTAGATACAATTTATTGTGGTTTCCTTTCAGATTTAAACTTACTAGCAATTCATAATCTTATTTTTAAGTGATTCTGGTTACAATAGAACACAGTGGCTTTCACAGACTGCAGTCCACGTAGCCTGATTTACTTTGGCTTCAGGCCATTGGAGAACATCACTGATCCCCAAAACCTGTCCTGTTGCCTCCTACACCTGGGTGATATTGGATTATAACACGGGCTGCTAAAAGATTAGTGAATTAGAGGCGTACATATGAAATGGATGCTGCAAGAATTTGCCAGGAATAGCCGCAAGTACAGTAGAAAATCTGTAAATTACCAATATTCTACTATGGATCCGTAAGTTATCCTGATGGTAAAATACTGATACTCATATTTTACTATAGCCTAACCTAACCTTATTCTCACACAGAGCCCTCCCTCCAATGATGCCTCAACCTAATCACCCCCCCCCCCTCCGAAGCATAAACCTAACCACTCCTATCCCATTCCTAACCACCCCCTTCCTCTAATGCCTAACCCTAAAAACCCTAAAGTCCAGAAGGACATAGCCCTATCGGTACATAAAAAAACATAATAATTTTTATTTTGTAATATCTCATATAAAAGAGGAAAAACCTCCACAGGTCTGGAAAGTTTTCTTGTGTATTACTCGAATGAGAAAGTTGTTGGTGATGTGGGGGCCTTTTCTGATCCCCCTCAGAGCTCTGACTGGGGCTATGATGATGGGGGGTTTTATTGTATATTTGTAAATATGTGAAATAGGTTGTCATAGGACTACTGTAGATATGTATAGCACACTTTCTGAGGAAGCCGTCTAGGTGAAACATGAGCATGTAAAAGTTGTACAGCACCTGCACTATTTGTTCAAACCCACCCGTCCTCTTTTGTGATTCTGTAAGGTGACAATTCACTTTAGGCGATGCACCATTTTTGATCTTATAATCGATTCTTTTGGTAGCAATCGACCGTATCACCTACAGATCACCATTGTGTATGTTGTCAGTGTGGGATAGCTACACCTCGCTCTAGCTTAATTTGCTGGAACAGAGGGGGATCAGCAAAGACCCCCACATCACCAACAACGTTCTCATTCGAGTAATACACAAGAAAACTTTTCAGACCTGTGGAGGTTTTTCCTCTTTTATATGAGATATTACAAAATAAAAATTATTATGTTTTTATATGTACCGATAGGGCTATGTCCTTCTGGACTTTAGTGTTTGATTAATTTTCCCTGGTACACCCCGCCATTCGGCAAGTGTTTGCTTAACCCTAAAAACCCCTCTGATGCCTAACCCTCACCCCACCCCACCCCTCAGATGCCTAAACTTACAAAACCTGTTCCGATGCCTAACCCTAATCACCTCCTTCTGCTGATGCCTAACTCCCCTCCAATGCCAACCCTACCCCCCCTCCTATGCCTAACCCTAACTACCACCTTCCACTGATACCCAACCCCCCTTTAATGCCAACCCTAATTCCCCCTCCCATGCCTAACCCTAACCACCCCCGTCCTCTGATACCTAACCCCCTTCAATTCCTAACCTTAACACCCTCCCCCATCCAATGCCTAACCCTAAAAAACTTGCTCTGAAGGCTAATCCTAACCACCCCCATTCACTGATGCCTAACCCTCCTCTAATGGCAGCCCCAACCTGTCCTACAACGCCTAACCCTACCATGCCTAAACCTAAAGGCAGGCTAGAAGGATCACTTACTGTTTCTTTTCTAATCTCCAGTTGGGGAGAACTGTTGTCAATTAGGCCCATGGTATTAGATATTGCTGTGAATGTGTTATGCCAAATATAATGCACCAAGAGTGGATAGAGTAAACAAGTAAAGACACTGCTACATAGCCCATTAATAATAGATTTGCCATGTCACCATTTAAAATGATGCTTTTAACTACCTAAATTTCGATTTCTAAATAGTGCGCATGCAATCTACGGTCCCTAATCATCAGCATTAGGAATGGTTATTGGGGTTCAAATACTATATTTTTTGGACTATAAGACTCACCTTTTCTCCCCCAAAAGTGGGGAAAAAAAGTCACTGCGTCTTATAGTCCAAATGCAGGGAGTTCCTGACTTGTGAACGCCTGCCAATATGCACCTCCAACCAACTGCAATGTCGGGGACTCCCTGTACTGTGCCCATGCAAAGGAGGACATGGGGCCAAACAGAGGACACAGAGAGACACAAAGGGGCATACAGGGGACACAAAGGGGCATTGAGGAGGACACAAGGGGGACATAAAGGGGCATAGGAGAGGACACAAGGGGGACACAAAGGGGCATAGAGGAGGACAGGGCGGACACATGGGGACAGAGGAGGACACAATGGGGACAGAGGAGGACACAGAGACACAAGAGGTACAAGGGGGCATGAGGTACAAAGGGGGCATAATCCACAAGATGCCCCCTACCCATGGATGCACCAGGTTTAGTATATACATATTTTTTCCCTGGTTTTTGTCCTCTAAACCTAGTTGATTCTTATGGTCAGGAGCGTCCTATAGTGCGAAAAATATGGTAATTATGAGTTTATGCAGATTTTTAGGCTGATTTAAGCAAATATATGCAGCTTGAAAATGGACCAATCAGATGCTGCAGCAGCATTTGATTGGGAGGAGTTTTAGCTGCATAAAGATTTACATCATCTTTGAATTATATTTATCTCAATGTCAATCCCTAATCAGCATCAATATTTTCCTTCTGTAGGTGGGATTTCAGTTCCCCATTCCATCTCATGCCCAGGTCAAACCTACTCTTACACTGTTCAGTTGAATCAGTGAAATGGGAAGAATAGGGGTGTGGAAAAAATGTCAGTATCATAGGCAAGTTTAGGGGGATTACTGGTGCCCAGAATCCCCTCTCAGACTGAGGCCAGTACAGTGTCTGTGTCTGGTTTTTGAAGAATTGGAACAGCACCTCAGCAATCCTCGGTGGGCGTGCCATGACCCACCTCTTGTACCAACAGGGTTGGAGTAGCTCTTGTAGAAGTAAAGGGTCCGCACCACTTCCAGATAAAATTCAAGCTTTTATTGAATATCCATGAATGCTGTGTAGTAGCTACAGTCCCTGTTTCGGGTTAAGTGCCCTTTTACAAGCCGCTCAGCATAATGAGCGGGCTGTAGCTGTTACACAGCATTCAATAAAAGCTTGAATTTTATCTGGAAGTGGTGTGGACCCTTATCTTCTACAAGTGTCTGTGTCTGGAGACAGTCACAAGTTTAGACACCAGAATATCTGCACAGCACCATGCTGCTGCCTGAACTATGTGCTGCCCCATTGTTTCCCAGCTACAGTTAACTTCAGATGTAGTAGCAAGCAGTGTGTGTACAGACCATGGAGCAGCTCTGGGGAACTTGACAAAGAACAGAAACCAGGTTTGAGCACAGCCCCATGCACCTGCTGTCTGCTAGAAAGGAAGGTAGTCAGGACCTTGAAGAAAGGCTTCATTTCCCCCTTCTTTACAGATGTCGGCTATTCTCATTATTATCTGTATTCACTGGTTCCTGTAACCAGGGTTGCCAACCGTACATCTATGGACAGGCAGTCCATTAAATTACATTACATTCCCTCTGTGCGTCAATCAAAAAGGTACTCAATGTCTTGATGTTGTGTGTGCACACCATGGCTACAGGCAGCCTAGTCCCTGGGCGTCTGTGCTGTAATAAGCATCATGCTTCTCTTTCCTCTGTCTCTCCCACCCTCCAATCAATTACCCTCTTTTTTTCCTGCTGCTGAATCTCTCCAGCCAATGAGAGAGGCAGCCAGTCAGACAACCCCCCAACCGGGTCTACTCAACTGCACACTCTACTGCAGAGCCGGAGGGGAAGCTGATACTGCGCCTGCGCAAGGCTGTCTGGTACCTTGTTTGACCCTTAGCCTGATTACTGATTATTCACTTGTCTGCTGCCTGAACTGACTTTAGCCTGCCTGACCACTCTCCTGTCTCTTCCCTTATACCTGCTGATATTTGTGTATGACATTTGGCTTGCTGACTACAAGATTGTATACGACAGTCATCTGATATAAGTGTATGACCTTTGGCCTGCTGAACATGAGATTGTTCACGATTAGGATAGACTGTTATCTGATACATGTGTATGACCCCTTGATTCCTAACTATGAGATTGTATACAATTGTGATCTGACCTCTGCAACTTGCCTATATCATAGGTTTGTAGGAACTGGTGGTACTATTGCCCTAAAGGCGTTCAGTCCCTATACCTTGCTCATTAAGGCCAGGGTGTAACCTTAGTCAAGCAGACCATACTTTTGTCCCGTTCATGGGGGGATGCGACACAATGTGAAGATTGCAGGGGTAGATTCGGGTATAGGAAGACACACCCGATGAAGGGTGATGCTCAAAACATGTAGTGTGCAGACATTGCTAATAAACAGAATGCAAGCTGTAGCCTCTCGTGTGCCTCCTTCTACGTTCCTGAAGATACACATTGTGGTGCAGGTGTGGAGTACCTGTCTAAAGGAGTGCACCAGCATTAAGCTCTCCTGGAAAGGATAGAGCAAATCAGGAGTTCACAACTCATACTAGATCAGATTGGGGCATAGGGACTGATATTAAAGCGGTGCATCTTTCTGGTCCTTACGAGGATTCGTCGATTAATAATAAGTGTCTCTGCAGCAGGTAATATCAGTTTCTAGGTATTTTTTGTATTGTTTGAAAGCCCCATACCATTAATAGCTCAGTTGGTTTTTAATATTATCTTCTAATGTCCCAAAAACGGTAAACATCCAGCAGGACTTTAGCACTGCTGTTCCTGGAGGCTTTTCCTTAATCTTCTTCCCTACATCTAATAGTAGACTAAAGGTGAGGGGATCATAAGGACCATCGAAAACACAAACAGAACAAATCTCACCTGTCAACAGCACCACTAACTGGTCTAAAGCCCATTCTATCAGTCCCAAGTTTCCTGCTGGTACACCAATCTTGCTAGATGAGCAATAAACACATGGAGCTGGCACATCACAGGCTTGCAGCATATCCTTTGTATTGGCGCACAATAGGGTCACAACATGTTTCAGGTGGAGTCCTTCCTCAGGTGTACACCACCCACTCCCAGTATATGGGTGTTTTCTGGGACTGGGTGGGGTATACATGAGGAAGTGAACAAGTTGCTGTGATTCTATTGTGCACCAATACAAAGCATTTGCTGAAAACCGGTAGTTGTCATTTGATCGTGGACCATCGAAAAACAACTGCCAGAAGCATCATCCTCAATGGAACTACTATGCTGTGTACAGCCACCTCCAACTCCTGCACAAAGTCTACCAGAGGCCTACATTTTTGAAACAAAATGTATGTAAAGAACATTTGATTTAGACTGGGCTGCATGTATTAAATATATAACTGCATGCCAATTAGCCCAAATTAGGATGTGAGCTAAGTTGGACTTTAAAAGTAAACTTGCCCTTTAAAAATTTCGCCCCAGACTTTTGTTGATTTTTATTTCAATTATGATAATTTTTATGAAGCTACATGTTCCATATAACAAGAAATAATGAGGCAGCAAACATCAAAGTCACATATGCAGAGCAAACACACCCAAAATTAAGCTAGCAGACTGTGCAGGTTACTAGACTAGACAGCCTGTAAAAGATGACTTACTGTACAACAGATCTAAACATTTTAAAATGCGCACAGGGTGTGAACATGCATTTGCAGAGTAAAATTCATTAAAATATGTTTTGGTATGGATGGCCATTCACCTACCCATCCAAGGAATTACAGTAGGTGTCTCTATGTTTTCAGTAGTTTAATGAACATGTATTCATTGATTGCCAGCCCAGGGCACGAACATTTGCCAATCTCTCTTTTTTGTTTTTTTATATTGGCATAAGCTCATGTGGAAGAAAATATGACACAAGTAACCAGCTGTTCCAAAATATCATATTTCCCTGAAAGTTCATGAAGTACAAGCAGTTGTCCTAAAAGTCTACCTTATGATACCGTCATTAAAATGTATTGCAAGAAACTAATATGTTTAGTAAAATTGTAAACTGCGGCAATAAACATTTATGCTAATTATTAAAAACAAATACACTACAACAGTGACATAAATGCAAAGCATACATTTAGAAGGATGATTTTATTGTTAATTCAAATAAGACAAAGCCTGCTACCACACAGTTAAAAAAAAAGAAGACTTGGGCACGTTAAGTTATCCAGAGTGAATATTTAAAAGGTAAAATAATGGCCTATTCACAGCACCTTCTGTTGTAAAATATACATAAGCTATACTGAATCACATAATCAATGCACTAAGACCATTTAAAACAAAAAATCAATGCAACCTTCCATGATTGTATATTCTCAATAAAAATATATCACATTGGTGGGTTCTGAGTTAGAACCCCCTCTGCGCTAAACATGGGTGTTTGAAGGAAATGGGCTAAACTGAAAGTTTGCAAGGGATAAAGTGCTTTAAAAGTACATACTACACCGGATAAGGCACAGGTGTCAAACTCCAGGCCTGGAGGGCCAGATCCTTGCCAGTGTTTAGGATGGACTGAGAAAGAGAGGAATGTGTTCTACCTGATGGACCACACCTTTCCTGATTCAGACCCATGAATTAATTTGACCTGTGTGAGCCGGATCACAGCCATACAAAGACCTCAGGAAGGAAGCCGAGGGAAGTCTCCTGTATGGGATCAACTAAAAGTAGTACACCAAAAATGGGCTGACCGTTATCTAGCAGGCACTCATTTTTGTTGTGGGCATTTAATGTTGGGGTGGGCCTGAAAGGGGGGATTTAGAGGGGTTAAGATGAGTTACCCACTGGGGGGTGGGGAAGTGTTTGAGGATAGGTGCCACTGGGGGGTTATTAGTTGCTCACTAGGAAGGCATTATTAGTTGTCCAGGGGGTTATTAGTTGCCCACTGGGGGTTATTAGTTGCCTACCAGGGGAGGGTTCTGTGTGAAAGTAGGGAGAGGTAAGGTCATAGTGTAATATCGGCAAATGCTATTGATATTTTCACTATATTAATTAAGGGCACTCATTGTCAGCTCCTTGCGATTATGCAGGCAGAAGCCAGCCAGTAAGTAAGTGAACTCCCCCTGACCCTGCCTGCTTTTCCACTACTGAAATGGTGCTAAAGTTTGGTGTTCAGCAGTATTTTATATGCCAAATTAGAACATCAACACTATCTATAAGCATGAGGTGAGTGTAACCCTGGAAACAATGGTAGAAGTCTAATAGCTTTAGCAATTAACTTTTTCTCCTAGGTGCTATTTCACACCTTGTCCTCCCTTTGAACCACCAGGAATCATGGAAATACTCAAAACAATATTGATAGTGCTTTCTCACCTACTTTTTGGTACTTTTTTAGTTGCAAAGTGCTTAAAAGTTATTTAACAAAGAAGTGTATTTCCTAGGAGAAAATTGACGAGAAAAAGTGAATTGCATATGGTCCCATAATACATGCTAAAGGGATTGGTGTACCTGCCATAATCACATGATTCATCCCAGCACTATACTAAAATAGGAGAAAGTGATATATAAGTAGAAATGCAGCACTCAAACTTAGTGTGTCAAGATGCTCCAATCAGAAAACACAAGGACAGGCCACGTGGCTGTCATTTTTTTTTTATTCCTGAACAAAATTCAAATATTGTTGCCATGGCTTTACATAGACAAGTCTTTATTTATTTTGTTTGCACTTTCAGAGAATTATAGCCAGCAGTGGTTTGAAACAGAGAGGTAACTTCCTAATGTTGTTAACTTAAATACATTTTGGCTTTAAAGTGAACCTCCGGACTAAAAATCTACTCAGCAGAACTGAAAATGCTTGGCGTTTCTTTAACAGTTTCACAGCATCAGAACTTTGTTTTTCTTACCAAAGCATAATTTTTAGCTGCATTTTTATCTAAGCTCCACCCATCAAAGAAACCCTGATGCGGTGCAGAGCATGATGGGATTTCCTATGTTGTTGTTCACGTTGCCTAGCAACTGGGAGAGGTGCTCAGGACACAGGACAGTTGGAACTGTGTCTCATGCTCCCTGTCACCTCCTTTCAACCAAAAATATAGCTGCCATCATGAAATCAAAGATTTGCCTGTTCTTTTAAAACTGGGTGGGTAAGAGATTATATTACCTATCTATTTTAATTAACATAACTAATATGACAGTATGTTTGTTTAGGCTGGAGTTCCTCTTTAAGCAAACTTGAAGTCAAAATAAACTGATGACATAAACAAATTAATCTATAGCCCTAATCCTAAATAGGAGTTTCCTAGAATTCTATAGTCATATTGATTTGAGAGGTAGAAAGCCTATGTTTAACCCCCCTGGCAGTATGATTATTTCTGGATTTTAGGGTATTTTTAAAACATTTCAGACCCTAAAATCAGGGAAAAAAAACATGCCACCAGAATGCCTGCAGCAGCCTCTACTCTCACGCACCTCCCTGGGCTCCAGCACTGCAATTTTAACTTTGTCCTCCGGGTGGTGCTGTAACGCTGTGGTGAGATTGATGAAGGTGATCTCATCAGAGTGATTCAGAGCCTCGGAGAACAGGAAGGAGAATGGCTACCGACGTCTGGATGCCCTGGGAGGTGAGTAAAAACATCAAATCTTGAACTATTGAACTTTGTATTGGTTCCCTGTACGTTTTCCTCAGCCACAAAGGAGTTTCACAACCTCTAATTAGTTATCAGTGACACTGCAGTCTGACTTCCCAGCTGCAGAGAAAGTACCAAAAAGTAGGTGAAAATCTACTATCAAAATTATTTTGAGTATTTTCTTGCTTGCTGGTAGGTTAAAAGGCATTACCCTATATTGATAATTGCCCATATGCAATTTACTTTTTCTTCCAAATTTTCTCCAAGTTGATATTTTAGACCTTACACTAAAATGCCTTTTAACCTACCAGCAAGCAAAAAAATACTCTAAATAATTTTGATATTAGTTTTTACCTACCTTTGTGGTGAAAAGTTATTTTAGAGATAAGATGAAAAATTATCTCCAAGGAGAAGAACTCAAGAGAAAAAGATAATTGAATAAGGGCCCAGTAATGACAAATGTGTATATACGGTTCCAATCCTATTTAGAACGAGGCACATAGGTTCCTTATTACTTTTTCTCACAGTAAGGCCTTGTTTACAGTAAGGGCGTTTTTGGCTTATTTTAAGCGCCGGCGATTTTCAAAATCACCCTAAAAGCGCTTGTGCAATGATTCCCTATGAGAGTGTTCACCTCTGAGCGGTTTGATTACGATCTATTCACCAAAGAGCTGCCTGTACCATTTTTGGGGTGATTTGCCTCAATGGAAGCTATAGGCAAATCAGCACTTTTAAAGAGAGTCTGAAGCGAGAATAAATCTCGCTTCAGACCTGATAGATAGCAGGGGCATGTGTGCCCCTGCTAAAACGCCGCTATCCTGCGGCTTAACGGGGGTCTCTTCACCCCCAAATCCCCCTCGGTGCAGCGGGGGAGCGCTTCCGCATTGGGGCAGGGCTAACCGCCGCAGCCCTGCCCCACGCGCGTCTGTCAGCGCGTATCTCCGCCTCTCCCCCTCCCCTCTCAGTCTTTCTTCACTGAGAGGGGCGGGGGAGAGGCAGCGATGCGCCGCTGATAGACGCGCTGTAAGGCAGGGCTGCAGCCAGCCGTTAGCCCTGCCTTCAGCAGCAGCAAAATCTACGACCAATTTGGTCGTTGATTTTGCGGGGGGGGGGGGGTTGGGGGTGAAGGGACGCCTGTTTAGCCGCGGGATAGCTAAGTATGAGCTCTGAAGCGAGAATTATTCTCGCTTCAGTGTCTCTTTAAGAATAAATACATTGTATTTATTCTTTTCCGGGTCAAACAGTTCACTTCCTGACTTACATCAGGAAGTGAAAAAACAAATCGCGTTTAACCTCCCTGGCGGTAAGCCCGACCTGAGCTCAGGCTGGAAGAGATGAGCTGCGAGCAGTAAGCCCGAGCTCAGGTCGGGCTGAGGAATTCCCTGCTGCTTAAGAGTCCCGCGCGTGATCGCTGCTGCGCAGCGGGACTCCAGCATCTCCCCCGACTCTCCCCAACCTGTCCTAGTCTTTTCCTGGCCGCCGGGAATCCCATAGCCCCGCTCTTCTTCCGTGGACCCGGCGGCCAATCAGAGCGGCGGTGCGGCATGACGTCACGGGGCGGGGGCGGGACTTAAGTGCACAGTCACTCTACAGTGGCCATGAAGAGTCGCACGGGGCTGAAGAAGTGAGGGGGAAAAAATCAGGATCTGCATGTATTTTTTTTAGTATATACAAGTATCTATATCTATATATACATATATATACTGTATATATATATATATATATATATATATATGTATGTATATATACATATATATATATATGTATGTATATATACATATATATATATATATATATATATATATATATATATATATATATATATATATATATATATATATATATATATATATATATATATATATATATATATATATGAATAAATACCAAGGGGTAAGCAGCACAAACCAAATTTTTATGCAATTCTATGCAAAGCATGCACGCAGCACAGGAGGTCCCCAACCTCCATAATAAATATATAATTACAGAGGGGCTGCAGCACACAACAGGAAAACAGTGACAGGGGCTCTTGGTTACGCTTTAACGCGCTTAAGCTCACCAACTGCGCCAAAGTGTCCCCGATCTGGTGAGTCCTACTCTACCATGCAAAATGCCAGTTTTTATAAGCAGTCTAGTGGGAACCAAACCAAAAACCCAAGAGTCAACTAAATGGGAAAAAAAAGGAAATTAAAAACACCTTACCTTTCACTAGCTACCAAATTTGGTAACTAGTGAAAGGTAAGGTGTTTTTAATATCCTTTTTTTTGTCACCTGACTGCCATGGCAGAGATGGCAGAAAAGCTTATTTGAAAGCACAGGATGGTAACAATATAGCCACTTGGTTCCCAACTGCTTACGAGCTAAGCGCTTCGGCCGATTTTTGCCCTGATTTTGACTGCTTTCTACCTGCCGCCTGCACCAACCTCTGCCCTGATTTTGACTACCCTGTTATTTGTACATTTTCAAAATTTGTAAGGGTCTTCATAAACTTAATTAATTCACAAAATTTGTGTTCTAGTCTTTTATTCATATGCAGAATGTCTACCAGGCTTTTATTATTTTTATTAGTATAGTAATAATAATATAATAATATAATAATTCTTATTATTTTTTGTAAATTATGACTTAAGAATTGGAGGCCGAAAATTCTAGAAAAAAATGTACCGCTTTTGACTCATAATTCCAGACAGAAATGCACCGCCAGGAAGGTTAAAAAAGCGCTTTACAAAAAAAACGCAATTTGCAGGTAAGCGCTAGGAGGCACTAAAAATAATAACGCACAAAATTGCAAAATGATGGCATCAGCGATTGCGATTTTAGATGTGAACAAGGCCTTTGGGCCCATTCACAGTGGAGCGCTACAGTATGGCATAACTTCCGCTCGCAATCACGACTCACTGTGCTGCAATGCTCCACCTATAGTGCCGTTCAAAGTGCAATGGGGACGTTGCGCTATGATGGTGGGTGGCATAGAAACGCACTGCATTAAAGCTAAAAGTGTATGGTAATAGCGGAAGTGAAGCATACTT
This sequence comes from Hyperolius riggenbachi, assembly GCF_040937935.1. Taxonomy (NCBI): domain Eukaryota; kingdom Metazoa; phylum Chordata; class Amphibia; order Anura; family Hyperoliidae; genus Hyperolius; species Hyperolius riggenbachi. Next base: position 291,959,917 of record NC_090651.1, read on the forward strand.
CATTGAACTGTATGCTTCACTGTACCTGATGCAATGTGTGGGTAACATGTAGCCCCGCTGTATCTAATGTTGATTTGCTTTCCTGCTGTCACAGGGGGGACACCACACAACTGATCACTGTGAAGGGGCCTATGGGTTGAGAATAGAAAACCCATATGCAATTAACTTTTTCTCCTCGGTTTTCTACTAGGAGATAATTTTTATATTTTCTTTTCAGCACTATGCAATTAAAAAAGTACCAAAAAGTAGTGAAGTAGGCACTATCAAAAGTATTGCTATTATTTTTTTGCATGCTGGTAAATTAAAGGCACCTAACAAGTTGTAAAAATATCACCTAGGAGAAAAAATTAATTGAATATAGGCCCTTGTCAATAAAATTCCTTTTAAATCACCTGGGGCCTTTTGCAATTTACTTTTTCTCCTAGGAGATAATTCGTTATCTTCTGTTTAAAATAACTTTTCGGCACTGTGCCACTAAAAAATGCTAACAAGTTTCAAAATAATTGAGTTTTTTTTTTTTTCTTGCTGGTGGCTTAAAATGTATTTTATTTATAAGGTCTTAAAATATAATCTAGGAGAAAACTCAGGAGAAAATGTGATTTGAATAAGAGCCACAGGTGCTTATCCAATTTCCTTTTTCTCCTAAGTTTTCTCCTTGGGCACATTTTAACACCTTGGCCCATATGCAATTCACTTTTTCTTCTGAGTTTTTTCCTAGGAGATAATTTTTAATCATCTGTCTAAAATAACTTTTTAGTACTTTTGTAATTAATAAATACCAAAAGTAGGTGAAAAATTACTGTCAGATTTGCTTAAAAGGCATTTTATTGACAAGGTGTAACAATTTGGAGAAAACTAAGGAGAAAAGTTAATTGCATATGGGCCCTTTTTATCAATAAAATGCCTTTTAAGCCACCAGCAAACAGGAAAATACTTTGGCCCATATGCAATTAACTTTTTCTTCTGAATTGTTTCCTAGGAGATACTTGCATCTTCTTTGTAAACAATCGTTTCAACACTTTGCAATCGGAAAACTATGTAATGTAAAATAATTATATCAAATAATTTTGATAGAACTATTTCACCTACTTTTGGTAGTTTTTCAATTACAGAATGCTGAAAAGTTATTTTAATCAGAAGATGAAAAATAATCTCCTAGGAGAAAACTTGGAGAAAAATTGAATTGCATATGGCCCAGGGCTCATATGCAATTAACTCCTTCTCCAGAGTTATCTTTTATAAGGTAATTTTCGTGTCCTCTTTAAAGTAACGTTTTCACAGCTGAAAAAGTTCCCAAAAGTTGGTGAAAAAGTACTATTAATTTTTTTTGCTTGCTGGTGGTTTAAAAGACATTTTATAACAAGGCATGAAAAATTAACCAAGGAGAAAACACGGGAGAAAAAGTGAATTGCATTTGGGCCCAGATGTGAAAAATTAGAATAAGGGCCTTGTATTCTTAACCCTTAGGCTCGGTTCACATTTGCTTTAAAAACTTATCCGTGGCTCTGTTTTTGGGCCCGGAACAAAACCGGAGTGAAGCACGGAGGCAAATGTTAAAAATAGCATCCGTCTTCACCCACTTCAAAAACGGATCCGTGGGCGATCCGGGTTGAAAAGCTGAATGGAGAGTTTGGATTTGTAGGTTTTTCGTGGACCCCGGATACATGGAGAGGTAGTGAAAACCAATGCAAAAACGTATCTCCCTCTACACAGACAGCCTTGGACACAGAAACGAATCTGTTTCCAGTGTCCCAGTCCTGGCTGTGAATGGGGAGGGGGCCACCAGGATGGAGGGGGTAGCAGGCAGAAAGAGGGGGAGCGGGCACAGCAGCGGGAAGGGGGGGTTAGAACCCCCCCCCGCTCTTTTACCTTGGTCCCTCCTTCCCCACTCCCCCTCCAGCTAGTTTCTTTTAAAATCAATCCAGCAGCGAGCATGGAACTCACTCACTTCCTTGCATTCCATCGCTTGCCGTGTCACTTCTTGCAATGCCGCCCACTGTGCTTAAGTGGGCAGAATTGCAGGAAGTGACGTGGCGAGCGGTGGAACAAGAAAGTGAGTGAGTTCCCCCCTCGCCGCTGGATTGATTTTAAAAGAAACTAGCTGGAGGAGGAGCGGGGAAGGGGGGACCCAGGTGAGGGAGGGGAGGTCTGACCCCCCCTCCTCGCCACTGTGCCCACTGCTCCCCTTCCTGCATGCTACCCTCTCCCCGCCCACAGACAGGACTGAGGATCCATGTGGGGAAACGCAAACTTATCTGAAATGTATGCTGCAAAAGGAGGGCAGCACAGATCCGTTTGTGTTTCAGGTTTAGAAAACCGGAGCCCGGACCACGGATTGCGTTCTGCAACCGTGCCTAGTGTGGACTGAGCCTTACAGTGAGAAAATAAAAGTAAAAAGGAACACAGCCTAGTTCTAAGTAGTGTTGGAACTATGCATTTATCTCATCATGATATATCCCTTCAAGTTCTTCTCCTAACTATATTTCAAATTATTTTTTCTCAAACAGTGGAATTCTTTTTGTTTAACTAAGTTAAGCAACTAGCATATAATGGTTAGGAGTCTCTGTGATTCATCAAAGGTCCGTTTAGCTGCCACAGAGACCTGAAGAAACCAATGCTGTCCAGACGTTAACAGAGCAGATGCATGTAGACTGGGGGAAAGAACCAGCTAGAGAAAGACATTCAACACTTCAAAGATGCCTTTCTTATTGAAAGTTACTGGTGACACAGGTGTGAAAATTTTCTGCCACCCACACTCAGTTTACACACGTTGCGGCTCCTATGTGTCGGCTCCATTTGGAAGCAGGACGTATTCTCGAGTACACATTTCACATTTTCCAAACTTTCCCAACTTACTCGAATAGAATGAATAATTAATTAGCTATATGATTTCAGTGTCATATCCTGCACAAATGCTGTGCTTAATAACCTACTGATCTTAGCTGTAAATATTAATGCACCTAATAGGCTGGGGAAATATGATGATGATGGCTACAGATGTTTGACACTGCGTGCCTATCGCATAAAAAGAAATACATCTTTGAAACTTTGCCTATGACTTTTCCATGGAAAAAATGAGGATTTATACACCGTGCCTTGCAAATGTCTTCAGACCCTTGAAAATGCCTCTTATTCACTGAATAATGTAATCTGTTCTCACAATTTGCACTTCGTGGAAAAATTCTGAAATATTTTTCATTATGAAATTTGGGGGAAAAAATGATGTGTGCAGAAGGATTAGTCAACACTTTTCCTGATAAATATGTTTTAAAATCAAGTTTTGAAACAATAACTTTTGAAAGCTTTCTGTGGTATATACAGCATGTACTAGATTTGTACACTGTTTAGGCATGAATTTGGCCAGTCACCCACTGATTAGCTGAGGATTATTCAGGTTAGTTGTTTGTGTCTCTTATGCCAAACATGTTGACCCCATTTAAAGTACTCCTTGCTGAAGGATAAAATGGGTGGTAGTTTAAGGCTGAGTGCACGCTTGTCAGCGCAGGTTTTTTTTTCTGCATATGCATTTTTCTTACGTTTTGCGTGCTTTTTAACGTGTTTGTGGTTCGTATATGCGTTTTGTATGCGTTTTCCATGTGTTTTTCTATTGCGTTTTAGGTAAATCACTAGAAAGACAACAGGAAGCGGAAAATACATCAGAAAACATTTTTTTTTAAATTGCGTTACCATTGACTTTCATTATGTGCGTTTTTGATGCTTCTTTGAAAAATATGTAACAAAACCAGTGCTTTTAAAAAGGCATGTTAGAAAACGCATACAGAACGCATATGCGTTTTTAAATGCGTTTTTTCATGCGGCCCATTAAATACTATTGCGGGCAAAAACGCTGCGTTTTCCGCAACGCTAGCGTTTCTGCTAAGTGTGTTCTCAGCCTCAAGGACAACTGAAGTGTGAGGGATATGGAGGCTGCCATATTTATGTCTTTTTAAAAAATGCTAGTTGCCTGGCAAACCTACTGATCTATTTGGCTGCAGTAGTGCCTGAATAACACCAGAAACAAGCATGCAGCTAATCTTGTCAGTTCTGACATTTATTGGCTAACTTAGAGATGAATAAACAGTAAGCTTTTGGCTAATAATAAGTCTTCGTCGGACTTGGTTCCTGAATATAAGCATAAAGCTTACTGTTTATTCATCTCTGAGTCACCCAATACATGGTATCCTCCTGATTCAAAACTTCCTGCTTTTACTGATGGTTAACACGGTACAACACTCTACTGCTTTTGCCAATAAGTTAACACATTATTAACCCTATAGATGGAAGCTTATCTAAAACATAACTTTTATTAGATCACTTTAAAAAGATCTAGATGCCATGTTGACATTGAAATTAAGGACCTACAAGGGACAGGATCGTAGTATAATCTGGATCCCCATGTACTCAATTTTGGAATGTATAATGGGACCAGGATCTCTGTACCCTCCCAAAAAATGCTGCTATTACTACATAAGACCCTCCACCAACCCAACATGTTTCACCCCCTCAAACAGGGGGCTTCATCAAGGGAAGAAAGTGCCCAGTGCTAAGGGTGCAAGTGCAGTGTGCAGAAACAGCATTTAAATACTGTATACATTTCAATAGAAACAAAAATAAACATGCTCTCTGCTCTGACAACAGCCAGACAGCTGATCTTGTTCAGGGACTATGGTTAAAAGTATTAGAGGCAGGGGATCAGCAGGCTAGCTAGGCAACTGGTATTAAGTAGAAATAAATATGGACGGCTCCATATCCCTCCCACTTCAGTTGTCCTTTAATAATACAGCAGACTGAACACAAACAAGTCCAGTTTTACAATAGTCTGGGTCCAGCATAGAAATGAATAGCTTTTTATGGAAATTGAATAGTTGCACAGAATCTATGAAGAAAGAAACATTTTAAGCCATCCTCCTAGTTGATATTTTCACACCTTAACACTACAATGCATTTTAAACTACCCCCAAGCGAGAAAATACTCTAAATAAATTTGTTACTAGTTCTTTACCTACTTTGTGGTACTTTTTAATTGCAAAGTGCTGAAAAGTGAGAGAGAGAGAGAGAGAGAGAAAAGAGAGAGAGAGAAGAGAGAGAGAGAGAAGAGAGAGAGAGAGAGAGAGAGAGAGAGAGAGAGAGAGAGAGAGAGAAGAGAGAGAGAGAGAAGAGAGAGAGAGAGAGAGAGAAGAGAGAGAGAGAGAGAAGAGAGAGAGAGAGAAAGAGAGAGAGAGAGAATGCCCTTTAACCACTTTGAAACCCTTGCTACGCTTATCTACTCCCCACAGAACTTTACCTGGGGCTCAGGGGAGTAGATAGGCGTACTTGTGGTAAACAGTGTGCTGTATGCCCAATAAGCTATCTGATTATGTATATAGGGTATCATTTTAACCGTGACAAGTGAGAGAATAGATTTTGTGGTGTTTGACAACTGAGGGATAAGTCATGTGATTTTTTTTACCGGAATACTGAATGAAAAGCAATAAAACTGTTATTTTCATGTACTCTATACCCCCAAATAAATACTTGTAAAAACAACAAAAGTGACAGCATTGAAAAGAGAATACATAGTTACCCTAGGGACTTAGCTTTTAAAATATGTATGCCATGAGAGTGTATTACTGTTAATCAGGAAGAAAAGGGCTTTTAGTTACTGATAGAGTACAATGAGAAAACAAAAAACACAAACCAGAAACTAATATATTTTCGCCATACATTGTACTAGGAACATTATTTAAATGTTGAGATAACCAGGACAAATTAGCAAATACAATGTGTGTGTTTTACCTATGGTAACATTGTTTATTTGAAAACTATAGTGGATGGAAATGGAGAAATAGTGTATTTTTTCTTTTTTTTTCTCATTTTTCCCTTTAAAATGCACAGATAATAACATAATTACTAAAAGAAAATATCACCCTCACAAAGCATAATTTGTGGCAAAAAAAACAAGATATAGATCATTTACATCTGATGAGTAGCAATAAAGTTATTGGTGAATGAATGGGAGGAGCGCTGAAATGTGAAAATTGCTCTGGTTTTTAAGCAAAAAACCCTGTGGTGCTGAAGTGGTTAAGCTACTAGCGAGCAATAAAATAAAATAATTTTGACTATACTTTTTCACCTACTTCTGGTACTTTTTTCATTTGAAGACTCAGAGTGCTGAAAAGTTATTTTATAGAGAAGATGAAACTATTGATGAAATTATGAAATTATCTCCTAGGGGAAAACTCTGGAGAAAAAGTAAAATTTACTTGCATATGGCCCATGGGTCCATATGCAATTAACTTTTTCTCCTGAGTTTTCTCCTAGGCTATAAGTTTACACCTTGTCAATATAATGCCTATTAAAGTGACACTGAAGCGATTTTAAAATAAAAAAATACTCACCTAAGGAGAGGGAAGGCTCTGGGTCCTATAGAGCCTTCCCGTTCTCCTGCAGGTCTCTACGTTCCCCCACAGGCTCCCCCATTAGCAGTCCACAACCAATTGGTCGTGGACTGCTTTCTTCCAGATTGGGGAGACTTTGGCAGTCTTGGTAAGCACTCGGGCTTTCAAAGACAGGTTGCTCCGTATTGCGCATACACGAGCACTCTGTCTGGTGCACTCGTGCATGCACAGCACAGAGCTGCCGGTCTTCAGGAGCCAGAGTGCTTACAAAGATTGCTGAAGTCTCCTGCCTGCAGCGGAACAAGGAGACCGGCAGGAGAACGGGAAAGCTCTATAGGATCCAGAGCCTTCCCTCTCCTTAGGTGAGTATGTTTTTTATTTTACAGCTAACTTTAGACTCCCTTTAAACCACCAGCTTGCAAGAAAGTACTTTAAATGAATTTGAGGCTACTTTTTAAACTACTTTTTTGATACCTTTTCAATTATAAAGTGTTGGAAAATTATTTTTAAAAGGATGAAAATGTATCTCCTAGGAGAAAAAGTTAATTAAATATGGGCCCCAATACGAAACTGATTCTTTCCGATGTTTAACTGTTTCAGCTGGTGGGGTGAAGTGACTGAAGTATAATGGTAAGTAGACAAACTTATCTGGAGCTGCAGAAATACAATAGTGAATGGAGTTTCTTCTTTCATCACTAGGAGATGTTAACACGCATCATACAAAAACTAATATGTCCTAATGGATTCGTTTTTGGGACAAAACGTTCATGAGGGAAACCTGACAATCCTTCAGGTAGCACAAGCCTAGCTGAACTGGTCAGTATGGTTCAAAATATTGTGTGTGTATGTAGATAACTTTGCTTAATTGGGCAGACATCAGACCTTTGGATAAGCCATTGTAGAACATCTACCTTTTTTTCTTAAAGGAGTTCTTTCGCGAATGAGGAAAAAAATAAAAAGTAGTTTATGCATAAACTATTAAACAGCCTTCTAAAATAGAATAAAACGTTTTTTTAAAAAAATGAATGGTTTCATCAATACAACATGTAATGTAAATAGTGATGGATGATGGACTGGGAGGCTAATCCATTTGTTAAGGGTGTTTTTTTTTAACTTTCATTTCACAACCATAACTGCTGCCTACGTAGTTTTCAGTGGTAAAACCCACTTCTAGCAGGAATCGCCATTATAGCTATAACAGCTGAGCTCTGCTGAGCTCCTCATTATGTGTTTACGTTGTTGCCAGGCAACCACACAGACCCCGGTGCAGGGAGTCATTTGTGCAAAGAGTCATAAGCTGCTGGGAAAATGAGCCAGAATCAGTCCCATCTACACCATATGATTCTATGTCAGATTCGATTCAATATGATTTGATTCATTGATTCGATTTGATTCAATCTGACATGTCCGATTCATGATTCGATTCAAATCAATTCAAATTGAATCAAAGCCTGATTCTGGCTATAACGGTGATTCCTGCTAGAAGTGGGTTATACCACTGAAAACTACGTAGGCAGCAGTTATGGTTGTGAAATGAAAGTAAAAAAAAAAACACCCTTAACAAATGGATTAGCCTCCCAGTCCATCATCTGTCACTATTTACGTTAAATGTTGTATTGATGAAATCGTTCATTTAAAAAAAAAAACTTTTTACACTATTTTAGAAGGATGTTTAATAGTTTATGCATAAACCACTTTTAATTTTTTTCCTCATTCGCGAAAGAACTCCTCTTTTCCACAAGCAGATGATGGGCAGTAAAATGCCTCTCAAACTCTCACAACTGCTCATTGCTGCTTGGAAACTGCTCACTGCTGCCTGGTAACTGCTCACTGCTGCCTGGTAACTACTTACTGAGCACACAGTTCAACTGCCCGTGGAAAAGAGGCCTAAACCAGTCCAATGTTATTTTATGAATGATGAAGTTTTGCCTAAGCGTTACCTTTTAGGAGGAGTAAAGAAGGCTTTCTAACAGGAGCTGAACATTTTAAGCATTAGGGTTTGAGTGCTGAGGAGTGGGCAACTTATAATGGACCATTAGACCTGCCAAGGTTCTTACTTATGCAATGTTTTATTGTCTGCAGTGTGACAAGGAGATTCTCAGGTGACTTCTCTTCCTCTTTGATAAAATATTCTTACTCAGTGCTAAGATACCTGCTAATATGTAACATTGCAAAGTCTTCTTCTCTATTACACAACAGACTGTCTACTGCAGTATTTACCTGTACTTCATAACTTGTATTATACCTTCAGTTTTAACAAAAATGCTCAGAGCCAGCTAATGATGAATAGTAGCCCACAGGACACTGCCATAGTTTACCGTAGGCATGGACACTTTTCAGGTATGGGCAGTGTTAGGTAAGTGTCACGTGAACAAAGAATTCAGATGTCCTCAAACTAGGTCACCTACCCCCTCACTTTGGTGTACAGGACTTCTCACGAGTGTTTTCTCTCCTTCGGAACTCTTTTCCACAGCCTGTCTGTCATGCTCCAAGTCTGGAAATGTTCAAACATACCCACAAGACACACCTATTCAGAGAAGCTTATAATTTGATATAGCTAGAATTGTAAGGCTCGGTGCCTCATCTTTTAACCCCTTTCTCCACTCCTGACTGTCTCCACCCCATTACCCTCTAGATTGTAAGCTCGGAAGGGCAGAGAACGCCCCCTTGTGTTTTCTGTTTCTTTGCATTTTATCAAATGAACATCTATCAGCATTGATGATGTGTTTCAACTACACATCCATAGTATTGTGTCACTGGTTTTCCTGATTGTACAGAGTGTTGTCCTGATTGTACAGTGTGTTGTCCTGATTGTACAGTGTGTTGTCCTGATTGTACAGTGTGTTGAACTGCTCATGTAGCTATGCTCCTCATCGTTGTTTGTTTTCGTATGCTGTAAAGCACTACCGAAGATGTTTGCGCTATATAAATAAAATAATAATAATAATCCTCTTTACATTTTGGCATGATCTATCAGTCTATCAGTCATACTTTTGAAAAAATTATTTATCAGTGGATCCTTATTGCCACCATCCTATGCAGGAGTGCTTTGTGGAGCTCTTGGTACAGTTGCCTGGCACAGCTTTGATCCAGTTTCAGTAACTAAATTCTGTAGCTTCTGGTGAGCCCCCTTCCTGCCTGCGAAGGGATTTGAGGGAGATCCTGTTTCTCGGCAGAGTGCGTTGGTTGATGTTGACTCCACTTTCTGATAACTGAATAAAGAGAGCCCCCTGGGAGAAACAGACACTTGGACATTGTTTTGTGCACTATACCTAATAGATGCATTTGTATTACTTTACTCCTAACAATCCTTGGAATGTGTTCTAGTTTTTGCAGCTGTCTTTCAGATTGCCAACCTGAATTTGGTTTCAGTTACTTTAATGATTCAATGGCCAAATAGCCATGCTACTGTTTCTTCATCATGCAATTAAAGCTTTCACACAATGGAAATGAATATATATATTTCCATTTGCATTAGATTGTAATCTGGCTTGGGCAGGATCGTATTCTCCTCCTATATATTAACTTGGAACAGCCATATATGTAAGTTGGCACACCCTATTATTTTTTGTAGAGGGTTGTCTTATGTAGTGGAACTTCATAAAATAAAGATGATAATAATAATGTTATCAAAAATCATTGTTAAAGAGGAACTCCAGTGAAAATAATGTAGTAAAAAAGTGCTTCATTGTTTACCATAATTATGTATAAATGATTTAGTCAGTGTTTGCTCATTGTAAAATCTTTCCTCTCCCCGATTTACATTCTGACATTTATTACATGGTGACATTTTTACTGTGGGCAGGTTATGTAGCTGCTCCTAGCTGTTTTGGCTGTTAGAGACAGCTGTAAACAGCTAATTCCTGTCTGTGAACATTGTTACATTGTGGCAGTTTGCCCAGAGTACAGCGGTCCTCAGAGTTTCTTGTGGGAGGGATTTCAGCACAAAATCAGCCATACAGCGCCCCCTGATGGTCTGTTTGTGAAAAGCATTATATTTCTCATGTAAAAGGGGGTATCAGCTACTGATTGGGATAAAGTTCAATTCAAGGTTGGAGTTTCTCTTTAAAGTGGACCTGAACTCATGCACAGAACACAAGGAAAACACACTCTAATCCACCCTGTTTCTGTTTAGAGAGAAGAGCCCATCTAATTCCCCCTCAGCTGCAAGTAATCACAATTGTAATTTGATCTCTCAGTTGCGTCAGCACAGAAATCTCAGCAGCCTTGCCCTCCTCAACTAACTTGTAAACACAGGATATTAACCCTTTGTCTGCTTCTATGAAAGCAGGAAGTAGACACACTGCAGATTTATTGCAGGTGTTCTATGGGCTGTAACAAAGAAATGTTTTTCTTTAAAGGTTATTACGCTGTTGCTTGTCTTTTAGAGTAGAGTGTAAGTTCCGAGTTCATCTCCATTTAAGAATGTTTGTTAACTGTCATGTCTGATCTAGATTATATCTAATAACCCAATAGGTCAGGTTACAAAAGCCAAAGCAGAAGAGTTCACCATAAATAAATAATCAAACAAGGGAGAGATGGAATGAGGACTTTTATTATTAAAAGGTATCATCCTGATTTAAAACTTCTTATTGAAAAGAAAAACCCCAAACCTTAAAGAGAAACTCCAACCTAGAATTGAACTTTATCCCAATTAGTAGCTGATACCCCCTTTTACATGACAAATCTATTGCATTTCACAAACAGTTATGCAGCTACATAACCTGCCCACAGTAAAAACGTCACCATGTAATAAATGTCATAATGTGAATCTGGGAGAGGAAAGATTTTACAATGAGCAAACACTGACTAAATCATTTATACATAATTATTGTAAAAATGAAGCACTTTTTTTTATTACATTATTTTCACTGGAGTTCCTCTTTAAGTTTACGTCTATAAATAGCATGCATTAATGGCAAGCATTATTTCAAATGTCTTGATTTACAGATCTAGATTCAAGCTATTTTTTAAATGAGAGTTTAGGCCTACAAAGAAAGAGACTATAAGATAGAAGCTGGAATAAGGCCTGAATAAAGCAAAAAATAAACAAATCAATCTTCAGTCTGTACATTGACACTGTGACTTTGCATCGCTTGTAACATTATGTCGGAATGCATTAAAGTAGTACTGAATTACTTACATTTTATAATGAGGCGCTTAATTTGAATCCTTGTGCAGATTGTATGATACTCCTCCCTATATTGCCTGATGAAGCGGGGTTGAACCTGCGAAACGCGTTGCATTTCTTTTTGGAGTTCCTAATGAATGTGTTTGACTGTCTGAATTGCAGTCGTTGTCGTGTCTGCTTGAGGGAGGTAAGACCACCACTTCCTCCTTCAATTTTGCCATTTAAGTTGGTTTTTAAGCTAATTTAATCTAATCTTATACTTTTGGCGCCTCTGTTCATTGTATACAATTTTGAGTCCACCCTTGGTGGAGGGTTGCTACCCTTTCTTCCTGTCTACAGAGAGCGACTTCTTAATCCTGAGTGGGGTCAGGACAATCTCCCCACCTGCCTTTACAGTGGTTGCCTGCTGGTGACCCTGACTTGTGAGTATTTAGCAATACAAACTTATTGCCACCTTGTCCAGTACGAATTACACTATTGGGGCTCTTGGTGTTCCCTGTTTTTATTACATTTTATAAAGTAAGGAAACCCCATTTTCTTAAAGGACCAATATCACGAAAATCATAAAATGTAAAATACATGTAAACACGTACAAATAAGAACTTCATTTCTTCCAGAGTAAAATGAGCCATACATTACTTTTCTCTTGCTGTAATTTACAGTAGGGAGTATAAATCTGACAGATCCAACCGGTTTTGAAATAGCCCGTCTCCTCATGGGGGGGTTCTCCGGGTTTTCTTTATTTTCAAAAGCATGTAGTGAATGACAATTGCTCTGTCCAACTGCCAAACAAGTGTACAGCAAGCAGGGAGGCTGGCCAGCATCTTTGTATAAATCTTTTTCAGGGAGAGTCTTTATAAACAATAAGGGCCATGCTGAGAACCCCCCAAGAAGAGATGGACTAGTCCAAAACCAGTTGGTTCTGTCAGATTTCTACTACCTACTGTGAGTGACAGCAACCATGGCTCATTTTATTCTGAAAGAAACATACTTCTTATTTGTATGTGCTTACATATATTTTAAATTTTATCTTTTTTTCACGATAGTGATCCTTTAACTTTTCAAACTGGACACCGCAGTTCCTCACAGATGTGTAATTGTGTTGGAGGCCCTTCGAGATCCCAGCTGGATTAATGACCAGTAGTAGGAGTTATTTTAGGATGCCGGTAAATTATGCCATAGTGCTACCGGTACCCAACTGTATATCTGTGATTATTTTCCACACCTCGTGTTTGGGTTATGCATACCTTATGATACTACATCTCCTATGCCATGGCTATATTCTGTTCATATTTTAAAAAATTCAATAAAAGTTGTTGAATAAAAATAGTAATGAATATTTTGTTGGTGTGTTAAAATAATCATTTTGTGTGTAAAAACTGTCACATGTATTAGTAGATAGTAGTAGTATTTTGTTGAGCTTTTATTTCTTTTTATTTTCAACACATCACTTCATCACTTAACGCTTCTGTCTTATTGCTTATTTCGCTTAGTTATCTATATTAAGTTGTTGGTATTATTATTATTAACAAGTGATTATGGTAATGATATTAACTATAATTATAATAAAATAATAATAAATGACAAGGAAACATAATTTTTACAGCAAGTAAGCATTTCTATTCTCAATACTTTCAAAATATTGGTAAAAAAAACCTTTCCAGGTGTATTTCTACATACTTTATTATAGTGAAATTTGGGTTAATGAGATCCTTCCAGTGCTTAGGAAGTTTTCAGTCACAAATGATGAGATCCTACTGAATGCCCACATCCAAGGCAAAATTAGCTTTAACTAGCAAAGACTGTATCCCAAAATATTGCCTCCGATGAAGCCTTGGCGATACGCATGAGGCGGTTTGTGATTGTTGGGCCACTCTAGCTTATATTGGTAAGCCGTCCACACTTTTCAATGCTTTTTTTTCTGCTTCTCACGTGTCGTTTCCTCGACAAAAGTTCTCACTAGCTGCCAGATCACTGCACTTTAACCGCTGCATTGCTGGTAGGCCTCTTCTTTTGTCTACTTCACCTGTTTACATTTTAATCAGTCCTGGCACAATCATTTTTTTCTTTACTTTAGAGAGTTTACAGTCCCATTAATTGAACATATTTTATATGCATTTTCTCTATGTATTGGTTATATCTGCGAGTCACTTTGCACTTAAAGCCACACTGCTGTTATTGTCTTTGTGGTTAGACTGTCATTATTATTATTATTAATTTATAAAGCACTGTATAAAGTTAGAAACAAACATGCGGTGCATAATACTACAATACAGACAATGGTATGCACCAATATTCAAAATACAGAATTGGTACAAAATTGGTAATCACAGTGACAAAAGTAACACGATGAATAAAATGTAAAACAAATTCCAAGACACAAAAGTGTGAGAGAGCTCTGGCCTTACGAGCTTACAATCTAAAGATTGATTAATATATCTTTCCTATTGTCTTTGGAATCTAGTGATCTTCCTTGGATCAGGAGTATTCAAGGCTCTTTACATACACCTCTGACATACATTGTTTAGACTCATGTTTAGACATAAACTTCTTTTAAAAATGATCAAATGTATAACTGTTATCAATTAATTAAAGTTCTATAAATGTATGTGTCCCATGCATTTTTGCATACATGCTTGACTATTTATTATTTATTATATATTACTGTACTTAGTAAAGATACAGAATACCTCACCCTTTGCCAACTTTGTTTTTTTGTTTTCATGTTTTTTTTTAAATTGTGCTTGGGATACATTCATCAAAAAAATGAGTATTTTTGCCAGTTTATGGCAGCCTACGTAAAATCACTTGTACTTTGATGACTGATGTACTTCTTTTTCTTAAATAAGTAATTTAAAATATGTAAAAACGGATGCTTTGCCTTTTTTGATGGTCTCCTAATGATGCTCATATTAGGATATAATTAAGAAAGTCATGGCAAGTTTTCATAGACGATACAGCCTCTGATGAAGTGGTCTTGTTGAGCTACCAAAAGTGCATCAGGCCTTTGGAATTTCATAACAGCTGTGATTTTTTTTTAAAATTCAAAATAGGTTTTCATGCATCTATTTCCTTTTTATTGATAATTGGAATTAAAAGTTATGGTTCAATTGTATGTTGTCTCCTTTAAAACCCTTTATTTTTTATATTATTTGTTGATGTAGTAAAAGAGGTGGCTAACAAAACACTAATGGCATGCACACCAGCCCTGTATCACAAGATGCTACAGTCCATTAATAAACACAACTCTTCAAAATGATAATAGTATCAATAGGAAAAACTGTAAAAGTGGAACAGCAGGACTGGTATCCTCAGAGATCAAATACCTGGGATCAATCTTATATCCAAACAATCTGGCATACAGATGACAGAATAACACGTATGCTGCTACACAGCACTGTACACACATTCAGGGGCAAAACTCAGGGCCGATTCTAGAAACAATGGGGCCCTAGGGCAAAATTAGCCCAGGGGTCCCCCCAACAGACACCCCTCGTTGTTCTTTGTTGCAGCCAAATTTCTCTCCTGGGCCCCTGAGCTGGCTGTGGACCTTCCCAATCACCTCCCAACTTAACTGTGCCCCCTTGGGCCCCTGCAGAGTCTTTGGTAGTGTAATGTCTCACCTGCCCACCAGCACAGGTGATACACTGCTCTGATAAAGACTCTGCAGAGGTGTATGTGTGTGTGTGTGGGGGGGCAACAATTAAGATAGGGGAGACACTTTGGGGGCCCCTAAATGCTTTGGGGCCCTGGGGCAATTGCCCTCTTTGCCTCTATGGTATCTCACAAAGATCATAAAACAAGTGTAGACATCATAATCTTCACATCCATAACAAGTGTAGGCACAAAAACACCTGATCTGAAAGATGGATCCCTTTATTGGAGGGAGTGAAGTAGTTGGGACCCCCTTACAGCTCTGGGCCCCCCTGCAGAGGCAGGGGCTGTTCCCTTGTAGTTACACCTCTGCTCAGAATACCAACATTCAGATTAACCACTTAATGACAAGCTGACGTGTTTATAAGTCAGACAGTGCTGCTGCTGCCGATGTGCATGTAAAATCTTGTAATAACCAGAACAAATAGACAGATAAAATGTGTGGGTTTTATGCACAGTAGCAGTGTTTATATTAAAACTATAGGGGATAAAATTGGAGAAATGGTGTATTTTTTCAAATAATTATGAATTTGGCAGTGGAATAGGACCGTGGAACATACAGAGCCCAATCATTAATTACTTAGAAAGGCACACAGAAAAACTGATAAATGTTTCAAATGACATATCAAATTTTATTAGAGAGGATTAAACTAACATAATAAGTTTACCATTAAAAAAGCACATGGGATGGCCACCCCGTCACGACTCATCCATCCCAACACACATACCACAAACCGCAAGCATCCGCCAGCATCTAGCATTGAGCTGTGAAATCAGAGGTTGCACAGAGCACAGTTCAATTGTATATAGCTCAAAGGTAGCAAGCCAATGCAGGACAGTCAGAACACAGGACCATAGAGGAGCATGCACAGGTAAATGCAGGTAGAGCAAGCTTAGCAGAGCACATATAGCATCAGCATAGGGGCATCATTCATGCACATGGCAGCGCCTCAGCTTTGCAGCAAAGAGCATCACACAAGACTTGTCTCACCATGTCCACAGGATCCGGATGAGTGCTCAGTATTAGTGCATCTCACCACATGGATGAACAGGATGGTCTCCGTGTATCCTGAGGCTGTGGCAAATGTCCATCCAAGCCAACCATGGTCTGTAGAGATGGCATAAGAATCAACAGTCCAAGCAGAAACTGGCTCGGTCAGCTCGACCGGTCAGTGTGCACGGCGGTGGGCCCTGTTGCAGACCTGCGGCGTGCGGAAGGTGGAGGTCGGGACGGCGTGGCGTCCCATGCCGGCTTTCTCAAGGGGGCGTGGTTGCCTACACATAGCTCCCCATAGCTTTTAGTTGCCTTCTGGCCAATCAGACTTCAATCACCGCCCATACATGATGTCACCATCAGTATGGTGGCCGCAGCAGGGAAGGCAGGCCCAGGGCAGATATCAGTGTGGAGAAAATAGTGAGAGCAGCGTCGCCAGCCAAACAAAATCCAGAGCCAAAACACATATGGGGATCAAAAAAATTCCTCAATAGATCCCATGCCGGCACCCAAAATTGCCAGCTTAAAAAGTACCGGAAAACAAGGGGAAATATGTGTGTATATATATATATATATATATATATATATATATATATATATATATATATATATATATGTGTGTGTGTGTGTGTGACCCTGAGTCGCTGGCAACGCTGCGCCCACTAATCAAACCACCCCGCTCGCCTGCCGGCTGCCGCCCGCAGCGGACACCCACACACCCGGAATAAACATTCCCTGACCCAATAGGGACAGTGAGTCCCCAATCTAGTATATAGAAGAAGGGGAGAGGGATAAGAAAAACACAATAATTGAAAAATAAGAAAAAGAAAGGAGAAAAAAGACTGCAATAGAATAACTGCCCTGTAAACAATTATTAAGCGAACCCTGATATAACATCAGGCATAATCAAGTGTCATCAACTCAACTGAGTCATAATAACCGTTGTCCACAGCACCACAATAAGGGCCAGGGCAACAGGTCCTAGGGCATGAAGAATATTCCAGCAAACTCACCCAGACACACTACAGAGACATGACCGCGCACACCAAGCAGGACACAGGGATATACACACAACACGCGATCCCAAAATAAAGGGATCAGGTGGGCAGAAAATGAGCATAGCTCACTTGTTCATTTAGACCAGGTGCTGAACAGGCCCGCAGATTGTAAATCCAACGGGATTCACTTCTCAAGAGGAGTCTATCCAAATTACCTCCCCTAATTGTTGGATGTATCCGATCAAGGGCCATAAACCTAACCCCTCTAGTGCTACCCCATGTTCCATTGCAAAATGTCTCGCCACTGGAGAACTGGTGTATTTTTTCATTTTTTTCCTTGTTTTTCCCTTTGAAATGCATAGAAAATAAAGTAATTACTGAAAACAAATATCAACCCCAAAAAGCCCAATTGGTGGTGAAAAAAACAAGATATAGATCATTTAGTTGTGATTAGTAGTGATTAAGCTATTGGCAAATGAAAGGGATGAGCACTGAAAGGTGAAAATCGCTCTTGTCCGTTAGGGTAAAATCCCCTCTGGTGTGTAGTGGTTAATCTGAAGATCATGAGAACGTAGCTCATATGCCTATAGTTAATTAGCATATATGTAACCAAAACTCAGGTATGCTGCAATTGAGCGCAATACATTGAAATGAGAGAATATTAAATAATAAATGTTTTAGCAAATGGTAAGCAAAAGATAACTGGATTTCAGGGGGATTAAATGAAAAGGTTTTACACACAATTATGGGAGGAATCAGCCTTGTATTACTTGTTTCGGAAAGTCCTTCGTCAGAGGGTATCGGTGTACGATGACTGGTGCAGACATCCTCATCCATTGTAGGTCCTGCTCAGTATACATGTGCGCAAGTGGAAGTAAGCCTAGGCTTTACGTTTACCCCTTTACTCAAAGCAAAGCCTGTGTCAGCTTCTGCCATGTTGCTGCAGAATGGCACCGAGTGGCAAACACACAATATTTATAAGGTAAGACACAGAGCAAGGTTAACACTATAGATACTATACTATAGATACTGAGAACATGAAGATAGCCCAAATAATTGATATAATCTATTAAGGTATAAGAAAAAATGACAAGTAATAACAATAACAAATAAACAAAATAATCCACAGTAAAAACAAAAAGAATAATTGATGATAAAAAATACGGTAAGTTTTGATAGGTCTGTCTCTTGTTTCAGGGTACAGTAGAGCAGGTAACAATCCGGAGCCCTTCCTTAGCTTTTGCTGGGATTCTGCAACAGCTTGGAGTCCTTCCTTAGCGTCTGTTTGGGCTCCCCAAAAGCTTGGAGTCCTTCCTTAGCTTCTGCACAGACCCCCCCACCAGCTCGGAGTCCTTCCTTAGCTTCTGCTTGGACTTCTCACCAGCTCGGGGACCTTCCTTAGCTTCTACTTGGACTTCCCACCAGCTCTACATTAGAGTTTTAATATTAAATCCAGGAGCCAATAAAACTATAAGCAACACAGCCTTTGACAGGCTTCAAATGTCAGAGTGGGTTCTGGGCAGAGACAGAGGTGAAAACTTTATTTAATTACCTTTGGCAGCCAAGCATAAAATGCAGTTCTCATTTTTTTGCACCATATTTTACTGGGTGACATGGACAAGAAAATGGCTCAATGAAAAATTTGTTAGTTCTGTCGTTTGTGCAGATACCAAACATGACTATTGTGCCATGGTGCATTCATGGCAAACCATTATTTTAAGTTATCTAAAAAGGTTACTGGATTTCATAACCTTTAACAGTCTAGATGTATTACAACCAATATGGAGTTTACTGATATGTTCATATTCTTCATACGAGTGACGGGCTAACAGCCGTTTCGCGGCAGCCCGCTTCCTCAGAGATCAATGTCACAATGGTCTTTTAGGAAGCGGGCTGCCGTGAAACAGCTGTTAGGCCGTCACTTGTATGCTGCTTGTTATTCCGGTGCTGGTGGACAAATAAATCTCTTAAGCATTGTGGATGGTGCATTGTCTGCTTTCTACTGTTACATTGGAATACTGTCATTACATGTGCACACCAGCAGGAGGGTCCAACCATCTCCGAAGGTCCATTGGTGCCGACATTACAAGTTCTTCTGGTTTATAATGTTCATATTCTAGCTTCAGGTCATTGGGGGTCACTATACTTCAACGTGGCTCTGTCTGTCCTGGTTTCAGGGGCAATAAAAGATTGTGAATCCCACTCAGCCAGATCATCCCACATTTCATTACAAAACAAGACAAATAACATTTAAGTAGTGCTTTTCTCCTGGAGGACTCAGAGCGCCAGAGCTTCAACTACTAGGGCACGTTCTATAGGCAGAAGCAGTGTTAGGGAGTCTTGCCCAAGGTCTCCTACTGAATAGCTCCTGGCTTACTGAACAGGAAGAGGCGAGATTTGAACCCCGGTCGCCTGTGTCAGAGGCTGAGGCATTACCATCTGGAGTGTGGCACGTCTGAGGTATTCATGCACACAGTATTGTGAGAGGGGTGCATACTAAATAGAAACTGGCAGATTATGTACATTTCATTGACTGATTTCTGTCCCCAGGTCTATAAATGTGCTAGTCATGACATTGGCATGTCCATGTTACATGGAAGGAAAAAGGCATTACTCGAATGCTTGAAGGAATTCCCCCAGCTACCCTGCGGTAAGCGACTTCCATTTTGCACATGACAATCATGTGACTAGCAATTTAGACTGATATATTTATTCGTTTTAAATGTGAAAACTTAGTACAAAGTTATTCCTCTGACTCTTTGTACCTGCTCAGGGGAATAGTTAAGGCACCTATCAAAGCTGTATAAGTGGTCATTTCGGGTGACAATTTTATCACTGTACCAAGGGCATATCTACAAGTAATTGAGCCTCCCAGAAAATTTTTGATGAGGCCCTCAATGTGCATTCCCTTTCCTTGCCAACCCCTTGTGACCATCATAGCCTTAGGGGCTGATTGTGCAAGATTTTTAAACCAAGTGTGGCCATCATAATCTTTACACGCATAACAAGTGTAGCCATAAAAAACACCTGATCTTGAGAATGATATCCTTTATTAAAGGAAGGGGAGGTTAGTAGTCGGGCCCCCTCACAGCTCTGGGACCTCCTCCGGTTGCAGGAGTTCCTTCCCTATAGTAATGCCCCCAGGGGCGCCTCTTGCCATTTTGTCAAGGACAGGAAAAATAATAAAAAATTTCCCTCAAAGCGCCTGCCATAAATCTGGCACTCTAGGCAATTCGCTGGTCAGCTGGTCTCTAGAAGCGCCTCTGAATGCCCCTACACTGTACAGATATGCTGCCTTCCCCACAAATGTTCCCTAAAGAAGAGAGAGGTTCTGAGTGGAAATCACCAAGCAATAGTAATCTTTAATGTCAGTTCTCTACTGATTTGGCATAACTGATTGCTATGCAACACTGTGGGATACCTGACTAACACTAGATTTTTTTTTAGCAGTCATGACATACATATAGTAGAAAAACTAGTAAGGGGTCCAAGAGAAGCATAATAAGTTCAGCTAAACTGTGAACCTCAATGAGGGGATTGCAAGATAGCCATTTGATCATGCAAAAGCTAATACAGCACAGTCCCCAGTATCCGGCACCGGCGGTGATCACCTGATGCCAGATAAATGTGCGTGCCGGTTGCCAGGGGCTTCGCTAGCCCTATTTTGGGGGGGCACGTGCCCCCAATCTGTCCTGGGGTGCCACGGATCTCCGCCCGGCCGCCCCCTCTGGCAGCGGCTCCCTCCAGCCGCCGCGTCACTCAGACCTCAGGATCAGGCGGCGAGCCGGCGACCAATCGTGCGGGCGCTAGGACCCAGCGCCCGCACTGATATGCGGAAGTGACATCACTTCCGCATATCGAGCGGGTGCGTCCGGCGCCCGCTCTTACTGGTCGGGTCGCCGCTGATCCTGAGGTCTGCTACGAGGTAAGGGGGGGGGGGGGGAGCGGCGGCGGCGGCTGGAGGGGGAGCCTCCCTGTCACTCACTCCCTAAAGGGGCTCCCTGGCACTCACTCACTCCCTAAAGGGGCTCCCTGTCACTCACTCACTCCCTAAAGGGGCTCCCTGTCACTCACTCACTCCCTAAAGGGGCTCCCTGGCACTCACTCACTCCCTAAAGGGGCTCCCTGGTACTCACTCACTCCCTAAAGGGGCTCCCTGGTACTCACTCACTCCCTAAAGGGGCTCCCTGGCACTCACTCACTCCCTAAAGGGGCTCCCTGTCACTCACTCACTCCCTAAAGGGCCTCACTGTCACTCACTCACTCCCTAAAGGGGCTCCCTGGTACTCACTCACTCCCTAAAGGGGCTCCCTGGCACTCACTCACTCCCTAAAGGGGCTCCCTGGCACTCACTCCCTCCCTAAAGGGGCTCCCTGGCACTCACTCACTCACTCCCTAAAGGGGCTCCCTGTCACTCACTCACTCCCTAAAGGGGCTCCCTGGCACTCACTCACTCCCTAAAGGGGCTCGCTGTCACTCACTCACTCCCTAAAGGGGCTCCCTGGCACTCACTCACTCCCTAAAGGGGCTCCCTGGTACTCACTCACTCCCTAAAGGGGCTCCCTGGCACTCACTCACTCCCTAAAGGGGCTCCCTGTCACTCACTCACTCCCTAAAGGGCCTCACTGTCACTCACTCACTCCCTAAAGGGGCTCCCTGGTACTCACTCACTCCCTAAAGGGGCTCCCTGGCACTCACTCACTCCCTAAAGGGGCTCCCTGGTACTCACTCCCTAAAGGGGCTCCCTGGCACTCACTCACTCCCTAAAGGGGCTCCCTGGCACTCACTCACTCCCTAAAGGGGCTCCCTGGCACTCACTCACTCCCTAAAGGGGCTCCCTGTCACTCACTCACTCACTCCCTAAAGGGGCTCCCTGGCACTCACTCACTCCCTAAAGGGGCTCCCTGGCACTCACTCACTCCCTAAAGGGGCTCCCTGTCACTCACTCACTCCCTAAAGGGCCTCACTGTCACTCACTCACTCACTCACTCACTCACTCACTCCCTAAAGGGGCTCCCTGGCACTCACTCACTCCCTAAAGGGGCTCCCTGGCACTCACTCCCTAAAGGGGCTCCCTGGCACTCACTCACTCCCTAAAGGGGCTCCCTGGCACTCACTCACTCCCTACAGGGGTTCCCTGGCACTCACTCACTCCCTAAAGGGGCTCCCTGGCACTCACTCCCTAAAGGGGCACCCTGGCACTCACTCACTCTCTAAAGCGGCTCCCTGGCACTCACTCACTCCCTTAAGGGGCTCCCTGGCACTCACTCACTCCCTAAAGGGGCTCCCTGGCACTCACTCACTCCCTAAAGGGGCTCCCCGGCACTCACTCACTCCCTAAAGGGGCTCCCTGGCACTCACTCACTCCCTAAAGGGGCTCCCTTTCACTCACTCACTCCCTAAAGGGCCTCCCTGTCACTCACTCACTCCCTAAAGGGGCTCCCTGGCACTCACTCACTCCCTAAAGGGGCTCCCTGGCACTCACTCACTCCCTAAAGGGGCTCCCTGGCACTCACTCACTGCCTAAAGGGGCTCCCTGGCACTTACTGCCTAAAGGGCCTCCCTATCACTCACTCACTCCCTAAAGGGCCTCCCTGTCACTCACTCACTCACTCA
This sequence comes from Hyperolius riggenbachi, assembly GCF_040937935.1. Taxonomy (NCBI): domain Eukaryota; kingdom Metazoa; phylum Chordata; class Amphibia; order Anura; family Hyperoliidae; genus Hyperolius; species Hyperolius riggenbachi. The sequence goes on from NC_090651.1 coordinate 291,982,687, forward strand.
CTCACTCACTCACTCACTCACTCACTCACTCCCTAAAGGGGCTCCCTGGCACTCACTCACTGCCTAAAGGGGCTCCCTGTCACTCACTCACTGCCTAAAGGGCTCCCTGTCACTCACTCACTGCCTGAAGGGGCTCCCTGGCACTCACTCACTACCTAAAGGGCTCCCTGTCACCCACTCACTGCCTGAAGGGGCTCCCTGGCACTCACTCACTACCTAAAGGGCCTCCCTGTCACTCACTCACTGCCTGAAGGGGCTCCCTGGCACTCACTCACTGCCTGAAGGGGCGCCCTGGCACTCACTCACTGCCTGAAGGGGCTCCTTGGCACTCACTCACTGCCTGAAGGGGCTCCCTGGCACTCACTCACTGCCTGAAGGGGCTCCCTGGCACTCACTCACTGCCTGAAGGGGCTCCCTGGCACTCACTCACTGCCTAAAGGGGCTCCCTGGCACTCACTCACTGCCTGAAGGGGCTCCCTGGCACTCACTCACTGCCTGAAGGGGCTCCCTGGCACTCACTCACTGCCTGAAGCGGCTCCCTGGCACTCACTTACTGCCTGAAGGGGCTCCCTGGCACTCACTCACTACCTAAAGGGGCTCCCTGGCACTCACTCACTCCCTAAAGGGGCTCCCTGCTCTCACTCACTACCTAAAGGGGCTCCCTGCTCTCACTCACTACCTAAAGGGGCTCCCTGTCACTCACTATCGGGGTCCCTGTCACTCACTACCTAACTGGAGGCGCCTGTCACTCACTAGCTAACCTGGGGGTCCCTGTCACTCACTACCTAACTTGGGGGGCTACCATATTAAGGGGGCATTCTGCCTATTTATGTGAAATGCTGTCTATTTATGTGCCTCATTACTGCTGAATTTGTCTTGTTGGGGGCCTCATGATTTGTTGGGGGCCTCATGATTGCTGAATTTGTCTTGTTGGGGGCCTCATGATTTGGTGGAGGCCTCATGATTGCTGAATTTGTCTTGTTGGGGGCCTCATGATTTGTTGGGGGCCTCATGATTGCTGAATTTGTCTTGTTGGGGGTCACATGATTGCTAACTGCGAGACTATGGGAAAAGCTGAATCCTTATCATATGAGACAATAGCATTAAAACTACTTTTTTAGCTTTTTAAAACAGAAAATAAAATTGGGAGGTTCTAAAAAATTGAATACATTTTTCAGGAGTAGGATGGATGAAATTGTTTATCTTCACAGTTTATTTTCAACTTGGATTTTCCATAATGTTCATGTATGAGTTAAAACGTTTGTACAGTATTTAGTTTAAATTGCGGTTGCCACTTTGCGATAGATAAGTGACTTTTGGATTGCAGTTTGGGCACTCGGCCTCCAAAAGGTTCGCCACCACTGTCATAATCTAATGTCCCACCATTGCTAGGTTCATGTAAATTTGTCTCCACCCGGCCGTTACCACACCTATATTCTGGTCCATGGCCCACCCATTTTTCGGTGTGGCACAATAAGCACGCCGCACAACGTGATCCTCATATTTTTGGCAAGCTAGCTGCAGTGTGCTCAATTCTGCTGCCTACAGTATGTACAGTATACGCTGTTCTCTAGTGCCTGCACTGTGTGCTGATTTACCTCCAGTGTGTACAGTGTAAGGTGTTACTCTGTGCCTTTACTGATTGTAAACCAGCTATATTGTATGCTGATCCCTGCTACTTTCAGTATGTACAGTATTAGCTGTAAAGCCTGGTACACACATACAATTTTGATTAGCCAATTTTAGCTCTGTTCATAAAATTCATTGTCTGTTGGCCCACTTACTGCACAGGGGGTGGTAAAATTGGGGGTCAGTGATTGACCAATCAAAATTGTATGTGCGTATACATCTTTGATCTATGCCTATACTGATTGTAAATTATCGAAATAAAGGACAGGGGGCTCCATCCAATATTTCGATGGGCAGGCCCGTTATCTGTAGCTTACACGGCTGCTAAGTTCATGTACATTTGGCCCCACCCATGGCCACGCCCACTCACCGCATGGCCATGCCCATTTTTTGCCAATATACCTCCCCGCCTGGTGCCCACAGGTGCCCCCGATCTCCAAGGACCCTAGAAACGCCCCTGCCGGTTGCTTCAGCAAGCAGCTAAAAAAAGTAGAAACCTTCCCCTGTAAATACATACTGAGCCTCCAGTGATGTCTGGCAGCCTCCCCATACCTCCTTGCAGGCTCCTATCAGCTTTCTCGCATCCTCTGTGCACGCAAGTCAACATGTCACATGACCAGCATCAAGTCAGGTGACCTGCCGGGTTCCATGCACCGTACTGCTAGGAGCCCCCGAGGAGGTACGAGGAGGCTACTAGACACCGCTGGAGGCTCGTTAAGTATTTAAAATGCCACCAAAAAAACCCCCAAATGCCCGGAAATGTAAAGGCTCTGTTATCCTTCAGCCATGCCGGTTAGTTGAGACTTTCATTTGCCTGAATTCCGGATAACATGGACTCTGCTGTATAATACATTTCTCAATTTTCCCTCACCTTTAATTTCACAAATCCCATAAAACAGCTGGCGAGTGATTAAACCTTAGAGATCACCAGGAAGATGACACCGGGCTATTTTATTAGTACTAAATTCCGAACGATTGCTAAACAGAAGCTGTTTGATGTGACTGTGTGCCGTGACAGGTCAGAGTAAGCAGCTGACGTACGGAGAAAAAACTCTACGTGCAATTGTGTGTGCAGTCCCGGCTGATCAGACAGCAGGCAGACTGGGGAGATTATACAGCAGTGGGAGTTGCATCTAGCTGAGTACAGTCAGCATGAATGTCCATGTCGGATTTATATGACTAATGTGTAAATATCACAACACAGTGACCCTACGAGGCTTGTCCAGAATTTCCACACTGTTTGCTTTGTACAATACCAGCCCAATGGCTGTGATGATACAAAGCTTAAGGCATTCTAAAGTCATGACAGCTAGGCAGGTGTACTCATTTCCAATTTCACCACATCTCCCCGATGCCCCCTGGTACAGCGAGCGCCCTGCAATGACATCATCTCTTGGCGGCGACTGAAATCATGCGGAAAATTCGATGGTGAAGTAAAAAGCAAATCTCCTCTTAGCACATAAGGAAATGACAATCATTTCACTGCTGCGGCTTCTGTGCCAACTGCCAACTCTATAGAAATAAAAAAACAGACGTATAACGCACATTACTAATACCTGGACGTGTGCAATTTTCCTTACTGATTTTAACACCTCATCATCTATCTTTTGTGTTTGTCTGTTATATAGATTGTATTCTCTTTTTATTACGTGATACAAATAAATCCTTGCCTCACTCATTTTATCCATGCAGCGTGCAGTTTGTTCCTACATGTCTTTTTTTTTTCTTGTCATGCCCTCTCATTTTCTCTCTGTGATATCATCCATCTCGCTCTCTATTCAGTCTGTTTTGTCTATCCAGTTCCCTCTGTTTGTCTTCTTGCTTTGCCTACCTTTTTTTTTTCTTTTTTCCTTAAGAGGGGAACTTCTGAGAGAGTGTTTACTTTGGCATTTTGGTGTTACTATGGAAAGATACTTTATGACCAAGTGAAACACACTGCATCTATTCACGTAGCTGCCAGCCTGGCCTGTGTTTGGTGTTTAATGCTGGGGTCCCTGGTTCGAAAATGCTCTAGGAATTTTATCAGAGCAGAGCAATGCAATTCTAGTAACTGCCATCAGGAGTCAGTGTGAGTGTCACTGCATGATAATTTACTGCCAGGCTGAGCTCTGTGACTTTCCACATCTCCCGCCAGTTCCAGCTCTAAGGAAGGTAGGGCGATTTAAGAGAGGGATTTGAAACATTTACACTGCAAATAGCATCTGCATTATTTATTGCTCAGATAATACTTTCCCTGCTCAATATTAGGAAAGTGGCACGCACAATGGATTTAGTTTTTAAACGTGGCTGCCAATAAAATGACATCATGAGATTATAGTAATTCTGCCACCAGCATAGATTCATAGAGTGTTGTCTTTGCAAAGGCTACGCAAGCTGCCTAAAGAGGACCAGTCCCTTGCACATTTGATGCTTTCATAATATTTGAGAACAACAAACTAGGAGGGCCTATTCTGTCCTATAGGCCTATATTGCGTATTATTACAGACACTGTTTGCTATTTGATCTGAAGAAGCAGACTACGTCCTGCAAAACGCATTAGTGTTCAACTGTCTGATTATTACATTTTATTTTTGAAATTGGTGTTGCCTCTTCTTTTAGGTGTAAGTTATCTCTCATTATTTTATTTAGAACTATTGTCATTTGGGGAACCTCCTCTCTCCCAGTTATAGCTTATACAGCTCCCCAGAGTTTGCGGGGTTATTCTTTTGAACTTTTATAATTGTTTTCCCTGGAGTGCCACCTGCTCGATTGAAGATCAGAGAACCCGAGTGGGGACAGAACTTCCTTGCTATTATACTGGGGTTGCTGCTTGCTGGTATTGCAACCTACCCTTTATTACTCCCAATAAAATTCAAGGTATCTTCCCGACATACTACACCATAAAGACCATAAAGGGCTCCTGGTGTCTCTATGTTTTTTTTTTCCTGTTTCCCCTGGAAGGTCTTTGGACTCCACTGATCACTACATTGCCCCTATAGGGATACTGTTCAAGGTAGCAAGAACGCATCCAATTTAATAAAATATCACTTTTAGTTACGTAAGCATTCTAAAATAGTAGGGCGGAGCCAGGAAGGGAAGCGACCAGCAGCAGGAGAAGACGTCCCCTGATCTTTTTAACTATTATATGTGCTTTTTTACTTGATGTTTGTGAGTATAATTCTTGATTTTACTTAATAAACCACTGGTTTTACACTATTGGAAGCTCTTTAGCCCTAGATATACACCTGAACTCTGTCTCGAGACTGTGGAGGTGGTTACTATCTGGAAACACTGTGGTTGAGACTGCACACCTAAAGCGAGGACAGCTGTCTGTGAGTGTGGGCAGCAGAAGCAAAGGGTGAGCAGGAGACAAATAGGTGTGGATTGCAGTCAGAACCCAGTTTTTTGAAAGCTTGATTGCACTATGATGTTTTGTTGTTTTGTTTGAGATTCAACATACCAAGATTTTTGGAAGGAAGCTGGTTAACCTTTTAAGCGTGGTTGCTGTCTGTGGGGCTGGGCAGCCTTGCAGCAAGGTGAGCGTGCCACCTGTTGGCTACCACCCATGGTGATCACACAGTAGCAATTGCACAAAGCGGGCCCCATAGGGTGATGGTCCCCACAGGGTGATGGTCCCCATATTAATGTATAATATATATATATATATATATATATACATACATACACACACATATATATATATATATATATATATATATATATATATATATATATATATATATATATATATACATACACTATTGTCTCTGTGACAATGCTGCAGAGATTTTTTTTTTAAAGTCTGGTATGAGATGAAAATAATTTAAAGTTGCAATACTAGCACATTCTGAACAAGATACAACATCCATAATGTTGATCATTGTAATTCTAAGGTTAAATCAAGAGCCAGGCTGATAATAAACAGAAGAATAGCCATATACTTCCTATGATTCAATAAGTCAGCATATGCTTAGAGCACGATTTACTATGGCAAGTACCAAGCAAACTAAGTATGCTCCATATCAAGCTCATCCAGCGGATGTATGCTGATCACTAGTATATAACACGTGGTGGATAACTATAAGATACCCGGAGTGATCTCACCCAATTGGTGGATTAATAGTGATACCCCAGTCCATCAGATTCAGGGTGCATGCAATATTGTCACTGGTCACACAAGATGAGATTGTCTCCAGAACATGAATTGAACCAGCAGATCAGCAGGACTGCCAGGCAGCTAGTATTGTTTAAAAGGAAATAAATAGGGCAGCCACCGTATGCCTCTCACTTCAAGTGTACTTTAACCATAAGCATTTAGTACAACGGAACAAAACAGCTTTCATCACTTAGCAATTCAACAAAAAAATCTAATTTCTGTGTATGAGGGCAATATTGAACTTATTATTACTGTATTATTGAAAGGTAATTTGTTTGTAAAAACATCTCCTGCAAGAAAATTCAGGAGAAAAGTTAATTGAATAATTATCAAATATCAGCATAAACATAAACTACAAGAAATTGATGAATAAGCTTGTACAAATGGAAGGTGCAGTCAGTAGATACCGGTATACTCAATGTGTGGATGAAAAGCAAAAAACAAAAATAATTAAACTACATGCATTCAACTCCTGTTCATTTTTATTGCTGTGTACATATCGTAAAATTCCAGCTTGTGTTGGGGATTTGACTTCTTAAGCTTTTGACCTATCTTTAATTCTTATTGAATAGAGCTATACTTAGACCTCGTGAGATCATTGTGATTATTTTTGGCATGCACAATGAAGGCAATGTATTAAAATCTGCATTTGGGCACTCTTGTCATCACTGGCGGTGATTATTTCCCATAAAGCCATGAAGTCATTGATTTGTACCCTTGCTTAATCGCTGCTACTTTGGTGTGTGGGTAGCGATGACACTGAAGCAGGCCCGGAATCCTTTGTGTTTCGGAGAAAGAAAGAGGTGAAAAATTCAAGACTGGAAAAACAAGCTGAGTAAAACAGAAACCGAGGATGCCGAAAGAACCTGACTTGCCTATTTGGTCAAGACAAAACAAATCATAACTTTACATACAAATCTTTGTAAACACGTTTTAATTTCTGCAAGGACGTTATGACCATGAGAAGTTATCTTTTTCCTTAAATAGTCTCATTTGTCAGATTAGTAAACCACAACTTATTTGAAGCATAAACAAAAATTTAATAGAGGATGTTGTGAAAGCAGTGGCCACAAATGCAGGTATAACCAAAACAACGGTCTTCTCTAGCTAATGAGGATCCCCAATGCGACCAGTACCGGTAGCGAGGATAATCAAAAGGTGGGTATAAACTACTCTAGTTTGGGAGTCTCTTTTGCAGCCTTTATTAATATTTTGTATAGGCAAAATTACAGCTCAATCGAAAAAAACAGCAATAATGAAACATTCAACACTATACAATCAGTTATTATATAACAAGGAAAAAAAGTAGAGACTTTGCCCCAAAGTCCAGAAGCTGAATAAATAGTGGGCACAGATCACTCTATAATCTCCTGAGCCAATATGCACTTCACTTTTTCTCCTTAGTTTTCTCCTAGGTGATATTTTCACACCTTGGGCCATATGCAATTCAAGGTGATAAGAAGGTCAAAATGTGCAAGCTTCTTATTACTTCACATCGCTCAAGATTTACCAGCAAATTATATTGCCAGTTTGACCTGAGTGATGTCCTTGCGTAAAGAAGCATAATTGCACAATGCCCAAACAGGGCTAGACCATAAGTACCAGAAACTTGGTCAATAGTAGACCTATCCCATGTACACAACAATATGATCGCTGTAGTAATACATAGGAGGTTTCCTGTCTCAGGTAATGAGAGATAAAAGACTGTATATGGTCAGTATTGGTATGAACACTAAAGGGTGAGGGTCTTTGCTGATCCCCCCCACTGGTCAACTCGTATTCCCCGTGGGGTGTAGCTATATCTGCCCCAGTGTCACCAATTGAGACCTACATCACAGTACAATTTCCTCTAAAAATTAATACCTATATAATAAGCACAATTGTGGCAGAAAAACACTGGGTGCAAGTTCCCCTAGTACTGGGGTGTGGTTTGCTCGCACACAGGTCAATGTAGATCAGCCACACTAGTTGCAAAGGACCCCATAGGGGTCAAGGATATAGGTAATCCTTCTTCACAGAAGGTAACTGGGGTAACACATATAAGTGGGTGCATGAGTGCATCAATATTTACAGTGCTCTCAACAATTGTTTCACCCTAATACAGGGCGTCGTCAGGAGAAAATAGTGCACAACATAAAAAACACAGTACAAAGATATCCCCACACCAAGTGTCAAAGTTTCCCCCAGCAATAGCTTGTCAGGATTCCTTTGCGTTTTTCTGTGCAGAGGAGATTCGCATGGCGGGACCATCGGGATTCGCATGCCGCTATGCGAATCGCATGCAATGTATTTAATGGGAGATTCGCGTGCGGTTTGGGTGTGCGGATTTTCGTGCGGGTCCTTTGCAACTAGTGTGGCTGATCTACATTGACCTGTATGCGAGCAAACCACACCCCAGTACTAGGGGAACTTGCACCCAGTGTTTTTCTGCCACAATTGTGCTTATTATATAGGTATTAATTTTTAGAGGAAATTGTACTGTGATGCTACATGATTTCTGTGATTTGGCACTGTATTGGCCTGAGGAAGCGGGCTCAGACCCGCGAAACGCGTTGCCTGTGCTCAAATAAAAATCTTTTGTAAGTTTACAGAGATTTCGTCATTGAGGTAAGATACCTCATTTTTCTTTTTCGTTTTTAAACTGGTTTTAAAAGCTTTTATTCAAATCAGGGCACCTCTTTCCCTTATTGCAGGGGTCGGCAACCCGCGGCTCCGGAGCCGCAAGCGGCTCTTTTTCCCCTTTGCCGCGGCTCAGTCCCGGCTCCGGTGCTGCAGGGCTGCCCATTCTGACACTACACCGGTAGTGGGTGACTGGGTGTCAGTGGTTGCGGCGCGCGTGTGACGTTTGCACGTGTGACGTCACGTGTGCTGCCGCTGGCCGGCAGCCTATCAGAGAGGCCGCCGGACCAGTGCAGGGCTTTGGGCGGCCATTTTCCCGTAGCCCTGCAGTGTAGTGCAGGCAGGACGTGACGTCGGGAAGGAAGAGGAGCCGAGGGAGTTGCGCGCCACAAGGAGGTCGGGACCGGAGGTCGGGACAGGAGGAGATCGTGACAGGAGGTCTTCTTACTAGGTGAGTAAATGGGGTTTTCTTTTCAGATCTGCTGAAGGATTTGTGCATATTGGGGTCATTTCTGCTGAAGGATTTGTGCATATTGGGGTCATTTCTGCTGAAGGATTTGTGCATATTGGGGTCATATTTGCTAATGAATTGTGCATATTGGGGTCATATCTGCTAACGATTTGTGCATATTGGGGGTCATTTCTGCATATTGGGGACATATCTGCTAACGATTTGTGCATATTGGGGGTCATTTCTGCATATTGGGGTCATATCTGCTAACGATTTGTGCATATTGGGGACATATCTGCTAACGATTTGTGCATATTGGGGACATATCTGCTAACGATTTGTGCTTATTGGGGTTATATCTGTATATTGGGGACATATCTGCTAACGATTTGTGCATATTGGGGTCATATCTGCATATTGGGGTCATATCTGCTAACGATTTGTGCATATTGGGGACATATCTGCTAACGATTTGTTCTTATTGGGGTTATATCTGCATATTGGGGACATATCTGCTAACGATTTGTGCATATTGGGCTCATATCTGCTAACGATTTGTGCATATTGGGGACATATCTGCTAACGATTTGTGCTTATTGGGGACATATCTGCTAACGATTTGTGCTTATTGGGGTTATTTCTGCATATTGGGGACATATCTGCTAACGATTTGTGCATATTGGGGACATATCTGCTAACGATTTGTGCTTATTGGGGTTATATCTGCATATTGGGGACATATCTGCTAACGATTTGTGCATATTGGGCTCATATCTGCTAACGATTTGTGCATATTGGGGACATATCTGCTAATGATTTGTGCTTATTGGGGACATATCTGCTAACGATTTGTGCTTATTGGGGTTATTTCTGCATATTGGGGACATATCTGCTAACGATTTGTGCTTATTGGGGTTATATCTGCATATTGGGGTCATATCTGCTAACGATTTGTGCATATTGGGGTCATATCTGCTAACGATTTGTGCATATTGGGGTCATATCTGCTAACGATTTGTGCATATTGGGGACATATCTGTTTTATAATGGTTTTGCGGCTCCCAGTTTTTTTTCTCTTTTCGGAAACGGGTCCAAGTGGCTCTTTCATTCTTAAAGGTTGCAGACCCCTGCCTTATTGTGTATAGTTATACCCCCGTACATGTTTTGTCCGAGGGGTGGTGACAGAACACCCGTTGTTTTACCACGGTTAATGTTTTGTCCATCCTTTTTCATCTAAGAGAGCGACCTCAACCAGGTCCGTCCAGGACCACCCCGAGTGGAGTCGGGTTTATGGTCTCCACCTGCTTCCTGTGGTCGGTTGCCCCTTGCAACCCTCCTTTGTGAGTAGCCCTTTCAATCAATTGATTTCTCCACACACCTACTATTGACATACTGCACTATCGGGCTCCCTTTTTTGTCTCCTGTATTTTTTTCCATAGGGTGCCAAGACACCCCAACCACGATTTCTCCCATGTATTACTACAGCGATCATATTGTTGTGTACATGGGATAGGTCTACTATTGACCAAGTTTCTGGTACTTATGGTCTAGCCCTGTTTGGGCATTGTGCAATTGTTAATTATTACCAGTACCTCCCATTCGGTAGTGTGATAGTAAAGAAGCATAGCTCAGGCGAATACTAGGTATTCACCTGAGGGATATTCCTGTGTCGCAAGCAATGTGGAGCAGGCATTTATGTCGTGAAGTTGTCCTTCAGCACCACGACACTGCTGCCTCAGTCCCCTGGGAGATGCAGGCGCACCTGTCACAAAAGCAAGCCTTTGCTCTAACCCGCTGTTCTATCGCCTCCCGCCGATTGTCGCTACCCAGGACCTTCTCCACTGCTGCCGCCCTCTTCTTGCTGGGAGCCACAACAGAAGCATCTTTGAATGTCCCATTGGGGCTCCCATTCGTCCACTAGGTGGCCCAATGAGACTCATCCTGATTCTCATTAGTCTAATGAGAAACAGGATGATACTCATTGGGCCACCTAGAAGTGGGGAAGAGCCCCATGATATGGACAAGGACTCTGTAGGAGAGGGGGAGGCTTTGTCATCCCTCTCTAACAGAGCCCGATATATCATGGACCATGTGGGCTGGTGTGGTTAGTATGGCAGAGCCTCACCCAGGTTGACTATACCAGCCTGCATGGGTGACAAGTGGTTGGTTATTGCTTTGGAGGGGGGTACGTTATTTTTTTTTCCTTCAAAATAATAATAATAAAAAAATTGCATATCCCCCCTCATTTACAATTTCTTTAACCCCTTGTCACCCATGCAGACCGGTATAGCCTGGATGGCCTGGATGGGACTCCGCCATACTAGCCACACAAGCCCACATGGTCCGTGATATGGGGGGCTCTGTAAGAGAGGGACGACAACGCCTCCCCCTCTCCTACAGAGTACTTGTCCATATCAAGGACAAGGGGCGCTTCCGCACCTCCCAGGACGAGGTGGGGGGGGGGGGGGGGGGGGTGCGCATAAACCCGATGGGGTTTATGTGGGATCTGGGAGCCCCCTTTCATAAAGGTACCCCCAGATGTCCTGCCCCTTCCAGATAAATAGGTATAGAGGGTCAAATTTGACCCTATACCTATTTAAAGTATATAAGTCAAAAAAGACACTAATAAACTTTATTATTAGGGAAAATACATTTTTCTTTATTCTTTTGATTTTCATCTATCACTTCTTTTTTGTTTGACATCTGTCTTCTTTAATTCATCTGTCACTTCTTTCCTCTTTAAATCTTGATTGAAGGGTCCCGTCTCACTGCATGTCCTACGCCGCTCCTACGTCCTTCTTCTGCCAGCTCTGTGAATATTCACTGAGCACGGCAAAGCATCTTTGATTCTCCCGCCGGGGCTCCACATTGGTCCTCAGGTTAAACCAATGAAAATACTCCTTAATTTTAAATAGGTAAGGAGTCAGAACTGAAAAGATGCAATGCATGGGGGCAAGGAACTTGCTGTGCGATTATATCGCCCAAGGGAGTTCTTTACTGCCCTGGGGGTTGTTAAATGCAATTGCATTAGGTGATAATCCCGAAGTCTAATTTAAGATCTCGCCAGTGCTTATCACTGGCGAGGTTGGTAATTGCATAGGGCCCCTTGTTATAAAATGTCTTTTAAACCACCAGCAAGTAAGGAAATACTCAAGATAATTTTGATAGTCATTTTTTCCAACTTAGGGGGTACTTTGTCAATTGTAAAATGCTGAAAAGTTATTTTAAAGAAAAGATGAAAATTATCTCCTAGGCGATAACTCAGGTGAGAAAGTTAATTGCATATGGGCCCAGGTGGTTAGCACCGATTGTTCATCAGATGCAGAGCCTTACTGAAACCGAACCTTCCATACTTGATTGCATGTGTGAGCAGCACCAGTAACAAATAAAATAAAGGCTTACCATTCCAGAACAACACACGTTATAAGGTTGTTATCAAGCAGATATAGATGTATTCCACAATCTCTAATCTGCATCCCATGTTTCTCAATATCCTATACCTGCGTGTCACCATCCATCATGGACCCCTATTCCAAAGGTGAGCAACTCAGAATAATGGCATGTAATACTTATAAAGTAGGCAACTAAGTGCAGACTGCTATTTTATTGAGTTGCACAAGAGAAACAAAGAATTTGTGTGTTATTAAACGAGATATCACATTAAAACTGGCTGCATAAGTGTCCCTCGATAAATTTAAAGGCACAGCAGATGCAAATTGCATCTGCAAGCCAGAATATACAGGGTGTAAACTGACTATTCTGCTTGTTTCTGCAGGAGTCAGCCCATGCAAAATCATTAGCATCTAAACAGGGGCGCCACCTTTTTGCCCCCACTCTAACCTCTCTCAAGCATAACCCCAAGAAAGGGGAGCAGCACTGATGCCCCAAACTCGCTTTAGCTGCCTGGAGGCACGGGGGGCGAGGGGGAGCAGAGATTCCGCGGACCTGACACACTACAAAGCGTTTTTTGGGTCGTTTTGGTGTTTTAAAAATGCTTCCATTGACTTACAATAAAATCCCAGTAAAATCGCAGCAAAATTGCCGCAATTACGATTTAAAAAAAAAAAGCACGATCGCCGCTATTTTGTTGCGATTCTAATGTAAGTCAATGGAATTGTTTTTTTTTTTAAATGTAAATAACCCGTCAGGGCCGTTAGTTTTACTATTGCAAGAATTAGAAGCAAGCTCATGCACAAATGTCCTTAATAGAGATGAATTGTGAGATGCTAATAGTTAAGAACTAATACAAATTTTATTTTACTTTTAGGCAAATGTATGCAGCTTGAGATTGGATTAATTAAATGCAGTTTCTGGTCATTCTGACTGCCCCAATTTAAGCTACATAAATTTGCCTAAAATGAAAGTGAATATGAATATGCCAGAGAACAAGACGTCAGATACCTAAGTAGGTAAAGGGAAGCCTCTGGGTAATCTAGAGGTTTCCCATGTCCTCCTTGTTTCCATCCAACATAGCAGACAGGAGCTGGTGTATTGCACTCCTGTGGTGTCACAGAGTCAGCATTTTTTGCAACCATCAAACCCCCCCTGTCCCGCTTCGGCCTTCACTGTTGATATACAGTGTTTAAATTATTACCTATTTAAAACTGACTGTGAATGGCAGTAATTTGGCAGTTTTTTGAAGGATGGGCTCTTTCAAAACTTTAAACCAGCATTATGAGCAAATGACAACCCCCCCCGTAGCAATAGGGGGGGGTGCAGAGGTTGTGACCGCATCAGGGCCCTTGGGCCAACGGGGCCCTCCCTCAACCACAGTATTAGTAACACTCTATTATGGTCCTGTGCTGGTAATAATCACTTCTATAGATGCTTTGAATAGTAGTGATCATTAATATACCGTACCCCATCCCCTTTTTGCAACTCTGACACTGTGTTTGTCCTTGGCAGGTTTTAGTGTACCATATCAATTGTTATGCATAGAGTACTTGAGGGCCCCATGTAAAACTTGCACCGGAGCCCATAGCTCCTTAGCTACGCCACTGCACCCCCCAATATATGTTTTTCCCATATCCAATGTGCACGTCAGTAGATTGTGGCTAAAACAGTTGGGGATGACTTTATAAGCAAAAAAGATCCCTCTGGTGGTGCCTAACCCTTAGACCCCCCTGGTGGTGCCTAACCCTAAAATCCCCCTTCCTGGCGCCTAATCCAAAGCCCCCCTTTTTCTGTTGAAAATAATGTACATTCAAAAAGCAATACATTTGTAAGATAACACATTTCAAAGCTATAAGCGATATATTTTAATTTATTAACACGTATGCCCGTTATTTTTTAGAACTACTGAAAATACTGAACTCACAGGATTATGATCTAATTCATTTTTTTGTTGTATTTTCAGATAATTTTTCTCACTTTTGTGACTTAATACTTGAACAGAGATGCCAATATACAATAAAATATTTAAAAATCAGTTTAAGATGGGAGGTAGGGGTGGATTTACCAGAACAGTCAGAAACCCAGGACAGTCAAATAATCAGCAGAAAATCACTTTACTTTTAACTCGTAAATTGCAACACATTTCAGGCATCTATATCCGCTTCATCAGGCAATAACAGGAGCAAATGTTAAGAGAATCTTAGCCAGCAAAAGCACCTCTGTCGGTGAAAGGGTGTTACCCCCTACCCTTCCTGTCTACAGAGAGCGACTTTTAAAGACAATGAAACGAAAAAATTTTTTTTATGATATAATGAATTGGTTGTGTAGTATGGATAATTACTAGAACATTAGTAGCAAAGAAAATATTCTCATATTTTTATTTTTATTTTCAGTTATATAGGTTTTTTTTTTATAACATTGCATCATTCTCTAATATTTGCAGTTTACACACTACTCAGCATTCTAAATGATTTTACAAAGCAGGCTAGTAAACTTTTGAACTGTTCTCAGGCAGAGAAAAAGAAAATACAATGACTGACAGTTGAGATAACAAGCTTCAGAAGGCAGAGCTCTCTGCAACTTCGAAAGTCGTGGAGCTCAAGGGCTCTTTTGCATAGATAACAACTGGAGTTTCTTAACTCTTCCTGTACTGGAAACAATATTAGACTTACTGTATGCCTCTGCTCCTAATGTTTTATTTCTTAGCTGTACTACACATACAAATCATATCATAATTTCTTTTTTCGCTTCAGTGTCTCTTTAACCTGAGTGGGGTCAGGTCTAATTCCCCCACCTGCCACTAACAGTGGTTGCCTTAGGGGTAACCCACCTTTGTGAATACCTTTCTTTTATTTTATTCCAGATACACCTTTGTACTAAATTACTACACTATCAATGGCTTTCAGATTTTCTCCCTTTGTGTGTTTAAAGCACTTTTGTGACAAATTTGCTTTAAACGAATAAAACATTTTTTTGTTTTATTTTGTCAGTACTAATCAAAAGCACAGCTGTCCAGTATATTTCAATTTAGGCAGAATTTACTCATGTATACCCACTGGATTTTACAAGTACACCTACCTTTGCCCTATTTTATCTTTTGAAACACATCTATGAGTTGGAGTGGGCTTATCCCAAACACAGCAGATCATTTTAAGGATCTGTATATAGCCGGAGTATCTGTAACATTAAACAGCGGAACAAGGGATTTCCTGTTTTTGCTATTTAAAGTGCTGTATGTTTATAAGCCCCCACAAACAGTGTTACCAGATCTATGAGAACGTATACTGCAAATTAATGTCTGTATATCAGTTCATTAATATATATGTATGTATATCCTTATACACATATAAACATCAGCGCATAGCTCACTTATTCCAAAATAATGAAAACACTAACCAATGTAGCTATGCAACAAAAAAAGCAGATTTTAATTGTTAGATTTACAATGGACTTAACTGCGCTTAAAAATGGGTAATATTCCTAATTTTGACCATGCAATAGAGATAGACTGAGTATTTCTATTGCTCATATTGGAGGACTACAACATATTTCTCACAGTCCTCACCCCAACCAAGCAACCAGGAGAGTACTCTGTCTTTCTTAGGGTTCGTTCAAATTGGGGGCATTTTCGTCCTTTTTTCAAGTGAAGGCAATTTTTAAAATCACCCACAAAATGCTTGTGCAATTAATCTCTATGAGAAGGTTCATATCAGCGCGGTTCGTGCAGCAGGGAGTGAATTACGTCAATGAGTGAATTACAAAACCACTCTGGAAAAGCACTTAGAAAAGCGCTTTTACCAGAAACACAGCGCGCAGTGGAGCGCCGGGAGGGTGAAAAAAGTGCACAAAAATGCAAAACGCTTGCATTTGCGTTTGATTTTAGGTGTGAATGAGGCCTTACTAAGAAGGTACCTAGAATCATGTAGGTTTTCCCCATCCCCCATGAGCTTGCGGTTTCAGTTATGGGACCCTCTGACCCAAGGGCTTGTCAAATAGGTTCACACAGCCATACTTCTGTCCATGTATGAGTGCAGTCGCACTGCTCAGGCGCTATGGCAGCCCACATCTGCTCAGTAGAATGGAGTGCATGGCTTTTTCCTCCATGAACAAGCAGGTGTGTGCTGCTGCGCAGGTTGCCAGTGTGCCTGCACAGTGCAGCTGCACTCATACACAGACAGGAGTATGGTTCAAAGAAGAGGAGGATCCCAGGGACCAGTGGTGGGCTCAAGGATTAGAGAAGCCTCTGGAGCATCTATAGCACAGGCGTCAAACTCAAGGCCTGCAGGCCGAATGCAGCCCTCCTTGCCATTTTATGTGGCCCTCTAGAGCAGGGCTTTCCAACCCTGTATTCGAGTACCAGCAAAAGTGCATTGCACAGTAGCGCAGCGGAGCAGTGTAAGATTTACCAGCTCCAGGGATGTGTCCTGTCTCCTGTTCTTATTGGCAGCCACACGCTCTGTGCTTCCCTACCTCCATCTCCCAATCACATGACACACCTCAGGAGCCAGAGGTATGCAGGATAGAGTGAGTGTGTGACTGTCAGGAAGATCAGATGTGACCCGAAGCAGCACTGGAGCAGGTAACAACTACTGCTCCACTGTGCTACTCTGCCACTTAGTTTAGGACTGTTTAATAAATGTTAAATCTTAATAAACAATTTGGCCTGCAGCTTAGACTATGCTTATGATTTTGGCCCCTTGTGCGATTGAGTTTGACACCCCAGATCTAGAGGCTTCATTCTACAGAGGTATGTATCTAACTTCCGAGGATTTTTTTTCTCGGAACACAGGTTTCAAGAAACTGCTTTTGAGAATTTGCCTTTGCTTGGGCTTTAAATAGTCCAGATGGGCATAGTGAAGTCTGTTTTTCTGCGGAGGTAAGCAACCTATTTATACCAGCAGTGTAACAGTGAGTATGATTAGTTTGGATTCCCTTACAACTTGCCACATCTGCCAAATAATCTAATCTGCACAGACTGTAGTTTTCCTTAAAAGCTCATCGACTTGGGCAACATGCAAGAGGTGAACTATTGTGCTTGAATGTGCCAATGTATACATTCACACACAAACTAATATGTTATTGAGAGCTGACAGTACTTCTACCACTGAGCATCTGATTCTCGTAAACAAATTTATCATTTTTATGCATTAGGATAACTTCCAACAAGGATAGTAAACATTTGTTTCTTGTTCCCACCCTACCACCAAGCAGCAATTCAACTTTAAACTGGAATTTATGAATATTGAAGTGGACTGTATTGGGCATAATGAAAAATCATTCTTTAAGCATTTTTTACTTGCTTGTAAATATATAAAATACAACCAATGCAGTGTTTGGATAAGTGTCAAAACCTGCTGCCAATCACTGGTTAGGCCAGATGTTGAAAATCAGTTAAGATGCAATGAAAGATGGGAGGAGGCGCCCCAATTGTGATACAATATGTAGTGAGTGGAGGTAAGTAATAGGAACAGTCTTACCTCTTAATAAGAGGTTAAAAATTGTATTGCTAGACTCCAGTAAAAAGGCAACGCGTTTTATGGGACCTGCCCGCTTCCTCAGGTCAATACGAGACTCTGAGCTATGTATCTATGTTTCAGAATGGAAAACGACTCATAGATATATCTCATTATATTGTAATCTAGGGCCAATCTCAGGGGGAAGCCAATTAACTTATCTGCATATTTTTGGGATCTCTTCTGATGTTTCCATGCCTGAGCAGATGAAATTCTTGATCAGACATAATTAGGCCACAGATTTGAATACTACGGTGCATGTGATTGTACATACGGTATATACAGGTAAAACATGAAAAATGTGGATATTGTGTAAAAGTCCATTTATGTCTTAAAAGGTGAAACTAATATATAAATATACTCCTGTACATGCAAATCGGGATATTTCAAGCCTTTATTTATTATAATTTTCATGATTATGGCTTACAGCTTATGGAAACCACAAGAACAAAATCTCAGACCATTACAATATTGTGAAAATGTTCAATATTATAAGTTTGAAAGTGTCAGACTTTAATCAGCCTATTAATCCAAAACATCTACAAATTCATTTCCTATATTATTTTCATTTTTTAAGTACAATTACTGAAATAAGTGGACTTTTGCATGATCTTCTAATTTTTTTGACACATTACAGGTTTTCAGGGTTGGAGAATGATAAATGTTCTCTGGAAGGGAATTCCAGAGAAAGGGAGAAGCTTGTGGGAAGTCCTGTTTATGCACAGGAGCGTAGCAATAGGGGTCGCAGAGGTTGCAACCGCATCGGGGCCCTTGGGCCCTCCCTCAACTTCAGTATTAGCTCTCTATTGGTCCTGTGCTCATAATAATCACTTCTATAGATGTTTTGAATAGTGGTAATCATTAACAAACTGTTGCTCACCCCCTACTTGCACCTCTGACACTGTAGTTGCCATTGGCAGGTTTTGCTGCACCGTATCAATTGTTATGTATAGAGTGCTTGGGGGCCCCATATAAAACTTGCATCAGGGCCCACAGCTCCTTAGCTACCCCACTGTTTTTGCAGATGTGAGAAGGGGATTCTAGAGGGGGATAAAAGACAGCTGTGTGCAGAGCAGAGGTTGCAGTTGACGTAGTGTCAGGAAATCAGTGAGGAGATATATGGAAATTATTAGTTATTCTGTAATTGCTATTTATAGAAGATTATTTACAATGTATCATGTTTAATCAGTAGTTCTTGGACTCATTCTATTAAACAAAAGTAATTTGGAAATTCCCAAGCAGCACTGTACAGCTTCTTGGAAATGTCTTCCCAACTTGCCAAATAATCTAATTCCCCCCCCCCCCAAATAATCTCAATGTTAGACGCACAAATAAAACAAAAAGAAAAACACACCAATTCCAGCGTTTCCCCCTAAAATACAACAAATTTTAGCAGAGTTTTCCCCTAAAATACACACAATTTAGCAACATTTCCTCCTCAAATATACATAATTTGGCTGCATTTACTCCCCATAAACCTAAAGTCTATCTAAATTTTCCCCAAAACACACAATTTGGTAACGTCCTTTCCTCTAAAAATATAAATAGTTTAATATAGATTTTTCAACAACAACAAAAAAAAATACACATAATTTAGAAGCATTTTACCCCCCAACATACACATAATTTGTGGAAAAACAAATCCTTTCATTTTAGCTTTGTGCTTCATGGCAAACATTATTTGAGCTGGCTTACGTCTTCATGCCCCCTGGGAGCCTGTGAACTGAGTCTTACTGCACGTCTCTTGCTGATCACCACCTAAATACTATGCTGGAGGCTGGTGGATTGGGGGACACAGGACACAACATGGTCGTGACACCAATTGTGCTCAGACAGCCGGCTGACTGAGAGTCATACAGAGACCCTGTGAGTAACTGCAAGCTGACACAGATGCAAGCCTCTGCCATAACCTGTCTAAAGCTACGTACTGACCACCCGACAGGTCCAGCGATGACGGTTGTTAAACAATGCCTCATCCTGCTGGCGACGCCACGCGACTACACGACAGGCGTGTACGAGACGAAAGTAACCGTGGTACTTTGCGCTGAGTCATCGGGGATCTTAACAATACAGTCTGCCGTGTCCGTTGATTAACAATGCACTATCGCTGCAGGGGGGCAGCATCGTTTAACATGCTTATGTTAAACGATGTTGCCTGACATCAGGTAACATCGCCACAAGTATCGCTGGGTGGGTACAAGGCTTAACAGGGTGCTTTGCCATTACTGCGTGTATGGAGCTGAGTGTCACTTGGGCTAACCAAGAGGTTATTGCGATACACAGCGCGGTCTGTGCTGGACATTGTCTCATGGTTGGATTGCAGCTGCATTAAAGATCAGCCTGGCTAACACACTGTATTGCACGTTTGTGTGGAATGAGCATTTGCTTACCTTGCAACTGGAAATTGCCGTGCAAACTATACTTCGAAGGACTGTGCAACTTTATACCCAAATGCAGACTTTTTGTGGTCGCCATTAGCAATTGTTATCAGAAAGTAGATCAATCTCAAATGTATACCGGTACCAATAGCCTTATATTTGAGAGAAGCAATGTACTGTGTGCTTGAGGGATATCAGTGTGTGTGAGATTGACTCATGGTTCTCCCAGCAAGTTTTTAATTATTGATATTCGGGTTCATTGGATGTTTGCAATAAAGGTTTTTTTGACATTTGGAAGAGCGAGCCCTGAAGTGAATTTCTTTCTTTCCGTGCTTTCTATGGCCTAAGTCCCAGTTGATCATCTGATAAGTTGATAAGTCAATGCTACATGAATTCCTCCTGCCGGAGAAATCCTCCCAGAAGAATTTTTCATCTTTTTTTGATGAGGTCTGCAAATACCAATATAAATGCTTACTATAGTGACTCCCAGGGGCATAGCAACAGTCATAGCAGTCATAGCAACTATGGGGGACTTTGGAACAGAGGGGGCCCGGGTTGTACTTGATGTGTTCAACTTGATGTGCTTAATGTGCTTAACTTTTTTTGTATCTCCAGCCTCTGACTTTGTCTCTTAGCCCAAGCATTATACGCTGTGGTTTAGAAAAAATCACAGGATATCACCTACGTCACCTGAAATAAAGCACAAAAAGACCCGTCTCACCTAAGAGTGAAGCATATGATATTAAAGAATTACGGAGTTCAGGGTCATTAAGGCAACAATGTATTCATATATAATTTACATAACAAAATTCCAACTTACACAACCCCCCTAAAACCACAAAAACAATGCTAATTAGAAGCAAAACCAAGCGTATAGGGCAATTAATAATCACAGTCCTAGAAGTGTACTTCAGTATTCAAGACCAACAGCTTACTGATGATCAGTAAGCTGTTGGTCTAGAATATTGGAGTGCACTTGTGTAAGTTGGAATTTTGTTATATAAATTATATATGAATAAAATTGTTGCCTTAATGACCCTGAGCTCCCTAATTCTTTAATGTCATATGCTTCACTCTTAGGTGAGACAGGTCTTTTTGTGGGTAGTGATGACGGTTTGGAAGAGAATTCCAGAGGAAAAAAGAAGCTTATGAAAAGTCCTGTCTAGAGGAATTGATTTCTCTATGCCTCCTTCCCCTTTTTACTAGTCTCAGTTTAGGATCTAGCTTTTTAGCCCCATCCTGGTTTTCTTCCCTTTCCTTATTTGGTGTCCCTACAATTTTTCCTCATCACCGGTATGTCGCTACCTACACTTCTGCTGTGCCCACTGCAGTTATGCGTGGCAGACTTTTTACAACTGTCTGTCTAATATAGTGCAAGAGATGGACAATAGTTCTGTCCCAGTAAGTTCCTCTTTTCCTACATCTAGTTTCTTAAGCGAGAAAAATATTTTCCCCAGCTTATACAGACATTGTACTTCTTTTTTGTTCTGCAATAATCTGTGAAAAACTTTTTTTGCTTCTCTGCAAAAACATTTTTGCTTCTTCTGCAGATTATTTTATCTGTCACACATCTCCTGCAGCTTACTCCTATATGCACTTGGGAGTCCTTATACTCTGGTTTTATATTTTGGTTGCAGCTCAAGAATTGTATTTACAGTATGAGCCTGCATTGATTGACTACGGAGCCTACTGGTTTTAATTTGATTGTGTGTATTCATCTGCACTCCCGGCCACTTTCGGCTGGCCGTGGAACACAAATACAGGAAGTAGCGGGGTGTATGACAATACCCACAATGCATGTCCAGCCAGTCGTACAGAATTAGGGTTTAAATACCCAGTGGTAGCAGGTGATCACTGACAACGCCTCAGAAGAAGCACTGGGAGGCGCAAAATGGCCGTCGGGCTACTTGTACCCACCACAACCACTGAGTTGACCAGTCTTTGCATCCTTGGTATGCGACTCTCTATTCCTTATCCCCATTTGTGTCACTTTAAACATGGCAACTGGTTGAAATAAACAATATGAATTCTATGCAGCAGTGCTAGGTGATCTTTCATCTACTTTAATAGAGAAATGTCAGGAGGCGATTCTAAGGAAGGATGGCTATGTGCAGAGGAAATGTGTTTGGATTGGTATCTGCAAGTTATTGGGATGTACAGTATGTAAGGAACTGATTATTATCACTTATTCAGCAACTGATATACTGTAACTAGAGGCTTATTTACTATCTATCATGTTTGAGCATTTGTTTTGGGATTCTAGGAAACAAAAGTTGTTCGGAAATTCCCAAGTAGCCCTTGCAGCTTCCACTGTAAAACAAACAGTACAGGTTTAAACTGCCTTGTAGTAGAGTGTCGTGTTCAGTATACAGTAAATGCTGTAAACTTCCTGATCTGCTCAGGCATGACGGAGATATGGGTTGCTCATAGAAAGAAAGTCACACGTGAGAGTGAAAGTTCTGCACGTTCCTGTTACTTTTATGATTTGGCCCTTCTCCCAATCTTAGTCACTGTGCTGTGTAACCAGAGATCCTCTTGACATCACATCTATGATGTGCATCTCTGACCATGAGGAGAATCGATAGAGTTGTGATGACTGAGAATTTACTAAGATTTCCTGGTGCTGATGCAGCAAGCCAGCAGACTACAGTCCTTCAGACACTTATGAATAAGCATTTTTTAGGACATTCATGTCTTTACTCCTTAAAGGGAACCTGAACTGAGAGGGGTATGGAGGCTGCCATATTTATTTCCTTACATATGTGAACAGGTTTAAGTGAAGGCATAGATCCTGTGTATTACAAGTCTGTTGCCCACTGTACTATATTATGGTGAAACAGATGCTGTGTGAGCCGGCCCTAAATAAATGCTTTAAGATTGAGGTGCATTGCTAATAATATAAAGTTTAAAGCAGACCTGAACTCAGAACTTTCTCTCTGCTCTAAAAGATACGCAACAGGATAATAACATTTAAAGAAAAAACATTTCTTTGTTACAGCTGATACAAATCCTACAATAAATCTACAGTGTTTCTACTTCCTGCTTTCATGGAAGCAGACATAGGGTTAACATTCTGTGCTTTCAAATTAGATTATCTGCCGTGGCAGTCAGCTGACACAGGGAGAGATCAAATTACAACTTGTGATTAGACACAGATGAGGGTAATTAGACAGGCTAAACTCTCTAAATACATACAGGGTGCATTTATCTCTATTTTTCTTCTGTCCTGTTCAAGAGTTCAGGTCCACTTTAAATAAATGAAAGTTTCTGAACAGGGAGAAAAATGGTTATAAAGGGTACATGCAGTACTACAGGAAGCTGTGAGCCAAAGTGAAGGATTCCAGTTTGTAGCGTTGAGGATTAGTGAAGCCATCTGTGTCTGTGTGTTAGAGCTTATTACGGCATGAACTAACCACACTTTTGTTTGCTTTTTTGTTTGTTTTGTATTGCTTTACAACTATAATGCCTCACGATTTAGGAAGATTTCTTATTCTAGTAATGATAAAGGTTTTAAGTAGTGAAAGTGGCATATAAAATCCATTTATTTTGTGCAGTAGGAAAACGTTAAATAACTTCTGCTGAGTTCTTAGAGCAAAGGTTATGTTTTTCAACAGACCAGTTCGGCAAATGAACATTCATCCATACAGCATCTAAAGAAAAATGAATACTTTTATCTTTTTTTTTTTTTTACATATAGCATAACTATATGTGGGTGATGTTGGGCTTATGGTCTTGCTTGCTATCTTTGTAAGCCTGGTACACGCATTCCAATGATTGGCCAATTTTGCCCCCTCCATGCAGTGGCGTATCTGGGTAAAACAGCGCCTATGGCAAACTTTGAAATGGTGCCCACTCTCAAAGCAGAGTCTCATTCCCCTATATTAACTGCATCCTTTCCAACTCTCACAGGCAGAACAACCCCTGAACACAATTAAAACATACACATATAAAATAAGTTAAGGAGCCACATGAATCAAGATAATAAATCAACTAGTCACATGACCCCCAATAAAAATGTTTAGTCAAAAGTATCTAGATAGGATAATTAAAGTATTGACATTTACTTACCTGAGGTAAGTGGTGACCAGAGACGCTGCAGGGAGGTCCCCGCAGTATCTCTGGTAGCCATAGCAACATTGGCACCGCTCGCTGCCTTGCATCCCCGATCCCCCTCCTGATTGGCCGCATACGTGATGGATGTGGGAGGGGAGGCTAGAGGAGGAAACAATGCGTGGATATAGCTGCGGGCACCAGGCGGTCAGGTGACACACAGGGGGGAGCTGCACGGCAAGTCTCAGAGTGACCACACACAGTCAATTGGCCTCTACTCTCCTTCTGGGGGTACCGGGCGGGCAGCACAGCGCTGGCAGTGAGCAGATTACTGCTTATTCTCCCACCCCTGATTGCTTACTGGTTATTCTCCCACCCCTGAAGAGTGACAAGGGGCACCCATGGCAGGTGCTCTATGTGCACCCCTATAGATATGCCTCTTCCTCCATGTAATATGAGAGCTTGCCTGCACAATCCATTCATAGAATTCAAAATCTGTTGGCCCTCATGCTACATGGAGGTGGTAAAATTGAGCAGTCATTGGACAATCAAAAATGGATGTGTGCACCAGCCTTTTTTTTTCCTTGGATATCTATCGATTTGATCATTGAATTCCACATAATAAACAGCCTAGGCTAAGCCTCATTGGAAGGGTGGGGCTACATACCAACATACAGCATTATATACAGTAGATATAGGAAGTGTTTCTTATGCTGAAAGCTGGATGTTTAACATAAAAGTGAATATCCTGAAAGAACTGCAGTCACGTACCCGTACACGTATTACTTCCTGCTACCGTACTAATAGTACACACAGGAAAGTAATGTGCGAGGACATCTTGTGGCCAAATAGTAAAATTACACCTATATACATTTTTTTCATAAAAGACCTACACATACATTTACAATTAACCCCTCACCTCCCACCTCCCACACTCTCCGGCCAGTGCACACCAAAAACCTCTAGAAAATCCACAAAATGCTAGAGGTTTTTGAAGCAGATTTTCAGACCGATTCCTAGGCATGTTTAGAGAGGTTTTCTAAACATGCCTAGCGGTTTTTGGAGCGTTTTTGTGTAGCAGATTACATATATTGTTACAGTAAAAGCTGTTGCTGAACAGCTTCTGTAACAAAAACTCCTGGAAAACTGCTCTGATCTAGTGTTTTTCAGGGTGGTTTTCCACTTTCCTATATTTTAACATTGAGGCAGAAACGCCTCAGAAATCTAAAAAATGCTGCTGCCCCCGAGTTTGTGTCTGTGGACAAAACGAACCGCTCTGGTGTGCACCAGCCCATTCAAATACATTACCCAAGCAGTTTTCAAACTGCTAGCATTTTTAAAAATGCTCCAGAACCGCTCTGGTGTGCACCATCCCTCCCATAGATCAAATTAAACTTTTACATATAAAATGACAATTAAAAAAAATATATATATTGATATATTGATATATACTTTTTTTTAATATGTATGTCAAGAGGGTGTATTACTGTTATTTTTTTAAATTATGGGCTTGTAATTAGTGATGGACGCAAAACTGAAAAAATTTACCTGTATTTACAAATAAAATATTGGGGCCATACACTGTAATTAGGGAAATATTTTAAACATTGCAAAACCGGGACAAATGGGCAAAAACATTTTTTGAGTTTTATCCACAGTAGAACATTTTATTTTAAAAACTATAACGGCAGAAAACTGAGAAATAATGATTTTTTTCCATTTTTTCTTATTATTCCCATTAAAACGCATTTAGAATAAAATCATTCTTAGCATAATGTACCACCCAAAGGAAACCTAACTGGTGGCGAAAAAAAAACAAGATATAAATCATGTTTTTTTTTTTACAAGTGTAATAAGTAGTGATTAAGTTATTGGAGACTTAAAGGGAAGAGTGCTGAAAAGTGAAAATTGCTCTGGTCTAGAAGGGGAAAAACCCCTCAGTGGTTAAGCTGTGATAAGGTGAAATTTCATAGGGACTAAAGATTCAGCATTAGCTATGAAGATTGGATACACCTAGATGGATAAGTTCCATTTTTCAGCAGCGTTAAACCTATTATCAATAGATTAGTATTACAGAGATTACTGCCCGGGAGTTAGCTCGCTCTTGGATGCCACTTTGTGGTTTTTTGTATTTGATCACTAAATAAAATAAGATTCCTAAGCGGTCTAAGAAACATTATTAGGGTGGTAAGAATAAATAGTGCACAGTGCTCAGTACGCGTGGGACGGTCTCCCATGAAGCCGTCTGCCAAGAAGTGGTAAGCAGTATGGAAGTGCAGCCAACTTCAGTAAAGGTCAGTCACACAGCCGATCCAACTTTTCCCAACCTTTGGAAAACTCTGTGCAAGAAACTAACTTCAAAATGAAAACATGAAACAGTAATTTGATTTAGGGCGTAGCTTGCAGAAATTTCCAGTGCTCAGTAAACTACTGTTTGATAAGGAACACTTGGGTGCTACCATGTATCCAATCTTGTCCACAGATCTGGTCTCTTTTGATGTCATACTGAATCCTTTTTAATGCCAATGTGTGAAAAGGCTTCTTAGCCCACCGTATGAGATCTGCCAGTCCTTATAACAATCACAGTGCACCTTTTAATAGTTAAAACCCAAACAAATAAAAAATCATATCATATCATCATAGTGAAAAATGCACCTGTAGCATTATTTCAAAATCAAATATCTTCAACATAAATTGTGACAGGAACATAATCTAAGTTTTGTGATAAGCAGTAGAAAAAGCCAAACAAAATTTGTGTTTTTTATCTACAGTAGTCCTTTTTTTTTTTTTTTTTTTTTAATTCTCTGTATAGATTTTTCACTTTAAACAGATAACTTAGCCCTTTTTATTTTTAAACTGGAATTGGTACAACTGAGAAATAATGTGTTTTTTCTATTTTTTCCCATGAAAATGCATAGAAAACAACATTGTTCAAGGAAAAAAATGCCATACAATGAAAGTCTAGTTTGTCTTGAAAAAAACAATATATATTTCATTTAGGTGTCATAAGTAGCAATAAAGTTATTACTGATTAAATAGGGACAAAAAAGGGCTAAAATGTAAAAACTGCTCTGGTCCATAAGTGGGAAACAAGGTCTGGATGCAAAGTAGTTATTGAGGATCCAGTCCTGGGCACGTTTGAGCAATGGCACCCTCCTTCATCAATATGATGCAGATTTATACTTCTTCCACCTTCGCAGATAGAGAGATGGCAGGGACACTGTGTATGACAACATGATTTTTGAATACGCTATTAGGAATGTAAGTAGATTTCCTGCAGGGTCTACTGACCAGTGATGTCAATGCCTTAAGATTTTTCTGCTAGCACATATTATAAGACTGTGAACTGCAATGGAGACTGGCCATAGACTTTAATACGAAGCCTGCATGCAGCGAGTTAGAATAATGTGATCTGTTACAATGAACAGGCCCATAGAATCATACAGGCAGTGAGTTGACATGCAGAATTATTCTGCAATGCAACTGACCACTGTGGATTGGCCAGATCAGATTTCACTGTCATTCCTGTGTCCGCTGATCCTTCATTTCAGATCTGATGTAAGAAGAACAAATCATTGATAAGTGATTCAGTTCACAGATTTGCAAGTAATGCTATCACACACATGATGGGAAAATCAGAAGGGGAAGATTAAGGGCTGGTTCAGACGGGCGTTTTTGTGGCGTTTAACGCAGCGTTTCAGACGCAGCGTTTTTTGGGATCTACTGCCATCCCATGCAAGTGAATGGGAGCGTTTAGAGCTGGCTTTTGCAGGCTTTCATGAAAGCCTGGCAGTAGATCCCAGCGTTGCGTCTAGTCTCAAAAGCAACATGCTGCTTTCAGAGGCAGTAAACGCGAGGAAACAATAGCAGAGACCAGAACTGCTAGCCTTGAACGCTTTTCAAAAGCTTTCAAAAGCTAGCTTTTAAACGCTGGCATTTAAACGCTGGCGTTTGAACGCAATGCCAAGCAAAAGCTCAGCAGACGCCCGTGTGAACCAGCCCTTACAAGGACAGGAGAGGCAGGTGAAAGCTGCAGTACAGCAGGCAGAAAACATAGCAGTACTTGGTACAGATTGCTGATAAAGGGAACGGATAACACATGCAGATACCAGGCAAATAGGAGTTTCAGGTCTCCTAGTGGAAAACCCGCCTGTAACTGCATTATTAACCACTTAACCTCCAAGGGTTTTTCCCCTTTAAAACAAGAGAAATTTTCACCTTTCAGTGCTACGTCCATTCATCTGCCCATAACTTTATTAGTACTTATCACACTGAAATGATCTATACAGTGTTTTTTTTTTTCGCCATCAATTAGGCTTTCTTTAGGAGGTATTTTTTGCTAAGAATTATTTCATTCTAAATGCATTTTAATGGGAATAATATGAAAAAAATAAAACATTCTACTGAGGATAAAAGCCACATATTTTATTTGCCCAATTGTCCCGCTTATTGCAACGCTTTAAAATATTTCCCTAGCGCAATGTATGGCGCCAATATTTTATTTGGAAATAAAGGTGCATTTTTTCAGTTTTGCGTCCATCACTAATTACAAGCCCATAATTTAAAAAGTAACAGTAATATACCCTCTTGACTTACATATTAAAAAAAAGTTCAGTCCCTAAGATAACTATTTATGTATTTTTTTATTGTATATTTTATTGTTTTGCAAAAATTGTATTTGGTTAACTATTGGAGAGTGTGGGAGGTAAGGGGCTAATTTTAAATGTAAATATAGGTCTGTTAATTTAAAAAAGTGTGTAGGTGTAATTTTACTATTTGTCCACAAGATGTCCTCGTGCATAACTTTCCTGTGCGTACTATTAGTATGCAAACAGGAAGTAATGCCTGGACGTGTAAGTATGAGCTTTTGCGAATGACGCGACATCTCACTGATGCCGGCGATCATTCACACGGGAACTAAGATCAATGAACGGGAACTGCGTTTTGCAGGGATGTAGATGCTCATCCCAAGGAAGGAAAAGTGGTTGATTGATGGGGATGATTTGATGTATTCATGCTGAAAATTCCCATTTGAGCTTATACTGTTTAATTGGACTCAGTCTAGCAAGTTTAGAAACTTCACATCAAAAACTTCCTCTAGGAAGAAAAACAATCTCAGTATTTCATTCAGTGTCAAACGTACAAATGTAGCAGGGGATCAAATAATTATTTCCCCCACTGTATATATGGAGAACATACTCGGACATAGTATCGAATAAAAGCAGATTTCGTGAAGGTTTTCTTAAAATTCACTTTAATTCCAACAGCACTGTACTGCACACATTGCCCATTTATCACTTTCAGTGTTTAACTGGATTGTTTGCCACCACAGCATACAGCTAGACTCATGATAAAAGAAATATAAAAAGTGTTCAAAACAGAGACTTGCACAAAGCTAGACGCTACTGCCGTGCTGTGCCAGACAGCCACAACCAAACAACAAAGACTGGCCAATAATGTGTGAAGAAACACATAGATGTGGAAGCATTTCATTGTCATATACACACAAAACCACAACAAAGTCATGAAGATTTGGTTCAGTCGAAAATAAGATATCTTCCTATCAATGTGGGAAGAGGAAGAACAGAAACAGAAAGAAACAATAACAACCTGCAGGAACCGTGCTAACATAAACAAATGTTAAAAGAAAATAAAGTATGGAGAAATGATGAGGCCAGCATCTTGAATTTTCCATGAGAAAAAAGGAAGCAATAAATGCAGCAGTGCAAAAGTGGAACGAGAATCCTTGGTTTAGGGTCCCTATTTACATCAGTTTTCCTCCAACTTTCTTTTCACTGATTATTATAAATGTCTGTAAGATTTCAGGGGCAAACTTTCAAGGGGGGTATTCCTGAAAGGTTTCCCTCAATATAGTACAATATTATGTTAGGACATCATGCTGGGTACACATAATGCAATTTCCCGACCGACTGACAGGATCTGATTATTTCCTAAATGTCCTCCCTATTGACAACAGGATCGATCAGGAGCAGTTTGGATACAGATAATAGTGAGGACAGCCGACATTGGTAATGAAGGGGAAAGTGAAGCATTCATACTGCAGGGCACAGGACTGTGCTCATACCTGACTCTGTTAAGTTCTCCAGAGCGGCTCCATGCTCTATACACACAATGCTGCTCCATGCTCTGTACACACACTGCTGCTCCATGCTCTGTACACACACTGCTGCTCCATGCTCTGTACACACGCTGCTGCTACATCCAAAGTCAGCTGTAGCAGGTAAAGAAAGCGGGCGGAACATAGTGCAGGCAGCAGCACCATACTGAGATCTGCAGGATACCTCTCAACTTGGGCCTGTCCCTCGACACTGGACTGTCCCTGGTCTGAGGGGGATTCTGGGCAGCTGTAATCTCCCCCTGTGTTTGCCAATGGATTTGGTATTCTCTCTTTTGAATTCCATTCTGTCCTCACAGGGCTTACATGTAATAATAGCGCATGGAAATTTTAGCACACTGTAAAGTCAAAATTGTGTTTTGTGTGCTGGATGTAACATTACCAATATTCTACTATAGTCTATTGTAACCTAACATTGACCCTCCCCTACTTATGCTTAACAATAACCTCATCAATGCCTAACAGTAACCCCACCCCCCATGTGCATATGTGCATGAGCGTTTACATGGACAGTCCCAACAACTCTCAAAGCAGCAATAATTGGTGCAAATGAAGATATTCCCTGAGCCATTCTGTGCCTGTTTTTTTGTGAATGAACGGGGAAATGGCCACAATGATTTTGCACATGTAGTGTGCATTGTAGTGTGTTCTTCATCCACCATAGACCTCCAGGCACTTTCCTATAGTCTATGCCAGTCGCAGGCACTTTGCAATTTTATTGGAGGGGGGACTTGAGAGAATCATGGGAAAAATGTGCAATGTTTAGAAAGAATGTGTGCGTCACCATTAAAAAGCATTATGACTGGCCCCAGCCTTACAGCTAACTTGGGACCACTCTGGATGATATAGAGGCTTCTCCGATCCTCCTCCACCCAACCACTGCTCGCCTGGATTTTCTTCTTATTCCCTATGTTGTCCCACCCATGTCATAGCGCAGTAGCACAAAGCCATGAATTAGGTGTTCAGTGCTACTGCGCAGGCACGGCCCATACTTGCTCCTGCACAGTATGTATTCAAGCACAGATGGGAGCGCAGCCACTAGAATGTATTTGACAAGCTCTTGTCAGATATGTTCAGTGGGTCCCAGCATTCAAATGGCTATGCAAACAAATAATGGTGCTGTAACAGTTAATGCAAAAAAAATGGACTGCAAAAAAGCCAGAATAGAATAATAGAATACTTTGCATCCGGTTCGTTCTCAAATGAGGTATATGTGACCCAGTGGCGTAGCTAAGGAGCTGTGGGCCCCTGTGCAAGTTTTACATGGGGCCCCCATGCACTCTATACATAACAATTGATATGGCGCACCAAAACCTGCCAATGGCAACTACAGTGTTAAGGGTGTAAGCAGGGGATGGGGAACAGTTTGTTAATGATTACTACTATTTAAAGCATCTATAGAAATGATTATTATGAGCACAGGACCAATAGAGAGCTAATATAGTGCTTGAGGGAGGGCTCCTTGGGGCCCCTCTAGCGCAAGGGCCCCGATGCGGTCGCTACCTCTGCACCCCCTATAGCTACTCCACTCATGTGACCTCATCTTAATTGAAATGAGTTGTAGAGCACATTTTGATGTGTCTTATAGCTTGGACCGATGTTGTATAAAAAAATAGGTAGGGACAAAATCAATCCATCTATGCAAACAAATAATGACACTGTAATAATTAGCACAAAGAAAATGCACTGAAAAAACTCCAGTCGTGCACAGTGGGGTTGATTCATTAAGCTTTGCTGCTTTAGGAGCGCAAGTTATGCACACTTTATGAGCGGTAGTGCAGCGTAGCATGTGCTGCTAATTTACTTGAGCTTCTTGTAACTAACCCACACTCCACTGAACCCACCCTGAGCCCAGGCGGGTCCAGTGGCTTTAATGGACATGATCCCCACACTTTTATTGGCCCAATAGGCTGCCTATCACTTCATAGGCAGCCTATTGGGCCAATCAAAGCATAGGGATCACGTCCATTAAAGCCACTGGACCCGCCGGGGCTCAGGGCGGGTTCAGTGGAGTGGGGGTTAGTTACAAGGAGCACATGCAAGTTAGCAGAGCCTGCTACGCTGCACTTCGGGGAGTACCATTTGCATAATTTGCGCTTCTCTCAGGCATTTCATTTGAGAGCATTTCAATGTCCAAACTAAAATCTGCAGATGGCAGATGTTATAAAAGTATGTCTGTCTTGGCATTCACCTCACACAGAAGATAGCAGTCGCCAAGTAAAAATACAGGTGAAACACTTTAAAATAAGTCACTAAGGCCCCATTTACACTTAAAGTGGCACTATGGCGAAAAATTTTAAATTTAAAATATGTTCAAACACATACAAATAAGAAGTACATTTTTTTCCAGAGTAAAATGAGCCATAAATTACTTTTCTCCTATGTTGCTGTCACTTACAGTAGGTGATAGTTATCTGACAAAAGTGACAGGTTTTGGACTAGTCCATCTCTTCATAGGGGATTCTCAGCAAGGCTTTTACTCTTTATAAAGATATTCCCTAAAAAGGATCTAAACAATGATGCAGGCCAGCTTCCCTGCTCGCTACACAGTTTTTTGGCAGTTGGACAGAGCAACTGCCATTCACTAAGTGCTTATGAAAATAAATAAATCCCTGAGAAGCCCCTATGAAGAGATGAACTAGTCCAAAACCTGTCGCTTCTGTCAGATTTCTACTACTTACTGTAAGTGACAGCAAGATAGGAGAAATGTAATTTATGGCTCATTTTACTCTGGAAACAATGTACTTCTTATTTGTATATGTTTGCACATATTTTAAATTTTAAAATTTTTCGCCATAGTGCCCCTTTAATCCGATGCTCTGAGTTATAACTCAAAGGACAACTAATTTTCAAAGTAATGCCCATGTTTCCCAATGGCTCAGTTCACACTTAACGCGGTTTAACTGAAAGATTTTTCATAATGCACTGCTATGAAGAAAAAAATATGTGTACCAACTGATTAAGTGTTAATGGGGCCTAAGGCTCTAATGTTCGTGCTCGGTGCAGCTAATTCATCTTCCAGATAGGTGAAAATCTATGAATAGGGATGGAATGTGCCATGGCACAGGGTAGCCAGCAGAAAACTTCCATCCTATAATGCCCATCGTGATCGTCTGATCTAAACTTAGCAGTGACATTTATTAAACATGGGTTCGCAAACACAATTTCCACGGCCAACTCCATTCCTAATGACCAGCTCAGGTCAGAGGTCATGCTAGGCATGATGGGATAGAAGTTCGCCCCTGGTGAACCTATGCCATGACTATTTCCATCCCCATTTCTGAGCAGTCTCAACAGTACATAGATTACCGTTGCCAATGGTTGCAAAAAGCAGATATTGTATGTTGTCAGATCTGGAAATTCTTAGTTGGCTGAAAACTGAAATAATAATAACACTGAGGCAGGGAACACACTTGACAGTTTTCGTGCGCGTTTTCTGCACAGAAAAACTGAGAACTCATGTTAATCAATGGGCTAGTTTACACTTAGGCCTTGTTCAGATTGCGTTCCGTTCGCATGGCCGTTAGTATTGGGCAGTTTTTGACACGTCTTTTTTTCGATTCCCGGCGCTTGGGTGGGCGATTTGTTTTTGTGCTAAGCGGATTTCGAAGCATTTTTCCCAAACAGCGGTTATTTATTCACTCCCTGACGCAAGTCAGGAAGTGAACTCTTCGACCCGGAAATCGCCTCAAAAATGGTCCACGCATCGCTTTGCTGCCCACATAGCGCACGACCCGCGCTGATATGAACCTTCTCATAGACATCCATTGCACAAGCGTTCAGGGGGCGTCTTTAAAAAGCGCACACGGGAGAAAAAATTTGAGAAAACGCCTACATGGTGAACGAGCCCTTAATGTGTTTTTCACGCGCAGAAAAAAAACTGACATTCTGCATTATGATTCTGCAGATTTTGTCAGTTTTCTGTATCAATTACATTAGCTGCTGTGAAAAAATGCACGCGTTTTACTGCATAAAAACATACTTGGTGTGCAGAAAACGTACGTCGAAAACTGAAAGACAAGTGTATTCCCTGCCTGAATTACAAAAGGACCTAAAAAGAATAGATCTATGCTAAAAGCAATTTTGTAACGAAAGAGGAATCTTGCTTTAAATTCACCAGAGAAACCAATTAACATGTAAAGGGATCATATAAAGGAAAGATGTGGCTTAAAAAAATGAACATGAAAGAAAAATATCAAGCACACAAGCAGTGTGTGGCCAGGATATGCTAGTGAGCAATGGAAGACAGAATGTGTAGACATGCCCATATATTTTGGCATGCCTCATCTCATTTTCCAATAGGCCACTATTTATGCTTTGCTGCAAAAATGCAATTTCTTTAAACTCCGTCTGTGGAGGTAAATGTACTGGAAAGAAAGAAATAATGAATATACAAGTGTGTGTGAATTAATGTGAACATTTTGGGGTTTGGGGTTATTTGTACAGTTTTTCTAGTTATTTACCCACCCTTGCTAAAATGAAACATTTTTAACAATCATCTTATTTTTACTGTACATCTATAGCCATTGGCAGACTGGCGCTCAGAAAATTCTCATAAACGTGAAGATACCAGACATAGGCAAATGCAGGGGGGATTACAGCTGCCCAGAATCTCCCCTCAGACAAGGGATGGTGTAGTGTCTGGGGCAGGCACAAGTTGAGACACCAGAGTATCTGCAGGCATCCTGCAGCTCACAGCACTGCCCCCTTTCTTTCCCTGCTACAATTGACTTTGGATGAAGCACCAGCGTGTGTACAGAGCATGGAGAAACAGCGTGTGTACAGAGCATGGAGCAGCAGCGTGTGTACAGACCATTGAGCAGCTATGTGTGTACAGAGCATGGAGCAGCTATGTGTGTACAGAGCATGGAGCAGCTCTGGGGAACTTAACACAGTCAAGTATGAGCACAGCCCTGTGCCCCGCTGTGTGAATGCTTCACTTTCCCCTTCAATAGCAATGTCGGCTGTACTCATCATTATCTGTATCCAAACTGCTTCTGATCGATCCTGTTGTTGGTCAGTCGGTCGGACAGGAAATTGCATTATGTGTACCCAGCATGATGTCCTACCTTATTATTATACTGTATTGTGTGTGGCTGAGGGAGACTTCTCAGGAATCCCCCCTTGAAAATCCTGGGTTTGCCCCTGCCAGAGATCATTGAACTACAAGAGCAGTGGCGTCTGCCAGCTTTGTGCTATCCAGAAACACAAAACTAGTGCACAAAAAAGATAAATGGAGGTGACAATAGTGAACTTGAAATTGAAATGGGAATATCTCTAATGCACTGATAATGTTGTTAAAGGATAACTGACAGGTCCTAATAAAAGTATTTACTTGCTTTTTTGTATAAAGCATCAGGGACGCCCCCGCCCCGACTGCCAGAAGCTGTTTACGCACAACTAACAAATGCCGCCTCAGATATCCTTTAAGGCTGCATACTGTACTGAGAACCATCCAGTAAATGATAGCTATGCGATTTGTCTGCACTCCAGGGCCGGTTCAAGTAACAATTGGGCCCTAGGGCAAAATTAAACTGGGGGCCCCCCAACAGACACCCTCCGACCAAAAAACATCATTAGAGGCCCTTTGTTGAAGCCAAATTTCCCTCCTGGGCCCCTGAGCTTGGCTGCTGACCCTCCCCCAATCACCCCCCAACTTAACAGACTCTGCAGAGTCCCTAGGGAGCAACAATTAAGATGGGGAGGGACACCTTGGGGGCCCCTACAGGCTCTGGGGCCCTGGGGCAATTGCCCATTTTTTCCTATGGCAGCTCCAGCCCTGCTGCACTCATATACTTTGTATAGGAGACAAGTCACACAAAAAATAAAGCAAGCACAGATATTGTGAACAGGAAAAATTGCAAAAAGACTGACCTCCATAAACAGATGGAATATTATGAACTCATAATGAGGTAAGCAGGTAATATATGGAATCAGATTGTATTTCCTGTACAGACATCATTTACAGTACATTACATTGTGTGTAGAGCCATTTCCTATCCTGCAACTCACAATCTACAGTCCCCAACGCAATCAATCTGAATCTGCAAATGTCAATAGAGATAAATGGCAACACCTTTTCATCATAAAACAAGAATGCAATACTGAATGCAGGCTTGTAGTACACTAGAGGGAGCTCTCTTCATGGAAAGCATTTCATTACAATCAGTCATGGTAACACTAAATTTAACCGATTGTTAAAAAAACAAAAAAAACCCTTATGTTTCAAAAAATATATATTTAGTTAAAATACCTCACTGCTGACTTTTTGTGAAATGAAAGTGCAATACTACTGCACAAACAGCTGCCTAAACTCCCCCGCTATCATCACCATGGTATAGAAAGAAGCTGGGAGGAGCCAGCAGTCAGCCTTTTTGTGTGCATAGATAAGAATAATAATTCAATTTGTATAGTGCTTTTCTCCGGTCGAGCTGCAGCCACTAAGGGCGCGCTCAGTACGCTACCCTACAGTGTTATGGAGTCTTGTCCTTACTACCCTTACTGTTAGGGAGTCTTGCCCAAGGACTGCTTACATAATAGGTGTTGGCTTTCTGAATACAAAGAGTGAAGATTCAAACCCAGGTCTCCTATGTCAGAGGCAGAGCCCTTAATTATTACACCATCCAGCCACCAGATCATGACAGTCGATTTTTATCTT
The DNA here is from genome assembly GCF_040937935.1 of Hyperolius riggenbachi. Classification (NCBI taxonomy): domain Eukaryota; kingdom Metazoa; phylum Chordata; class Amphibia; order Anura; family Hyperoliidae; genus Hyperolius; species Hyperolius riggenbachi. The sequence continues at coordinate 292,019,649 of NC_090651.1, forward strand.
GTTGACACTGCTCAGTGTGTAAAAAAAAACATGGTTATGAGAGGTACACTTGGCTTATATTGTGGAGGGTATTTGGAAGGGTTTAATGCTAGGAAGAACTAAAGCTGCAGTAGTGCTGGCTTCAAGCAGTTAATTTTCAGCAGGGAGGGAGGTGGGGGAGGAGTCAGTTGCTCTACTCTGTGTGTAAAACAAACCTAAACTGAAAATTAAAAGTCAAAATCAACACACACATGTCATACTTACCTCCCATGTAGTCTGCTCCTCAATCTCTTTCTCCTCTCCTGCGTCCTGTTTGTCCACTGTGATCGATGGAATTCTCCATCCTTCATGTTGAAAATGGCTAATGGCCATTTTTAACATGGAGGATGGAGAATTCCAGCTTCCTGGTCAGCTGTTAAACTGTAATATCGCCCACCTGAACCATATGGAAACATGGACATTACCTTGCACATCAGTTGTCCTTTCAGTTATAACTGACAGCAACTGATATATAAATGATAGCAACTCATATATTTCAGTTCTGACAAAGTCTTGTCAGAATTGGAAGGAACTATTGTTAGAAGAAAATGGTGAGCTTCTGAGAGGAACTGGCGGCGAGATAAGTATGTAATATTCATTTGCAGGTGCATCATGTGTTTATTTTAAAAATGTTTTACTCAGTTCACATTCACTTTAAAAGGAAATAAATATGGCAGACCTCATATACATCTCACAGTAAAACAGAGTACTATAATTCTAATATGTTGCAGTAAATTCAGTTCCGAAAAGCTTACAATATATTACAACTAATACATAGCTTTAAGAAAAAGATGCATAAGTATGAAGTAATCCCTGTACTCTGCTGCATACACCTTTCCTGACATTTAAACACTCTATCCCTAAACACTTTCAAGATGAATCATGCATGTAAGATCATTACATCATCCCTAAGTATAAATTTGGATTTTTACATATATACATTCATTCACATCCACCTGTTGAATTTGTAGCATTTGTATAGAGTAAGAATATACAGCAGAAGAAGCTGGGGAGACTCATATACAATGACTGTTCTAAAGGAAATTGAAAAAACAGGAGGTGTGTGTGTGTGTAGATGTGTGTGTGTGTGTGTGTGTGTGTGTGTGTGTGTGTGTGTGTGTAGATCTCTGTGTGTGTAGATCTCTGTGTGTGTAGATGTATGTGTGTGTAGATGTGTGTGTGTGTGTGTGTGTGTGTGTGTGTGTGTGTGTGTGTGTGTAGATGTGTGTGTGTGTAGATGTTCGTGTGTGTGTGTGTGCGTAGATGTGTGTGTGTGTGTGTGTGTGTGTAGATGTTCGTGTGTGTGTAGATGTTCGTGTGTGTGTAGATGTGTGTGAGTAGATGTTTGTATGTGTGTGCGTAGATGTGTGTGTGTGTGTGTGTGTGTGTGTGTGTAGAGGTTTGTGTGTGTGTGTGTGTGTGTAGATGTGTGTGTGTGTCTGTGTAGATGTGTGTGTGTCTGTGTAGATGTGTGTGTGTGCGTGCGTGTGGGTAGATGTGTGTGTGTGTCTGTGTAGATGTGTGTGTGTCTGTGTAGATGTGTGTGTGTGCGTGCGTGTGGGTAGATGTGTTTGTGCGTGTGCGCGCGCGTGTGTACAGACTGCAGCATGGAAATAAGAAAAACAAAAACACATAATTCTAATGGCATAATTTATTTGTCTAAAATATATAAAAATACAAGCACTACACTAAAAGCCGGGTAATGGGTCCATTTGTTAAAGTCATTACAGACATGAAATTGAATATTGTATTTTTATAATAAAATACTGCACTGGTGTTAAAGCAAAATTCAAACATTGTTTCTTTCTGTTTTGGACAGAGTGGGAAAATGGCTAAAACAAATATCAGCTTATTGTTGCTGTCTGGGTCCTCATTCCCTTGTATTCTGCCCTTTGAGACACCCATAACGGAGCAGTATGGAAGGAAAATTCCCTCAGCAAGAACAGACAGCAATAAAACCTCAACAGTAATTCTTGCCTTTCCTTACAAAAGGAAACAAAGATTCTTCAGCAATACCTGTTGAGAAGATTTCAGCTTAATATCCGTTTTTCATGACACCCATAAAAGTAACAAAAGTTGGAAGTAATTTTACACAATATGGAAGCAGACAGCAATAAAAACCCAGCCGTTGGCCCAGTTCTTTCCACCGTATTTGGGCTTAAAGAACACCTGAAGTGAAGAGGATATGGAGGGCGCCATATTTATTTCCTTTTAAATAATACTAGTTGCTTGGCATCTTCCTAATCTTTCATACATCAGTATTGTTTGAATCACACACCTGAAACAAGCATGCAACAAATCCAGTCAAACGTCAGTCAAACTCCTGATCTGCTGCATGCTTGTTTAGGTGTTATGGCTAAAAGTATTAGAAAAGCAATTTGCATTGTTTAAAAGGAAATAAATATGGCAGCCTACATATCCCTCTCACTTCAGGTGTCCTTTAAACTCTACAGAAAAAAAAAGTGCTGGCGTTTTATAGAGATGACTTTAACTAAGTGGCTAGTACTTTACACTTTTACTCAGTGGCGGCGCCAGGGGGGTGCTTGGGGGTGCTCGAGCACCCCCTAGAATTGTCCAAGCACCCCCAAAGCACCCCCTGGAGTGAACTGACTTCAGGCGTCTAAAAGACGCCAAGTCAGTTCACACACCGGCAGCACGGAGCAGCAGGCAGGGCTACGGTAAGATGGCCGCCCGGAGCCCTGTTCTGCAGACTTCGGGCGGCCATTTTCCCGTAGCCCTGCTCTCTGCATGCAGGCAGGAAGTCTCGTCGTGACGTCGGGAAGGAAGAGGATCGTGGGCGCGCGGGCGCTGCGCGCCACAATGAGGTCGGGACTCGGGACGGGAGGTCGGGAAAGAAGGTCTTCTGGCTGTAGGTGAGTAAATGGGTTTTTCTTTTCTTTTTCAGGTGATGCGGATTGTGCATATTGGGGTCATATCTGCTACGGATTGTGCATATTGGGGTCATATCTGCCACGGATTGTGCATATTGGGGTCATATCTGCCACGGATTGTGCATATTGGGGTCATATCTGCCACGGATTGTGCATATTGGGGTCATATCTGCCACGGATTGTGCATATTGGGGTCATATCTGCTACGGATTGTGCATATTGGGGTCATATCTGCTACGGATTGTGCATATTGGGGCGATATCTGCTACCGATTGTGCATGTTGGGGTCATTTCTGCTACCGATTGTGCATATTGGGGTCATTTCTGCTACCGATTGTGCATATTGGGGTCATTTCTGCTACCGATTGTGCATATTGGGGTCATTTCTGCTACCGATTGTGCATATTGGGGTCATTTCTGCTACCGATTGTGCATATTGGGGTCATATCTGCTACCGATTGTGCATATTGGGGTCATATCTGCTACCGATTGTGCATATTGGGGTCATATCTGCTACCGATTGTGCATATTGGGGTCATATCTGCTACCGATTGTGCATATTGGGGTCATATCTGCTACCGATTGTGCATATTGGGGTCATATCTGCTACCGATTGTGCATATTGGGGTCATATCTGCTACCGATTGTGCATATTGGGGCCATATCTGCTACCGATTGTGCATATTGGGACCATATCTGCCACCGATTGTGCATATTGGGACCATATCTGCTACCGATTGTGCATATTGGGACCATATCTGCTACCGATTGTGCATATTGGGACCATATCTGCTACCGATTGTGCATATTGGGGCTATATCTGATAACGATTGTGCATATTGGGGCTATATCTGATAACGATTGTGCATATTGGGGCCATATCTGATAACGATTGTGCATATTGGGGCCATATCTGATAACGATTGTGCATATTGGGGCCATATCTGATAACGATTGTGCATATTGGGGTCATTGGACGTGTTTTTTGTTAAAATCTGCTCACATTACGTGTATTTTCTTGAGAAAACCTGCACAATTATGTGAATTTTCTGGGAAAAGGGTCACCAAAACTTGGGCCCTCTGTCTTTGCGTTGCACTTTTAAAGGGAACCCGAGGTGAGAATAATATTGAGGCTGCCATATTTATCTCCCTTTAAGCAATACCAGTTGCCTGGCTGCCGTGCTGGTCCTCTGCCTCTTATTCTTTCAACCATAGACCCTGAACAAGCATGCAGCAGGTCAGGGGTTTCTGACAATATTGTCAGAACTGACAAGATTAGCTGCATGGCTTGTTTCTGGTGTAATTCAGTTCACTACTACAGCCAAATAGATCAGCAGGGCTGCCAGGCAACTAGTATTGTTTAAAAGGAAATAAATATGGCAGCCACCATATCACTCTCACCCTGGGTTCACTTTAAATTACAGTTAGCCCCGCCCTCATCCGGTCATGACCACGCCCATTTTTTCGCCGCGGCGCGCTTCGCGCGCCGCAGGTTGTGGCCACACCCATTTTTGGCGCGGCGCGCTTCGCGCGCCGCAGGTCGTCAGCTCCCCCGGAAATTGGTCCAGCACCTGCATAGCACCCCCTAAAAAAATTTCCTGGAGCCGCCACTGCTTTTACTGCACTAGCATTCCAGGTGTATATTCAGGCCAGGACAGTATGTGCATGGGGCTTATGATACACATGTTAAGTATGGAGAACCAGAACTTGCAGGATTTTTTTTTGGAGACCCCTACTGAAAAGCCTATGCTGCCAACAACCTCCTTGACACAGCCTAGTGGTTTTGGCCATCCACTTTGAGGGCAAACATGTGCTTGGTCTACCTGTATGAATGCAAAGCTTTTGAGTTCCTTTAGGCCTTCTACAAAAAAAGAATATTTTGGTGCTGGCTCTCCTAAATCTAACTGGGTATCCCGACACTTAAACTGATGGGAAGACTATGCACTGTGCATACAATACAAAGTTAGTAAAGATGAGATGGTAGTTATGTGATTATCACTCTTGACTTCAGGATACATGGTTAAAGCGGACCCAAACCAAACATTTTTTTAATTAGAAATATTTAGTTGCATCACTCTGACACATACAAAGATAAATAAACACTCCTTCAAGCCTATGAGCATTTCAGTGCATGCTTTTCACCCTTCTCTTTTCATAGCTAGGGTTATACTGGGGGCAGCCATTAGCAATTCCTCCATTGCCGGACACCATCTACTCCACCAGTTTGCCTGATTTTGTCCCGGCAATTTGAAAGGAAGGGAGGGGTTCCTCCAATAAATGTAAAATATTTTATATTTGTCATCATGCAGCTGAAAAAAGCTGTTATTTATTAATATAATTTAGAAAATAGATGTTATTTCTGAAATCTTGTATTTTTAATTTGGGTCCACTTTAAGCCTTGCCCAGGACACCTGTTAAGCTTGGGGGTGTAATCTCCACAGTCAGCATACAACACATAAGCTGACGTGAAGGAGGTACACACACCAGCACAAGGGATCAGGATATCCCCAGTTTAGTGGAGGAGAGGACTGACTCCAATAGGAGATTGTGGTGCACAGAGCCGGTGCAGATCTGAACAGCCACAAACACTTTCGTAATAACGTCTCAGCGCAAAGTAGCGCTGAGCGCATAAACCAGGACTGAGGAGATCAGGACAGGTAGACAGAATGAACGCTTGCCAGCTAGCGATTACTTAGCGACAGCAAGCGTCCAAAACCAGACAGACTGGAATGAGGCAGCCAATGCGTTGCGGCGATGGCGTGCCTCACAAAGACAGGACAGGAGAGACAGGAAATAGCAGGATCGAGATAGATGAACGTAACACAGATAAATATACAATAAGTATGTTTTCCTAGCGTATTACAATTACAGCTATCAATGAAACTATTCGTAACGTCTGACTAACATATGTATATATTGGCAATGAACCGATATATGACATAAGCAGGAACTCTGACTAAGACTGAAGTAATACAGGGAACAGGACTCAGAAGGATTCGCTATCTCTTCGCAGAGATGAACGCAATCCACAAACAGGACCAGGAACAGGATTCAGAAGGATTCGTTATCTCTTCGCAGAGATGAACGCAATCCACAAACAGGACCAGGAACAGGATAACTAGCTCAGCACGGGTGTTCACGATACGCGCAAACTACCAAAACGTGCTGGAAAACTGACTAACTGAACACAGGAAATAAACAGTTCGTGTACGTATATATCAGCGACACTGATATATTAACGTAACACGAATACAAGGAAAATAACAAAATGCGCAAGTATGCGTATATATTGGCGATGAACCAATATATGACACAAGACAAGCAAGTAGCAACTTCTAGAACAAGAGCAGAACTAGGAGGACTCGCTGACCCCTTCGCAGGAGTCAGCGCAGTCCACACGGACCAGGAACGAGGTGGGGCACGAGCAGAGTAACAGATAGAGTCTGAAACTATGATAGCCCATGAGGCATTGCAGGAAGCAGTTCTTTATACTGAGGTCATCCAATGGGAGCAGACCTGCAGATTCCCACACAAGTGAATGGTAATTAATCACAGGCTGATAGCAGGAAAAGGCAGACAATGATATGCAGCCTGCAGGAAAGGGACCGCCCCTCCACTGCAGCAGACAATGTTTGTTTACACAAAAGCATATTAAACTGTCATAAACTTCAGAGCGACTGCAGATGGAATCAGCAACTAGTTTAAGTGCAAACCAAACTATGCAAGCAAATGCATGTAATGACATTAGAACTGCTTGGTTTGCAATACCAGTGCAGTCAGCAGTAAACGCTGCAGAAGCGATCATAACAGTACCCCCTCCCTTAAACGCGGCCTCTGGACGCCTATGAAAACTGACATATTTCTCCTGAACCACCCAAACCAAAAAATCAGAAGTGGGAAATCCAGCAAACTGATCTGACTGAAAATTCATGAAGGTCGGATCCGTCCGACAAAACCAAATTCCCGAATCAGTCTCACCAAAACTAGACCAATTGGAACCAGAACCTACCAAACCATGCCCGTCAGCACTACAAGCCTCAGTGTGATACCCATCAGAACCACGACTTCCAGAAAACAACCCCAAGAAACTCTCTGCGCGATACCCACCGCCTTCCAAGGACTGTCCAAAAACGCCAAAGCCTTTGCAATGCCCACCGGAACTGTCCCTACCAACACAAAACCCACCGTTGAACCAGTCCAAGGTACCAGGACAAGTTTCCTCAGAGATCTCCCAGAACACTTGGAAGCTCCAAAGAGATCCCCACAGGTCAGAACGCCCCTTAGGCTCACATGGAGAACTATCAAGAACCCCTATGGAACCCAGGGCAACTCCAGAGTCAGGGTCACAAGGACAAACATCAAGATCAGGGCTTTTAGGGACCAGAACCATCTCCGGGCATGCAGGCCAACCGGCAACATCAGAACATGTCTCCACTAGGGAAGCACGTGAGCACGCTAACACAGACACATCTGGGCAGTCTGGCATACGAAGCACATCTGGGCACACCGGCACAAGAGAAACCTCTGGGCATGTCAAGGAACTGCGAACCTCAAAGTCAGTCAAGACAGAACCGAAACCAGAACTGGGCAAAAAAAATTCATCATGACTAGACTTCATAGTTACTGGATTCTCACTAAAAACTGCAGGATCAGACTTAGATGTCGCTGATTCCAGCAGGGTTATTAACAAATCATGTTCAGGGGCATTTACAAGACAGGGCAAATCTTCTGATGTATGCACTGAACTAGACAGGGTTCCCATAGCTTCTTCTGGACTAGACAGAGACTCATCAAATACACTGGACTGGAGCTCATGAAGGGCTGCAAAACAAGTCAATATTGTAGCAATCCCCACTGAACTAGGCAAAACTGAGTAACTCACTGGACAGGAAGGGGGCTCTGGAACTTCTGACACACCGGCCAGAGAACCAGAATTTTCCAGGATACAGGGCTGGGTTTCAGAAACACTCATTAACCCGGACTGAAATTCTGAGATTTCTATTATTTTTTCCAGCAAGTCAGAATTATCCATGTTACAGGGCAAGACTTTTGAAACATTCAGAGGACAGGGCTGGAGTTCCTCGGCTGTTACAACACTGGAGAGGGACTCAACAACATTGGTTAAATCAGACTGTGTACAGGGCAAGGTATCTAACACACTTGCTGACGAGGACAATATTTCAATGGCTTCTGCTTCGCTGGGCAGAAATTCATCAAGTTTTATTAGAGCAGACTGTAATTCCAAAACAGCTGCTAGACAAGTGAATATTACTGCAACACCAACTGAGGTAAGCAGTGCTTCAGCCTCCTCTGCTAAAGGGTTTAAAGTATCCAAAATACTGGGTGAAGCATAAGACTCTGCGATCACAGCTTCACTGGACAGGATCACTGAACAGTCCATATTGCAGGGCAAAACCATGGAAGCACCTGCTGGACAGCATAATGATTCTGTGACCTGAGTTTCATTGGAGAGATCTACTGCACAATTCATGGTACAGGGCAAATTTATTGGAAAATTTTCTGAACAAGGTAATAATTCTGTGATTTCAGGTTCACATAGCAGATGCTCTGAGCTATTCACGAAACTAGAGCGAGGTGTAGAAACAGGAAGATCAAGACACAATGTTTGCGCATCTGAATCACCATTCATTTGTAAAATTGGAAAATTCAGATGCTGGGGTTCTGAGTTTACTAGACAGGATTGCTGGAACTCGGAAACTGATGTAGTGCATCTATTGGCATCTGCTGGATCAGACAGGAGTTGAACTTTATTAACACAGGTAATTTCTGCAGAAGTGTTTGCAGAGACAGGCAAGATTTTTCTGGTGTCTGTTTCACTAAACAAAGAGTCATGAGTACTGGCTAGGCTGGATTCGAAAGTCAGCAGGACCTCTGGGTCCTCTGCTGAGAAATTTGTGCAGGGCAAGATTAAGGAAGTATTAGTAATTTCTGTCTTACTGGGAAGTAACACTGAGTTATCCATGGTACAGGGTGGAATTACAGGAACTTCAATTTCACACAAAAGGAGCTCAGAATCACTCGCTGAATCAGCCAAAGGTGCTGAAGCAGGCGAGTCCTCAGGAACTGAGGAAGTGGAACAATCTCCACTTGACAGTGTGTCTTCCCTGGTATCAACTGATTGAATTGCATAAAAATCGTCCAGAATCATTCTCCACACATCGATCAATGGAGCCACAAAGTCATACCCACACACACCAGTTTTTATTAGGTTATAAGCAGACTTAATGCATGCATTCAATACTAATTCACTTTTTGCACTGTAAAACTGACAAAATGAACTTGCATCTTTCTTCCATTCATAGACCAGAGCTTCCATCTCTCCTTTCTCAAATGGAGGATCCCATGCATAATTAACAGCTGAGCATTCCGGCTGATCATAGTTTGCAAATGTGTTAGTGGCAGAAACATACATTGGGTTATTTAGCAGGTGATTGGCCGATTTCTTATTCCTAAGGATCTCCAATACCTGTAGCAAGTATTGAACTGTAGTGTATGCAAATTTCCCTTGCTGCACGAATAAATTGATCTGTTCAATACTCTGTAATATATCTTCATAATCATATTCAGATAATTCATTTAAACAAGAACCTTTATTTTCCCTGGCTAGCAATGAAAGTTCATTAGTAGTTTCATAGGTCCATTTGACTCCCCTGAATGGTGACTGAATTTCATTATCTGCTAATGGTGGAGTCTCGTTACAGATCTGATGCGCAGTCGCCAAGGGCAACGACTCCGCTGATTGTAACGCTTTTCTTTTGGAGCGTTTACGTTTGGCTTTAGACCCTGCTGCCTTAGCAGAAGAAAAGTTATCAGAACAATTATCTGCTTGTTGATTATTTTTGTAGGCAGTAGAAGGAGCAGCTGATTGACAAGCTGCCAGGAGCTTATCAAAAGGGCTAGGCAAATCGGTTTTGCGCAGCCAGTTATGGATCACAAACGCTAGAAATTCCAGTGGTCTTTCTTTTAAATTGGTATGATCCAAGACATCGTAGGCCCACTGAAACAATCTTCCCTTAAATAAAACATAAACTAGCTGGGGGGCCCACGTTGAAACAGGAGTAGCCTGGAGCTCAGGATTGGCCAGGAACCTGGCACATTCAGAAAAAAACTCATTTTCTGTTTCAGAATTGAGCTTCTCAAATTTCTTAAAGGAACAGGAACCATAACAAACAGTGTCATTTTTGCTGGGAACCCCCCCCACAATGGGGATTGGTAATGGGGCTATCATAATGTTAAGCTTGGGGGTGTAATCTCCACAGTCAGCATACAACACATAAGCTGACGTGAAGGAGGTACACACACCAGCACAAGGGATCAGGATATCCCCAGTTTAGTGGAGGAGAGGACTGACTCCAATAGGAGATTGTGGTGCACAGAGCCGGTGCAGATCTGAACAGCCACAAACACTTTCGTAATAACGTCTCAGCGCAAAGTAGCGCTGAGCGCATAAACCAGGACTGAGGAGATCAGGACAGGTAGACAGAATGAACGCTTGCCAGCTAGCGATTACTTAGCGACAGCAAGCGTCCAAAACCAGACAGACTGGAATGAGGCAGCCAATGCGTTGCGGCGATGGCGTGCCTCACAAAGACAGGACAGGAGAGACAGGAAATAGCAGGATCGAGATAGATGAACGTAACACAGATAAATATACAATAAGTATGTTTTCCTAGCGTATTACAATTACAGCTATCAATGAAACTATTCGTAACGTCTGACTAACATATGTATATATTGGCAATGAACCGATATATGACATAAGCAGGAACTCTGACTAAGACTGAAGTAATACAGGGAACAGGACTCAGAAGGATTCGCTATCTCTTCGCAGAGATGAACGCAATCCACAAACAGGACCAGGAACAGGATTCAGAAGGATTCGTTATCTCTTCGCAGAGATGAACGCAATCCACAAACAGGACCAGGAACAGGATAACTAGCTCAGCACGGGTGTTCACGATACGCGCAAACTACCAAAACGTGCTGGAAAACTGACTAACTGAACACAGGAAATAAACAGTTCGTGTACGTATATATCAGCGACACTGATATATTAACGTAACACGAATACAAGGAAAATAACAAAATGCGCAAGTATGCGTATATATTGGCGATGAACCAATATATGACACAAGACAAGCAAGTAGCAACTTCTAGAACAAGAGCAGAACTAGGAGGACTCGCTGACCCCTTCGCAGGAGTCAGCGCAGTCCACACGGACCAGGAACGAGGTGGGGCACGAGCAGAGTAACAGATAGAGTCTGAAACTATGATAGCCCATGAGGCATTGCAGGAAGCAGTTCTTTATACTGAGGTCATCCAATGGGAGCAGACCTGCAGATTCCCACACAAGTGAATGGTAATTAATCACAGGCTGATAGCAGGAAAAGGCAGACAATGATATGCAGCCTGCAGGAAAGGGACCGCCCCTCCACTGCAGCAGACAATGTTTGTTTACACAAAAGCATATTAAACTGTCATAAACTTCAGAGCGACTGCAGATGGAATCAGCAACTAGTTTAAGTGCAAACCAAACTATGCAAGCAAATGCATGTAATGACATTAGAACTGCTTGGTTTGCAATACCAGTGCAGTCAGCAGTAAACGCTGCAGAAGCGATCATAACAACACCATTGCATGGAAATTATTTGGTCTATAAATTAGAATTTGGTCAAAATTAGAATGTGGGCCCTATTAAGGGATAATAAATTATGAAGGAGGCTACTCTGTAAACTGATGTGTGATGTGATGGTGCCATGTAAGTCTGTAAAACAAAAAGTACATTTAACGAGGAACTGTAGTGAAAATAATGTAATGAATAAAACTGCCTTTTTTTTTTTTTTTTTAACAATATTTATTCATACATTATTTAGACAGTGTTTGTCCATTGTAAAATCGTTCCTTTACCTGATTTACATACTGAAATGTATCACTGGTGGTGACATTTTAGTCCTGCCAGGAATGTTTGTTTCTGAGCATTCTATTCACAGAGGGAGATACTGCTAGCTTGCCGGTTTGAAACAGCTATTACTTCCCACAGTGCATCAAAGTTCACAGACAGGAAACTGTCAGGGCCATGGCCCTGACATCATACTGTGGGAGAGGTTTCACCACACTATCAGCCATACAGATCCCAGATACACTTTTAAAGAAAAGGTAAAGATTTATCATGGGAAAAGCAGTGTTAGCAACTGATTGGGATGAAGTTCAATCCTAGGTTTAAAGGGACCCTGAGCAGTAGCTAGAATAAAAAATGTCACTTACCTTGGGCCTCCTCCATCCCACCGTAGGCCGTGAGGTCCCCTGGTGTCCTCCTGGCTCCTGTCCGTGTCCTGGCGACACCCGGGACAGGTGTTGGGCGACTCTTCCTGGATCTTCACGCTCTGTGTCATCACGCTGGCCGCTACACGTCATCATGGCGGCTGGCGTGACAGGTCTGAGCATGCACGGTTTTAGAGATAGAAAACCGAGCATGCGCAGACCTGTCACGCCGGCCGACGTGATGACACAGAGCGTGAAGATCCAGGAAGGGTTGCCCGACACCCGTCCCGGGTGTCGCCAGTAACGGGAGCCGCCGGAGGGACACGGACAGGAGCCAGGAGGATGCCGAGGGACCTCGCGGCCTACGCTGGAGGAGGCCCAAGGTAAGTGACATTTTTTATTCTAGCTACAGCTCAGGGTTCCTTTAGGTTTCTCTTTAATAATGATTATTCCCATTTTTGGAGACCTGTATTAAATGTTATACAATAGGTCTTCTTATGTCTAATAGGAATTAATTTGAACAAAATTATTAGCTAATGAAATAATAAACAAAACATGTGAACATTCAGGTCATTGCCATAGCGTAACCAGTAACCGCTTTATAAATGAATCCTGTGTTGTTTACTACTCTGCACTCTGCAACTGCTGGACTATGAATATTCCAATAACAGCTATTGACCTCAGTGAACTAGCAGCAAAGGCTCCAAGACACAACCAAACCCAAAAGAAGCATTTTCTATGTGTGGTGCAGCCTTCAAATGCCACTATTGACCTTGATCTGCTTCTCTGGTTTCCCACTGAATTTTTCCTTAAAAGCAACACACAGAAGTTTATTTTCACTGTTCGGTGCCCTGACACTTATACCCAGCTTAGCAGCCCATTCCAGAGTAATGTAAGATTGCTGTTGAAACAACAAAATTGCTGTTTGTGGGTCAAACAAACTGCTGGACAGATTCAGTGAAAGGCTTACTCTGTAAGGTGTGAAAGGCCTGATATAAGACCGTGACAATATGGAAATAATAAAACTAAACTCCAGGATTGCAGATTTAAAGGGAACCTGAAGTGAGATGAATAAAGAGGCTGCCATGTTCATCCCAGACACACATTCTTCATTTAATAATAATAATCCTAACATTTATACAGCGCTTTTTTCCTGTTGGAATCAAAGCACTCAAGAGCTGCAGCCACTTAGGATGCGCTCAAGAGGCCAGCCTACAGTGTTAGGAAGTCTTGGCCAAGGACTTCTTACTGAATTGGTACTGGTCCCTGGACAGGATTTGAACCCTGGCACACAACAACCAAGTTTGAAAGGCAAAATTAGCATTTTTGTTGGAGATTACCTTTGCTTTCCAGTAGGAGTTTCTCTATGTTTATATAAAGCAAAAGGTGCACTAGAATAAAAAACAAAAATGCTTCTGCACACTATTAATATTCACTTATCAACATGAAGGCTATAAAAATGTGCCTTGTTCAGTCTTGGCATTAATTGGGCTGTAAGAGGAAAGGCTATGGTTAGACAGGAAGGGGTTACTAGTTGAAGGAGGTTAGGGTCAGACATCAAGCAGGGTAAACCATAAAGGGTATCTTCAGGTTTGGCATAAGGGAGGCAGTTATGTTAAAGGGAAGAGCCGCGGACTGTGATAAAAAAAAAAATACTAATCCACTTACCTGGGGCTTCCTCCAGCCCGTGGCAGCCAGGACGTGCCCTCGGCACCGCTCCGGAGGCTCCCGGTCTTCTTCGGTGGTGCACCCGACCTGGCCAGGCCGGCTTCCAGGTCGGGCTCTTCTGCGATCCAAACTGCGCCTCACGGGGGCGCGCTGACGTCATCGGACATCCTCCGGGCTGTACTGCGCAGGCGCAGAACTACTGCGCCTGTGCAGTACAGCACGGAGGACGTCTGATGACGTCAGCGCGCACCAGTGAGACGCACGTTGGAGCGCAGAAGAGCCCGACCTGGAAGCCGGCCTGGCCAGGCCGGGTGCACCACCGAAGAAGACCGGGAGCCTCCGGAGCGGTGCCGAGGGCACGTCCTGGCTGCCACGGGCTGGAGGAAGCCCCAGGTAAGCGGATTTGTACTTTTTAATTAGCGTGAACCTTCCCTTTAAGGATAAGGGTTGGTGTTATCATGGTTTTTTTCTCTAGCTAAACAATATGACAGTATTTTGACAGTAATTTTCACCTACTTTTTGGTACTTTTTAAATTGCAGAGTGACGATAAGTTATTTTAAACAGAAGATTAAAAATGATCTCCTAGGAGAAAACTTAGGAGAAAAGGTGAAATGGATAGGCCCATGGAAAGCTATGATGGAACTGCTGTCAAAACAGTACTGCATAGCCGAGAGCAGGCATGTAGCTGATATTTACTGCCGTTCAGTACTCAGACATTGAGTATTAGGAAAACACCTTCATTTATAATACTGATGACCTCCTCTGAGGGACAGGTAGTGGCATGAATATATACCGATTTCTGCAGAAGATGTCAGTGTTATATAAAAATACAGATATGCTATCATCAAACCAACAAACGTTAATGATTACTACTATACAAAGCATCTGTAGAAGTAATTATTACCAGTACAGGACCAATAAAGAGCTAATACTTGGGTTGAGGGAGGGCTTTGGCAAAAGGGCCCTGGTGCGGTTACAACCTCTGCATCCTCATCGGAAACCACTGGTAACAGCTTGTAGCTTTGCTATAAACCAACAGTTCTGGATGTATTCCCTTATTTAAGGGATGTAGAAGAATCCCCACTGCTTGAGATGCTAACTCGCTCAGCTGAGTAGGCCAGGGGTCTCAAACTCGCGGCCCGCGGGCCATTTGCGGCCCTCGATACAATATTTTGTGGCCCTCGCCGGCAAAAGCTTCCTTATAGTTCGCTTCAGTGCTCCCAAGTAATCCGCCGCATCCCCGCCGCTAAACGAGGGCTGCAGAGCCTCCAAATCGCCCGGGGGCAATCCGCCGGCATTTCCTGGAAGGGGCAGAGCTTTCAGCTTCAGCTCTGCCCCTCCTGACGTCAATCGCCGCACGGATCGCCGCCTCTCCCCGCCCCTCTCTGTGAAGGAAGAGTGAGAGGGGCGGGCAGAGGCGGCGATGCGCCGCGATTGTGAAATTCCTTATGCGGCCCAGCCTCATCCTGACTTTGCCTCCTGTGGCCCCCCAGGTAAATTGAGTTTGAGACCCCTGGAGTAGGCCATCCTGATTACATTTGCTCAGGCTGTGTATCTAAGTAAGCAATCGAAAATCAATTTACCAGAATTCACCAGTAATTCTCCACAATTCGACATCCCACCAAGGTAATTTCCACTCAGTCCCCTCCAATCATGTTAACGTCCCCTCCCTTTAGATTGTAAGCCTCTGGCAGGGCCCTCCCTTCTTGTGTATCTGTACACTCTGCTCACAGAGAAAAGGGAACCTGAATTACTGAGACCATTACTCCAGTGTATGATCTGGCATTGTGTACCTTATTGCTTATTGTCTGTTGTGTGTTGACTGTCATCCCTATTAGCAATGTCTGCAACTTCATTTATTGTACAGCGCAGCATGATATATTGGAGCTACATAAATCCCATTAATCCTATACAATAAAACCTGTGTCCCTGCATCCTCCTCCTGTGTGTCCCTGTGTCTGTGCTTTTGCATGCTGCACATGCGCGGAACGCGGGCGGCAGTTAGAGCAGGAGGTGGACGGGGCCAGGGGGTGGGCGCAAGCGCTGACATGCGGCGCCAGCGAATGGCGGCGGTGACAGGGATGGGAGGGGGGATGTGAGGGAGGCCTAGAGCCCGTTATTGTAATGGGCTTAGGTCTACTAGTAATAATAATGTTCATCTCTGTCTATTAACGTAATGAATTCGTTTAGTAAAATCTTGTTCATATGAATCTAAATACTTGCAAGCACCGTCTCTTTTATTAAGACAAACTAAGCTTGATAAGAATATATATTTTACAGGATAGAGATAGAGATAGAGAGAGAGAGAGAGAGAGAGAGAGAGGTCACAGTCACAGCATCCACTGTGGTGTTACACAATAAGTAGGAATGGTAAAGCATGGCACAATGAAATATGGCCATCTTTTAGGAAAGAGCTACAATAAAAGTCTGAGGAGCAAGTTCTTTCCCTCTCATTTCCGTTAGGCTATGTAAGCTTGGAGTTCTAGTTCTTAAGAAGGTGTTAAACATGACCTCGAGGGGAAGTGAGCAACGCAGTTCAAAGATAACTGGATTGTATGAATAATGCGGTTGGCAATACTGCTCTGGTGGTGGAAATCCCTAGAATACCATAGTCAGGAATGTCTAGCATCAAATGAATCAAAGGACAATAAAGGTATGATTAGTAACTGAGGAGGTGAATAATTAGAATAAAAAAAAAAAAGAAAAGAAAAAAAACAGAAAGAATTCAGATTTTTTTACTAAAAGTTTTTAACAACAAACCTCCATCTCTAATAGGTAGAAACATTGCCTTTAAATTAATAATAAGAACACAACGAAATCAAGCACTTAATGTGGACCTTACTTTTTCAATACCTAATTGATCACATTTCTGTCACTGCATTAAATATTTAGAATTAAAGCAAAGGGACAGATCAGAATACATTATTTAGTCAGAGTTTGCCTATTGTAAAATCTTTCCTCTCCATGATATACATTTGGAAAGTAGTGATATCTTTAGTCCTGTCAGGTGCAGCTCTGCAGAATGCTTGTTTCTAAGAATTTCGAGGCTGTTAGAGGACACCCGAGGAGAAAATAAACTAATGGAATAAACAATTGGATCTATCCTTCTTCTCCTAAAAATGACTTTTTAAGATCCACAGTTTTATTTTATATTTAAATCTACTTTTTAAGTTTTTACTGTTTTATTGTTTTTTGATTAATGACACATACATTGATGTATGCCAGAGCTAAAATCTACAAACTATTGACCCTTTTTATCTCATTCCTGCTCCCAGAAGACATTTTCTGCTAGGAAAGTGTTTTATAGTTGTAAATTATTATCAGTGAGGGTCACACTGTAGTCTGACCCAGACAGAAACTGCCACTTACATACCTGATGTTTAACTCTTTCAGGCAGAGAAAGAAAAAAAGGAACACAGCATAGTTATTTGTGTACTAGGCACTGTACATACCCATGTCTATCTCATCATGTCACGCGTCACCTCGGGTATCCTTTGAAAATAATGCCTGGTCTCTCAGAATTCTCTGGGAGGAGAATTTTGCATAGCTAAACAGCCTAAGCTAAGCATCACTGGGAGGGAAGGACTACATACCAATATACAGCAATATATAGGAAGTGTTTCTGGTGCCAAAGCCAGTAAAATTAGCCTAAAAGTGGGTGTCCTGAATAATTGACTGCTGCATTCTGCTATATGTCACTATGGTGATTTAGGTGTTTTATACAAGAATTCTCATATAAAGTCTACAGTTGGAACAGTCTATTTAACACGTATCTGGGCTATTGGATCCGGACTGTCAAACCTATCATGCTATGGGGGAACATAGGGGGGTATTCGCTAAACTTCAGTATGCAGAATAATGCTCAAGTCTTACACGCAATGAGTAGAGCATGATGCATTGCATGTAAAGTACTGGATTATGCTCTACTCACGGTGCTGCACTGTTTGTTACAACCATATACTTACCCGCCTGTAAAGCAAAAGTTAATAACGTAACCTAAATAAAGGACGCCACTACAGTTTGGATTAAAAATGGCCGTGGCCCTTTATTAGGGTTTAATAAATAACAATGTTTATCAAAAAACGGGTGGGATCATAAAAACCCAATAACTTGAACTCCAAATCACATTAAGCCCAGAGCAACCCAGTCCATAAAACAACTGATTCCCACCCACTGAAAAGCGGGTGTCACCGCCCGCGTAAAGGTGCCAGCAACAAAACAAACAAGAGAAAAAAAGGGGGGGGGGGGGGGGAGGCGGGCAAAGCTAATTCAAGTCAACAAGTTGACTGATAGCTGTCTCCTCAGAGAATGAAACTTCATATGAAACATCATGTGACCACCAGCGCTATTTATTGCCTTTGAAACTTGACTCCATAGGTCAATTGACTGACCAATCCTGGCCCTCGGTCAGTCAGAGGGGTTCCTCCACAGCCTTCTCACCTAGCAGGTGCCAAGCAGACGTTTATCTGACTCCTAGCAACCTGTAGGATGAGAGAAAAAAACACCTTGTGCACCAACCTCACAGACAACTTACAGAAAGATAAACTTTTACCTCATAATTCACTCACAATGGAATCACCGTGAGATGCCTTTGTTAAAACACTATGGCACTTATACATTATGTGGTAGGATTCTGTGCTTACCTCAGTTTAGTGAATACACCCCATAGTTACATGCCTGCTTTTTCACTACTGACAAACTGATTCTACCACTCTTTAAATATAGGAAACCTCCACATTCACATATTCACATGGCATGTCATTAGGATAGTCTACTGAGGATGAAGTCAGCTACACACCTGCCTTG
The DNA here is from genome assembly GCF_040937935.1 of Hyperolius riggenbachi. NCBI lineage: Eukaryota > Metazoa > Chordata > Amphibia > Anura > Hyperoliidae > Hyperolius > Hyperolius riggenbachi. Next base: position 292,038,315 of record NC_090651.1, read on the forward strand.
TACCAAACACTCTTATTCTTTTATGCTTTTTAAAGGGCTGCCTCTTAGCTGATCCTTTACATCATGGTGGTCCCACCAATATTGCTCTAACTCAGCACTTCAGACATTTGTGGCTGAAAGATGACACCACGCACAGTGCTTCACTGCATGCAGATATTACAGATGACTGTTTTACAGCAACTGTTCTGTTTTAAGCACATAGCTTTCATTCCTAAGGAAGACAAAAAGGAAACAGGAATAATAACAAGAGATAAGCAAAGATGAGTATCGACTTAGAAGTGAAAGTGTTTGTACTAACTGTGCAGGGACAGAATTCCCTTTCCTATGATTAACTGAAAGGAATCACCTTCATTTAAAGCCACCCACATCTTAAACATTTTGAAACGTCTGCAAGACAAAACAAATTGCTTTACAATGTTCAGGAGGAGTCTGAGTCAGATTCCACTTTCTAGTCTGTGAAGCTTCTCACAGGCATGGGAAATCAGAGGCAATTAATACCTGTCTGCCAGCAATGTACTTAAACAATCATTAATAACCAATAAAGAGTGTCATCCACCCATGACCAATACTTATACGAATCACCCTGATAACCAAAGAACGACTCTACCGCTGCCTGCTTCCTGTGATGTCTCCTTATTGCAATCATTTAACCTCTTCACTCCAAGAGTTATTTTACCCTTCTAGCCAAGAACCCTTTTCACCTTTCAGCGCTCCTCCCATTCACCTGGCCATCATTTTATCACTGCTTATCACACCTGAATTATCTATATCTTGTTTTTTGCCATAAATAAGGATTTTGTGAGTAATATTTGTTTTCAGTAATTACTTTATTTTCTATGCCTTGTAAAAGGAAAACAAGGAAAAAAAATAAAAAATACACTATTTCTCCAAATTCCATCCCCTATAGTTTTAAAATAAACAATGCTACTGTAGACCCACACATTGTATTTGCCCATTTGTGCTGGCTATCAAAACATTTAAATTATATATGTATGGTGACAATATATTATTTGGAAATAAAGGTGTATGTTTTGCTTTCTCACCACACCCTATTAATAATTACAAGCCCTTATTTGCAAAAATAACAGTAATATACCTCAGAATATAGATATTAAAAATGCTGAGTCCCTAAAGTAACTACAGTGGCTTGCAAAAGTATTCGGCCCCCTTAAAGTTTTCCACATTTTGTCATATTACTGCCACAAACATGAATCAATTTTATTGGAATTCCACATGAAAGACCAATACAAAGTGGTGTACACTTGAGAAGTGGAACGAAAATCATACATGATTCCAAACATTTTTGACAAATCAATAACTGCAAAGCAGAGCCATATCCCATAAGGCTTATTTAAATTGACATAGGCTAACTTTACTGTCTTGGTTCTGAACATGTAGTGCCTGTGTGGTAGAAGTAACTCATGTTGGGCTTCGGGGGTACTTCAGCTTATCAAAGTCAATTTATGATAATAAGTTTGAGATGAAGAAAACAGTAAGTCATTTATAGATAAACTTGAATAAATATTTTTAGTAAACTAAAAGCACAAGTTAATGTTTTGAAAAGCATTTATGTACAATAATCATCTGATTTGATACAATCATTTGATTCTACTAGGAAATATATCAAAGTGTACTTGAGATGACATTGCCCAAAAAAAGAGGGAACAGTACTTAGCAAACATTATCATTCACATTTTTTTAAATATTGTTTTTTTTATCCTTTTCCATGTAACCTATACATGGTAATGATGCCGAGAACCAGTGGTTTACCATAATAAAACTTGTGCTTTCCATGCTTGTGGTGCAGAGGGCACAATACTGCACATCTTTTGGGACTGCCCCATAGTTACCTAATTTTGGGCGGATTGGAAGGTGATGGTACAAGAGGTTTAGAGATTTCCTGCCTCTATCTCCCTCCCAGGCTCTCCTGTGCTTCCCTAATGACGATGTCCCTGGTACATACCGTGTACTATATAGATACATGCTCCTTGCTGCTCTATGGAGCATAGCCTTCAAGTGGAGAACCCCAGATTTGGATAGAATTTTGGTTAAACAATGATTGGACTCTTTAATGCTAATTGATATTGTGTTTTATCACAGTATAGAAAACCTTGATCGCTTCAACAAAATCTGGGAGCTTTGGAGATCCTACAGTGGTGTTTGAGCTTGATGTCCTAACCTCTTCCGATTATTGATTTTGCAATACTTAAGATAATGGGTCCTTGGACGCCTGTTATTGTGAGTGTATTTGTCATCATGTTATTTATCTCTTTACTAGACATTGTAATATATCTTCTTCTTTATGCATAGCAGCACCAGTTCACCATCCTTTGCTTGATGCCAGACCCTTTGAGTGGTCTGAAACTCTGACATAACATTCAATAAAGATATGTTTTCCTACTTTCTATTACTAATACAGTTATCGTATTTGCTTTTGTGCACAAGTAATATTGTCTGTCTACAAATTACAAGTTTCCAAAGTGTAGTTTATCTTACCCTGAAAGCTGTCCTTGCATGTTATTCGTTTTCTATTACAACTGCTTTTTATTATATATTAAAATCTTCTAATTAGCTATTCTGAACTCTGTGTGTGCCTGAAGCAAAGACAGTTTCTCAGAGAGTGTTTGTTTACATTCCAGTGTTGATACATTTGTGTTTAACAAGTAAAACATATACTGTTATCTCCAGTCTGGATGCGGACTTGAAGCTGAATAGCATGATAAAGTGCTTTGTTTAACCATTTCAGCGATGTTCTGCTAGAATTTTTTCTGGTATAGTAGCTTTCAAGCTGTGAGGAATCTTTTAGAGCTAAGTAGAAATACTGACTTTCAGACCGCTTTAAGTTCAGTGTGTTTGTTCAGATACGTGTCTGCTTCTATTTTCACATCCACTTTGTATCTTATGTATGCTGCTGAATAGTTGCTATAATGTTTAGCTTCTAGAATTTGTGCTATTCCTTTTTCTATGTGAATTGACTGTTATTGTTTTTATTATGCTGACAAATCTCAATAAACTATGTTTCTGAATAAAAAGAAAAAGAACATGTGCTGTGAAAATGGTATTTATCACCCTTTGTCTTTCAACAGCATACATTCTTGTGCATATTAAAAGTGAAGTTATTGTATTGTCCCACGTAATGCAGAATCAACAAGACACCCTTTTATTCACAATCCCAATGATCCATAAAGTATTGCACGTACAAGATATTAAAATACAGCTTATCTCAATCAGACGCAACCTTCCCACTCGACATCCACCGTGACCAATGGGGATAAGGGACGCAATGTGTTTCGCTGCAACAGTGTCTTCCTTAGATCATGTGACATCACCTGAGGAAGACTCTGCTGCGTCGTCAGACCGATAGCACACAGAATCGACTAGCAGAGGAGCTCCACATAATGGTCAGTTTTTGGATCGCTTATCCCTGTTGGCCAAGGTGGAAGTTGAGCGTATTTACATTGACACTGACTTCAATCAACATTACTCTAACACTTTGGTTGCGCTCTGAATACATTGTTACTTTTCCCGTATAATGGACCTATGTAGGGCGGAACACAGTGTCAAGGTCTTGCCAGAAAGTTCACTGTGCATTATCGCTCTATAACAAGAAGCAATCAGAGATATCCATGCCTCGGAATGTGTGGTGCCTCACTTTACAGACCAAGGCAGTAGGATAAGCTGTATTCCATGACGGATGTCATGTGATCCAGGACGAGGTACTGTACAAGCACATTTGTTCAGAGATGGATTATAGGCATGGAAGGAGTGACATCAGTTCTCTACCACTTCAAGCATGAACACCAGATTTCATGGAAGCCAGAATTTTCAAGAACACATCAGAGCCATTTGTAGCCTAGAATGGAAAATACATCAATGAGAATTTTACGTTTATAAGAGTGATTAAATCTATTTCATCAGTTCTGGCAAAAGAAGCGCAGACTGAAAACATTAAAGAACATTAGACATCCATACCCAAAAGAGGGGTTAAAGTGGATCTGAGACAAACTTTTGCAGCCTTCATTTTTCTGCCCCTTACATAATTGCATGTTAACCCTCCTGGTGGTCTAATAAATTCCGCCAGGAGGCAGCGCAGCAGTTTTTTTTTTTTAAATCATGTAGCGAGCCCTGGGCTCGCTACATGATAGCCGCTGCTCAGCGGCATCCCCCCGCCCGCTTCGATCGCCTTCGTCAATCTCCGATCAGAAATCCTGTTCAAAGAACGGGATTTCCTGGAGGGCTACCCCCGTCGCCATGGCGACGGGGTGGGATGACGTCACCGACGTCAGCGACGTCATTGGGAGTCCCAATCCACCCCTCAGCCCTGCCTGTCACTGATTGGCCAGGCAGCGCATGGGGTCTGGGGGGGGGGGGGGGGGGGGCGGCGCAGCGCGACAGATAGTGGCGATCGAGCGCGGGGCGGCGGCGATCGTGTGCTGACGCAGCTAGCAAAGTACTAGCTGCGTGCAGCAAAAAAAAAAAAAAATTAAGCAAATCGGCCCAGCAGAGCCTGAGAAAACGTCCTGCGCAGCTTACCCCGAACTACTTTCGGGGTTACCGCCAGGAAGGTTGATGAATGTATCCACACCCCCAGCTCCTTCAGTGCCTAGGCATTCTGAGTCTCATGCTGGAAATGCTCATGGGAGCTCAGCCTGGGTAGGAGGAGGCTTTTGCTGAAGCATGCATGAGATTTCAGAGGCAAGGGGGCGGAGAGGGGAGGAGTGAGGAGGAGAGGGGAGTGGAGCTTTCACAGGCTGAGGGGTGGAGATGCAGAGCAGCTTGCCTATGCAATGATGACAACAGCAGAATATGGCTGCTCTCATTTTATCCCATGAAGAAATAATCATATACTGTTGAACCTGTTTGCATCTAATCGTGGTTGGGGTGTCTTGGCACCCTATAGAAAAAAATACAGGAGACAAAAAAGGGAACCCGATAGTGCAGTATGTCAATAATAGGTGTGTGGAGAAATCAATTGATTGAAAGGGCTACTCACAAAGGAGGGTTGCAAGGGGCAACCGACCACAGGAAGCAGGTGGAGACCATAAACCCGACTCCACTCGGGGTGGTCCTGGACGGACCTGGTTGCGGTCGCTCTCTTAGACGAAAAAGGATGGACAAAACATTAACCGTGGTAAAACAACGGGTGTTCTGTCACCACCCCTCGGACAAACATGTACGGGGGTAAAACTATGCACAATAAGGGAAAGAGGCGCCCTGATTTGAATAAAAGCTTTTAAAATCAGTTTAAAAACGAAAAAGAAAAATGAGGTATCTTACCTCAATGACAAAATCTCTGTAAACTTACAATAGATTTTTATTTGAGCACAGGCAACGCGTTTCGCGGGTCTGAGCCCGCTTCCTCAGGCCAATACAGTGCCAAATGACAGAAATCATGGCCGCTTCCTCAGGCCAATACAGTGCCAAATGACAGAAATTATGTAGCATAGGGAGCCTCTGAGTCTCGGAGGCTCCCTATGCTACATGATTTCTGTCATTTGGCACTGTATTGGCCTGAGGAAGCGGGCTCAGATCCGCGAAACGCGTTGCCTGTGCTCAAATAAAAATCTTTTGTAAGTTTACAGAGATTTTGTCATTGAGGTAAGATACCTCATTTTTCTTTTTCGTTTTTAAACTGATTTTAAAAGCTTTTATTCAAATCAGGGCGCCTCTTTCCCTTATTGTGCTGTTTGCATCTAGATTTACTGTGTAAACCATCTACACTTTAGATAAGATATATAGACAAGTTACTTGCTATAGTTAGTTTTTCATCTCGGATCCGCTTTAAAGCCCAGTGAAACTACTTTAATTTGTATAATTACCTCTGGAGGTGAACATTTCAGATTAAATTAATCCTTTGTGTATCTGTACCTCCCTGCAACTGCGCACCAATTCATACAGGCAAGTCTTACACACATACACACATAGGAGGATTCAGTGCCAGTCCCATGTCATGTGACAGGGACGGAAGCTGCAATGGTGGTTGGCTGGCTGCACAGCACTTGTAAACTAAACATGAAGTGAAGAGGACCTGTATCATTGCTGGGAGCAGGTAATGTATAACATTTTGCTGTGGCTCTGCTGGGCTGCCCCCTCCAGCTCCAACTCTTGCCCCCCTACCCCTAGCACCCAGGCCCCACCATGGTGGTGTGTTATTGTTCCTGCCCCTGCAAGGACTTTTTCCTGCGGGACTAGATCCCTCTGGGCCAGGTTCTGTACAGGCACATTGCTACAGTGGCAACAGACTACAGCAGCAATGCGTTCTGTTGCTAGGAGGGGTGTGGAGGGCTGATGGCATAGTGCATGATGGAGCGGGTGGGGCAAGTAGGAGAACCACACTGTTGGCTCTCATTGGGCTGAGATAATCTGCCAGTCTTATTGCTCTGCAATGCATTGAGGAAGATCAGGGGGCACTATAAACATGATAGACTCTCAATTGAGACAGTTTATGTACAATGCTTTATGCTACATAAACACAATAGAATCATGTGAAACGACTGATGAACACTCATTCCATGATCAAATTCAGAAGATGTTACGCAATATAATGTGAACAATGGCAGAAGACTGCAACTGAAATGCCAAACCGTCATTAACCAATAGGATCGTTAAGCGATGCAGAATGCAGGCAAAGTACCATAGAGACTTGCAGACACAGGCCCATATTCAATTCCCCTGTTCTCCCAGAGTTTTCTCCTAGGTGATATTTTCACACCTTATCAATAAAATGCTTTTTAACCACTTCACCACTGAGGGGTTTTACCCCCTGACCACCAGAGCAATTTTAACCTTTCAGTGCTCCTTCCATTCATTTGTCTATAACTTTATCATTACTTATCACAATGAAATGAACTATATCTTGTTTTTTCCGCCACAAATTAGGCTTTCTTTAGGTGGGACATTATGCCAAGAATTATTTTATTCTAAATGTGTGTTAATGGGAAAATAGGAAAAATGTGGGAAAAAAATAATTATTTTTCAGTTTTCGGCCATTATAGTTTTTAAATAATGCATGCTACTGTAATTAAAACCCATGAAATTTATTTGCCCTTTTGTCCCGGTTATAAAACCGTTTAAATTATGTCCCTATCACAATGTTTGGCGCCAATATTTTATTTGGAAATAAAGGTGCATTTTTTCCAGTTTTGCGTCCATCCCTAATTACAAGCCCATAGTTTATAAAGTAACAGTGTTGTACCCTCCTGACATAAATATTTAAAAAGTTCAGTCCCTAAGGTAACTATTTATGTATTTTTTTTAATTGTAATTTTTTTAATTTTTTTTTATTACAAAAAAAAAAAAATGGGGAGTGTGGGAGGTAATGAGTTAATTTTTTGTGTATAACTAATTCATTTGTATGTGAAAAATGTTTAGGGTGTAGTTTTACTATTTAGCCACAATTTTTCACAATGATTGCGCTGCTTAGCGGAAAAGCAGCGGATCATTTTGGGGCTTAGATCAACGAACAGGAATGGATTTTCCCGTTCATTGATCTCCGGGCGAGCGGCCGGCGGCGTGTTTACCCGCGGGAATGCGCGCTAGAGAGAGCGGGAGCGCGGGCAGCGGCGGGAGCGCGGAAAGTACGGATTTCTCCGTCCCTGGGGGTTAAAGGATGGAAAAAGGGACGGAGAAATTCGTACGGGCGGGGGTAAAGTGGTTAAACCTCCAGGAAGCAAGAAAATACTCTACTTTTTACCTCCTTTTTGGTCCTTGTGCACAGTGCTAAAAAGTAATTTTAAACAAGGATGAAACTTGTACACTGTACACACTGCTGAAGGAAAACAATTATCTGCCAATTGCCAAAGTGATCCGTCATGTTGGTTACTCAGAGTCCCCAAGCACCGTTGTGGATCATTTGTTTATAATTCACTGAAAGTGAACCAGAGACGAAGCACCCTCATTTATTTTACCATATATATCTGTGGGAACATTAGAGAAAACACCTACCATGCTCTCTGTTTCATTCTTCACTGCACAGCTTGTTTCTTACCAGCCCTGATAAAATCCCCGACTGAGCATTCAGTCTGGCTTTGCTCAGGAATCATTATAGCTGAGTCTGTGTTCTTTGGTGTCTTTTCAAGCCCAAGCCTGCCCCTTTCTGGCTCTGCTATAATGACTCGGCTATAATGATTCGTGAGCAAAGCAGGAATGAATGCTCATTCAGGGATTTTATCAGGGCTGATAACAAGCAGGCTGTGCAGTGAAGAATGAAACAGAGAGCAGGGTAGGTGTTTTCTCTAATGTTCCCATTGATATATATGGTAAAATACATGAGGGTGCTTTGTCTCTGGTTCCCTTTAAGAAGTTGTTTGTGTTTTTAATTTTTAAACAAAATCTGAACAATGAGTCATTCAATTTATTGTTCATATCTAGCCAGGTTCAGAACTTTCCTGCCTGTTACTAAAGGCCAGACAAACTCTTGATTGATGTCGCCCGGTGGGGATCAGGACCCGATCCCTCGGGAAACCTTGCTGAGCTGAAGCTGTACAGAGGCGGGGGCAGCGGTATAGCTGATGATGTATTCTGTTGCTATGCGGGGAGCGGAGGGACGACGGAGCATGGGCGAGTGGAACCATCAAAGTTATCGGCCGTCACTTGAGCAAATTGATCTACCTGGCAGATGGCTTGCTGGGCGGAGGTCAGGGGTCACTGTAAACATTCTGGACTATCAGTTGGAGCAGGTAAAATGGAGAATCCATTTTAAGATCTGCCTGCTGACATTTGAGGCTCTACGCCCCATGGGACCCAAATACATAGCAGATCTATTGTAACTGCCGTATATGTCCCTCCATGCACCCTCCGCTCTGCCAACAAGATAAATTTGGTTATTTCCAGGATTCACTTAAAAACATTTGGTGCTCGGGCCTTTTCCTATGCAGCTCCAACTCCATGGAACTCACTTCCTCAATCAGTGCGAGAGGCTCCTTCTCTGGACAGCTTTAAGTTACAGAGTATCCAGAAAGCTGGCATAGTGGTTAGCACTCTCGCCTTACAGCGCTGGGGCCCCGGTGTGCATCCCAGCCAGGTCAACATCTGCAAGGAGTTTGTATGTTCTCCCTGTGTCTATGTAGGGTTCCTCCGGGTACTCCGGTTTCCTCCCACATCCCAAAAACATACAGGTAAGGTAATTGGCTTCCCCCCTAAATTGGCCCAAGACTACAATACATACACTATACAATATAGGCATATGACTATGGTAGGGACTAGATTGTGAGCTTTATTGAGGGACAGTTAGTGACAAGACTATATATACTCTGTACAGCGCTGCGGAAGATGTCGGCGCTATATAAATACTAAATAATAATAATAATAAAAGCTCATGGTGAACAAGAACTCCTAGGAGTGTTTAAGAGGCTACAATGGGCCAAAAAGCCCTCTCACTAAAGTGCTATGGAAATCAAAGGTTTGCTTTCTTAAAACTGAAAGTATTTGTGATAATTCAGGTTGGAGTGAGATGTCTCCCAGTGCATCACTGATGAAATATGCAAATTATCCATTGTTGTCCCTGGACAGCTTTAAGAAAAGGCTGAAAACCAACCTCTTTTCCCCAGACTTTGAGACTGCAGAATGCAAGGTCACAGTGCTTTGAGTCCCCAGGTAGAAAAGCGTTCAAAAATTATTATTATTATTATCAGCTGTATTTATCACCTGCCTCAGCTGACTTTAATATAACGTGTGTCCAGGACTTTACTGTTAGAAGAAAGGCCTCTAAAAGTTGATTTAATCTACTTCTTGTAAGTTACAAACTCCCAAACAAATGGTTTTTACTGTGATGCTGGGAAATGAAGTCAAGTATCTATTGTTTTTCATTCTTTGTGTGCCAAAAGGTAACACCTGAGAAACCCAATTAGCATCTGAATGCAGGGAGGAGAGAACATTGTACTGTAGTTCCAAGCACATCTGCCCAACAAAATTCTGCTTAACTTTTTGCTTCTATATTCCATGTTTATATTCACATATCATCCTGGCTGCTATTATAATTAGTGTTGCTCAGTTGTTGGCTTTGTTGTGTTTTAAGTCCCAGTAGGCAGCTAAATACACAATTGAAATATAGTATATGTGGAATGCACAATGGAAAGAAATGATCTGTAATTCTGTCTAGCCAGTCCTGTGATTCAAATACACTTCTACCTTTGCTGTATACCCCTAGGGCAGAAATCACCTTAAAAAGGAACCCAAGATCAGAGATATATAGAGGCTACCATATTGATTCACTTTTAAACAATACCAGTTGCCTAGCAGTCCTGCTGATCTCTCTGGTCAGTACTGTTTGAATCACACACCTGAAATAAGCATGCAGCAAATTTGCATACATGCAACTAATCTGCATATGCTTGTTCGGGGTCTATGGCTAAAGGCATTAGAGGCAGAGGATCAGCAGGACAGCCAGGCAATGTGCATTGTTTAGAAGGAAATAAATAAAACACACCTGTTCAGACAAGCCTATAATTTGCTATAGGTAGCACTGGAGGTTTACTGCCTCATCCGCTAACTCCTGTGTCTCAATCCCAAATGTCTCCAGTTCTAGATTGCAAGTTCGCTAGGGCAGGGACATCCTCCTAGTGTTTCTTATTCTGCTGTAATTTATCAGATGAACATGTACCAGTATTGTTGATGTCTGAAGCTGCACATCAGCTATGTATGCATTTGTATTGCTGGGTGTCCTAGTTGTACAGTTTTGAACATCTCATGTATCTATGCTCCCCCAAAAAATTTTTATACTATGTACAACGCTACGGAAGACATTGGCGCTATATAAATAAACAATAATAATAGTAATAATATGTCTCTTACCTCGGGTTCCCTATAACAATCATAATGATGGCTCTTGCTAGAACAGGAAGTGGGCATAAACCCCCTGACATGGATCAAATGCAAAAGGAAAATATGACAGTGATGATAGCCATTCCCTTCTTCACCCAAAACCAAAAAGAAAGTTTTGAATGAAGTTCCAGTTAAAAAGTAAGGCTCTTTTTGTAAAACTACATTCAGTTGTCCAAACAACTGTGCACCCTTTGCTGAAAGCTCTCTGAAATAATCATCCACAGGAACAAGGGCTAAACAATATGTTTACAGGTTTTCTGGTCAAGTAGATCCCACACCCGTTTTAGTGACGACAGATGACTCACAGACCAAATGACAACAGCCACAGAGTTATCAAAACAGATGATCAAAAGCAATTTACTAACAACACACTCACAAGTTTTTACTAACTGGCCAATCAGCGCAAGTGATTTGTTTTGGCAATATTAAAATGCAGTACTACATTTTATCACAGAAAGGGTTGCATCATCTTCACTAAGAGCTGCAAAAAACAAAAAAAAACCTTAAATAAAAACAAACCCATTGTACACTTTTTTCACATGCATGTTATTCCACCTTCTCCCCCATGTGACTAATCTTTTGTCTTATTTGTGACCACGCCCACCTATGAAGTGCTCTCCCTTTTAAGGTGCATCCCCAGGGCCCTGCCAATGCATCATAGAGAGGGTGTGGTTACATGGGTTTTTCCCAAAGACTAGCAAAATGATGAGACCTGCTATAATTTGTTTAGCCGTGCAACTCATGATAGCAAATTGCATGGTTTGTTTCAGGTCCACTTCAAAGGGAATTTAGAGTTTTTTGATTTTCTATTGTGCCAAAAATTGTATATTCCTTAAAGAAAGAACAGAAAAATATTAAATATAAATACAAAAATAATTTTTGTTTACAGCTCCACCTATTGGTTCAACTGGAACACTTTAAAAAAGTCTTGCTTTACTGCAGTGCAATAAATCCCAACATAACCAAAAAGTGTAACATAGTGAATTCTAATAGCATCCAGGATAATGAGTCACTATGAACAGTAACAAAACTGATGGAAAATATCTGTTTCATTAGCCATTTGTCCTTGAGAATTACTCTAATCTTTTGCATTCAGCTGTTAATTATACAACGTAGGAAGAAAAATAGATACTAGTCTGCATTTCTCAGAATCCCAGCATTACAGTAGAAACAATTTGTCTACACAAGAAAGTTTCACAGGAAGTAGGCATCAGCTATTGTAATACCTTAACTCAACTTGCAGGAAACAGGCAGGGGGGCATTTAAGCCTATACAGTTGGATGCACAGCTGCAGAAAACAGAGATACACATCAGAGTTTTCAATCAGAATAGTTCATTTCCAATTATTAATTAAGTACTTATTAAGTTATTAGGTTTGGTCCACACTACGCCACAGCTACAATGTGGAAGGTCAAATCGGTCCATCCATGCAATCATTGTGTCTATAATAACAGACATGCCATAGATACCATTGCTATCTATGACATGTCCAATTGTGGTGCAGTGTCCAGAAAAGTAGTATAATATGGAACATGGCACTACAATACCGCAACAAATATGTCTAAACGTATCCTGCAGATGGCACACAAGCCGTCGATTTGTCTGTTTGTCCATTGGTCTCTTTTGCAGAAAGCGCTCTGATTTGGTCTCTATTGTGGACTTAGCCCAGTAGCATAATTTATACTAATCAACATGATTGCTTCCAGAAGTTGGCTTGTTCAATTTTGGATTTAGCTGGGCTTTTAATGTAAGCCTGATCCATAGAGAACAAAAGGGTATAAATATATAGTTACTGAGTCTGGAGACTAGGGATGAGTGGGCACAGTTCTGTGGAAGGTGAAACTTTACCCGCATGTGTGCGCAAGCGGGAAAAGGGAGCAGAGCGCTCTATCCGCCCCACATTTCTGTTGTCACAGCCGGAACTTGTTATGTGAAAGTGGAAGTGTTGAACATACGGAGAGCAGCATGCAGCGCAGCAGCTAAAGGTGGCGAGACAGGTGAGTTAACCCTCTCTGCCCCACCCCCCTGCCCAGTCACGCGCAGGCACAGTTTCTCTTTGCTTTGTAATGTTCACCAATTCAGCAAAGTGACACAACCTTTCATTTTCCATCAGCAGGTGGAAAGCAACTATATATATATATATATATATATATATATATATATATATATATATATATATATATATATATATATATATATATATATATATATATATATATATATATATATATATATATATATATATATATATACACACACACACACACACACACACACACACACACACACACACACACTATGTGTATAACATATATACCCCTATTGCAAGCACACAACGGCATGGCTCTCTCACCCTTTTGTGTCTTGGAATTGTTATTAATTTTGTATCTTGCAACTTTATTTTATGTTTATTCATTGTGTTACATTTGTCACTGTAATTGCTATTTCTGTATTTTGTACCTGTGTCCATATTTGATATATATCATTGCCTATTGTGTAATATTATGGATGCCATGCTTGTTTTTTTTACTTTGTACAGCACCATGGAATATGTTGGCACTTTATAAATCAATAATAGTATATATATATATATATATATATATATATATATATATATATATATATATATATATATATATATGTACGTACGCACGCACACACACGCACACACACACACACACACACACACACATGCTAAGTTCAATATGTGTGTGAAGCAAACAGCACATTCCCTTTCAGAACTACTGCTCTAACCTAGAAGTTCTTTTTTTTTTTTTTTAAAGTTTTAACTCAGCTCCTAATTCCTATTTTGCAGCATGAACAGGCTGAAATAAAAATGGGCTTTCTGCTGAGGCATCTGTATCACCCAAACCAGGATGAATGAAATGGCAAAGTATTCAGGAGACAATTGTGAAATGAGTGGCAGCAGGACAGGGCAGTGTATCTTCAATGACCTCACCAACCTTTCCCCCCCTCTCGTCCTGCGCCCCCCTCCCTCTCCCCTCAGACGTACATACATACATACATCTAAGAGAACAAGTACATTTTAGGAGAGTGTGTCATAGTGTTAATGCATGCCGCCCATGCAAATTTAACTTTTAGGAAGGAGGGGTTTTGGGTATGAGGTTTTTTTTTCTCAATGGAAAAGATGTGACTCAAGATGTGTCATCTTTTGAAAAACACATACAAATAGTGCGACTTGCTTTCCTTCATCAGTGGTGTATATAAACCCTCAATTTGTAGTGGTGTAAGTTCACAAGCTCAGACACACACACATCCCCACTCAAGTCACTCACAATCACTGTCTCCTTGTAAGAGACACTGTCACTAGTGAATGCAGGGACTGCTATCTGCTTTGGCTGTGATTACTACCTCAGAGCTGGGGAGCAGGTGAATTAGTGTGGAACACTGACAACTGAAGCGGCACTAGAAAAAAAGGACAAAGGCGGAAATATTCCTAAAATAGGTAAAACCCAAAAAACAAACAAACAAAAATTGCAACTAAAAAAAATTAAACACTTCAAGAAAACTCCCAGAACATCAATCCATCACTTAAGAACGTTATCCAAGCAAACAAAATATGAGAAGTAAGTAATGCTTTTAACTTCTTCCTTTTTAATTTTTTTTTAATGTTTATTGTTTACTTTTATGCATGTTTTGGCTATTCTTGGCTTAGATATCACAGTCACGTTATCACAATAGCGATTTACTGGTTAAAGCTGTAAGAGGAATGTTTGAAATTTGAATTATGCCATAGGGGACTAGCTAGGGATACATTTCAGTCATATGTTGAAAGCAGTCTGAAATGTTGTGACTTGGGACATCATTATAAAGTCTATTGCTACATGGTACCCAGAGAGTTAGAAATCACCTCAGCAGCACTGGCGTTCCCAATGCTTTCTGAACTCATAGCGCCGCCTGCTGTCTTTAATAGGAATTCCACATTGAACTACTTTTTTTTTTTAGGCAGCAAAGCCAAAAGTTATGCCCAGGTTTGTGAAAGTCAGCAATGATTACAATAGCTGTCGACTATATACCTTAAGAAAACTCCCATGTATTAATAACATGCAATGTTATTAGAAACCTGTTATCACTGTGGCATATGCGTCAACCAGTTTCAATAGATTAAGCACATACTGGTAGATTTCACAGTTTTAGAAGGTCATGCTTGTCAAATAGCCAAGTAAGATTCTTTAACCGAAATGATCTTGCTCAAGTTTTGTTTTACAAGAATTTGTACTGCAGTGAGTAGTTCTTGGCTGAACTCCCTTGGCTAATATTTCTAAACATTTACAGTAAGAGCAGATAGCTTGCTAGCTTCTTTATCATGTGGGAGACCTGGAGACTGGATGGATTCTTGGTGTTATCTCTCCTGGGATTGCTGGATTAGCATAGCAAGGGGTGTTTTTGGCTGACATTACTAATGTGAGTGTCCAGCTACCGTTCATATCAAGCTTGTGTGGGCAACAAATAAACTGGTAGGTGCAATCTTGTTTTTTACACTGGATGAAAGTATATTTTGTAGTCAAATGGCAGAGTATGTGTCTTAAGGATATCTTACAAAGCATTTAGTCTACATTTTGCAATAGATAAACTAGCAGATCCCTCTTGGTTGCTGTACAATTTGATGCAATTTAAGTAGTAGTCTGTACAGTTTAAATCATTAAGCTGACCATAAACCATACAATCTTGATTGGACAATCTTACCAAATCTATGCAATTTAATGGTCAATAGATTGAGAATCATTTGAACAAATCATTTCTGTAAGCTCTCATACAACATGGAAGTGATGAGTTGTACCACCAAGGTGTATGGTGGGTTTTAAGATGGTCACACACGCCATATACTCTCCATTGTACAATCCTGTCCAATCTTACCACTTCCATTTAGTATCAAATCTTACCTAAGCAACTTTAAAGTATTCTCAATCTGTTGGCTCTTATATTACATACCCCAAGACTCTACAAATTAAGCTTGTATGGAGTATGTCCAGCTTTAGTTATAGAGGCAGACAGGAAATGTCAAATTCTTTAACCCATGGCAACCAGTTCTTCATCTCATTATTTCTGTCTACATTGCCTAGAGGAGAAACATGCTTGGTTACTGCAGGTTGCAGTCAGTTCCCCATCATGACAGCTATTTATATGGCTTTGTCAAATGCTTACTAGTATGCAAGGCATGCATTCATCGTAAGAGGTAACATAAGGTTACTTAAGCTGTCTTCTGACTACTTCAATAAAAATCCTTATGAAAAAAGGAGGCTTTTCCACCCTAAGCAGAAAAATGTGCTTTGATTTCTACCAGCTCGTTCTTGGAAGAATTCACAATGAGCAGCAGGTTCTTAGTATCTGGAAATGCTATCAGAGGAGAACCGGCTGGGATTATAGAGACCGGCCAATAAGTTAGAGCAGTGAGCAGCTACCTAGTGTTCACCAGTCAGCAAGCAGCGCTATGTCTGGCTGTCTGGCTGGAACCTGACTGAAACTCCGCAGGGAAAGCACCATTAACAAATTAACTCAGGGCACAAAGCCATTCTGAACTTCACAAAGCAGCTATTCCCACTTGACTAACCTCCAGGCAGTCGTTTCAAAAACATGGTTAAGAATGTATTTCTTGCCTTATGTTAATAGCGCGCTGTGAAGAACAAGTATTTTGTAGTCAGCCAATAGTGATGAAATTAAAGAAAACAGAATTTGCAGGAGGTGAACAGGAACGTTCCAGGGGCTAATCAGTAGCAAAAGCTTATAGATAATTCATTGACGTCACTGTAGGTGAAATTTCACTTTCACCCGTTTAGTGTGATATGAAGGATGAAAGCTCACTCCTGATTGGCTGACAAAACATTTACTGCCAACTTAATCAATGACCAGTCAGTTTTGTGTCCAATCAGACACAGAAAGTTGCATTTTTTTGTTTTAAAGGGAACTCGAGGTGAGTGGGATATGGAGGCTGCCATATGTATTTCCTTGTAAAGAATGCCAGTTGCCTGGCAGCCCTGTCGATCTTCTGGCATGAGTACTGTCTGAGCCAAAACTTTGGAACAAGCAAAAGCCTAATCCAGTAAAACCTGTCAGCTAAGTCAGAGTACCTAATCTGCATGCTTGTTCAGGGCCTATGACTACAAGTATTAGAGACACAGGATCAGGAGGACTGCCAGGCAACTGGTATTGATTAAAAGGAAATAAATATGGCAGCCTCCATATCCCTCTCGCCTCAGGTCCCTTTAAATACTGCACACGTGATTGTCTAGTGACATAAACACGGACCACTGGCCGGAGTGAAAAATGCTCTCCTGTCAGCCACACTCTGTACATTTCAGTCATCCAGAGATGGCTATAGGCCAAGACGCAACAACATGAGCACACAACAGCACTCGATAAAACAAATAGAATATGAGCTGCTAAACCTATGGACTGAACGTGTTTTTTGTGGCCCATGTGTGGTTCTTGCAGGTAGTAAAGGGGTTAAGAGTCTCACCATCACAGCGTGCCAGCTAAGCATGTGGAGTATTTTACAAGCAAATCATGCATCTGAAGCAGATAATCGTTATATGGAGTTCCTCTGAAGTAAAACGTTTACCCTCCCTAAGGAATTCAGACCCCTGAAACTTGTATTTTACTGTCAATAAAAGGGGCAAATGAAAGTATTTTAACACCGAAGGCATTGGCCTTTAAAATGATCTTAGGGGGTCTGATGATCCACGCCTGGCCATTAAGAGACGTTCATGAGTAGAAATGCTTATTCCTTCTGTTGGCTTAACTTTATTTAAAGACACAGGGCCATTTTTTTAAACGTATATTTCCTAAAAGCTAAAGACCCAGGTTTAACTAATGACTGAAGTCGGTTCAAGCCTTCTACACACCTAAAATTTCTGTCACCTTAAAATCCTGTTAATTTTGAGTGACATTTAGGAACAATCACTATACAGACATGCTGCTTTAGGAAAATGCTGCATGGCTGTTAGGCAGACTGCTGTAGTCTATGCAGAGAGGGTGGGAGGAGCTATGTAACATGCAGGTTATCGTGCACATTATCGTAGAAAATGTGTTTGGATAACTTAAAATGTTACAGAAGACCTGAGATGTGAACGTGCCCATACAATGGTATGGGCAGCGCATTCACGCTTAGCAACAAAGCGCAGAGCAACACATGCGCATAGCAACACAGCGCAGAACAACCCAGCATGCAGCAAGATGCTCTAACTTGATTAGCAGTTGTGGGAACACTCACAGCGCAGATGTTTACAGGAAAGCGAAAGTGGAAATGGAATACGTAGGGGGCCATCTTCGTTAAAACAAGTCAGTTGCCTGACTTCTTTGCTGATGCTTTGCCTCTAATACTTTCAGCCACTGTCCCAGAATCAGCTTGCAGAGCAGATGCTTTGACTCTGCTCTGACTCCACTGGCTGAATGCATGCGTGACTCAAAAACAACTACAGCCAAAAGCTCAACATGACAGCCAGGCAAGTGGCATTGTTTATATGGGAATGAAGACGGAGCTATCTAAAAACTCTCACAGTAGATGCAACCACCATTGCACAAGTGTTTTTTTTTAATTAACCTTTCAGATGTCTGAGACCCAGGCAAATTCTGCTTCCTCAATGCACACAGTTTTTGGCCAGGTCTGTCAGCTCATTCATCTGTATTGACCAGTCCTTGAGTACTTTAGTCTCTCAGTACTCATTTAAAAAAAAAAGGCTCCAAAGCAAGTCTAACTAAACCTGTTCCTATAG
The DNA here is from genome assembly GCF_040937935.1 of Hyperolius riggenbachi. Classification (NCBI taxonomy): domain Eukaryota; kingdom Metazoa; phylum Chordata; class Amphibia; order Anura; family Hyperoliidae; genus Hyperolius; species Hyperolius riggenbachi. The sequence continues at coordinate 292,056,869 of NC_090651.1, forward strand.
ACCTGTACAGAGCGGAACAATTAGGGCTGCCTTCTGAGCGTAATGGGCAATAATTCAGTATGGGGCCCAACAGAGGAGGACCAAAATTCTACCTTTTATGGTGAAGCCCAAGAGAAGCCCAGAGTTATATTTAGTATGAGGTCCACACATTTGTTAAGGTTTCTCATTTGAGCCAGTGGCAAGTGTTTTAATTGCTTTGGGCATTTTTGAACAGCCATTAGGATCAGTTCACAGTGGAATGGATCCATCCCTTTGCATGGACCCTTTCACAGCATTCTGTTACCATCTGGGACACTGTGATACAATAGAACACAGTAATTCTTGTAGTACGATGCAATGCTAGCCTGATGTCATATAATATTAATTTGTTTCTCATGTAGAGAGAAGGTCACGTGGACCTAGTTGACCTGGTTTTTGGATGTAGTGGACACTGGTACTTACATAATTATACATGTATTTGCGTGGCCTACAGTTAGTAATGGTCTAACATCACAAAACAACATAAAACAAGCACTCACATTACTTTAGTAGCCTAGAGGCAATAAAGGATTTTTATTTTTCAGAATACCAGCAGTCTAAATAATTGACAGTATAAGTGATACATATTATATATAAGTACAAATAGTGACAACGTAGCATCCAAATACAGTAAGTCATGAGCGTTTACAGAAGGTTCCATCAAAAGCAGCCACATGCCACGTGTGGCACCTCGGTCACTCAATATTTACATCCTCAGTACAGAAAACTTTTAAACTCAAAGAATAAGATTTCCCATTACAAAAGCTACTCTGTTCAAAAAGCACAGCAACCCAGCTCTCAAAACATTCCTAAGGGACTTCTCTTCAAGATATATTCATTTTGTTTCCCTGTTTCTGTCAGGAACATGTATGTTCTCAGCTTCCTTGCATGCCATCACGTGCCAGGCACCCCCCCCCCCCCCCCCCCCCCACACACACACACACCCCAATGGTCACTTCAGGATTGTCAGGAGACAGTTGTCAGTAACACACTCACAAAGTTCGCATAATAAACTTCACTACGTACCTTCTGAGAAGGGGGCTTGTGCTGTTGACGTCCTTTTCAGGAGGACAGGAAACTGCTGTGTGTGAGAGCAGCAGTATAGGTGGAGCCCACTCCTAAAATCAGCTCTGTCCCAGCTGGGCTCACTCTGCAGTACACACATCCAGCTCACTCCCTTCCCTCAGATAGGATCTGTCTGTAGACTGTCTCCAACAAGCACTTATCAACAGGTATTCTGTGCTGCATCCCAATATGGATCAGGTGTTCAGGGAAAAGAACCCCTTAATAAGCTTTATATTAGCTGCTGTAGACTAGGATTTGCATTAGCAAGCAACTCTTTTTTATAACAGCTGTAGTGTGTAGAATCCATCTACTCTTTTGCTAAGCCATACATTGTGTATGATGAGCCTTCTAGTGGAACTCCGACCTCCTCTATGTGCACAGTCTTCCAAGCTATAAGCCATTTTACAGAGTTTCCTGTAGTTATATAGTACTAACAGATTTATCCATAGCTCCCAACTGTCCCTCTTTCAGAGGGACAGTCCCTCTTTGGGAACAAAATACCTCTGTCCCTCTTTCTTCCTCATTTGTCCTTCTTTCAAGACTCCGGTACATATCTGTGCAAATATATTAATTTTTCTACTGAAAAAATGTGTTTAATTGACCCTAACTTTACTCCCACCCTTTAAATCGATGCAGGTATGGATTTACCTAGCAACTTACATACAAAACAGGACAAAAAATAGCAGGCCAAAACTGAGGAATTAGGGATGTCGAAAAAGCTGATTTCCGATTCTAATGGAATTCTGCATTCCGAGAAGCGTCTTTCTGATTTCCGCGGAATGTATTTCTTAAATTATTTTTGTCAAAAAAGTTAGTTAATCGCGGTAAACTTTCGTATTCTCTGATTGGCCTAATACTTCCAAGTTTTGTGATCGGCCTAAAAATTCCATGGTACTGGTAAATACTGATTCTTTGACTGATCCAATACTTCAGAGTCTTGTGATTTGTTTAAAATGTCTGAGACTCGGTAATGCAGTATTCCGCGGAATTGCCATTTCTGCATACCAGTTTCCACTGTGGAAAGCTGATTCCCGATCGCAAACTCGGAAATTGGAATTTGGCAGAATTTGGCAGCTCATCCCCAGGAGGGAAAATTTACTAATCAGCCGACTGAAATAATGAGTTTAGGGGAACTGATTATTTAGGTATTATGTTGCATAGTGTCTGCAGTGTAGTATCCAAAGTAACAATCCCAAATATCTAACTAGGTTTAATCATTTGCCTCTAAACTTGGCTCTTTATTTTTTAAATAGTGTGTAAAGAGGTTAGAGGGGGAGATGTAATCTCCGTCTGTGTCCCTCATGTAGACATTTTCCTGCAGTTGAGTCACAGCAATAAAAACTTGCTGGAGATTCCAATTCTCATCCAATTTACTCAGGGCTCGTTTCCACTATAGCGAATCCGCATGCAGGCACCGCATGCGGATTCGCATAGTCAATACAAGTGGATAAGATAGTTTCCACATGTGCATCGTGCGAGTGCGTTTTGGCGTGGGGGGAAATCTGCACGGCAGAGCCGTCAGATTTAGCGCGCGGCAGGAATGCGGGCGAATCTCCCGCAATGCTTTTAATAGGGAAATCGCATGCGGCTTTGTCATGCGGATTTCCCCGCGATTTCGCGTGCGATTTCGCATGAAATGCAATGGAACTTTGCACAGGCAGTGACATGGTTAAATTCGCCTGGCTCCTTGCCATGCGAAATCGCATGCGAAATCGCATGCGAAATCGCAGGGTAATCCGCATGCGGAAACGCATCCGCATGCGATTTCGTCCGTGGTGGAATCCAGGCGATTCCGCACCGCAACAGTGGAAACGAGCCCTCAGACTATGAAAAATGTTATTTGTTGCTGTGTGTGCCATGTTTGGCGAGATTTCACCACTTCCTGTCTGGAAAGGAAGTAATGGAAATTCTCACAGATGTGGACACAGGACAGCAATAAAGCACACAAAAAAATCTTTTAACTCTACCACAGTATCTAAAACTATTTTGGATCAAATTCACATTAGAATGCGTAAATGCATGGTACATGAACGCATATGGGATAGTTTCCATTGTACATATTGGAGGAAGAAAATTCAACACATACAAAAATGCACAAAAATTGAATGGCGACATTTAAACATGCACTCAAAAACGTGTGTATGCATACAATGTGACATTTTGTAGTGGAAATGGTGCTTTTAAAATTTGTTAGGACTTCAACAGGTAATCTGCAAGTCTGCAGATACCTGCATTGTAAGTGTCACTATTGACACTGGTGCATAAGTCACCACATGTGAAGTGTAGTGTTGGCTGACAATGATAATTCTTTTTGGAAAGTCTCTCTGCATCATTATACATACAGTAAGTCTAATAAACCAACTCTCATGGTACTGTGGATAAAACCTTACCTAGAAACAGTCAGCGCTCTGATGTCTGTGTTGTTGCTCCTAAACTTGGGAGAGGTGGAACACCGCATCTAATGGTGATATATAGAATTGTTTCTCTTTCCATTATGGACACAGAGCAAGCTGTACTGTATGGCACACACAAGAATATACATAGAGGTGTGTTCCCTGGTGATCTGCTCAGATTGGCTGGAAGCCCACTCATGCCTGTCACTGGAGATTGTGTACCCAGCTTGCTGTCAGAAAAAACTGAGTGACTATTTATTTGTAATAGGTTGGAAGAGGGTCTGATGAGGAATGAAATGCGTATTTTCACAGACTTGCAGACATAAAATAATTCATTAGAAAATAATCCAAACTAGAAGGGTTCATACAAGTTTTCCAGAGGGGGTAGGTGGGGGGAGCCTTCCATCTCTAACACTGAAGGTGAGAGGAGTCTCTTACCTCAGTCACGGTTGTAGTTCTGCCCAGGGCTGTATTTAGGGTTTGGGCTCCCCTAGGCACCCCAAACCTACGACGCCCCCCCCCCCCCCCGCGCCCAGGAGGATGGTGAAGAATGGGCGTGGCCACATAATGCAGTGGGCGTGTCCATAACACAGTGGGTGTGGTCAATTAAAATTTCCTAGTAAGAGTGCAGCCCAAAGCCGTTTTCTCCCCAGGTATGAGTAAAGTGACCCTAAAAAAGCAAGTAGGAAAAGTCCCCCCCCCCAAAAAAAAACCCCCCCACACATTAGCCAGTGTTCTCTCCCACAAAATAGTGGTAGGTATTAGATTGTGAGCTCCCCTGAGAAAAGTCAGGAACATGGCTGTTCTCTGCAAAGTGCTGCAGAAGATGCCAGTGCTATATAAATACAAATATGGTAGGACATTAGACTATGGCAGAATTAGATTGTAAGCTCCTCAGAGGATAGTCAGTGACATGACTACATACTCTGTGAAGTACTGCTGAAGATGGCAGTACAATACAGTACAGTAGTATGGCAGCATGGTGGCGTAGTGGTTAGCGCTCTTGCCTTGCAGCGCTGGGTTCCAGGTTCAAATCCCATCCAGGTCAACATCTGTAAGGAGTTTGTATGTTCTCCCTGTGCCTGTTTGGGTTTCCTCTGGGCACTCCGGTTTCCTCTTACACCCCAACAACATACAATACAGATAAGTTAATTGGCTTCCCCTAAAAATTGGCCCTAGACTACGATACTTACATGCACATGACTATGGTAGGGATTAGATTGTGAGCCCCACTGTGGGACAGTTAGTGACAAGACAATACATACTCTGTACAGCACTGCGTAATATGTTAGCGCTATATAAATAATTAGTATAAGTACAGTCAGTGGTGGCTCCAGGTTTTTTTGGGGGGGGTGCTATGCAGGTGCTGGACCAATTTTTGTGGCTATAACCGCACTGCGGCAAAAATGGGCGTGGCCATGCCCGGATGAGGGTAAAGCTAACTAATTTAAAGTGAACCCGAGGTGAGAGTGATATGGAGGCTGCCATATTTATTTCCTTTTAAAGGGACACTTAAGCCAAATAAAAAATAGTTTTACTCACCTGGGGCCTCTACCAGCCCCCTGAAGCTGTCCGGTGCCCACGTAGACTCGCTCCGATGCTCCTGGCCCTGCTTCCGGTTCTGGCGACAGGAGCCGACAGGCCGGGAACGCGAGTGATTCTTCGCGTTCCTGGCCGTAATAGCGCCCTCTATGCTGATATAGCATATATCATATAACAGCATAGAAGGCGCTATTACGGCCAGGAATGCGAAGAATCACTCGCGTTCCCGGCCTGTCGGCTCCTGTCGCCGAAACCTTAAGTGGCTGCCGGCAGGGCCAGGAGCATCAGAGCGAGTCTACATGGGCACCGGACAGCTTCATGGGGCTGGTAGAAGCTCCAGGTGAGTAAAACTCATTTTTTTTTATTTGGCTTAAGTGACCCTTTAAACAATACTAGTTGCCTGGCAGCCCTGCTGATCTATTTGGCTGCAGTAGTGAACTGAATTACGCCAGAAACAAGCATGGAGCTAATCTGGTCAGTTCGGACAATATTGTCAGAAACCCCTGACCTGCTGCATGCTTGTTCAGGGTCTGTGGTTGAAAGAATTAGAGGCAGAGGATCAGCACGGCAGCCAGGCAACTGGTATTGCTTAAAATATTACTCTCACCTCGGGTTCCCTCTAACCACCCTGGCGTTCTATTAAGATCGCCAGGGCGGCTGCGGGAGGGTTTTTTTTAAATAAAAAAAAACTATTTCATGCAGCCAACTGAAAGTTGGCTGCATGAAAGCCCACTAGAGGGCGCTCCGGAGGCGTTCTTCCGATCGCCTCCGGCGCCCCGAATAAACAAGGAAGGCCGCAATGAGCGGCCTTCCTTGTTTTGCTTATATCGTCGCCATAGCGACGAGCGGAGTGACGTCATCGACGTCAGCCGACGTCCTGACGTCAGCCGCCTCCGATCCAGCCCTTAGCGCTGGCCGGAACTTTTTGTTCCGGCTACGCTGGGCTCAGGCGGCTGGGGGGACCCTCTTTCGCCGCTGCTTGCGGCGAATCGCCGCAGAGCGGCGGCGATCGGGCAGCACACTCGGCTGGCAAAGTGCCGGCTGCGTGTGCTGCTCTTTATTTGATGGAAATCGGCCCAGCAGGGCCTGAGCGGCAGCCATCGGCGGTGATGGACGAGCTGAGCTCGTCCATACCGCTAAGATGGTTGCAACGCAAAGACAGTGGGCCCAAGTGTTGGTGACCCTTTCCCCAGAAAATTCACATAATTGTGCAGGTTTTCTCAAGAAAATACACGTAATGTGAGCAGATTTGCCCAGAAAATATATTCAATCATGTCGGCATATCTGCCCAATCATGTCAGCAGATTTGATCAGAAATACGTGCAATAACGTCAGCAGATTTGATGAGAAATACGAGCAATAACGACAGCAGATTTGATGAGAAATACGAGCAATAACGTCAGCAGATTTGATGAGAAATACGAGCAATAACGACAGCAGATTTGATGAGAAATACGAGCAATAACGACAGCAGATTTGATGAGAAATACGAGCAATAACGACAGCAGATTTGATGAGAAATACGAGCAATAACGACAGCAGATTTGATGAGAAATACGAGCAATAACGACAGCAGATTTGATGAGAAATACGAGCAATAACGACAGCAGATTTGATGAGAAATACGAGCAATAACGACAGCAGATTTGATGAGAAATACGAGCAATAACGACAGCAGATTTGATGAGAAATACGAGCAGTAACGACAGCAGATTTGATGAGAAATACGAGCAGTAACGACAGCAGATTTGATGAGAAATACGAGCAGTAACGACAGCAGATTTGATGAGAAATACGAGCAGTAACGACAGCAGATTTGATGAGAAATACGAGCAGTAACGACAGCAGATTTGATGAGAAATACGAGCAGTAACGACAGCAGATTTGATGAGAAATACGAGCAGTAACGACAGCAGATTTGATGAGAAATACGAGCAATAACGACAGCAGATTTGATGAGAAATACGAGCAATAACGACAGCAGATTTGATGAGAAATACGAGCAATAACGACAGCAGATTTGATGAGAAATACGAGCAATAACGACAGCAGATTTGATGAGAAATACGAGCAATAACGACAGCAGATTTGATGAGAAATACGAGCAATAACGACAGCAGATTTGATGAGAAATACGAGCAATAACGACAGCAGATTTGATGAGAAATACGAGCAATAACGACAGCAGATTTGATGAGAAATACGAGCAATAACGACAGCAGATTTGATGAGAAATACGAGCAATAACGACAGCAGATTTGATGAGAAATACGAGCAATAACGACAGCAGATTTGATGAGAAATACGAGCAATAACGACAGCAGATTTGATGAGAAATACGTGCAATAACGACAGCAGATTTGATGAGAAATACGAGCAATAACGACAGCAGATTTGATGAGAAATACGAGCAATAACGACAGCAGATTTGATGAGAAATACGAGCAATAACGACAGCAGATTTGATGAGAAATACGAGCAATAACGACAGCAGATTTGATGAGAAATACGAGCAATAACGACAGCAGATTTGATGAGAAATACGAGCAATAATGTCAGCAAATTCAGAAGTACGAGCAGTAACGACAGCAGATTTGATGAGAAATACGAGCAATAACGACAGCAGATTTGATGAGAAATACGAGCAGTAACGACAGCAGATTTGATGAGAAATACGAGCAATAACGACAGCAGATTTGATGAGAAATACGAGCAATAACGACAGCAGATTTGATGAGAAATACGAGCAATAACGACAGCAGATTTGATGAGAAATACGAGCAATAACGACAGCAGATTTGATGAGAAATACGAGCAATAACGACAGCAGATTTGATGAGAAATACGAGCAATAACGACAGCAGATTTGATGAGAAATACGAGCAATAACGACAGCAGATTTGATGAGAAATACGAGCAATAACGACAGCAGATTTGATGAGAAATACGAGCAATAACGACAGCAGATTTGATGAGAAATACGAGCAATAACGACAGCAGATTTGATGAGAAATACGAGCAATAACGACAGCAGATTTGATGAGAAATACGAGCAATAACGACAGCAGATTTGATGAGAAATACGAGCAATAACGACAGCAGATTTGATGAGAAATACGAGCAATAACGACAGCAGATTTGATGAGAAATACGAGCAATAACGACAGCAGATTTGATGAGAAATACGAGCAATAACGACAGCAGATTTGATGAGAAATACGAGCAATAATGTCAGCAGATTTGAGCAATAATGACAGCAGATTTGAGCAATAATGACAGCAGATTTGATCAGAAATACAAGCAATAATGTCAGCAAATTCAGAAATACGTGCAATAATGTCAGCAGATTTGTCCAGGAACTTGACTACAACAAATATCTTACCTAGTCCGGTGCGCGAGGGAAACTCTGCATGCCACCGCCTGGTCTGGTGGTGGCCTGCTGTGCTGCCTGGGCGGCTGGGGCCTGCTGCCTGTGACCCTGGGCTGGGCGAGGGTGACCTGGCTGCCTGGCTGGCTGGGTAGCTGGGGGCTGGGCTGGGCTGCAGCAGCTGCTTCACATGGCTCCCGATCGAGTGACTCCCCCGACCCGACCATCTCATGTGTTGCTGTCCTCCTCCTGCGTGATGTAAAATGGAGCTGAGGAGGAGTCACTTTACCCGGGCTCGGCTAGTCGGCTGGGGGGGGCGGAGCATCGGAAGCCAATGTATTTCATAGCCTGCCCTGCTGTCTCAGACTCAATGTCAAGCCACGCCCCTTCCCTGTAAGTGCAAGTGGCTCCACCTGCTCTGGCTGGCTCATTACTGTGCGATGAGAGTCAGTCAGAGCGCACAGAGAACGTGACCAGAGGAAACCATTGTGGATGGTGGCGGCAGGGGGGGAGCGCTTGCAAACAGTAAGAACTGTAACTTCTGGCTGCTGCAGCGGCGCTCCCCCCCCCCCCCCCCCAAAAAAAAATGTTAATGATAGAAAAAAAAATGTCATAAGGGGGAAAAAAAATAAAAAAAAGTATTATTATTTGAACCAGTGGCCACCCGCCCCCCCCGAGGACCCGCCCATGGCACCGGCCCACGGGTGCCTCTTAATAGATACGGCCCTGGTTCTGCCGCTCTTGTTCCTGACTTTAGACTTATATATGTTACGGCCAGAACCCGAAGTTTGGCCACTTCTAGTTCTGGCCGGCCACTTCGGGTTCTGGCCGGCCAATGCGCGAAGTGGCCGCTGCGCTGCGGCCAATGTTAGAAATGGAATGATTCCTCTGAGGTTAATGTATCTTCTGGCCGCAGCGCAGCGGCCAAACGTATAACAACTTAGTGAATTTATTGCAATTCAGCCGGCGGCAATGTAACAATTCAAGCCGCCGGCTTTTTCTCTGCCTCTCTCTCCCCCCCCCACCTCTCTCGCTCTCCTATGGGCCGCCGGCGGGGACACGCGTCTCCCCCCGGAGTCGTTCGTCGCGGCAGGGGAATCCTGCTGTTCTTGCAGAGTGGGTGCTGGCAGAAGCAATGTCTGCAGCCTCCCCGCTCTGCTGCCCTGGCGCCACAAACGACTCCCGGGGACACGCATGTCCCCGCCTGCTGCCCATAAGAGGAGAGAGAGAGGCAGAAAAAAAAAAAAAGCCGGCGGCTTGAATTGTTACATTGCCGCCGGCTGAATTGCAATAAATTCACTAAGTTGTTATACGTTTGGCCGCTGCGCTGCGGCCAGAAGATACATTAACCTCAGAGGAATCATTCCATTTCTAACATTGGCCGCAGCGCAGCGGCCACTTCGCACATTGGCCGGCCAGAACCCGAAGTGGCCGGCCAGAACTAGAAGTGGCCAAACTTCGGGTTCTGGCCGTAACATATACGCACAATAGGTTTCTGTCAGCCAACTGTTAGCTGAAAAGATTTTCTACCGTAGTCACCACAATGGGATATGTCCCACTCGCCCTCTCCATAGAACAGAACACCAATTTTAGCACATTTAAAGGGTACCTTTGCCCAAATGTGAGTGGAGTGACACTCAGGCCTGTGTCATACATTGTACCAGCTCGTTCCTCCCTCACTAAGCGGTTCCCATTGCCAAACTGTCACTATGCAGACGCCTGTTAAACATCACAGATGGTTAAAGTTGGCCAGTGGAAGCAGCCTAGGGTGCATACACACATCCAATTTTGATTGGCCAATCACTGACCAATTTTACCACCTACATGTAGTATAAGGGTGAATAGAATTTGTATACTGTGAACAAATTGTATAGGCAAGCTCTCATATTACATGGAAGAGGTAACATTTGCCAGTCATTGGCCAATCAAAATTGGATGTGTGTAGCAGGCTTAACACTTTAATGCCGCATTTACTCTAAATGCGATGGCTGCTCCCTATTGTATCAACCCACTTGAAACAACAATAACAGAAACTTTGTTTCTGAAGAAGAAAGTAAAGCGTGATGTAAAGTTTTATGCGATACTTTTGTCTGCATATGTATAATGGAAAGGATTCAAGAAAACATGATGATGAATAGATGTATATCTACCCCATGCTGAAATATGCCTATTATAGACTCAGCCTAATATGCACAGCATAATATACTCAGCACCAAAGAGAAAATTGGGTAGACACACTCAATGAGGCACTTGAGATAATTAGCATAGCTGCTACACTTCCCATCGGCAAGAAATGTTCTAGGCCTTTCTGGGTCTTGAACATAAAGGCTTTGCAATGATGCCCTTTAACTAAACAAAATGTTTGCATTACACCTAGGGTCCAATTACTAACGATCAGTGGAAGTACTCTTGTCCACAATAGCTGACTCATGATGTCATTCTACGGTATGGCGCTGCTACTCAACAAGAACTACATGTTTCCTCTTATTACATTTAATTCATTATTTCTCAGCTATTTACACCACTTTTTAGATGGACTGAAGAGGTAATGAGAGACACATAGGCCGGTAATCGGCAGATGTTTTTTCTCGAGACGCATCTGCTCTTTTTTGCTTGAGGAAGTGCTCAAAACTGAAAGAAAGAATATTTTGAGATCCATGTCAGTTCTAAGACGTCCAAAAGGACGATCATGCAGTAACAGGCACTCCAAATTATATCGAGACCACTAAGATGTAAGAAATTATTAGAGCCAGTATGATCTTGGATTTTTTTTTTTAGGAAGGATGATTTTTTTGAAGAACAGTTGTTTTTATATGATAATTGTGGACCACAGAAAATGTTATAAATGGTCTGCTCGGACCATTGAACCCTCTATTCAATTTTTTTTTTACTCTTGAGTTTGCTTGCAGTGGGTGCTTTCACAGCTTATCAATAAAATCCCAGCAACCAAAAAAAAAAAAAAACAATCACTCAAAATAAATTTGATGTTATCCTTTTCACTGACTTTTTCAATCGTGAGGGGCTGAAAAGTAATTTTACAGATAACACCAAAAAATATCTCCTGGGAGAAAACTCAGGAGAAACGTTAATTGAATAGAATTCTTAAATTATTTTGCTCAACTGCATGAAATAAAGGGCCCGATCCAATTCACTTGTTCTCCCAAGCTTTCTCCTTCAGTTTAAAATAACTTTCCAGAACTCAGCAATTGAAAAAGTACAAAAAAGTAAGTGAAAAAGTACAGTCAAAATTACTCAGAGTATTTTATTGCTGGCTTAAAGAGAACCTGAGCCATCGATATAGTAAAAAAAAAAGCTTACTACCTTATTTGGGGAGCTACTCTCCTGCAAGGGATGCCCCTTCCCTATTACGCTGCTGCTTGTCGCCTGACCTGGTGGGGAGGTGGGGGGGGGGGGGCTGGAGCATGCCTATGTGTCCCTACTTTACCTTAAAAAAACGCCTTGGGTACACTTTTAAAGAAAAGTTGAACAGAAGAATGTTTTAGCACAGCTAGTACTTCTTTTTTATGCCTTCCTGCGTGTTACCTCTGTCTCACCCAAGAAAAAGCCAAAGAATAGTGGATAGATAAGGAACATCTGACTCTGTGGAAAGCTAGTTGATCCCGACACTTGGGTGCTGGGCAGAGAAGGAGAGCCAAACCACCAGTGCATGCAGCCATCAGTAACAGTGCTTGTGTGCAAGAAGCCGTACTTGGCTTCCTGACAAGCGCTTATCTATGTGAACACATTCATTTAAACATTGCTTGATGTTTCATTTTAGTGCTGAATGTTGTGTAATGCTACATGACTGTAAACAAACCCTGCGTCGTGCGAGGTTGCCCATTTCTGGTCCACCCACTCTACCACAGTGATTTCACCTACGCTGTGAACTTCCTTATAAAAGCTTTCATTATGCTAAGAGATTAACTATCACAGTGTAAGAAAGGATTCCCTTAAACAGGAGAGCAATTAGCCTATGGCAGTCTACTTAGCTGCAGACTAGCTGTCTCTACTAGTGGAAGAACTTGAAGCGTTCCATTAAGTTTTTGGCTTGGTTGGAGAAAGAATGGCCCATTCAGCGGCACCTCTCTGTAAATGCCCTTTTCCTCGCTCTTAACAGTCCTCTTTCCATAAAATATTTGACTTCATCCAGCCTCGCCTCCTTGGAAAGCCTGAACATCATCAGTATTTCCGAATTCCACTCTAGCCTTTCTGCTTCTCTCTGTTCCCCCTCCTTTACTCTGCCTACCCTTCCCTTCTTACAGAGTAGAGAAACTGCTGGGGGATCGGGGAGAAGCTGATTGTTCTCGCAGGACAAGTTTTTGGACATCTCTGTAATGAATGCAGCATCCATTTACTGAGGGACCTCATCCTACTCAACAATGTCCTTTAGGTGTTGATCAATCTATAACGCATTTCGCCCATGTGTTTGCTTGCAATAGTACATATGTCTTCCTGACAATAGGGAATGTAGGGGTAGATTCACTAAACTGCAGCAAGCAGAATTAAAGGGGAACTTCAGCCTAAACAAACATACTGTCATCAAGTTACATTAGTTATGTTAATTAGAATAGATAAGTAATATAGTCTCTTACCCACCCTGTTTTAAAAGAACAGGCAAATGTTTGTGATTCATGGGGCTGCCATCTTTGTCATGGGGGCAGCCATCTTTTTGGTTGAAAGGAGGTGACAGGGAGCATGAGACACAGTTCCAACTGTCCTATGTCCTGATAACCCCTCCCAGCTGCACACGCTAGGCTTCAAATGTCAAATTCAAAATGTAAAAAAAAAAATTGCACCCAAACAGCAGAATGAGAACAACAAAATCAGAAATCCCATCATGCTTTGCACAGCATCAGGGGAAAAAAGCCCGGGCAGTTTTCTTCTGTGCAGCTAAAAAATGAGGCTTGTATAAGAGAAACAAAGGTCTGATGCTGTGAAACTGTTAAAGAAACACAAAGCCTTTTCAGTGCTGCTAAGTTGATTTTTAGTCCGGAGGTTCACTTTAAGTCTGTAAAGTATTTCCACACAATGAGTAAAGCCTACAATACATTACATGCAACTTATCGTGTGTGCAGACTTTATACATGTCATTTTACTTATCACAATTTCATTAATGTACCCCTTAGTGCCTTTTGATGGCACCCATTCTGCGATCTGAGCTTTTGAAATGCACAGCAAGAGCGATATTAGAATGCGGTGCTTTACAGTCAGCACCATTCACTGTGCAAAATGCATTCAAAACACACATGCCTTTGCCATTTTACTTGGGAATTCTTACATGCGTTTTTAGTTTTAATAGGCCAGCAGCTCTGTTCTACCAAGTATGCGGATTGACATGAAGGCACATCCTTTACAACTTGGCTAACAAGAGGACTGTGTCACAGACCGCGAGCCGGTCTGCGGGTGGGGTAAATCGATCAGCGTCAGAAATCCTCTTACACGGTCATTTGTTCATCACGAAGGGTAACCCGCATTCGCAATTTGATGAACTGACTCGCGAAGGGAGCGTTCTGATACCAACCGAATCACTCCACACACATATACAATTCAAAGATCTGCCACCAAGCGAGTTACACAGCCCGCTACTGTAATTTTACTAGGACTTGGAGAACGCTATATTAACCCTTAGCAGTATGCAAGAATCTGGGTCAGATCGTTATGTCTGGGCCGGGTTCTCGCATACGGGTTATAAATGTATACTTCTATTAAACACAGGGTAGCGAGTTCAGGAGAATAGGTACGATTGTGTATGTTCAGCAACAGGTCATAACCGCTAAACGATTTTTAAACGTTTAATAACACAAATGCATTACATACAGTTATATACACCTATTAACATATAAAACACAGAGCTTAAAAATAAAAGGAATAAAACAGAAAGTTCTTACTTAGTTAGCTGAGCAGTCCATTTGAATCATGAAGAAAATAGTCCAGTTTAAACGTAGGCATTCAGCTTAAAAGTCCTTTGTACACAACATGCGCCCGGTTCTTCCGTGAGCACATGTCTGGACTTCCCTAGTCGATGTAAATTGAAGAACTGGGTGGAGTTCCTTGCAAACGCTTTTTACTGACCAGAGTTTTGGGGCGGTCACTACCTGGAAAGTAGGTGTGTTGGAGGCAGGGTTACCTCCTGGCAAGTCAGGTTACCACCCACAGACTTGGAGCAAGGAATGTACCAATTATTAATAATTTGTGTAATTCCGCCCCAGATGGGTGCATCGCAGATCCGAGACCATATTCATAAGCAGCATGCGACTCTGTATTAAATGAGACTATACACGCCTAGTCTAACGAATTTGCTCTACGCATGCCGGATAAAGCGGTTTCTCAATTGATTCCTGATAGCTAGAGAAGGATAATTCATGTGAATTATAGACCTGTTTCCTAGGTATCAGGAAATGTAATTTTGGTCTTGCTGTGACAAACCTATTTTGAATTATTAATAAGTTAACGTTCCCTTTGTGTGAAGCTATACGCTTGGAGGGAAATTTTGAATCTCAACCAGTTTGAGCTGGTTTTCCTTTTGGGGAAAGATGAGCTATGTACCAAATGCTGCTCCCCAGGTGGTCTGGCTACTTGTGAAATTCTTTCCTGACACAGGATGTGGGGGAGGTTACTGTACTCAGTAAGAGAGAGGGAAATTGACATCTATTGTGCATTTACCCAAGACTGACAGGAACTGTGCACGACCATGCGAAAGTCGATGGCGCTTACGCGCACGACTTTCGTAATATTCGTCACATCTCTCCCCTACCAGACGGACGCACAGAGTGGGTCTGCATGACCCGCTCTACGCGGCGCTTAGCTACTGAACGGGTTCTCGACTTCTTATCTGACTGCCCGTTAGACAACTCACCAGAAGCATAAGGCCTCATGGTCCGGTGTGTCCCAGTGTCCGCTTTGCAGACGGTGCGATGCACACCAACAGGCTTACCGCTAAAGGCCTGGCTGGGTTTGCGTAGCGCTTCCTGTAAGGGAGAGAGTCGCTGGCTGACATCCGGGTCACTTCCTGACTCTCGGGTGTCAGCCTGCGAATCTGGAAGCAGCGTGGCATACCCCTGCTCTAACTGACTACACCTTGGCACAACATTTTGGTCAGCACAACCTAGGTGGACATTAGAGTACATTTTAAAAAACGAATTAGCCTTTACCTGGGTGGCGAGGCTTGCCCCTTCTCCAGGAAGGATAGAGGGTGGACCTGTGGGCAGTTTTGCACTGGGTTGCTTCTGCAAGGGGAAGACCTGCAAGGGTGAGACAGGGAAGGAACGGCCTGTCTCCACCAGCTGTTTGTTAACAGCAGACAATGGTGGAGCACTCTGGCTGTCATAGCAGGAGGGGAGGTCTAGGCCCCCAGCTGCCTGCTCTGACACCTGGCCTGCTTCCACTGCCCTGGACGGATATGACCCAGGCAAAACAAGACTGTTACCTCTTAGATTAGAGACTGTCACATTTAAACATACATCATTTTTAGCACTGTGAGATTCAGCATGAAAGCTATTAGCAACATCTGGTACAACATTAACATCACAGTTACGTTCATTCTTCACATCATGTACACAGGTATCTGGAACAACAGTGACAGGTTTAGAATCAGACAAACCGTGATTAGCCAGCTGTCCATTAGAAACAGGTACCGCTTCCTTGCCTCCTTCCCTAGGAGGGCTAGGTACCATTACCCTTGCTGCCTCCCTCTGTCCCACCCCAAGCTTGTACAGTACCTGAGTGGGTCCAGACTGGCAATCCTGGGTGTTGATCACAGGTTCATAAAAGGATCGTAGGGTGCCAAGATCGGTGCCCAACAGCACAGGCACTGGGATGTCATCTGTCACCCCCACAACTTTTGACTGGCGGCCCCTTCCCCAATCGAGAACAACACGAGCTTTGGCGATGCGTGCGTGTGTGCCACCAACTCCCAAAAGTGTGACACGCTCATTAGGCAGGAAATTCTCCCTGGCTACAAGATGAGAGCGAACCAAGGTAAGCTCTGCGCCTGTGTCGCGGAAACCAACAGCGATCTGGTCGTTAACTTCCACGACTTGATGATTTCCGGAAAGTCGAGGATTTGCTGCTCCCATGACGAGGTAGGCGTGTGCAGTAGAGGATGCGCTAGCCACTTCTGCGCTAGGCTCTGGAGACGGCGTCCTCACCTCGGGGCAGGCAGACTTGAGGTGTCCTCGCTGTCCACAGTGGTAACACTTCGGAACATATGTGGCATCAGGCGGATGAGTAGCAGGGGCAGCATCCGGCCTCTGTGGCTGTGGGACCCGATTCCCACGGTTAGCAGGGGGAGGAGAGCTGGGTTGCATAGGTCTCCCCCCTTTCCAGCTCTGGGCTGGAGGTCTGCGGCTGTCCGGAACACGGGTGGCCACAAAAGTGTCTGCAAGTTCTGCGGCAGCTTTGGCGGATTCAGGCTTCCGCTCCAAGACAAACTGCCGGACATCTGGAGTGCAGCAGTTCAGCAACTGCTCCTGTACGATGAGGTCCTCCAGACCTTGGTGAGAGTCTTTTTTGAGGCCCCGTGACCACTGCCTGAACACAGTCAGCAGGCGACTCTCCAGGTCGGTGTAAGAGTCGGTGTGGCCTTTCTGCAGGGAGCGAAACTTTTTGCGATAGACCTCTGGGGTCAACTGGTATTTGGCGATAATTGCAGCTTTTATCGCAGCATAGTCATTGTCTTTCTCAGCGGGTAAGTCCACAAACGCCTCAAGCGCTTTGTCCCGCAAGTTGGGTGTTAGATATCTCGCCCACTGCTCCTGGGGCAGATGATGCTGACGACAAGTCTTTTCAAATGAGTGTAAATAAGTGTCCGGTTCGGTTCCCTTCTCCATTTCTGGGAATTTAAACTTTGGAGTCCCAAACGGGCCTGCTGTGGGCCGGGGTTCCGGAGCACTTTGCGAGGGATTTTGGCCTTGCGCTCGCAGGTTGGCCATTTCAAGGTCATGTCTGCGTGCGGCTGCTCTCTCCTCTCTTTCCGCTTCTCTCTCAGCAAGCCACCGGCGCTCTGCCCGTTCCGCTTCTCGCTCTGAGGCTTCCATTTCCGCCTGGCGCTGGCGTTCTGCACGGTCAGCATTTTCTCTGACAATCTGCATGTACAGCTCAGGATTTGTCTCCAACAGCCTTTGTAATCCAGGTTGCATTCCAGCATCAGGAACACAGAACAGGTTGGCATGGGCGGGCTCCTGCCGGCCACCATGCTCCTCAGCAGTTACAGCGACCGGTTCAGACGCGGTACCGTTTTCCTCTGGGTCGGGAAGTGGGTTGCTTTGCTCCAACCGCTCACTTTCCTCTGCCCCAGTTACAGCACCGTCTGAACCAGGAGTGTGCTCTCCCAGCATCTGCTCCGGCTGGGTATTCAGTCGCAACAAGTCCTCGATCAATTGCGATTTCTTTTTTCTATAAGTCACAATGCCTTTTTCCTCACACAAGTTTACTAGGTCTGCCACTGACATTTTCTTGTATCTTGCTGCAGCCATTTTTGCCAAATAAAAGATAGGATAGCAAAAGAGATTGGGGGGGGAACTCTGTGCTACACGTTTAGTCTATATAAATGGTAATGCACCGGTTATCGACCACAGATTTTTGATCTGTTCTGGCAGGTTAATCAAATAACGTTGCCGTTGATGTTCTGAACATACACAAATCCCAAAAAGCTGCCAACCAAATGTCACAGACCGCGAGCCGGTCTGCGGGTGGGGTAAATCGATCAGCGTCAGAAATCCTCTTACACGGTCATTTGTTCATCACGAAGGGTAACCCGCATTCGCAATTTGATGAACTGACTCGCGAAGGGAGCGTTCTGATACCAACCGAATCACTCCACACACATATACAATTCAAAGATCTGCCACCAAGCGAGTTACACAGCCCGCTACTGTAATTTTACTAGGACTTGGAGAACGCTATATTAACCCTTAGCAGTATGCAAGAATCTGGGTCAGATCGTTATGTCTGGGCCGGGTTCTCGCATACGGGTTATAAATGTATACTTCTATTAAACACAGGGTAGCGAGTTCAGGAGAATAGGTACGATTGTGTATGTTCAGCAACAGGTCATAACCGCTAAACGATTTTTAAACGTTTAATAACACAAATGCATTACATACAGTTATATACACCTATTAACATATAAAACACAGAGCTTAAAAATAAAAGGAATAAAACAGAAAGTTCTTACTTAGTTAGCTGAGCAGTCCATTTGAATCATGAAGAAAATAGTCCAGTTTAAACGTAGGCATTCAGCTTAAAAGTCCTTTGTACACAACATGCGCCCGGTTCTTCCGTGAGCACATGTCTGGACTTCCCTAGTCGATGTAAATTGAAGAACTGGGTGGAGTTCCTTGCAAACGCTTTTTACTGACCAGAGTTTTGGGGCGGTCACTACCTGGAAAGTAGGTGTGTTGGAGGCAGGGTTACCTCCTGGCAAGTCAGGTTACCACCCACAGACTTGGAGCAAGGAATGTACCAATTATTAATAATTTGTGTAATTCCGCCCCAGATGGGTGCATCGCAGATCCGAGACCATATTCATAAGCAGCATGCGACTCTGTATTAAATGAGACTATACACGCCTAGTCTAACGAATTTGCTCTACGCATGCCGGATAAAGCGGTTTCTCAATTGATTCCTGATAGCTAGAGAAGGATAATTCATGTGAATTATAGACCTGTTTCCTAGGTATCAGGAAATGTAATTTTGGTCTTGCTGTGACAAACCTATTTTGAATTATTAATAAGTTAACGTTCCCTTTGTGTGAAGCTATACGCTTGGAGGGAAATTTTGAATCTCAACCAGTTTGAGCTGGTTTTCCTTTTGGGGAAAGATGAGCTATGTACCAAATGCTGCTCCCCAGGTGGTCTGGCTACTTGTGAAATTCTTTCCTGACACAGGATGTGGGGGAGGTTACTGTACTCAGTAAGAGAGAGGGAAATTGACATCTATTGTGCATTTACCCAAGACTGACAGGAACTGTGCACGACCATGCGAAAGTCGATGGCGCTTACGCGCACGACTTTCGTAATATTCGTCACAGACTGAGCTTTGTTTTATTCTTTTTGTCAACAGCAAAGAAACATCTTTTTTTCCCAATGATCTGCACTACATAATTTCTGTCTATGAATATTCCCTTTGCATGCAGTGTTTGGAGAACATGATTAGGTGTCCATTTAATATAGGGAGCTGCCAACCAAGGCAAAGGCCATATTGGCTGTGGCCTAGGCTGGAAGCTGCATTTGAGGTGGGGAATGTACAATGGTTAGGTTGTGGTTGAGGGTTAGTTTGAGGTTCACTGTAAGAACTAGAAGACAGACTTAAATTAAGGGTTAAGACTTAGGGCCCGTTCACACTGCACGCGTTTCCAGCCGCGTTTTGGAAACGCGTGCAAGTGGCCAAAACGCACGACATCAGACATTGCATAGAGTGCAATGTCTGATGTTCACACTGCATGCGTTCCGGACCTGTGCGGTCCGGGAACGCATGCTGCACGCAGATTTTGCAAAAACGCGTGGGTGTCCCATTCACTTTTCAGTGATGGGATCAGCCACGCAACGCACACAAATGCGGATGGCCATGCGTTCGTACGCGTTGCGGTCCGCACGCGTTCCGCACGCATGGCCATCCGCATTTCTGATCTGAACGGGCCCTTAGGTTTTAGGATAGCTAATTAATAATGATTTTAGTGTGATGATGAATTTATGTCCAAATGTCATAGGTAACATGAGTATCAGTGCTAAAGATGCATTATTGACACAATTTTGTTGGTGCCAGAAGAGTATGCGCTGATACGACTATATGAAGCCCTTGGGATTCAAGTCAGCAGAACACAAAAAATATATAAATAAAGCTGATGTAAAGTATGCATTGCAGCAGGATAGAGCTGGGAACACTGGTATCCCGTGAAATACATTTCAAAGAGGATGCTGCCTCTCTGCATATTCCATTCCATATAGCCTATTCATTTTAAATGCACTTTGCCTTTCACAGGGCATAGAAAGATCCAATGAAAAAAGACGGAGTTGAGGGAAAGCCTAACTTAATTGAAAAATTACATTGCTGTGACCCCACACAGTGCTCCATGCTATAATCCTGACAAGTAGAACTGCCTGTCATTCCATTACGGAGACCACACACAGCCTTAGCATATGCATCCGTATCCTGGCCTTCCACACCTCCCTGCTGTGCCAAGACTCAGCCTTTGCAGCTCACAGCCACAGTTAGACAGCACACTGGGCCTTTGTCGAGTGGCATAGATTTGAAATTATAGAACATTAAACGTTCTCATCCCAGCCCAAGAAAACAACGCCATACTTGTGCATTTGTATTAATTTCAATGTGTTAGCCCACAAAGGGTAAGCAGCAAGAGCAAAGCAAACACAAGGCAGTGGTCCTGAATGAGTACTCTTGACTGAAGTGCAGAGACAGCTATGATAGACAGGTTTAGTAGCACTTAATAGTGACTATGTGGATGTCTTTATGAGCCTCCTGGGACCCAGTAGTGAGTGGCAGGAAGTAATGTAGAGGTAATTGGAAGTTAATCCTATTAAGTACTGAATGTCAAAATGACACCGGCCAACCTAAGAAATGCATTGGTGCCAGACATTTAGCCGTTTATGTGTTTACACGTTAATCTAACGGCATCCAGGGGAAAAAAAGGTAAATCCAGAATGGGGCTCGGGGAGTGTTATAGACTGCTAGCAAAATGAAGCCATAACACTGCAGCACTTTACAGTGACAACTTTCAAAGTTTCAGTAAAATGAAAGACATAAAATAATCCCTGTGCTGCTAACTGTATTTACAAAAGCGTAAATTCCGAAACCACTTAATGACTGTTGGCGTTATCACCAATGCTGTCAATACGCAATAATAAATTGGAAAAGAGGGAAATCTAAATAAGAGCACTAAGAGCACCAAGCAACTCACAATCAGGGCCGGTTCTAGACTTTTTACTGCCTAAGGGCTCTTTCACACTACAGGCATTGGTAAAAGGCTAAAACGCTGCGTTTTGTCTGCAGGCGCTTTGAAGGCGTTTTAACGCCAATACATCACTATCAATTGTAATGAGAAACGCCGCGGTAGGCCCAGAAAAAGCGCCTGAGAGCGTTGAAATGCAACGCTCCAAAACGCGGCGTTAGATGTGAAAGGTAAAATGAAAGTCTATGGACTTTCATTTTACCTGGAAAATGCTCACTTTGGCCGTGGCGTTAAAATGCCGAAAAAGCCCTCTAGTGCGAAAGGGCCCTGAGGCAAACTTGTGAGGATATTCCCCCCCCTCCACCCCCAATTGGAATGATCGCACAGCACCCGACAATTTGCACTGCATCTTATAGCCGCGGTGAGCCCCTAAAAAAACCACCCTCAGCATAGGTAGGTATTGGTAGCTAG
Organism: Hyperolius riggenbachi; assembly: GCF_040937935.1. NCBI lineage: Eukaryota > Metazoa > Chordata > Amphibia > Anura > Hyperoliidae > Hyperolius > Hyperolius riggenbachi. Next base: position 292,078,632 of record NC_090651.1, read on the forward strand.
GTACAGTTGCCCCCAGTATAGGTTAGCCAGGTACAGTTGCCCTTAGTATAGGTTAGCCAGGTACAGTTGCCCCCAGTATAGGTTGGCCAGGCACTCTCTTCACTTCCTGTTTCTGCCTGGTGCTGCTCCCGACTTCTGCTGCCTGAGGAAGTCACCTCACTTGGCATCATGGGTGGACAGGGCCTGCTCACAATGGGCCTGATCCAATTAATTGTTTCTTCTAAGTTTTCCCTCAGGATATAATTTTTCATCATCTGTTATAAAATAACTTTTCTAGCACTCTGCAAATGAAAAAGTACCATAAAGTAGGTGACGGAGTACTGTCTAAAATATTCTGAGTATTTTCTTACTTGCTGGAGGCTTAAAAGGCATTTTGTTAAAAAGATGTGAAAATATCAGCTACAAGAAAACTTGAATTAGATCGGGCCCAACATGTATTACATTAATATATAAGAGTGTAAAAGAGGAATTGTGGTGAAATAAGAGATTGAATACAATTGTTTATTTTTTACAATATTCATTTATAAATGATTTAGTGTTTGAGCATTATATAATCTTCCCTCACCTTGATTTGCATGCTAAAAATTTATCACAGATGGCCACATTTTTATTCCTGTCAGGTGCAGCTCTGCAGAATGTTTGTTTCTGAGAACTCTGCAGCAAGTAAAAATAATGCCTGATTTCCCAGAATGCTCTAGGAGAAGATTTCTGCATAGCTAAATAGCCTAGGCTAAACTTAACTGGGAGGGCGTGGTTACTTACCAATGTTTAGCAATATATAGATATAAGAAACGTTTCTGATGCTGAAACCAGAAAAATTACTAAAAAAACGAGTATTCTGAATCATTTACTGAGTTCTACTATTTGATACTACAGTGCCTCTTTAATATAAACAAATATATATTATTGTACAGATCGCAAATCATGTACATTTTGGCACGTTTTTGTTTTAATGCAAAATTATTAATGGCTAAAGAGTTGCAACTCAAACAATCAGTTACAGTGTATGGCGTTTTTAGCAATATTAAGGGCATCATATTGGGAAACACGTACAAGTGGAGGGAAACGGTCTTCCTCCTAGCCTGCCTGTGTACTGTATATGAATAGTTGGCTCTCCTCCAGAGCTTAAGTATGATTTAAATAGCCTAGAGGGGATTCACTGATGTTTATAGCTGGTTCAGATTAGTCTTTGAGTTACTAAGACTTCTAGTGAAAGTGAATTTCATGCTGTGTTGACCTTAAAAACCTCAACTGAGTTCCTAAAAAAGGAAATGATGCAAATAATGCAGGCAAAGAAACCAATAAGGTCATTGACAATTTGCTCACAGCTGCCACAAAATATATTTAAAGGAGATGTTATTTACACATTGAGTGATTGGGGTTTAGGGAGTTCTAGACAAGGCCTACTTTGTATAAAATTGCCCAAATGGAGCTGCCCAGTAGTGTTGGTGTTCGAATTCGGGATGCTGCATATGCAAAACCTGAATTTTACCAAACAGCATACTTCAGCACCCACAGCAGTGGACAGAGTCATGGGGACTACACTTACTTGCGGTTCACTTTGTGCGACTCCACTGCTTCCTCCTTCCAGCTTGGAAGGAGGAAGCATCAGAGTCACATGCACCGCAATGTGGATGGTAACCTCGTCCACTAGCTTGGGTGCTAAAGTGCGGTGTTCAGCATAGTTCGGGTTTCCAAATGCAGGATCCCACATTCAAACACCAACATTACTGCCCAGTGTCTCACACACACGCACACACGCACGCACGCACGCACGCACGCACACACACACACACACACACACACACACACCAAGCAAGTATCCGGGTGATCCCAAGGAATCCTGTAGCCACTGATTAAGGGGAAAACATGGCCACTCTTTTTCTCCATAAATAGCCCATTCTCTAGTTTAACTAGGTAAAAATGGTGACAGAGATAGTCATGGCCGGATTCGAAGCAAGGCCACAAAGGCCATGGCCTAGGGCACCAGGAAGCAAGGGGTGGACAGTGGGCTGGCTCACTTAGGCAGTTAAACTACCAAATATGTAAATTGCAGCAGCCACAAGCCCAGTCCTGTGTTACCCCCGTCCTGTGCACTGCTTCCTCCAAGGGGTGACAATGACCCTTGGGCAGTAAAATCTGGCCCTGGAGAGAAGCATAAAATGAACGTAATAAAAAAAAAAAAAAAAAAAATCAGTGCACACCCAAAAAAATGTCCTCTTCGGTAACTTTCCCTTAAGTGTCAATAAGTACAAAAGCCCTTTGAAGTAAGCTTACAGTATGTGGCCCTACAGCAAAGTATTTACCAGTTACAAAGTATTTACCTCAGAATCCATGCTCACCACAAGTTTACACGTTCAGGCTATTAAATATTGCCTCAGCTGTTTGTTGTCTGAAGGTAGCCAGTGAATTGTGAATCCTGTCAACTCTCTCTGCGTAGGAGGGAGGAATCAGGAAGAGGGGGTGGCTGAACACATACAACGAGTTCAGAGGGTGGGATAGAATAATATCACATGAGCGTAATGATTGTTGCATAACTCATCCCAACTGGACCAGACACAAATAAATAAATAATGAGAAACAACAGATTTCAAATCTATTTCCTGTGTCTAATCTGGCAGCTGAGCCTGAGCTTTCAGCCAGAGTTGCCAGGAAAATACGTCATCAGGAGGGGGTGAGCCGAAAACAAAGCTTGACAAAAGACTGTCCATTCATTCATTGCTCCATTATTCCCATAGAGCTAAATGACTTTCAGGCACAACTGTACAATAAAAGCTGATTTGGATAACAGTTCCGTAATAAGTGCTGAGCTATTTTATAGGATGTTCTGTTAAAGGGGAACTCAGCTTCCACTGAAAATTACCACAAAAAGAATCTATAAAATGAATGGTATCAAAAAAGTAGCTTTCATTTTCATTTGCAGCCAGCGGTGAATTACTAAAACTGACTGAAACTGAATGTATTCTTCTTTACAAGTTTGGAATCTGTACTATCTTTGTGGGAGTATGGACCTCCTAGAAACTCCCCATCTTGCTGTGAGCTTAGTGTTAGATGCACAAAGCAGGAGCTCATTTTTCATTCTTGAATTAATCCACTGACAAACTTGGTGTCTCCCATGTCTCCAATTCCATGGCCCTGATTCGCTAACCTGCAGTAAGATTGCCATGTGTAGGTACCGCACTGCTATTTTACCGTAACTAACGCTGACAGTGTACCGCACGTTGCATAATTAGCGTGACCCTCGGTGTCTAAGTAACGTGACATTGCTAGGGTAATGAGCGGTTCAAAGTCAAGCTCTACCCATAGATCTTACCTCACCTTCCTCTCCATCAGTGAGTCTGGCCATCAGAGTGGTGGCTCAGTAATAAAATGCATGCCAGATGCAGTCCTGGTGACTCCAGGATATGAAGTGTTGATGGATCTTCCTTGTAAAATAGGATGTCATAGCTTGGGCATTTAGGAAAACGGTGTCCTTATTAATATGCCATTAAAATGTTACGTTACCTACTTATAAGATTTTCTACTTCTTCGGTGTTCCCCACAGTGTAAGAGGAAAGTTGCATTCTGGGTGGATGACGGCCAATATTCTGTTACCCAGCTGTTCTAGACCACTTAAATAAACAGCATGGCCCACACACCTCTTTCTCTTTTAATTAGGTGGCATGTTTACAACAGTGGTTATGGCACAAGTCCCTTATTAGTTAGACCTGACCAAGTGAGACTTTCAATCTGACATGGTCCTTTTATCATGATATTTGCCTACGGTATATCCATGGGCTTTCCACTAACTTGTATCAAAATATTTCAAAATGAATTCGTCCTAGGCATTATGAAAAAAAAATATAGAATTAAAAATATATTTGGTAATGTTATTTTTTTACTTCTGCAAATCAAGGCCTGGCTAGATCAGTGATTCCATAGTTCGGCTATTTACACAGCTTTTTTCCTGAAGATAACTGTATATATTGGACAGCTAGCAACGCATAGACTTTAGCAGAGAGTCAGCCTTCAGCAGGGAACCTGGCAATGTGCTTTGTCAATCTAGTGGGAATAATTGTGATACCTATATTTCCACTTTCATACATATTTGAGGAGGGCTTTCCACAGCCAGACTTTATTTAGATACCCAAAGTGTCTTTAAGGATAAGTCACAACTTAGGTTTTTTTTTTTTTTTTGCCTTGAAGCAGATTTACAAGTAACTGCAGTTATTTATTATTTTGCAGTAATCCCAGAATTCCAGTGAGCTTGTAAGGGTTGGCAGACTTGTTGACAGCTGTCAGCTTTATCTGTGCAGTAGAAGACATTGTTAGGGGAACTGCAGACAGGCAACTGCCGATGGCTGTGTACAGCGTATACCACAGGGATCCACCATGTCACACATTTTCATGAATGGCAGGGTTCATCTCAATGCGTTTACCATCGATTGCTGGCCTTTACGCCACCATAGATTGAGTTTAACAAAAATTAATTAACCCATGTTGACAGACATGTGACACCTATGATCGTTCGTTTTTGAATGACCGACAGGTCCGATTAAGTCGTTGAGGATCGTTACGATCTTCATTGACTTGCACGATTGTTCGTTTCCACCCCGGCAAACGAAGATTGCAGATGCGGCCAGATAGAAGGTAAAACGATAGTTCGTCGGTGGCGATCAATTTCCAATCCATCTGGCTGCATCTGCCGGAGGGTATTTAGTTTCAGATATGAGCTTTGTTATTTTAATGAGAAATCTGACTCCTAAAACAGTCAGTAACAAAGAAGTTTGTCTTACAATGTGGGGAAGATGCTTTCGCTAATTTTCACTGCTGCCTTATATTACCATTGGACAGATTAAAGATATGTACACACATACATTAAACTTTTGCAGGCCTAAACAATCATTCCAGCTGTTAGTTTGAGGTCGGTACAGTCACACCCCATCTTCTGTGCCTATCAAAACACTGGGGCAATAACAATTTGGAAGGGCTAAATCTCAATTTAGCTCCAGAAGCCTTCTGCTTCTCATCCAGAGGATGATCCCCAGAGGATAGTACATTCTGCTCAGATGAGTGACTACGCATAACCTGTCACAGGCAGCTGGCTGTGTGTCAGCCAAAACAATCACAAGTGATGCTTCAGCCAGCAGAAGTAGTCTGCACTGGAGTTTCCTCATTTCCAGTTTTCTGTGGCGAGGACTCAAGAAACAGGAAGTGAAGAAAAATAACACCTGACACGGTTCAGGCAAGATGACCACTATGGCAATGGTTTTAACTCTTATTCCTCCCTCTTTCCAGCTGAAAAGTCTTATGTGGAGATCTAGTTTAACTGTAACAACCATTAATTTGAATGACAGACTTTTCTTAAGCAACGTTTTCTTGTATTGTTCAGGAAATAGAAATTAGCCTAGGAGGACCACTTATGACAAAGAATTTCATGCATAATTCCAGACAACGGCAGTCCTTCCTCACAATAATTGGCACTCATGCAAACAGACAGAGAGAAAAGAGCGCAAACATAAGGAAAACAATTATAATGAAGAGCTTAGCATTGCATTCATAGTGAAAGTATTAAGCGAAAGGTAAACATGGTACTGGAGAATAAAACATATGTATGCATTTTCTTTTGCTCTAAAATTGTTTTTGTTTTTCTTCCATTTTTGCAGGCTGTTTGTACCAGATAGCTCTAGCTATTGTGAGCGTGTGTGAAGGAGTATGGTCCCTTCCTCTCCTGAAACCAAAGCCTACAGATTCTAAGGCAGAATTTGACAGCATCCTACACATGGCTAAACATCTTTTGAATGACACCAAACATCTCTACACCAGCTTTGTAAGTATTATATTCATGCCACTGTTTAAAGTGACCCTGTCATGGATCCATGCCTATGAATACACATTTATACCCTGAAACAGAGGTGTTACAAAACTGCACCTACACTAGTTTTTACCTGAACATCTTTTCTTATTATTTCACCATGCAAAAAAATTCCTGCTGGTCACTCAAGCTTGCTTTCTGATTTGCATGCGGTCACGTCTTCCCTCCAGGGCCGGGCCGAGGCAGAGGCTGGAGAGGCTCCAGCCTCAGGGCGCAGTGTAGGAGGGGGCACACAATTCATTCAGTTGTCACTCCCAATTGTGTTTGAAGCAGAAAGAAATAGGAAAAGGGGATACATGGCAGTGACTGCAAGTCAGATAACTAGAGATTAAGGTATTGGGGAGGTTGGGGGCCCTGGGGCGCCTCTTAGTCTAGTAGCAATCAGTGTGTGACGGCTGGGGCGGAGGGACGCACTTTTTGTCTCAGCCTTGGGTGCTGAAGGACCTTGTCCCAGCTCTGCTTCCCTCCAGTCTTCTGGAAAATCATACTGTCTTCTTTTCACCTAGACAGCATGAGTCATCAGAAGAGAGGGATGAGGCATGATTAGGGGGGAGACCCCAATACAGCTGTGACTAGACTACTTAGTAATAAGTTAATCAATTAGATCTTTAGGATTTCCAAATAGCTGGATTGTACAGGAGAACATATATTCAGGGTAATAAGCAGTGTTTGTGCTATTATTTAATACCTTTGTTTCAATATATGTATTTTTCTTCTGGTCTGACTGTTTTTTAAACGAGCTAGTCTATAAGACCTAGCAGGTCTTGAGTGTTCATTTGTTTATACAGTTTATATCAAATGTTTGTCACAGCTGCAGTAAGGAGCCTTCAGTGACTTCATCACAAGCAAAGGAGAAGTCCTCCACGGATAAACATAAATAATGTCGCTCTTAGACACCATTTTTTCTTGTCTTACCAAAACTTGACTAGACTGAAAATGGGACTGTACTGAACTCTCTCTGCGACTGATTAAAAAGCTGGCTGGGAAAGAGCATGCAGCTGTCAGTCCATGAGTATCTCTGAACAAAAAGTTCCCTTTTCTGTTTTCCAAAGGCTACACTGGTCTTTGTGGAACATAACATGCATAACTGATTACATTTTCAGTCACTGTGGCTGGATAGTGTAATGCCTCTGACACCGGAGACCTGGGTTCGAATCTCAACTCTTCCTTTTCAGTAAGCCAGCACCTATTCACCTATTCAGTAAGGAGTCCTTGGGCAAGACTCCCTAACACTGCTACTGCCTACTGAGCGCACGTAGTAACTGCAGCTCTGGCACTTTGAATCCGCCAGGAGAAAAGCACAATATAAATGTTATTTGTCTTGTCTTAAAAATACATATAATAAACTGTTCCTGAACTGGTAGCGGTAACATTACAATAGGTACCAAGCTAGTTTAAGCATACAAAAGTATTTCTTCAGATCTAAACATAGATGCTGCGGTGGAAAGAGCCCGTGCTTGTTCAGGGCAGACCTTGAAGAAGTCTCTCTGTGCTCCTGGGGCAGCCTGTGAAACAGATGGCTATTCCTAGAGAGCCAGATGTGGCTTGCAGAGTATAAGCTGCAGTCTGTGGTGCACACAATTTACCTTCTTTCCATGCAGCCAGAGCTGTAATTCTACTACAACCACCACTTCAGCACGAACAAGGCCTGAAGTACAGCTCAGCCAGCAAAATGGAAACATGCACTTTATAATGCATAATCGTAAAAACTGATGAGGCCTCTATATATGCATGAGAACATGAAACAGCCGCATGTGACACGCCTGTGACCTTGGGATGACATGATGATGAGCCTGACATGAATGGGTTATAAATATGCGCACACCTTTGTGTAGACACTGAGGACTCTACACAACATGACTAAAAACACTTGCAAAGCATCTGTGCAGTAGCACCATTCACCTATTTTAAAAACTGTCATTGCTTAAAATGTTAGTGTGCTTAAAATAACTTAAAGTGGGACTAAACTCAAAACTTCCACTCTGCTCTATAAGATTAGCCTCAGCATAATAACCTATATAGAAAAAAGGTCTTCCATGAAATGCTCAGTGCAGTTTGCCTTCTTAAAACAAAAGGCATTTGCAATAATTCAGCTTTAAAGGTGCCACTGTGGTCTCCCACAATGCAACACTACCGAATATGCAAATTATCTCTTTATGCCCCTGAAGCCAGGCTTGCATATGCAGTAGTGATGCATTGTGGGAGACCACAGTCACTCAATTAAAGCTGAATTATCGCAAATTATTATGATTATTATTGATTTATAAAGCGCCAACATATTCCATGGTGCTGTACAAAGTAGTTCTGTTTTACGAAGGCAAACTACACTGAGCATTGGCTTTATAGTAGGAGGGCTTTTCTGTCTCTTTTAGTCCCCTATACCTCCCTATTAGTTTTGGGTCACCCTAAGCTGCTTGGGTATTCTGTTGAAATGTATGGAAATCCTAAAAAAAAAAAAAAAAGCTTTCATTTGGTTTAATTTTCCTGCTGGATCTGGGCTAATATGATGGACTTCCTGTGTAAAAAAAAACAATATTAAGGCTTTGTCAACAAGCTGCACAATTATTAGAGTGTACCCTTATTATATTATTCTTACCATTGCCATTATGTAACATTAGTGACTGTAGCTTATTGTAAAGCTTATGTTTACTTTGTATCTGTTTTTCAGAAATCCAAATACCCATATGAAGGGGACCACAAGTTGGAAAGTTTACCAGTACTGACCCACAATGCAGCAGAGCTGTCTACTATTCAGGTAACTAAATCTTTTTATAGGACTGTTAATTTATTTTGGAAACTGTGAGAAATATTAATGCACATCTTAAAAGCAAAACCAGCTGAAAAGTTACAGAAGTTCATTATTAAGTTAACCAACTAATGTAAACTCACAACACCATATGCCAGTATTTGCACTACTGAGCACCATGAGGTCAAAGCTCACATTGGGCCCACGCTGGAAGAACTCAAATGATGAACAAGAGTGTAGTCAGTCAGTAAACATACTGCAGAAAGGGCAAGTACTGTTTAGGTTGGGCAGCTGGAAGAGTAAGGGTCAGTATTTAGGTTGTGTTGTTGCATTGTCAAGTGACAAGGCAGGCAAAAGACAGATGCCAAAGCCATAGCAATAGTCATTGCCACACACACACACACACACACACACACACACACACACACACACACACACACACACACACACACACACACACACACACACACACACACACACACACACACACACACACACACACACACACACACACACACACACACACACACACACACACACACACACACACACACACACACACACACACACACACACACACACACACTCCACTAACTTGCTTTAGTTATAGCTCCATTCTCCATTTATGTAATAGGTTCAATATATGCATTTAATAGGAACTATACAGCATTTTTAATACACACATTTTTTAACTTTACTTTTCTTTTGCAATTAGAAATGAAATACTTGGTGCAGCACTTTGCTGGTTCTGATCTCCACACCACCAACGTCCACATCCCTCGTCTCCTTCCCTTTCCCAGTCAGTTGGTGCCCACTAGAAAGACTGTCAGCAGAAAGAATAAATGTACCCCCCCCCCCCCCCTCCCCATGTGGACTACCTCATTGTATTGATCAAAGAGCTTTGACTGACGGGGAGGAGAAAAACACGTGAACGGCTGAATCAGATATTTTACATTTTTAAAGCAAAAGGTTTTTTATATGCAAATTCATAATAAAAAGTCTTAAATAGTTTCCCAAACAGTACATTTATAAAAACCGGTTCCCATGCATGGGTTTTAGGTCATACCCTGCTAAAAACTCTTAGATATATAAATGTAGTAGGATCTTATAAGAATCTGCCTGGTAATTATGTCATCTAAGTCAACAATTGCCTGATGGTAAATGACTTTCCAAACTGATATTTTTTTAAGTGGCAAAACTTATCTGTGACGTGAGCTGATGAGTTACCAGCAAATCAGAGTGCTGGGAAACTGTACAACTTGGAAATAAATACAGTGAAGTGAGAAAGGTTACGCTGTAATTAATCATGTAGCGCATTAGACCATTCTTATTTTGAAGATATTATGTCTGTAAAATGATATCATGCTCAGAAGAAAATGACACTCACAGATTAAGCTGTGTCACTGAAGTTTGACAGTAATTAGCCATTTGGGGCAACTTGTCCTGCATAAGTAGATGATGTCACAGGAGCATGTGATATATTTTGCATGGAATGACAAGTTCAAAGAGCTTGATGTCATCGACAGCTGGAAGCTTTTGGAAACAACTCGCAAACACGGGTCTTCCTGCGCAATTCCTGACCTCAGGAAATCAATGCTTAGCAAACCTCCCACAATTCATAAGCAATGTTCATCCGAGCAAGCAGAGGAGTAGGAATGATTTCCTGTCTCCGTTTCCTGTCATCTCCGGGTGTATGATGCAAGTGCGCATCTAAAATCACAAGAGGAAAATAGTCAAAACAATACATCCCCAAATGAAAATAAGAGTGAAATCTCCGATGATGTGAACTTTGCATGGACACGCACAGCTGAACACAAGAGGAGAGACAATGAGCTAGGCTGACATCTTGTGGTCAGAGCAAAATTACACTGCAAAACATCTTCATAAAGCAGGAATTGTTCACAAACTGTATCTCTGCCTTACTTGAGAAACTAGGGGTAGAATCATGGTTCAAAGCAATTACACTACTGAATGCTTCTAGGCATACAGATGGTTTAAGGTGAATATGGACCATAGAATTTTATGGACCATAGACAAACTACCAGCTTGATAAGGCGAGACTATAGGGGGGAGAAGGCCCAAGGTATCCACCTAGATTATACCATGGATGGTGTGCCCCAGCAGCCTTTGAAAGCCCCTCAATAAGTACAACGATTAGACAGTGTTAAGAACCAATCAACAAGTCATCATGCTCCCATTGCTAGCTTGACTGCACTGTTTAATATATGAGACACTCACTTGGTCACTGCGGAGCCCTGCCCCTCCCCATAAAAGCGCAGAGTGTGCAGGGGAGTACACGAAGCTGATACAATGACAGAATAAGGTAGTCATACTAGACGTATTCATTCTTTAACTCACAGCTTGGTTTTTTGGTGCCTATCTTCTGGATCTATGCCTGGAGCATAGCCTTTTGAGCTGTGCATAGAGAACTTGGGATGTGGAAAGAGCAGATCCATATACATCTGTTAATATTACTTTTTCTACTTTATCATCTTATACAAGGCTAATTACTAGAAATAATATACTGTCAGTGTATCCGCATGCCCTGCAGCAAGATGCTGCCGAACAATTACACAACGCACCATAGGCATCCAGGGAGTACGTATGTGCTTACCGCCTGGTAAGTTGGATGCAGATTCCGGGTGGCATTGAATACTATTCCCTCTCTGAGCCATAGCAACTCACAGGGAAAAGTATTTAGGGGTCCGGCTAATATCGCTGTCACCCGAATTACACTGTAAATCCCGCTGCACCGCTCTAGACGTAATAGCATTACGTCTATGGCGGCGCCCAGGTCAGGTGCAACTTGGCAGTGAGCGTGTGCCCAAATGGCCTGCTTCGGTCATGAGGAACCAGTATGTGCAATGCAGTAACCCATGGCAACTAATCAGTAGCTCTTTTTCAATAACTGTAGAAAACCAACATCTGAGTAGTTGTTATGGTTACTGTACTTTGCACATCGTTGCTTCTCTTTGCATCGCCTTATTAAATAAACCTGGACGATCTTTCAGCCCAGTTCTTACTGCCTGATCTGCGACTCATTCCTTCTGTGCCACTTTTCCCATATTAGTCTTAGCCATGGAGAAACGCAAACCATTTTTAAAATAGGGCCCTGTGCCTTAAGATTTTCCATGTGTTTGAGTCAGTTTCTCCTTATGCCTTGAAACAAAATAACCCTTCATCTGCCAGCATTTTTTTTCATTTCCACCAAATGAATGTATCACTGTGTCGGCTTAATTTCCATGCGCACACTGGAAGCATGGGAATAATTCCCAACTTAGTTTAGCAATTTCTAATGTAATAAAAGTGTTCCACACTCTGGCCTCATGGGAATTGGCATCTCATCAAGGAATGTTTCAAAGCTGATATTAACACCATTTATGAAACATTTGCCTTGATGCATGAACGTGCAGTTGTGGAGCGATATTTTTTTAACCCATGCTGACCAGCTGAGATAGTAGGAAAAGTCCATCCAAATGGCTAAAGACATGGTCAGTCTACATTTACATTATGGGAATCTAACAAATGCTCTGTAAATCACAACTCTGGCTTTCCTTCATGGGTGGTTGAAGAGGTGTAGTGGCTGGAGAGTCTAGCAGTGGCGGGATAGTGTACTGGTTAAGGGCTCTGCCTCTGACACAGGAGATCTGGGTTTGAATCTTAGCTCTTCCTGTTCACTAAGCCAACACCTATTCAGTAAGAGACCTTGGGCAAAACTCCTTCACACTGATACTGCCTATAGAGCGCACCCTAGTGGCTGCACCCTAGTGGAGACTGACATATTTATTTCCTTTTCAACAATGTACATTGCCTAGTTGTGCTGCTCATCCATTGCCTTTTGCAGGAGGGGAGGCTAGGGAACATATCATTTTAAGCAACACAAATGTAAAGTGTATATGTAACTAGCTCTCAAAATGGTACAATAGCTCATACAGTGCCATAAGTCCAGCTACATGACAAACCAGAGAGCTGAATCTAGAAGCAGCTCTCTCCCGTTCACTCTTCCTGTGTGAAAAACGGGAACTCAGTGAAAATGGCTGGGTTGCTGAGGAAAGAATCTGAGAGAGGAAGGAGGATATGAGAGGATCGGGACCAAAATCAATAATTTAACACAAATATCCGCATCACTGATTTGTGAATAAAAGTTTAGTTTACTGTTATCTATGACCTTACAGAACACAGGCCTCTGTTGCAATTCTGATTTCAAATTTGAGTTGATGTGTGGCAGATGAAGCAGTTAAAAGCAATTCCATCCCTGCTGAAGGATTATATAAACGGACTTTAAAGTGTTTCATATATCTGCCTAAAGCTCTTCTTTAAAAGAACTGTTTATGGTACATCCATGAATGTATAAATGTCAAGGATGCAAAACATGTTAAAAACTTTACGACATTGGCATTCTCCGCTAACCATAAATTGAAGGAAAAGATGACACAGAGGAGGCAAGCTGACCATGGTAAAAGGAAAAAGGAGGCTATGATGTGATTTGCAGAGTGGTCTGTAGATGTGATAACAGATCAGCAAATCATGAATACAATCCAACGTCTATACAGTAGAACCATGATGTGGATGAATTGGACCATGCTGCATCTTATAAACAAAGTTAAAGCATATATTTATTTGTGGGAACATTTTCCTGTTAGACGAAAGGGCTAGTAGGGTGAAAGAACAAGTAAATAAGATATGCAGAGATGTTTGGGCTTCTACGAAGTTGTTTTTCTCGCTAAGGAAAACAAGATGTAGCATTTTCCTACTTAGTGGTTATAAGGAAAATACAAGTTCAGTATGTTTTAATTCCTGACGCATGCCCAGCTTTTCAGAGTTTAACGCTGAATTATTATTTTTCAGGTCCCCACTGGTCTTACAAAGCTCAGCTCTGAGCTCTTCATATATCAGAAGCATTTTGATTGGCTGAAGAAAGCTGCACATGTTGTCCGTCCCATGGATCACGAGTTCATCGGCATTCACAATCGTATCGAGAAGCTGGTGAAGAAAATTGATTCTTTGGTGAGCAGACAGTAAATGCTGCATGCTACTTTATACTGTATGATAGAATATTCCATGCTGCAGGATCTCTTGCGAATATAGATAGCATCTTGAGAGTTATATCCATTGCTCAAGTGAAAAATCAACCTATTGGTGTCTATTTATTGACTGTCTGCTGCCAGGAACATTTAAACTGTTTAAAGCACCAGTTTCTGCTCTGTTAACGTTACAGATACAGTATACCTTAAAGCAAACCTGAAGTGTAAGTAGAATAAAAAAAACAAACAGATAGGCTCTGGGTCCTGTAGAGCCTTCCCAATCCTCTTACGGTTCCCTTATTCTAGCGCTGTCTCTCCCATTCAAATTTCCTGCTTCAGAAGTCTTCCCCAGCCTGAGCGCTCCCGGTGACATTCAGCTCCATACTGCACATGCACCAATGTGCGAGAGAGCGCACTCGTGCATTTGCGCACTACGGAGCTGGATATCTTCGGGAGCACTTGGGCTCCTGAAGACTTCCGAAGCCTCCTACGGCAGAAGAGAGCAGTCTTCGACTCATCGGTTGGAAACTGCTAACGGGGGAGACATTGCTGGAACAAGGGGACCGTGAGAACAACAGGAAGGCTCTTTGGGAACCAGAGCATTCCCTCTCCTTAGGGAAGTATCTGTCTTTTTAATTTTCTTTATGCTTTAAGTTCACTTTAAAACCCTAGTTGTTCCTAGTACCAACAAATCTTTAAAAGTCTTTAAATACCTGTATTTTTCGTTTTGCCATGTGGTCACATGAGCCATGCTGCACGATTGTTTTTCACCCATCCAGCTCTAAGGCCCAGTGTTCTCCCCAGGCTCTTTTAGCTGGGTGCTCCACCCGGCTAATTTTGATGAGCACCCGGCTGTCATCGGCTCATCTCCTCCTATGATATAAGCAGAGTTGGGCACAGAAGCACCAGCCCAGCATTCTCTCATTTTGCCCCACCCGGTTACTTTTTCATGCCACCCGGCTGGAAAAAAATTCTGGGGAGAACACTGAGGCCCCTTTCACACGAGAGGCTGAACAGCTTGTCGGGCCCATAGCCTGCATTACATAGAACAGAATCAAGCTAACATTATTTTTAATCAGATTTCTGCTAAAGTCAACTGTTATACATCAACTGCAACTTACTTTTTGATCTTTCACCAGGGTGCTATTGACCTCTGTAAGCTAGCTTAAGTTTACTGTTTTAGTGTTCAATTACTACTGTATGGTTCTTTTTTCCTGTTATATTCAGAGAACTAGAGCGTTACATCCAGTTAGTTTCCACTCAGGAAGCCTTCCTGGTCTCCTACGTCAATCTTGATCTCTTTATCAGTGATCTAGGTCTATTTGGCATTTGGGATCCTAGGCTACTTATTAGATGACCCCCCTACTATAATCCAGCACTATACTTAATGATGTTATTATTTCTTACAGATGGCAAAACTAAACATTGCCCGGGCCAGTGATTCACCACTGCCACAGCTTCCCACTACCACCTCCCAGTGGGGAGTAGTCCAAACTGGCCACGCCATTTTCCACCATTTCCACCTCTTCTTGGACTACGCAACACGAGCCTTGGTAGTGATGAAGAACAAATTGTAAAGACTTTATCAGATCTACACCTCAGGATGGGCCACTGCGAAGCAGGTTGTTTGGGGGCACACATGCGGCCGCATAGCGCCTGAGTTGGGTGCCGCTATAGCTGCAATGCTATAGTCCGCTGCCACAATTCGGCCTACTCTGCGCCCAACTCACCGGTGGCATTTCCATACGTACGCGGGCCACTGTGTTGCAATGAGACCAACCCAGCCTGCCTGATGTAGAAAAAAAAACATTCCTTTTCATTGAGTCAGATCTCTGGATCTTTCAAAACACAGTTGCCTCTCTCCTCCTACTGCACCTGAATTATGGGAATTGTCTGGTGACTCTACAATTTTCTTTTCATTTTTTTTAAGTGTAGTAAGGTGGTGATATATAATTCCTATTTATAGTGTCAACTATTTATTTATTTATTTATTTCCCAGTTTAATATTTAAAGAATTGTGTTTGTTACCGTTGGAAAAAAGTAGATACTGATTTCTGTCATTTTTTTTTCTGATTGGTTGCCTGACCTCAAGAGCTTTTGGCTGGTTTCTTATCATAATGTATTTGTAATTGTTCTATTTAAGTAAGTTTTTTTTACATATTTTAAAGTGGTGAATTTGAGATCTTTTGCCTCAATTCCATGTATTTAAAGGACACCTGAAGTTAGAAGTATATGGAGGCTACCACACATATTTAATTAACCAGTTGCTTGGCAGTCCTGCTGATAATCTGCCTTTTGTATTTTTAACCATAGACCCTGAGCAAGCATGCAGATCAGCTGTTTCTGGCATTTTTATCTGCATGCTTGTTTCTGGTGTGATTCAGACACTAATGCAGTCAAATAGATCAACAGAACTGCCAGACAACTGGTATTGTTTAAAAGGAAATAAATAGGGTATCTATATACTTTTCTCACTTCAGATTCCCTTAAAGTGTTCGCCGTTTACATGTCAGGTATTGGGAACAAAAACAACGCAACTTTTTGTCTTTTTTTTTTTTTAAGCAAAGGCTACAAAAATGCAAGGGGAAAAATATGCTTATTCGTTGAAAACATGGCCTATTGTGGACCACCCACTTACTCTAGCTGCTAGATATTTAAAGTGATGCTGCCAACCAAATATTTATTCTTTGCATTAGAGTGTATGATACAATTGGAAATGTTTAAGCCTGTCATAAGTTTTTGTTTTTATTATGGCCTGTCTCCCTTTAGGAAGGAACTGCCCTGATTGAGTTGTAAAGAAGCCCTGTCACTCACTTACAATAGTGCATTAATCATTTGCTTGAATGGATAAACGTATGTTAGTTTGTCTAAACTATAATTACTGAATTTATTTTTCAAAGGATATTCCAGCTACCCTCGGCTTTACTTTATTACCCCTTTAAATTCAGTTTCACAAAGTGTCTCTCAGGTTATTTAAAAAAAAAAGATCTTTGGCACTGCAGAAACACAGTACAGTACAACATTTCAGACTTCATTACATAAATGATTTTCATATACTTTATGTTTGCTTAATGAGCCTGACGTTTGGTCCACAGTCCTTCTATGTTTTTCCTCTTATTTTCTTTCTCCCTCTCACTTGTGGACTGTTCTGAAAGGGTGTGACACACCAAGCAGCCCAGCACTCAATCCTTCCACTTAGAGATGTGCAGAAATATTATGCCTTGTTATAACAAGCTGGCTTTTCTCAGCCAAGCTCTGTGACAGTTCTACAATGCCAGCAGAACAAGATGAGCTGCTAGAGACACCTGGTGGTTGCTTTTGTAATTGCACATTTGTTTAAATCTGCAAAAAAGAAAAAAAATTGCCTTGATCCTTTGAAAGGATGAGTGCATGTCTGATGTCTTGCTAATTAATTAATAACAAATCTTTAAATGAATAATTTTTACAGCTTGAGTTTTTACTCATTAGTTATTGGACAAAACAACATAGACATTCACAGGGTGGATTATAAATTCAAACAATAATCAAATTGTATTGCCAGTTTAATCAAATGATTTAGGGCTAGTGTGCATAATCTTTTAATCAAATGATTTAGGGCTAGTGTACATAGTCTTTTGTGTTAAGGACTACAGGAGCAGGTAAAAGCCACACATATTTAAATATGCTTTTGACATTCTTCTGAGCAGCTTTAGGGCTAGTGTAGACAAACTTACTTCCGTTTTCAATTTAAGCTTAAAGGGAAGGTTAAGGGAGTCTTAAAAAAAAATCCATATCCACTTACTTGGGGCTCCCTCCAGCCTGTGGCAGGCAGGAGGTGCCCTCGTCGCCGCTCCGCAGGCTCCCAGTGGTCTCCGGTGGCCGACCCGACCTGGCCAGGCCAGCTGCCAGGTCGGGCTCTTCTGCGCTCCAACGACGGTCTCTTCTGCGTCCCACGCTGGCGCGTTGATGTCATCGGACGTCCTCCGGGCTGTACTGCGCAGGCGCAGAGCTACTGCGCCTGCGCAGTAAATCCCGGAGGACGTCCGATGACGTCAGCGCGCCCCCGTGAGGCGCAGATTGGAGCGCAGAAGAGCCCGACCTGGCAGCCGGGCCTGGCCAGGTCGGGTCGGCCACCGGGAGCCTGCGGAGCGGCGGCGAGGGCACCTCCTGCCTGCCACGGGCTGGAGGGAGCCCCAGGTAAGTGGATATGGATTTTTATTTTTTTTTAAGACTCCCTGAACCTTCCCTTTAACTTGAAAACTTTGTCCTTAGTTCAATGTCAGTTTGGCCTCAGTGTACCATTTATAATGATGTCAAACTTAACACAATCTAATGACAAGTAAACAACAACAACAACAAAAATAACTGGGCCCTTATTCAGTTAACTTTTCCTCCTAGGAGATTTTTTTTTAATCTTCTCTTTAATATAATTTTTCAGCTGTCTGCAATTGAAAAAAATACCAAAAAGTATGGTCAAAATTATTCTGTATTAAGTATGTTCTTAGTAGCTTAAAAGGCATTTTATTGATAAAGAGTGAAAATATCACATAAAACTTAAGCTAACCATACAGTATTGAACCGTGGCACCAATCCTCTCATGGTTGAAATTACGACTGATATTGTAGGTCAAATGCAGTAAAAACTGCGTATCCCAAACATGGAATGTTGCCCATGGACTACTTGAGGGTAAAGGTGGGTAAATACAATTTTTGCCTAATTAGTCCTCTGAATGTCAAATAGGGGGAAAATAATATTGTATAGTGTATGGCAAGCTTTAGAAGAAAAAGCTAACTGAATAAGGGCCGCTGCTTTCCCCAGTCCATAAAGTGATTCTCAGCACAATGTCCACATTGTAGAATGCATTACCTGCAGGCTTACATATCACTTGGTACTTCCTGTTTCTTGCATGTGGCACAGGGGTTTATGAGGGGGCGTGTCAGGATAGCATGATCCAAGCTGCCTGATAGGGTGGATCTCATGACCACTGAAATTGAGGTGGGAATATGTTGTAAAGTTAGGGGGAGGATATAGAACAAAGATAAAAATATCATGGATTAGGGCTTTACAAATGGTTTGTATTTGCAGGGGCAAATACAGCCACAATACTCCACTAGGGCTTAATACCAGAATGAAAATACAAAAAATAGTAAAGGGCAACAGCTGAATGTCTCACTCTGCTGTACAAACTATCTTCCTGGATCCAGTTAGCACTGCAAACCAGTGTTTCCGCAGAAAAGAATGTTTGCTGTTTGTGTACAATACATATATTCCGTTTATTTATTTCTAAAAAAATTCCAACCGTCTAACATTCCACCCCTGCCTTCTGCTGGAGAAGCCATTATACGAGGTCATTTCAAATAACATTCAAAATGTTAATGTTCATTATTTCTTATCTAAACACTACTTTTATTTGTAATTTTCAGCCTTATTGTCAGGTGGTTTACTTGGGTATGTGGAATACCGCTAAATCAATGCAAATACGGTACATCTCAGAGAATGTTTTTGTCTTATGAATCATTATAGTGTTTGAATGCAGAATACACGTAAACTCTTCAAGAAGCATTTGCACACAGGTGTTTCGGGTTCCTTTTGATGATGTTACATTGCATTTGTTTATAGTGTTAGTTATTTATCATTTGGAGGCTTTGGAGAAAAGCATGTTCTTAGCTCCAGTAGGCCTTGCTGTAGAAATTCTATTTATATTCCAATGTAAGAATCCATAGACATGTTGAGAAAAGTGGAAGTGTACAACATATTTCAGGTATCAGTCGGGATGTTCTATTACTACAAGTATTCACTATTTAATAAGTGTGTCAAGCCTATGTTGACTGTAAGCAGTTTTGTGCAGAAATCCATGAAATCTGCTTTGTGATAGGTTGCCATGATTCATTCCACATCACTGCAACATTTAATTCAAGTGGCCCTGTAGTGGATCCAATCATATAAATGCACTGTCATAGCCCCTGAAACAGAAGCATTTAATAAAAGCACAGATGATGTTTTATTACTATGAAAATGTTTTCTTCTATCTTACCCAGCCACATGAAAATATCCTATAGCTCACCCAAATCTGCCTGCTGACTCTCACGTGATCACTATTCAACCTCTCTTTCTTCTCTGCATCTAGACAACATGATTAATCAAAAGTGAGCAGTGAGGAGTGATCACATGGGAGTGAGCAAGTTTAGCTGTGACTGACGACTTCAATAGTTAATTTGAACTGCAATTTTCATTTGGTTGAAGACAAGAAGAAGAAAATGTATTCCTGGTATAAAAAAACAGCATCTATGCTTTTATTAAACACTTGTATTTCAGTATATAGCATTGGATTCATAAGTACAGATACACCTTACTTTAGCTAAAGACCTCAATGCAGTGTTTTCTACATATGTATTTTAGGATACCTTAGATTTTGGCTAATTATGGGGTAGGAAAGAAACGAGTATTTTATATCTTGGCTGATTCTATCATGCAGTACTTGTATAATTTCACCAGTTTAGATGATACCAAGAAGGATCAGTAAATACAAACCATAAGTTATGTAAATAATATCAAGTATGCAGGTCTCTGTCACACCTTCCTTAAATGAAAGTGCGAGCCAGAAGTCTAAAATAGCTGGTAATATAGAATTATAGCCCTTTCAGTGTACATTACCAAATAATAATAATTTTCTGTGCAGGTACGGGAATATTACTTCCAACAAGAATACCTGTTTGTTTTACATAAACATCTTTATTTATGTTTACTGATCCTTCAGTGCTGCTTTTTCTATGAATAGTGACATAAGGCTGGTTCAGACGAGCTTTTATCAGTGGCACGTTTAGCTGATGCTAAACACTTCTCTGCGCATGAGAAGAGAAAGCACTACCCATTCATTTGAATGGAGAGAGATTGAGTGATGGACGCCCCAACCACCGCCTTTAACGCTTGTATGAACTTGGCCTAATGGAAGAGGTGAAAGATGTTAATTAGGTTGTAAATCATCCTACAGTCCTACAGGACCCTGCAAAGTTACAACAGAAGTTGTTTATTTTTATTCTAGCACAGATAACATGAATTCATGTGTTAATAATACTCTGTGCAGCACTGTAAACATTCCTCCTGAAGCTGCTCTTATCTACAGGCTGTACCAGCATGTCTGGTTGTAGATGAGGACTAGAGATTGGTTGCCTCATGGTCACTGTCCATCATTTATAGAACTGCTATTTGATTGGTGATGTGTGAGAAACATTGTCTATGGGTATCTCAGATTGTCTCGTATGTACCAGAAATAAAAGATGCCCTGTGTAACAAGAAAATGGGGGGCTGCTTAAACGTTATCACTTTTGGATTCTTTTTGTAAATTATTTAATTTATTACATTTTGTAATGCAGTTATTTATTATTTGTAAAATGAAAAGTAAAAAAATGACTTTTTATATTGGATTGAATAAAATAATTCTTGAAATAACATATAGCCTTGTACTTTTATAAAGTCTCAGTTTATATTCAGGTTAATACAGAGTGTGCTGTTCTTGCAGTTACTGGTGTCCCATGTGGTGTAATAAAGAGTAGTGTGCGCAGCGGAGATCCTTCCCCCCCATACCAGAAGTACAGCGCGCTGGTGTCCCCTGTGGTGTAATAAAGAGTGGAGATCCTTCCTCCCCCCCATACCGAAAGTACAGCCACTGGTGTCCCCTGTGGTGTAATAAAGAGTGGAGATCCTCCCCCCCCCCATACCGAAAGTACAGCCACTGGTGTCCCTTGTGGTGTAATAAAGAGTAGTGTGCAAAGTGGAGATTCTTCCCCCCATACCGGAAGTACAGCCGCTGGTGTCCCCTGTGGTGTAATAAAGAGTGGATAACCTCCCCCCCCCCCCCATACCAGAAGTACAGCCGCTGGTGTCCCCTGTGGCGTAGTTAAGAACAGTGTGGACAGTGGAGATTCCTCCCCCCCATACCGGAAGTACAGCCGCTGGTAACCCCTGTGGTGTAATAAAGAGTGGAGAAACCCCCCCCCCATACCGGAAGTACAGCTGCTGGTGTCCCCTGTGGTGTAATAAAGAGTAGTATGCACAGTTGAGATCCCCCTCCACACCGGAAATGCAGCCGCTGGTGTCCCCTGTGGTGTAACAAAGAGCAGTGTGCACAGTGGAGATCCTCCCCCCAATACCGGAAGTGCAGCCACTGGTGTCCCCTGTGGTATAATAAAGAGTAGTGTGCACAGTGGAGATCCTCCCCCCCCCCATACCGGAAGTGCAGTTACTGGTGTCCCCTGTGGTTTAATAAAGAGTAATGTGCACAGTGTAGATCCCCCCCCCCCCCCATACCGGAAGTACAGCTGCTGGTGTCCCCTGTGGTTTTATAATGAGTGGAGAACCTCCCCCCCATACCGGAAGTACAGCAGCTGGTGTCCCCTGTGGTGTAATAAAGAGTGGAGAACCTTCCCCCCCATACCGGAAGTACAGCCGCTGATGTCCCCTGTGGTGTAGTTAAGAGCAGCGTGGACAGTGGAGAACCTTCCCCCCCCATACCGGAAGTACAGCCGCTGGTGTCCCCTGTGGTGTAGTTAAGAGCAGTGTGGACAGTGGAGAACCTTCCCTCTCCCACTCCATATCAGAAGTACAGCCGCTAGTGTCCCCTGTGGTGTAGTTAAGAGCAGTGTGGACAGTGGAGAACCTTCCCCCTCCCACTCCATATCAGAAGTACAGCCGCTGGTGTGGACAGTGGAGAACCTTCCCCCTCCCACTCCATATCAGAAGTATCAGAAGTACAGCCGCTGGTGTAGTTAAGAGCAGTGCAGTGTGGACAGTGGAGAACCGTCCCCCTCCCATACCGGTAGTACAGCCGCTGGTGTCCCCTGTGGTGTAATAAAGAGTGGGGAACCCCCCCATACCGGAAGTACAGCCGCTGGTGTCCCCTGTGGCGTAGTTAAGAGCAGTGTGGACAGTGGAGAACCTTCCCCCTCCCATACCGGAAGTACAGCCGCTGGTGTCCCCTGTGGTGTAATAAAGAGTGGAGAACCTTCCCCCCCTCATACCGGAAGTACAGCCGTTGGTGTCCCCTGTGGTGTAGTTAAGAGCAGTGTGGACAATGGAGAACCTTCCCCCTCCCACTCCATATCAGAAGTACAGCTGCTGGTGTCCTACAGCACAGGTGTCAAACACATAGCCCGTGGGCCGATTGTGGCCCTTCTTGCCATGTTATGTGGCCTTCAAGAGCTTCCAATGTCCATCCTTGTAAGCAGCAAAAGAAAGACAGCACACTGCCTTCCCATCCGTAGGAGCACACCGGTCACAGTTTCTACTTACAATACTGTCAGTATGAGGTGAGGTGCAGCAACAATTCATGGGACCCCTCAGCAAAATTACCTTGGAGTCCCCTCTTGACATCCAAACCCCCTCATATGGCTAGCATCTTGCCTTGGGCTACTTCTTATCTTCAAGATTTTCTGCCGAAGCAGCATTGTGGCAGGTAAATATTAAACTGCTCCACTGCGATACTCTGCAAAAGAGGAGGAACTTGCCCCCGATAGTTGCTATAGTAATGCCACTTAGTTTGAGACTGTTCCATAAGTGTTACATCTTAATTAACAATTTGGCCCGCAACTTAGACTAGGCTATAGATTTTGGCCCCTTACATGATTGAGTTTGACACCCCTGATCTACAAAGTAATAAAAAGCAGCATGTGCAGCAGAGAGCCTTCCCCCCTTCTTTACCTTTCCCACCAGTCTTGCAGCTACTGGTGTCTCCCTGTAGTGTAATAAAGAGCAGAGTGCTGCCACCCCCACCTCCCCACCATTAATCCTGCAGCCACTGGTGTACTCCAGTAGTATAATAAAGAGGAGAGTGCCTTTCCTGTTCCTTATCTCTCCCACCAGTCTTGCAGCTGCTGGTGTCTCTCTATAGTATTATAACCATCACCCCACCATTAATCCTGCAGTCTCTGGTTTCCCCTGTGGTGTAATAAAGAATAAAATGCTGCCTACCCCTCCACACTACCATTAATCCTACAATCTCTGCTGTCAGTCTGTAATGCAATAAAGAGCAGAGCGCTGCCTACCCTTCCACCCAGAGACAGAGGGTGGGTCAATGTGAACAGTAGCAGTGGTTGCCAGGGAAACCACATTAGTAACTGGCATTGAGAACTGAGTGTAGTACATCGTCAATTGAGAACTGAGTGAGGTACATTGTTAATGCCACCCAGAAGAGTATAATATAATTTGTGTGAATGGAGGAGTAAAAGGCAGCACCAGCAGGAGCCGGCGGGCCCCGAGACATGGACCACATTGGTAACTGGCATGGAGAGCTGGGTTAGTGCATCATCAATGCCACCCAGAAATGTAACGTCGTTGCTTCATTGTGGACAGACATGCAGACAGGAAAAAACTGGGTCTCTACCTGGATTTAGCGGCCGCTTGGCCTGTTTATTATGATACCACAGTGCAAAGCACAACGTTTCGACACAAAGGTCTTTTTCAAGCACTTGAAAAAGACCCTTGTGTCGAAATGCTGTGCTTTGCACTGTGGTATCATAATAAACAGGCCAAGCGGACGCTAAATCCAGGTAGAGACCCAGTTTTTTTTCTGTCTGCATGTCGAAGTTACCCTGTGGTGGATAAGGGTTTTGACTGGTTGACTCCCTGGTGCTGCAATCATAGGGTTGTAGTGTTGAGCTATTTACACTGTCGACAGACCAAGTTTGATCAGCTGGACAGTCACTGTTGTTCTATCATTGAGCTACCACAGCCTGGCGACTATATTGGCTTAAAAACCGCCACAGCCTGCACTCTTGCCATGGTGCGCACCAGTCCAGCACGGCCGTCACTACACAAACAGCTATTTGCGGTGCGTTGCACAGTGAGTTTGGTGTGTCAGTGTGAAGCAGTACTTTAATTACACTCCCTGATTGATGTATACACATGCAAGATGTTTTAAAGCACTTTAGGCCTCCAATTTAGCATGCAATCTGATTTCTGCCCTTAAAATGCTGCTTTGCATCAAATCCAGATTTTCCCCCTGGACTTTTGGCATCTATCCCAATCATCCATGCCCCCCTCCAGGTGTTAGACCCCTTGAAACATCTTTTCTATCACTTTTGTGGGCAGCATAAATGTTTCTAGTTTTCAAAGTTCGCATCCCCATTGAAGTCTATTGCGGTTCACGAAAGTTCGCTTTTGCAGAAGTTCATGTTCGAGGTTCGCGAACCGAAAATCGGAGGTTCGAGCCATCTCTACTTCACAGTACACACACATTACACAGCAAACAACACAAGTTTCATTACACAGTATCCACATGTTACCATGCATACAGTGATATACAATTAATAAAAGTTATGGTTGCTTGGCATTGTATATATGACCAACACAATTTAATTACTACTTTAAAGAAAAAAGAAAAACTACACATAGGCCAAAAACAGCTGAAAATTGTAAAGGACACATACAAACAAATAACACTTACTTGCCAAACTATTGTGTCAAACTATTCTGAAGCAAATGCTGTTGAGCAAAGCTTATATAGGCAAAACGCTGACAAATGTTAACATTACGCCCGTAAAGCTTCTATGCGCGTAAAGTAATAAGCGCTATCAGTTTAAGGCGCACAATGACGCACGTAATTCATGTAGCCCTATTCAATAGCACTGTTCAGTGAATCAACCCCATTGTCTTTTAAGTGTTTTCAAATCAGAAATGTGTGTACCCAAAACAAGTTTCTTCATTATGGTAAGCGACAAGTAATCCCATATATGAAATGCAGCATAATAGCCCATATATCAAATGCAGCACACTACCCCATATATGAAGTGCAGGACGTTAGCCAATACATAAAATGCTGCATGTTAGCCCATGTATGAAGTTCAGCACATTAGCCCATATATGAAATGCAGCACGTTAGCCCATATATGAAATGCAGCACACTGTTACGGTGTTCTGGGTAGCAACACCTATTGACCCTCCTACTGAGGTGAGAGCTCTCAAGAATGCAGAGTCTAAGTGACCACAGGTCAACAGCAGAGCACCCCACAAGGGATGATGGACTTTGCTGCCTAGTGCCCACCAGCTTGCACTCAAGAGAAGCCCTAACAGTGGTTAGGCGAAATTGGTGACCCCAGGATGTGAAGGACCGAAGTTCAAGGTACAAAAGGATGAGACGAGGCAAACTGATCAGAGGTCGGAGGCTGATGGCAAGATTCGTAATGGGCAACAGGCAAGGGTCAGAGGCTGGCAGAGTTCATGCATAATGTTATTGCAAATTTCCTTCTGTTTTAAGAAGGCAATTACACCAAGCTTTGCTTTTTTTAGTAGGAGGGCTTTTTGGTTCCTTTTATCCCCCTATACATTCCTAGTAGTTTGGGTGACCCTGAGCTGCTTGGTTACTCTGTTGTACTGGTCCAAGCCCTATTTCATACAGCTGTATCAATCCCTGCCATGTACTGATGAGGACCAAAAGTCTGAAACATGCTGTCTACATGTGGGTTTGATATGGCTGTGTAAAACTTAAAGCTATAAGCTTGCTATACACCAGTGGTTCTGGATGCTTGCTTGGCTTAACAAGAGTGAAAATGGATAATTTGCATATTTAGTGGTGGTGCATTGTGGGTAACCACAGATGTTCACTTATAACTCAATTATTGCAAATTTCCTTCTGTTTTAAGAAGGCAATTACACCAAGCTTTGCTTTTTTAGTAGGAGGGCTTTTTGGTTCCTTTTATCCCCCTATACATTCCTAGTAGTTTGGGTCACCCTGAGCTGCTTGGTTACTCTCTTATGCATAATGTAGGTCAGTGCAGATCGAGACAGGCAGCAGACAAGGGGAAATCCAATAAACAAGCCGAAGTCAATAACAGAGTTCAAGATCGAGAATCTTCAAATACAGGCTGGGTCATACGCAGGTTAATCAAGCAGGGTACTAATGCTGTACTAGCAAGAATACACTGGTAAGCTGATAAGAGGAATCAGCACTGCCCATTAGAATGAAGCTTCCTTTTATAGGCAGTGCTGTTCCATACACTTGAATTTGGTGCCCTGCGCATGTGTCCCCATGTCTGCAGGATGCCACGCAGGCGCACAGAGAATCCTCAGCGTCGCCATGGTCACGTCACAAGTGTTGCCTTGGTTACATGTGTGCGTGTGTAGTGTGTAAGCCGCTGGCTGCTCACACCGGAACGGGGAAGGGGACCGAGACCCCAACCAGCCATGGACACCTCCAGGATGCCTCCCCGCATTACCAGCCCAGCAGCTCCTGCATCCAGATCAAAGCATGGCTAGGTGAGGCTTATACACTGTATACCATATATGAAACGCAGCATGTAAGCCCAGAGGTGTAACTACATGGGTTGGGACCCAGTGCAGAGGTCTGTCAGGTCAGGAGCTAGACAGGCCCAGTCCTGTACACAATGGATGCAGAGAAGACAGTGCAGCGGAGCATTATACATACCTGCACCCGGCGCGATGCTTGTCTCCTCCACGTCCTGTTCATTTTGCAGCCTTCCAATCACCATTTGGGGACTGAAGCTGCATTGTGACTGGCTGGCTGCACAGCACTGCATGGTGACTGGAAAGCACATAGTGCCCTGGTGAGTCCACTGATCAATCCTTTGTTTATTTGGATGTCTAATTACAGACGTCCAGGAGACTCACACTGATATCACTCAGTCACATGATTAAATCAAGCAAATGCTTTGCAGTGAATTATCTTTGAGAATTTCTGCTTAGTTAATTGTTTTTCTCTTGTTGTGTTCTGTGAAGTTAACTGTCATTAAGTGTGCTATCAAGCAGAATTTTTGGATTTATGACTGATGACTGTTTATAGGACATTGGAGTTGGTTTCCGTACTCCAAAATGATGCTTTAAGATGGTTACTTCTTGCTTGTGTAATGCTGAAGTCTTGCATATACCTTCTGTTTTAGAAAGGGGAGAGTATACTTGGCTTGGTTGTATAGTATTATAGGTGTGATGAAGTATATTATTCCACCCTTCTCAGATACAGACATGGGGAAATATACTTTTAAGCTTGCTTAAGTGATTTTGTTCTGCTTGGTGTCTGCAGAAAAGCTGGTTACATTGTTGAACATTTCTGAAGCAATGTTCTGAGGAGCACTGACAATTAGCAGGTGCACATCTGGCTATGGGTGTTGCCTCACACTGGGGGCCCTTCTAGCTATTTATACTGGGTATCGGTATGCCTCATAATGTGATGGTGGTGTGTGGGTGTGTGTGTGTGTGTGTGTGGGGGGGGCTTATATGCGAGTCAATCATTTTTGCCTGGTTTTGGGGGTAAAAGTGGGTACCTCGGCTTATATGCGGGTCGGCTTATATGCGAGTATATACGGTATGTTCAGTTTACCAAAACTCTTTGCTTTCTAATCCTTAACCAGTTCTCTATCCACATACACACATTTTCACCTAGTCGCTGTATCGTTCTATAGGCTATTGTGTGGAACAGTGTGAAAAGCCTTTGCGAAGTCCAAGTACACTACATCTATAGCTTTCCCGAGATCTAAATTTTCATTTACCTCTTCATAAAAGCTGAGCATGTTGGTGAGACAGAACTCGTCTTTAATAAAACCATGCTATTAAACTGAAATAAGATTATTTTGTGCTACATAATTTTGGAAAGCATCCCTTAGGATACCTTTAAACAATTTACATACAACTGCTGTTAAGCTTCCAGGTCTATAGTTTCCTGGGTCTGATTTTTTTTATTATGAGCTAAAGGCATATAAGATGCAGCACATATATGAAAAGTAGCACACTAGCCCATATAGAAAATGCAGCACATTAGCCCATATATAAATTGCAGCACACTAGCCCATATATGAAATGCAAAAAAGTCCCCCTTTGCTTATTCTACACTTCAGGGGGTCCACCACAGCTCTCCATGAGGCCTGCAGTGGACCACTCTATCATCAGAACAGACTACCGAGCAGTGTTGCCAACTCATCCCTTTAATTAGGCTAGTTGTAGGTGTAGCTTAGGTGCTGAGTATGTGTAAGTATCTCCAGAACCTGCATAACTTAGATGTGTCAGTTTTTAAAGGGATGATTTGGAAACCCTGCTACAGGGCCCCCCTTGGCTATGGCCCCATAGCAGCTGCTAGGGCTGCTAAGGTTGTTCATTAGGGGCGTTGCTAGGATCCTAAAAGGTCCAAGGCATTTTGGGCACCGCAGCCGAAAAATGGGTGTGGCCATGCACCAGAATGTGGGTGAGTTCATGGGTGGAGCCAAATTCACATGAACTTAACAGCAGTCTAAGTAGGTCTGCCCAGCAAAATGCTGGATGAAGCCCTCCCTCATCGTTAACCACTTAGGTCTATCTGGACAGATATATCCGTCCCGATAGCCTGCCCTGCTGCAGCTGAGCCAGGCGCGCAATTGCACGCGCTCCCGCCGCCTTCTGTTAGCCCGGAGATCAATGAATGGGAACACAGTTCCCATTCATTGATCTATGTCTCCGTATGAAAAACCGACAGCTTCTCTGAAAAGCCGCAATTTTTCTAAGTTTCACATTATCCCTTCAGTTCCTGTAAGCGAGAGCTCTTGCTTACAGGATGAAAAACAAAAAAATGACTGTGGCCTTCTTGTGGCCAAATAGTAAAAGTACATCAACATACATTTTTATGTAAATATACACAATCAATTATATTTAAAATTATCTGTTTACCTCCCCACAAAATAAAAATTTTAATAAAAAAGAACAAACAAAAAAAAACCACAACATAAATCACATGTGTCGAATTCCATGCCAGTGTTTAGGATGGACTGAGAAAGAGAGGAATGTGTTCTACCTGATGGACCACACCTTTCCTGATTCAGGCCCATCAATTCATTTGAGCTGTATCAAAAATGTGTGAGGATCTCGGCGCTCGTAGGAACGGTTTGACATACCTGACATAAATAGTTACCTAAGGGTCTGAACCTTTTTTTTAATATGCATGTCAAGAGAGTATATTACTATAATTTTTTAAACTATAAGCTTGTAAATAGTGATGGACGAAAATTGAAAAAATGCACCTTTATTTCCAAATAAAATATTGACGCCATACATTGTTATAGGGACATCATTCAAATAGTGTAATAACGGGGACAAATGTGCAAATAAAATATGTCAGTTTTAATTATGGTAGCATGTATTATTTTAAAGCTATAATGGCTGAAAACCGAGAAAAAAAATATTCTTTTCAATTTTTTTTCTTAATATTCCCATTAAAATGCATTTAGAAAAAAAAAATCTTAACAAAATGTACCACCCAAAGAAAGCCTAATTGGTGGCGGAAAAAACAAGCTATAGATCAATTAATTGTGATAAGTAGTGAATAAGTTATTGGCGAATGAATGGGAGGTGAAAGTTGCTCAGATGCATAAGGTGAAACAACACCGAAGGCTGAAGTGGTTAATAGAGATGTGGGGAACTGTTCGCCCGGCGAACATCTCTGGAGCTCTTACTACTTCCGGGTCGCACTGACCCGGAGTAGTACGCCTGCGCTGCCCGGCGGAGCGCGTCCTAGATCGCGCTCCTGTTGCCGGGCACTCTCTGCGCAGGGACTTGGAGATGTTTGCTGGCAAATCTCTAGTGGTTAATACAAAAATAAATAAATAAATAAAAGCAGCATATCACATAAATAGGCAGTGTCATGTAAATATAAGTAGGCAGAGTTAACGGGCTTCTGAGCTGGCAAGTCTGGCTTTCTGATGCGCAGGCTGGCCTGCTGCCAGGTTGTCTGGTAGTTCCCCCATAGCATTCTCTGACCTTCTAGTGGACCTCCTCCCATGCTCCCACAAGTCTTCCATTGAGGCACCACAGCCAGCATGCCCCACAGAAGAACCACAGCTCCCTGCATGCCCCCATAAAGGCATCACAGCACCAAGCATGGCAACACAGTACCCACAATGCCCACAAAGATGCACTACAGCACCCAGCATACCCCCCCATTGATGCACCACAGCTCCCAGCATGCCCACTATTGAGGCACCACAGCTCCCAGCTGTTATAATTTAAGTAGGCCTCAGTTATTTGGACTGAGTTTTAGGTAGAAGGCTTGTTCGCAGAGTATACCTTTAAATAGAGGTTTTCATGATGCAGGCAGAAGCATCTCAGTGTCTGCTTGGAGCAGATGATACAAGCAGATACTGAGAACATGTTCCTGAAGGAAGGCCACAGGCCTACACTGCCCCAGACAAATGGACTACGAGAACAATCAACATAGGCCATATTTACAAAATATCACATTCTTGCAACTAGGGCATAATATCTTATGGAATATTAATCGAGTAGGTGGGTATTATGACACCACGAGGGGTCTAAGCCAATAGTCGGGTCTGGGGGGATGGCTAAGATGAGGTCACATTAAACTCTTTCCTAGTCAGTATTAAAGGGCCGGATGGGCCGACGGAGCGTTTTCTTATTCCTACTTTCATGCTCTCTATATGCTGACTGGAACCCCTAATTATTTCCTTTCTTTATGTAATCTGATATAATGTATGCTGTACATAGTTAGTCTAGATGTAACGTAGGATAGACATAAGAGGACCTGAGCAGGAAGGTAATCACGCAGCTGTAACGCAAGGCAAGATCTGCTTGGCTAGATATAACGAACTGTATCTGTATATCTGTTTCCTGAATAAATAACTTGTATATTGAAGACGCCTGAGAACAG
This sequence comes from Hyperolius riggenbachi, assembly GCF_040937935.1. Taxonomy (NCBI): domain Eukaryota; kingdom Metazoa; phylum Chordata; class Amphibia; order Anura; family Hyperoliidae; genus Hyperolius; species Hyperolius riggenbachi. Next base: position 292,109,870 of record NC_090651.1, read on the forward strand.
TCTATCTCCAATAATGCTTGCTTTGTTGAGAGTCAAGTTATCTCACAGTCTGTGAGGTGCAACTATACGAAGTTGCTGGTGTCGAAGCAAACAGGTGATTTATAACACCAGCATGCCCCCATAGATGCTCCACAGCTGTATGGTGATATGCTGGGAGCTTTAATGTCTCTATGGCAATATCCTGGGAGCTATGGTGCCTAAATAGGGGTATGCTGCGACCAGTGGTGCATCAATGTGGGGCATTATAATTGTCTAAGGCCCTGTTCACAGTGGGGCACTGCAGTGCAACTTTATGGAGGCACCTTAACACAGAAAGTCACACTGCAATAGTAAATCTTACCACATAATGCGTGCATTACCAGTGATGCATACTTTTCATTGACTGTATGCTTCACTGTATGTAACGCAACGCTTACATAATACGGGGTGCAAATTTTATGTTTCGTTGAATTGTGTTCCTGTTTCAGGGAATGCAAAACAGCTCCCACTGTGGAGCCTTAAATTCTTAAAAAAAAATGCATAGAATCCTTAGTGGCTAGACTCAATTGGTGTAACAATGGACCCCAGGCAGATTGTCCCCTGCCCCCCTCCCCCACCTCACCGTACCAGTGCTGGGGCCCCTCTATCCCATTTGACATGGACTTATTGAAGAGTGTGGTTGGCTGCCCTCGCGGCTTTTTCCACCGAGCAACGCCGTGCTACTGCGCAGGGGCAAGGTGAACTTCCAGGTCACGGAAGCCAGTGGTGGTCTGGAGGAGGACGAGGGAAGCCTCTGGAGGCTCAAGAGGATTCCCTCTACTGAGTTAAGTATTTGCATTTTATTCCCTAGAAAGTTACAGCTTTACTTTAAATCTATATAGAAGACACTGATGGCCCAATATTAATAATTGCGTCATTAGGAATAGCTCATATAGGTAATCTATTTAAACAAGGAAAGTGAGTAAATTGGATAATAGGACTCAGTTGGTCACCACTGTATCTGAGGGCTGGTGCACACCAAGAGCGTTCTGATCGCTTTTAAAAAACGCTTGCGCTTAGCTAATGTATGTGGATGGGATGGATCACACCAGAGCGATGGGATTTTCTCCCAAACGCAAACTCGGGTCCTGCAGCATTTTTGCTGATTTCTGAGGCGATTCAGCCGCAATGTTAAGTATTGGAAAGTGGAAAATCGCTCTGAAAAGTGCTAGATCAGAGCGGTTTTCCAAGTGTTTTTGTTACAGAAGCTGTTCAGTAACAGCTCTACTGTATCAAAAAATAAAAAACGCTGCACCAAAACGCTCCAAAAATTGCTAGGCATGATTAGAAAATCGCTAGGCACATGACTAGAAAAATCACTTTAAACAAAAATCACCTAAAAAAGCGCTGAGCGTTTGCAATTACAGTATGCTAGCTCTTTTTGGTGTGCATTGGTCCTCAAACCCGATGAAATGAGAGAAGCGTTGACTAATGCTGCCCTCTAGTGACCATTTAAATTATTGTAATTTAGAATACACCTGTACATTACAGTATGTAGAGCATGATATGTAAATTGTCAAGAGTCACAAATAATAAAAGACAGATGGAATGCAAACAGGGGAATACAAATCTAGATAATATAAAATATTCAGACAACGTACTTGCTGCATATTCATTTAAAGAGTACGTTTTTTTTTTAAGTGACCTGCAAGAAAAAGGGGGAGAAAAAGGAATGATAACATCACATCTTATCACAGGGTTCACATTTAACAAGCTTTTTTTTCTTGCAATTACCAGGTTTGTGGCATTTGTTTTGCAATCACATTTAGCAGCACGCAATTTTCTGCAATTATTTACAATCTTTCTGATGAAATACATTAAAATTAAGAACTCATATGCATATGCAAGAAAAAACGAAAACTGTGCAATTTTTAAAATTGTGGGGGGAAAAACATGAATGATGAATATGGTCAAACGCAAACAATGTGCAAATCCCAAGCAGGTCAGTGACTACAATGGACAGTACGGCAGTGCGTGTTTTGTCCTGTGATTCAAATAAGTGTACTCTCTGCTTTAGTATTCATCCCAAAAGACCTGTGAAAGGCAAGTTTTCATTTAATTCTTTTGGTTACTTTGATTGCAGAAAGTAAATCCAATTTGCTTCCTTTTGCAATAAGACCTTAGTTACGTCTGTTTTTTTCTGAAGCCAGATACGACCAGTTCCAGACCACCACTTGATTTTTTGTGGCATTATAAAAATTATTCTGCCACTGATGTAAGCTTCTTACTGTGCTTTGCAGGTAGCCGCTAAATCAATATTGGATGTGTTGTTGACTTCTTCACTCCAAGGGAATTTTTGTCTGGCCAACGTGTATTTTGTTGCATGGACATATTTTGTATATCACCCCTCATGAGCCACAATTTATTTTGGGCCTGATCCAATTCACTTTTACTTCTAGGAGATAATTTTTCATCTTCTGTTTAACCTCCTTGGCGGTTATCCCAAGCTAGGGTCGGGGCGGAAAACCGCAGCTAAGAGTGGTAATCCACGACCTCTGCTCGGGGTGGCCGCCGGAGGCTGTGTGCAGAGCAAGGCGCACAGCGGGAGCGTTTCTACATACCTTCCGGGGATCCCGACGTCGGCTGGCATTCTTCTTCCTCTCCTCCGGGGTTCTGCTTCCTGCTGGTGCGCTCTCCGGCTATCATCATGACGACAGCTGGCAATTTCACTTTAGCGTTGCAGCACCACCTGGAGGATGGAGGCTTAACTGCAGCGATGGAGCCAGGGAGGTGAGTGATTGCTGGGCTGCTGCACATCTCCCTGGCAGCATGATTTTTTCCAGGTTTTAGGGTCTACACCGCTTTTAGAGCCTAAAATCCGGAAAGAATCAGAACGCCAAGGGGGTTACAATAACTTTTGCACTCTGCAATTGAAAAAGTATATGAAAAAGTAGGTAAAAAAGTGCTATCAGAATTATTCGATGTGTTTTCTTGCTTGCTAGTGGCTTAAATAGCATTTTATTTATAATCTGAAAATATCACCTAGGAGAAAACGTAGGAGAAAAAAGTGGATTAGATCAGACTCATAGGGGCCGATCCAATTCACTTTTTCTTGTAAGTTTTCTCCTAGAACATCATGTTTCATCTTCTGTTTAAAATAACTTCTCAGCTGCTATAATTGAAAAAGTACCAAAAAATTATTCCAAGTGTTTTCGCTTGCCGGTGGCTTAAAAGGTGTTTTATTGAAAATATATGAAGGTATGAGAAAACTTAGGAAAATAGTGAATTTGATTGGGTACATAGTTTCTTATTTGTCATTCAGCTCTTTCATTTTTTTTTGGGGGGGGCTCTGTCATATTCAGGGACGGATCTAGGGGGGGGGGGGGGGGCAAGCGGGTCTCTTGCCCCAGGCGGAAAAAGACGGAAAAATTTGGATGGGGAATGGCAGTTTAGGCGCCAAAACCTGACCTTGCCCCAGGCGCAACGTGGGGCAATTTGGTCTAGATCCGTCCCTGGTCATATTGAGGCAGATGTTACATGATTCACATTGATAACTTCTTTGTATCTTGATTCCCCCACTTGTGTTCCTTAACTGGTTCACCCCCCATTGGGATGAGTATCTACGTCCCTGAAAACTGCACTTGAGCTCTCAGGGGCATAGATACTCCTCCATTCCTATTTATGAGTGGCACGTGCGTGCACAGATTGATTGGTGAATGGGAACATATGTTCCCAAAGCCAAAGTGTCTAATGTATGAGTGATAACTATTGAATTGAGACTCACATCAGGCAAAGGAGACTCACATCAATTCAGATATAAAAACTGTATGCAAGATGAGGGAAAAACTGTCAGGCACACCAATGATTTGGATAAAACACCACTTTACTTGTACAGTATTCTTCCAAGTGACACAGGTCCACAAGCTGCATATGCAGCATTTTGAAAAGAATTGGTCAGCAACACAATCAAAACTTGCATGTGATCATATGCACACAGGCAGCAAAGCAAAGCATTGGAAGCATGAACAGTGTGGAGTGAGCCCAAAACTTTATGTAATAACAGGGTTGAGTGAAAGATAGAAAAATGATACCACACAATTAACGAAATACAGAGATCATGGAAACTATATAAATACAAAAAGGCTCCACAAATATGTACGATAAACAGGATACAATTACCCAATACACATATGTAAAAATAAAACGGTATATAGCTACCCGATACACAGGTTGTTACAAGCCTTCTGCTCCCAAGCCCCAAGGTCACCAGAAAGAGCCCCTTCCAGCTTTTTCTCTGAGTTTTAATTTCAGTAGACCCCTCCCCTTTTTCTACCTTCGGAGGATCAGGTTTTCCCGGGAAGAAAAATCTGGTACTCAGGCTTGTGTTATCCAGGTCTTCTGCTCACCTTGTGCTTGGGGGGAGAAATCGCTACTAACAGATGTAAGTAAACTAAACCATACCGATATATATATCTATATATCCCTTCTATTAATATCAACTGTGTGCCTCATTTCTACATATCCCCCCCTCCCCCCCCTCCTTGAGGGCAAGTGAATGTCCATATGAACGAGCCCTCACATAACAATGAAAATGACTGTTCATCCTTTGAATATACGAGAAGATGTCATACATTTGATAGTCCTTAAAGTGTTTCTTATTTAACAGAACATGCCACGGCCGCAGGGCTCCAGGCATCTAACTTTTCTTTTCACTCCTAATCCCCCGGATGCCTGACCAAAAACGACCTGGGTGGTCCGCGGTCCGTCCCGTTCTCAAGCAGGCGGATGATCATACATCGGGGTACCCCCTGCACCCGGCAATTGATCGGTAATCCGTGGCTCACCACATGTCCGTTCAGCTGATTCTGGTCCCGTGACACCGGTATCCGGCTCCAGCTACACCTCCACGCCGGCGCAAAAGGAACCAAGTCCGTGGCAACTATGCTCCTGCCTCTCTCATGCAGCGACTGCAGCACATAGGGGGACACCACCTCTGCTACTGCCTCAACCAGGACCATTCTGCATCTCGCCACCGCCGCTTCCCAACTCTCTCTCCACTGCTACACCAGGATGCCAGAGCAGGACCAACCCACCCCCACATGGAGGGACAAACTGGTATCTCGCCACCGCTGCTTCCTGAAGCCTTCTTTGGTGGGTCCAGCGCAGCACAGTGGAATTGACTGCAAAGAGGAGTCACCACCACTATATCAGGCCAAACTTCTGCCATTCAGGCTCCTGGCCTGTACCGCGGCCTAGCAGCCACCGCACGGTGTCTATGCCCATTTCCCAGCCACGTGCAGGAGACTGTCATTACCAGGCCAGTCTGAGTGCTGCAGCTCTCCTTTTGACGACAGATCCAGCTGATGGTTGCCCAGCACAATCCCTATCTTCGTGCACCAGTGGCCAGTATCCGTAGTAGCCTTAGGGCTTTCTGCGACATCGACTAGACCAGTCTAACAGGACACCTAACCGGCCAGGTTATGCCGCAATCCTTGGGGACTCATTCTCACCTTCTCTCTCTCTCTCTGTCTTCCTTCTCTCTGCTTTTCCTCTCTTTCTCTTCCCCAGGGGTGGACTGGGGGTCCTCTGATTCATTTATCGCTGAGGAAGCATTTGAGTGCCATAGACGGCAGCGGAGTACCCCCTTGGTCCATCTTTTTTTATATTTCTATTCTCTCTCTCTCTCTTTTTATGGACCTTATGGGCTCCTGAATAACTACAGAGCAGTTGAGCGCCGCTTTTATAGGGGCAGCTCCTCTCAACATAGCACTCAGGATACCCCTCTGGTCCTCCTCAGCTACGATTGTATTTATGGTGTTCATATACTTGTATACCTATACTTTACATTAACTGTATGCATTTTTATTGTACCATCACCGACCCTGTATGTGCCAAAAACAATTCCGGGTACAACTTCGGTTGTACTTGGCGAAATAAACGGATTCTGATTCTGATAAGTCAAAGAATGATGATCAACATTTGTGCTAGAATCAGTCCTTTAAAAGTCATCCTTAAGAAAGGATGTTGCACATATGTATCCATTTGATTCCACCAAGCTGTTTGTACCAGTTCTGCCACTGAGTCATTCCCTTTTATGGTATTTTGTTTCATCTGGATCAGGGGCGTACTAGAAATCACCGGGCCCCCCTGCAAAAGTTTGAATGCTCCCCCCGTCCAAACTTTTGCAGTATGGCCACCTACATCAGCGGGGAGGGGGACAGCTCCCTCACCTCGGGCTCTCCCCTCAGCTCTCCACTCCAGCATGAATTAGTGGCAGCAGGCGGCGGGCAAGATCACATACCTCCATGCACCATGGAGATCCTAACTCTAAGTGCTACACTGTTTAAACAGGAAGTAGCGTCAGACACTTAGAGAGAGTAACCTCCGGCGGTGGATGGAGGGATGCGATCCTGCCCGCCTCCTGCTGCTACTAATTCATGCTGGAGGGGAGCGCTGAAGGGAGAGTCCAAGGGGAAGGGGGGGGGCTGTCTCCCCTCCTGCCGATGTAGGTGGCCATGCACTCCCCTGATACTGCGACCCCTCCGGCCCCCTAAAACAGCCCTGCCCCCCCCCGCAAGTGCATAGGCTACATCCCCTATTGTTACGCCCCTGATCTGGATAATATGTTCTGGGGTGCATTCCATGAACATTTGTACATCAACACTTAGGGGAGGAATATGGATTGCAAATTTCAGGAATTGATTTTTGTATATCCTCCTCTAGTCATAAGTCCATGGGTACAGGGTACATACTGTATGCAATGTCATGGAACACAGGTACGGGAAACACCTTGTGACCATTAAAGAGTACCCGAGCCGAAGCTCAGGTACAAAACCAGATACTTAACTTAAGAGTGGGAAGCCTCAGGATCCTATTAAGGTTTCCCTTGCTACTCTGTTGTCCCCCGTTGCTGAGCATGGCCCCTCAAAAGATTAGCATTGTCGCTAATCTTCCCTCTAAAGACAAGGCATTAATCACATAAGGGCCACAAAGCTCTTCTTCCTATAGCGTGGCCACGCAATAGCTGACGAGCCTGCCCGTGCATGCTCAATAAGCCAGACATGCGGGCTAGATGCTACTGCACTTGCAGGCTCATGCGACCACACTGCAGCAAAAGGAGCTGCATGGCCCCGATGTGGAGGGGGCGCACTCAGCAAAGGGGACCACGGAGTAGCGAGGGAAGCCTCAATAGGATCCTGAGGCTTCCCTCTCTTAAGGTAAGGATCTGATTTTGATCCCGAGCTTTGGCTCAGGGTCACTTTAATTGTCACCATTTTGTTGGCAGTAAGACAGAAGTTAGGGTTTGGTATGTTGCACTCATGTTCTCCATACTGTAAAGTGGTGGCAAAAGTCAAAGCAATATTTACCTTTCCCCACATAGGCAATCCTCACCATGTCATCAAACCACTTGGTCAATTTTACCGAACAGGTCTTTAAAAAAAAGACTCCTTATCCCCCTTAAGCTCATTAGATTCCTCTGTATCCAATAAAAATCTACACGTGGTTGTTGTCAAATACATTGCATCCACTGTGTTTTGTTGGACCATAATCTTGGCGGGTCTTTTGAACTCCTTGAGGCCATGGCTATCCAGATTTCCTGAAGAGTGCACCTCTGCTAGGCTGGCCTCTGCTAGGAAGCCGCAATAGCAGCATAGGGGACGATATTGCGGCTGGGAACGAAGAATCACTCGCGTTCCCATGCCTGTCGGCCGGTGATGGCGAAACAGGAAGTTGTCGCCGGCGGGTCCTGGAGCATCGGAGCGGGGCTGCGAGGGCACCGATCAGCTGCAGGGGGCTGAGGGAAGCCCCAGGTGAGTAAATCTCATTTTTTTAAATGACTTAAGTCATTTATGGTTGGAATTCGTTGATTGCTATCCTTTTCATTGACAGTTTCTAACAGCTTTCTTCTCCTCATTCATTTAGTCAACTCATCGTGACCATATATACAGTATATGTATATAAAGAAAGAAAAATATAAAAATATTGTAAAAAAAATGATAATGGATTGGATAGAATACATTTATAATCAGGGCCGGTTCAAGTAACAGTTGGGCCCTAGGGCAAAATTAGCAAAATCAGACACCCCCCGACCAAAAAGCGTCTTTAGAGGCCCTTTGTTGCAGCCAAACTTCCCTCCTGGGCCCCAGAGCTGGCTGCTGACCCTCCCCCAATCACCTCCCAGCTTAAAAGACTCTGCAGAGACCCTGGGGAGCAACAGTTAACATGGGGAGGGACACCTTGGGGGCCCCTACAGGCTCTGGGGCCCTGGGGCAGTTGCCTATTTTTTCCTATGGTAGCTCCGGCCCTGTATATAATAGAACCATATGTTTAATATACTGTACATTATAAAACAGACTCCAATACAAAGTTAAAAAAATTACGTTACTGCATAATCAGGGTGCCACTGACATCTAGTGTCCAGAATAAATATTGCAAATCTAGAAAAGTATATATAAAGATTCATATGCAAACCATCACAATTAAAATACCACCTAAAAATGTATATAGCAATACTATCTTCAAGAATTATCAATAAAACAATTAATACTAAAATCAGCATTTAGGCCATTAGGTTTCAAAGTTTTCAGTTTATTTATCCATTCATTTACTAATTTAAGAAGGTCTCTGTCTTTATTTTGACCTCTCCATTGGTTGTGTAGTTGATCTATGATGCAGAAAACCATCCCACTTGGGTCCTTACCATGTTGTTCCTTAAAGTGGTTGGGAACAGAATTATCTATTTCTCCCTTCTCAATGTTGTGGGTGTGCTTGTAAATATGCCTCTCGTATACCTCACGTTCAGTTTTACCCACATATTGGAGGCCACATGGGCACTCCAACAAATATATGATATACAGTACTTGCTTTTGCAGTGAAGAAAGCTTTTAACCTCATATGCAGGGCCGGCGCTCCCATAGAGGCAAAGGGGGCATTCGCCCCGGGGCCCCCGACCTCTGCAGAGGCCCCGCACCGCCGGCCCTGCTGAATACTGCCTGCTTCCCCACTCGCCCTTGCTAACGAGCTGCAGCAGCAATTACCTACCTCTTCCGGCGGACGGCACAGTCTGGGCACTCTTGCCATATTGTCCTCCACCCAGGGCCGGCCTTAGGTTTCACAGCGCCCTGAGCGAAGCCTGATTATGGTGCCCCCCCCCCCTTCATCCTACACACACACACACACACACACACACACACACACACACACACACACACACACACACACACACACACACACACACATGGAGAGGGAGAGACATAGAGAGAGAGGAGGGAGAGACAGAGAGAGAGGAGGGAGAGACATAGAGAGAGAGAGAGGAGGGAGAGACATAGAGAGAGAGAGAGGAGGGAGAGACATAGAGAGAGAGAGAGGAGGGAGAGACATAGAGAGAGAGGAGGGAGAGACATAGAGAGAGAGAGGAGGGAGAGACATAGAGAGAGAGAGAGGAGGGAGAGACATAGAGAGAGAGAGGAGGGAGAGACATAGAGAGAGAGAGGAGGGACATAGAGAAAGAAGGGAGAGACAGAGAGAGACATACAGAGAGAGAGAGACACAGAGAGAGAGAGAGACATACAGAGAGAGAGACATACAGAGAGAGAGGAGAGAGAGACAGAGAGAGGAGGGAGAGAGACAGAGAGAGGAGGGAGAGAGAGAGACAGAGAGAGGAGGGAGAGAGACAGACAGAGAGAGGAGGGAAAGAGACAGAGAGGGGGGAGAGAGTCAGAGAGAGGGGGAGGGAGAGACAGAGAGAGGGGGGAGGGAGAGACAGAGAGAGGGGGGAGGGAGAGACAGAGAGAGGGGGAGGGAGAGACAGAGAGAGGGGGGAGGGAGAGACAGAGAGAGGGGGGAGGGAAAGACAGAGAGAGGGGAGGGAGAGACAGAGAGAGGGGAGGGAGAGACAGAGAGGGGAGGGAGAGACAGAGAGAGAGAGAGAGAGGGAGAGAGAGGGAGAGACAGAGGGAGAGACAGAGAGAGAGGGAGAGAGAGAGAGACAGAGAGAGAGAGAGAGAGAGAGAGAGAGGAGGGAGAGACAGACAGACAGAGAGAGGGAGGAGGGAGAGACAGACAGACAGAGAGAGAGAGGAGGGAGAGACAGACAAACAGAGAGGGAGAGACAGAGAGAGAGGAGGAGGGAGAGACAGAGAGAGAGAGACAGAGGAGGAAAGATAGAGGATGAGAGAGACAGACAGATATAGGGATGGAGGGATAGGAGGGAGAAAAAGAGAGAGAAAACATAGAGGGGGGGGGGGGGGGGGAGAGAGGGAGAGATAGGGATGGATAGATAGACAGGATATAGGAATAGATAATCTAGGGACATATATAAGAGAGAGAGACCGAGCTATAGGGATGGATGGATGTATGCTTGGGGAGAGAGACACCGATATAGATGGATGGATGGATGGGAGGAGTAGAGAGAGACAGAGCTATAGGGATGGATGGATGGATGCTTGGGGAGAGAGACAGACAGATATAGATGGATGGATGGATGGATGGGAGGAGTAGAGGGAGACAGAGATATAGGGATGGATGGATGTATGGGGAGATAGAGAGACAGACAGATATAGGGATGGGTGGATGGGAGGAGTAGAGAGAGGGGGAAGAGACAGAGAGAGAGAGAGTGAGTGAGTGTGTGTGTGTACTGCTGCACAAAGTCCGGTCCATCAAGGCTGCATTTCTGTCTATGTAAAGCCCCCTGAGTGACTGACCTGCCTCTCTGCTGTCCCCCTTGCTTGCAGTTTGCTGGCACTCTGTGGGAGCTGGGCGATGTGCTCCTGTCACACAGACCTGTGGGCTGCAACAAGTTCCCCTCTGTGGTGGCTCCCTCCATCCTTGGCACTCAGACTGCCAGCCATGTAGTTCAGCAGTGGGTGGCCCAGCATCATTGATGGCAGAGCGAGTGAAGCCGCTGTATACTTCAAATACAGGAAGTGCTCATTCAGGAAATTAACACTTCCTGTATTTGAGATACACAGCGCCACCACTGGGCTCCCTCTGTCATCACAGCTGCCGATTCACCCACAGCTGAACAGGGCTGACAGTGAGTGCCGGAGATCGGAGGGAGCCGCCAGTGAGGGGAATAGAAACCCCTGCACATGCGCCCCTTGGAGGCCGGCGCCCTGTGCGACCGCTCCGGTCGCACAGGTCAAAGGCCGGCCGTGCCTCCACCTCCTCTATGACCCGGCGTGTTTACAAATAATGCGCGCTGGATCATAGAGGAGGTGGAGGACAACATGGCAAGAGTGCCTGAACTGTGCCATCCGCCGGAAGAGGTGAGTAATTGCTGCTGCAGTTCGTTAACAAAGGCCCCAGGGAGCAGAGGTAGTCACCAGGAGGGGGGTATTCGGGCAGGGGGCCCCACCATTCAATTTGCCCCGGAGCCCCTTGAGCTGGCCCTGCTCATATGTTTGGCCAGTAACAGTTCTTTTAAATGTCGTTTGTTTCCTTGGTACATTTGTATACATCTTACAACTTTAGCATTTTCGGCATCTAGAGAAACCGTCCATGGATAGAAAAGTCTTTGATGGAGGTTGTGGATTAAAGAAATTGGACAATACATTCTGTAAATTCGATGCCCTTTTGAAAATCACTCTGGGGTTGGGTCCTATTAACTCTTTTAAATCTGGATCCAACTGTAGTAAGGGCCAGTGACCAGATACTATTTTCTTAATATCATTATACTTTATGTTAAAATCAGTAATAAATGGAGTCTGTGTTTTCTCTGACCTGGATCATCTGCACTTATAACATCTGGATTATTTCCCAGGGTTAAACAGTTCTCATTAATCACTTCATACCTATTTCTTGTTGCAATATCAGATCTCACTCGCCTCAGATCTGCTGCATCATAACCCTTTTCAATAAATCTATCAATATTTCAGTTTGTTGTATGTAATCATCCAGGTCTGTGCAATTTCTGAATATTTTTAAAAACTGACTTCTCGGTATTGATTTCAACCAATTTGGATAATGGCAGCTGTCTAGAGGAATTAACTATTCCGGTCAGTCATTTCAAAGTGTGTTCTGGTGGCATAATTCCCACTTTGATTGGTGATCATTAAATCCAAGAAATTAATATTATCCATGCTATATTCACAGTTAAACACCAGATTGTCCTTATTCGCGTTGATATACTTAATAAAATACTCCAATGATTCCACATCCCCCTTCCAAATAAAAAAAAAGACATAGGGCTTGATTCACAAAGCCGTGGTAAACAGGTAGCAGTGAAGTGCCGCTCGCTGACTTTTACGCGCGCAAAGTGCATTTGCGAGCGATAACGCGGACTTTGCACGTGATCACGTGGACTTTTGCACGCGATTTGACTTTTAAATGCTCCAGAACTGCTCTGGTGTGCACTAGCCCACATTTAGTCTCTTGTTCATTTGGGCAGAATTCCCATCCTAATCTCCGTGGGATATACCAGTCTTTCTCTGTCTTTCTAATGACACAATCTCCCACCACAATGAAAGTTTATTTTCAGAAATAAAACCTAAAAACTTCATTTGTGATTCCAAATCATCATCATTACCAGATTCTTGATTGAAAACCTTATCCAGGTCATAGGCCCGAGTCTCCAGAAAACCAAAGACATCCATCTCAATAGATAACACCTTCTTCATCTGCTGCTCAATAATAGTGGAAAAAATATAGTACTTGAAGAACAAAAAAGATTGAGCACTGAACAATTGTAGTAGCTGCCAGAGGTTTTCCAATCCACAGTGGAACAAACAAGTAGGTAAGTATGATCCTTAGAGCTGCTCACATAACCCCAACACTGTTGCTGTCTGCAGACACCCAGTGCTCATAGACAAGATGTGGCCACCACTCAGGGTAAAAAACACAATACAGGCTCATAGACAAGATGTGGCCACCACTCAGGGTAAAAACCACAATACAGGCTCATAGACAAGATGTGGCCACCACTCAGGGTAAAAACCACAATACAGGCTGATAGACAAGATGTGGCCACCACTCAGGGTAAAAACCACAATACAGGCTCATAGACAAGATGTGGCCACCACTCAGGGTAAAAACCACAATACAGGCTCATGGACAAGATGTGGCCACCACTCAGGGTAAAAACCACAATACAGGCTCATAGACAAGATGTGGCCACCACTCAGGGTAAAAACCATAATACAGGCTCATGGACAAGATGTGGCCACCACTCAGGGTAAAAACCATAATACAGGCTCATGGACAAGATGTGGCCACCACTCAGGGTAAAAACCATAATACAGGCTCATGGACAAGATGTGGCCACCACTCAGGGTAAAAACCATAATACAGGCTCATGGACAAGATGTGGCCACCACTCAGGGTAAAAACCACAATACAGGCTCATGGACAAGATGTGGCCACCACTCAGGGTAAAAACCATAATACAGGCTCATGGACAAGATGTGGCCACCACTCAGGGTAAAAACCATAATACAGGCTCATGGACAAGATGTGGCCACCACTCAGGGTAAAAAACACAATACAGGCTCATGGACAAGATGTGGCCACCACTCAGGGTAAAAAACCACAATACAGGCTAAGTTTCTAATGCAACAGGGGGTTGTCACTTTATTGTAAAACAAGACATAGGTTAAAACACACAACTTACATTGAGGGTCCATGCACATTGGACCCTTTCTGCATAAAATCGCCTATAAGGTCTCTGCATTGACATCTGTCATATGCACCTTACGTATTAGAACCATTTCTGGTAGTCATAGAAGTAGCTTGTCTCGCCTTCCCTGTCTATTAGCACTGGGTGTCTGCAGGCAGCAACAGTGTTGGGGTTATATGAGCAGCGCTGAGAATCATACTTACCTACTTGATTGTTCCATTGTGGATTGGAAAACCTATGGTAGCTACTACAATTACTGTTTTGTTTAGCGCTCAATCTTTTTTGGTCTTCATGTCCCTCAGGGGGGTTCCTTTCAGCTGGGCTCAGGGGGTATTTTAACTTGTTCTGGTCAATCTACTATATTAAAGCAAACCTGTGGCACAATTTTAGATATTTACCTTGAGAGGAGGAAGCCTCTGGATCCTAAAGAGGTTTCCCCATCCTCCTCAGCCAGCCCAATCCAGCATTGAGACCCCTGAAGAGTGGCCTTGCTGTGCATGTGCACTAGCACCATCCCACTCAGGCTCAAGCAGAAATAGCCAAGCCCGATCAGGTCCTGCGCAGGCAGCTTTTCCAGAGAAAGCTGATCAAGATGGTGCTAGCGCCCCTGCACAAGTTCTTGCTCGGGGGTTCCATCGCTGGAAAGGGCCTGCGGCGGAGGACGAGGGAAGCCTCTCTCCCAAAATAAGTACACTCTAGAGGCACTTTTTTTTTTACTTTTGGTCTACTTTATGTTTTGAGATGAAAATATTTATGAAAAGAAAACAGAAGAGATGTACTCGTTTCTGTGACATACTGTCCATAAAGTCTCTTAATTAGGGATGTTCGCTGAATTCCGCGGAATTGTTAATTCCGTGATGCCGGCCGGAAATTAGGTCAATTCCGATTCCGGTAGTCGGAACGGAATTTCGAAACCTCTGGAACGGAATTCCGCAGAAATTTTTTTTTTCCGTGGAATTTTCCGGAAACACACAAAAATCTCTCTCTCTCTTAATAAGTAGCACCCCCTCCAAGTAGCTAGTGATGCCTCTATTAGGCAGCATCCGCCTCTAAGTAGTCAGTGAACCCCTCCCCCATTATGCAGCCCCCGAAAGCACAAAAGGATAAAGAGTCAACCTTGTAGACCACAAAGAAATTTCCCCACATGGGGACTGCAGTAAGTAATGGGATTAAAGTTTAACTGGCAGGTAATGCAGCTGGTTGCATTACCTGATGGCATTGTACAAAGAATGGGGATGCATGCCCTGGGAGGTGCTCAAGGCTCACCAGGGTGTCGCGGCACCCAGTTTGAGAACCCCTGCCCTAGACCACCAACCACACTACATGCTAAAGCTGGCCTAGCATTTACCATTATGATCAATCCAATAGAAAAAGTAGCAAATCCAGAGAGAGAGAGAGAGAGATTGATTATAAAAATTTTCCGACGGAATCCGGAATTCCGCGGAATTTCATACAAATTCGGCGGAATTTTCATAGCGATCCGTGATTTCCGGCGGAACGGAATTTGCTGGTTCTGATCATCCCTACTCTTAATACGCTTTCTTGATGTAACAGTTAAGAAAGGAGATGTAAAAAATTAAATTAAACACTAGGTGGCGCTGGTAAGCAATATTCAAGCTGCACAGTGAATCAAGAGGTTTACTTCAGACTTTGTGAAAAATGAAACAAGCAATAGATACAGTATCACTGAGCCCTATTGATCAAAGGATATAAATGGATACTTTATTGCATTACTTCATACGAACACACAGTATCAGGAGGTAATACACAACAGCCCTCAGGCTAGTTTCACATATTGTGCTGTGCGATTGTCCTGCGGCAGGAGAGCCTCGGGGAGGACAATTGCACCACGCCCTTACCCCGTGCATAGTACCCTGTGGCAGAGTGCGCAAATGGTAATATGGATAACTCCGCCCTGTGCTGATTGACGTGCTCCCTGCTGGACAGGAAGTACGCCACTGACGTTTAGTCGTTCTGTGCACTGCAGCCTCGATCTGGCATTTACACTTACTGCATCGACATAGACTTGCATAACCACATAATTTGCGAGATAGGCACAGATTATGTGGCAACGCACTGCAGAGTTTGTGGCGGCCTTGTGTCGATTTTGCGGTTTCCTTCATACTCCCATAGAGTGCAAGTACCCATAGACTTACATTGCCCTTGTGAAGAGCTGCGGCAGGGGAGAGTACCACAATGTGATGCGACAAAGTACCCGTGTTTCCCCGAAAATAAGACGCTGTCTTACATTCATTTTTCCTTAAAATATGTGCTAGGGCTTATTTTCGGGGAGGTCTTATATTTTGAGGGGGCAGCCAGATCCCTCTTTAGTATATAGCCAGATCTCCCCCAGTATATAGCTAGAAACTCCTAGTATATACCCAAACTCCCCTAAGTATATAGCCAGGACCACCAGTATATAGCCATTGTAAATACCGTTGGTCAGAGTACCCCCCCCCAGGATCCCCCTCCCCCCCACTGATTTACCTCCCCTGCTGCTCGCCCCCTTCTCCAGAAAGTCGGATCCCTCTCCGGCTTGTGCAGTGCATAATTCAAATCTCAGATCAGCAGGGAAAGGCAGCTAAGGTTGTACAGTATCAATGCCGCCATATACAGGAAGTGATCTGTTTACTTCCTGCATACAGCGGCGCTGTTACTGTGCAACTTTAGCTGCCTTTCCCCACTGATCTGAGACCTGAATTATACACAGCGTAAGCCGGAGAGGGATCTGATTTGCTGGAGAAGGGGGGCCAGCAGCAGGGGTGGTAAATCAGCAGCAGTGGCAGTGCGGCATCACGGCGGAGGGGGGAAGCGGGGGGTGTGCAGCTAGGTCTTATTTTTGGGGGGATGTCTTATATTTCAAGCATGCTTGAAATATAAGATAGGTCTTATTTTCAGGGGATGTCTTATTTTAGGGGAAAGACGGCAAGTGTGAAAGCCTCAACCTTCACCACATACTTTCTAGTGCCATTCTTCCGCTGCACTGCACTCATCCACAGAAGGGCCCTTCCAAAAAGACCTAAAAAAGCATGTGTACGAAAGTCAATCTGCATAAAAATCCCTGAATTTTTCAGTCAAAAGATGTACAGTATAATCTTGTTATAATAAACTCTGATATAGTAAACATTTGGGTATAGTAAGGTACCTCTCCTACTATACCCAATTGTTTACTATATCAGAGTTTATTATAACAAGATTATACTGTACATTTAGTTGACTGGAAAATTCAGGGGATTTTTTATGCAGTATTATTTTTTATGCAGTCCCGGACAATCTCCATTATAAGTCTATGGGAGCAACGGCTGGTATTGTAAACTCTGATATAATAAAACTTCTGTTATAGCAAACATGTTTTTTTTTGCCCCAACATGATGCTGACTCTGGATATAGTAAACAGTGGGCGGCACATGCGTCATGTGTCAGTGTGAAACCCATGGTCTGCTGCTCTCTTCAGGCAGGATGCAAGTGAATTGATGTCTAATAACAGTTGTTAGACAAGAAGAATGGCACCAACGCTGCATATACAGTACTGTACAAATAAGCAGCCTGGGGAAAATGAGGAATTATGTGAACATAAACAAAAGAGGGTGCAGTGTTACCACTTTCACTTTGCAATAACCAATATTATCACAGTCCTCCCACAGAATTGTACACACTCCTGGGTATCTCTTTACTTGTTAGTGATGACACTCCTGGTAGTGTGTGGAGCGCAGTACAGGCTGCTTCACTTGTAGTGCAGATTAGAGCTGGCCTACTTGCTGCAGGATTAAAGAGAGTGGAGAGTAGAGTGCTAAGTTCCACCCGTGGAGGTATCAGAGCCACTCATATTACAGATGCGTGGCTTATTATGATTGGCTGCATTTTGAAGAGAAGCTTCATGATTGGCTCAAGTGTGAGCAGAAAGTTTTGCAGGATACATGCTGCAAATTACACCCACGGAGGTATCAGAACCACTCACAGGAAGCAAGTGTCTATCCTCAATTCAGTGATGACTGCAATTTATAAGGAGCCCTGGATACTGTACTAGTGATTTGTCCAGCCTGGCTATGCAGCCAGGCTGGACTTAAAGGGGACCTTAACTGAACGGGGGGTAAAGAGTTTCAATTACCTGGGGCTATTACCAGCCCCCTGCAGCAGTCCTGTGCCCTCGGAGCCGCTCTGGAATCCTCCGGTCCCCCGCTGTGACTTAGTTTCGTTTTTGACGACTCACCAGTCGGCCGGCCGCCATGCATATTTTTGGACGCATTCCCTACTGCAATTAGCGCTGTTGCGGACCGCAACGCGTACAAAAATACGCGTTGCCGCATTCCGCACGCGTAGATAAGTGGTAACGCGTATTTTTGTACACGTTGCGGTTCGCAACAGCGCTAATTGCAGTAGGGAATGCGTCCAATAATACGCATGGCGGCCGGCCGACTGGTGAGTCGTCAAAAACAAAACTAAGTGACAGCGGGGGACCGGAGGATTCCAGAGCGGCTCCGAGGGCACAGGACTGCTGCAGGGGGCTGGTAATAGCCCCAGGTAAGTGAAACTCTTTACCCCCCCGTTCAGTTAAGGTTCCCTTTAACCTTGCAGTCCACCAAATGTGCAAGTGCTTGTACTGTACCCCCAATAGGAGGACAGAGTTGCTCCTTTGCACCAAAGAATGTACCAGGGCATGCTGGGCTATTTCTAGGACTATTTGTGATATAGTAAACCACTTTTCCTGGTCCCTTGGAGTTTAATATAATGATATTATACTGTATTCAAAAAAGGACATTTATTTCACTAGTATTTCCATTCATTATCAATATCCACATGCTTAAAGAGAACCAGAGACGAAGCACCCTCATGTATTTTATTACATTTATCAGTGGGAACATGACAGTAAACACCTACCCTGCTTTTAGTTTCATTGTTATCTGCCTAATTAGTCTATTAGCAACTGTGATAAGAATCCACCGACTATTCAGTCGAGGTTTGACCTGAAATCATTATAGCTGAGTCACTCTTCTGTGTAGTCTTTTCAAGCCCAAGCCTTCCCCCTCCTGGCTTAGATTTCCTGCTTTGCATACTGAGAGCCGTGATGACATGGGAGGGGCTGCTGCTCCTGAGAGAGAAGCTCTGTGGCTGTAATATGACCCCTGTGTGCTCTGTGTGCACTAGATACTGATAATAACTGCAGTTTCATTCCTATGAGAGACACTTCCTACAGGCAGCTATGCATCATACCAAAATGAAAGCACATAGATGAAAGGCTGCATTTAGCCTAGATAGCAGCATAGTCTCATATAGCCTAGACAGCACATCCAGAACAACTCATAACCCGGAAGGAGAAGGGATATGAGCCGGCGGCCATATTTGATTTTTCCTGGAGCAATAATGGATAAAAAAACACTAAAAAAGGCACACCAGAGTGGCAAAATTATCAGGTAGAGCATTTATTCTTTACAAGCTATCAACTGATATGTTTATTTTGTGTGAAACGTTCATCTCTGGTTCCCTTTAACCACTTGCCGACCGCCCACAGCCGATGGGCGGCGGCAAAGTGGTGCGCAGAACAACCGCAATACGCCCATCGACGGCGGGTCATTCTGCGCTCTCTGGCCGGGGATCGCGCGCTCGTTGCGTGCTTATCCGCCGGCAATAGGCTCCGCCTACCCGCGACGTCAACCCGCCGGCCGTTCGGAAGCGCCGGCGGGTTGTTAACCCACAGATCGCTGCTACAAAGTGTATAATACACTTGGTAATGTATACAAAGCGTAATATACAGGCTGCCTCCTGCCTTGGTGGCCACCAGGGCAGCCTGCGGCCCTCCATGTCTGCACACGCACACACACACACACACTAATCTGCCCCCACCTGCCCTCTGATCACAGCACCCCTAGACCCCCCCCCTGCCCACCCCCCAGACCCATGTTTGCATCCAATCACCCCCCTAATCACCCCTAAATCACTCCCTGTCACTATCTGTCAGTGCTATTTTTTAGGTTAGGTCCTAAACTGCCCCCTGGAAGCTCCTGATCACCCCCCCCCCACACACACACACACTCTCGGATCCTCCCCAGACCCCCCCCCCCGTGTACTGTATACATCTATTCTTCCCTGTAATCAACTACTGATCACCTATCAATAACCCCGTCACCACCTGTCACTGCTACCCATCAGATCAGACCCTCATCTGCCCCTTGCAGGCACCCAATCACCCGCCCACACCCTCAGACCCCAGCCCTGATCACCTCACCAGTGCATTTCTTGCATCTATTCTCCCCTCTAATCACCTATTAATCACCCTGTCACTGCTACCCATCAGCTCAGACCCTAAACTGCCCCCTGCGGGCACCCAAACACCTGCCCACACCCTCAGACCCGCCTGAACACCTCTCCAGTGCATTATTTACATCTGTTTTCCCCTCTAATCACCCATCAATCACCCCCTGTCACTGCTACCCATCATATCAGACCCTCATCTGCCCCTTTGCGGGCACCCAATCACCCGCCCACACCCTCAGATC
The DNA here is from genome assembly GCF_040937935.1 of Hyperolius riggenbachi. Classification (NCBI taxonomy): domain Eukaryota; kingdom Metazoa; phylum Chordata; class Amphibia; order Anura; family Hyperoliidae; genus Hyperolius; species Hyperolius riggenbachi. The sequence continues at coordinate 292,129,934 of NC_090651.1, forward strand.
GCCCTCAGACCCCCCACCCCCGATCACCTCCCCAGTGCATTACTTGCATCTATTTCCCCCTCTAATCACACCTTGAGGCACCCATCAATCACCCCCTAGCACACCTACCCATCAGATCAGGCCCTAATTTGCCCCGTGTGGCCTCCTGATCACTCGGCCAAACCCTCAGATCCCCCTCAGACCCCCTTCCGATCACCTCCCCAATGCATTGATTGCATTTATTCTTCCCTCTAATCACCCCCTGAGACACCCATCAATCACCTCCTGTCACCCCCTAGCACTCCTATCCATCAGATCAGGCTCTAATCTGCCCCCTGCGGGCTTCTGATCACCCGGTCAAACCCTTACCCGCCCCACCACAGTGACAGATTTTTTTTTTCTGATCACTGCTGGTCTCTACGACTTAATTGTCGCTGAGACCAACCATTATGCCACACAATACGCAACCGCTAATCCAAGAATGCCCAGCCTTTTCAGTGGAAACCACTTTGGTGCTGGGTGGGAGAAATATCTCTGTAAATGACAATTTTTTTTTTTTAACACACAATTGTCAATTTACAGAGATATTTCTCCCACCCAGCATTGGTATGTGTAAAAATACACCCCAAAACACATTATACTATTTCTCCTGAGTACGGCGATACCACATGTGACACTTTTTTGCAGCCTTGGTGCGCTAAGGGGCCCAACATCCTATTCACAGGTCATTTTGAGGCATTTGGTTTCTAGACTACTCCTCACGATTTAGGGTCCCTAAAATGCCAGGGCAGTGTAGGAACCCCACAAGTGACCCCATTTTAGAAAGAAGACACCCCAAGGTATTCTGTCAGGAGTATGGTGAGTTCATAGAAGATTTTATTTTTTGGCACAAGTTAGCGGAAATTGATTTGTATTGTTTTTTTCACAAAGTGTCATTTTCCACTAACTTGTCCATTTACAGAGATATTTCTCCCACCCAGCATGGGTATGTGTAAAAATACACCCCGAAACACATTATACTACTTCTCCTGAGTACGGCAATACCACATGTGTGACACTTTTTTGCAGCCTAGGTGCGCTAAGGGGCCCAACATCCTATGAGTACCTTTAGGATTTCACAGGGCATTTGGTTTCTAGACTACTCCTCACGGTTTAGGGCCCCTAAAATGCCAGGGCAGTATAGGAACCCCACAAGTGACCCCATTTTAGAAAGAAGACACCCCAAGGTATTCCATTAGGTGTATGGTGAGTTCATAGAAGATTTTATTTTTTGTCACAAGTTAGTGGAAAATGACACTTTGTGAAAAAAAACAATAAAAATCAATTTCCGCTAACTTGTGACAAAAAATAAAATCTCCTATGAACTCACCATACTCCTAACGGAATACCTTGGGGTGTCTTCTTTCTAAAATGGGGTCACTCGTGGGGTTCCTATACTGCCCTGGCATTTTCGGGTCCCTAAAGCGTGAGTAGTCTAGAAACCAAATGCCTGAAAATGACCTGTGAAATCCTAAAGGTACTCATAGGATGTTGGGCCCCTTAGCGCACATAGGCTGCAAAAAAGTGCCACACATGGTATTGCCGTACTCAGGAGAAGTAGTATAATGTGTTTCGGGGTGTATTTTTACACATACCCATGCTGGGTGGGAGAAATATCTCTGTAAATGGACAATTGTGTGTGAAAAAAAAAAAATCTAATTTACGGAGATATTTCTCCCACCCAGCATGGGTATGTGTACAAATACACCCCAAAACACATTATACTATTTCTCTAGAGTACGGCGATACCACATGTGTGGCACTTTTTTGCAGCCTAACTGCGCTAAGGGGCCCAACGTCCTATGAGCACCTTTAGGCTTTACAGGGGTGCTTACAATTTAGAACCCCCCAAAATGCCAGGACAGTAAACACACCCCACAAATGACCCCATTTTGGAAAGTAGACACCCCAAAGTATTCAGAGAGGGGCATGGTGAGTCCGTGGCAGATTTCATTTTTTTTGTCACAAGTTAGCAGAAATGGAAACTTTTTTTTTGTCACAAAGTGTCATTTTCCGCTAACTTGTGCCAAAAAATAAAATCTATGAACTCACCATGCATCTTAGTGAATACTTTGGGATGTTGTCTTTCCAAAATGGAGTCATTTGGCGGGTATTTATGCTATCCTGGAATTTTAGCACCTCATGAAACATGACAGGTGCTCAGAAAAGTCAGAGATGCTCCAAAATGGGAAAATTCACTTTTGGCACCATAGTTTGTAAACACTATAACTTTTACCCAAACCAATAAATATACACTGAATGTTTTTTTTTTTTTTTTTTTTTATCAAAGACATGTAGCACAATAAATTTGGACAAATATGTATATAGAAGTTTTACTTTATTTGAAAAATGTCAGCACAGAAAGTTAAACAAAAACTTTTTCTTGACAAAATTCATATCTTTTTTGATGAATATAATAAAAACTAAAAAAATTGCAGAAGCAATCAAACAGCACCAAAAGAAAACTGTATTAGTGACAAGAAAAGGAGGTAAAATTCATTTAGATAGTAGGTTGTATGACCGAGCAATAAACCGTTAAAGCTGCAGTGTCTGAATAGAAAAAAAGCTCTGGTCCTTAAGGGGTTATAAGACTGCAGTCCTCAAGTGGTTAAAGAGAGCTGATGATATCCATCTTTCCATAGTTACATTGTATTACACAGGGCGACTTTTTCTGCTGAATGGAGCTGCTGACACTGGGGAAAGTGTCGTCCTGTGTAATACAATGTAACTATGAAAAGATGTATATCATTTTAAAGCTCTCTTTCTCCTCTTTCTGGTGGCACCTAAATCGTCGCCCTACGCCATTTAGTTTTCTCTATTTTTGCGATTGAAATCGCGGCCGCGGCAATTTTAATCGCGAAAATAGCAAAAAACTAAAGGGCATAGGGCAGCGGTTTATATATCATTGGAAAGAGGAAAAAGAGAGCTTTAAAATGATATGCATCTTTCCATAGTTTCTGCACTGCTCGGAGTCCCTTTAATTGCAATCACTCAGCTGTTTTGCTAGCAATTTGTAAAGCAATTCAGCAGTGACTCCTGGCGTTTTTGTAGCAATTTTATTTTAGTGCTAGCGATTGCAAATTTATTTTTTTGGTTGGTTCGGTTAGTAAAATTGCTGCAAAACCACTTTTTGTACAGCAAATGCATAGTAATTTTGCAGCGATCCTATACTTATCATTGGATCGAAAAAATGCTGCATGCTGAGTGATTGTGATCATCTCCATCCACTTTCATTGGCATAGAGATCTTTGAATCGTTGGCGATCGTCCGTGATTGCAAATTGCTGCTGTAATTGCTCTAGTGGGCCATAGCCCTCAGAGTGGCTTGGTGGCATTATCCTTTCCTATACATGCGGTAAGTGGTGTCTTAGTGCAGGTGTTCTGTCACATCCTTCATCTGCATTGCTGCGAATCATCCAGTCACACGACGGGAGAATCAACAGCAATCATCAAGAAAAAATGCAGCCTGCCCAGAGGTAAGGCAGAAGCACTAAGGGCCTGTTCATACTTGCTGCGTTTGTAGAACGCGTATAAATTCAAAGAAACGCAAGTTGAAAAACGCATGCGTTTTTCTTGCGTTTGAATGCGTTTTCTATTGCGTTTTGCACAAACACGTGACCCAGGGGAAAAAAAAGAATTATGGGAACCGCAGAGGAAAACGGACTCTAAAAACGCAATAGTACGCGTTTTTGATACGCGTCCATAGACTTTCATTGCGTCCGTTTCTATGCGTATCGCACAGAACTGCATGCAGCAATGCGGATGAGAAACGTATGCGTCTCATACGCATACATGTGAACTACCCCATTAAAAAGCATTACGAGCCGTTTCTATGCGTTTTTGGTACCAGTACGCGTTCCCTGAAAACGGCTAGGAACGCATATAGTCTGAACAGGCAGTGCGTAAGCTGCTCTGCCTTTGCACAATGTATAAGTACTCATTCACACCTAGGGCGTTTTCGCTATATTTTAAGCGCCGGCGATTTTCAAAATCGCCTTAAAAGCGCTTGTGCTATGATTCCTTATGGGACTGTTCATATCTGCGTGTTTAGTAAGCTTTCCGCTGACCAAAGCGCTGCCTGCACCATTTTTTGGGTGATTTTGCTACAATGGAAGATATAGGAAAAACGCAAAACACTCACAAAATCGCTTTTGCGGCGATTGCGTTCACGCTTTTAAAAATAAATACATTGTATGTATTATTTTCCGGGTCAAAGAGTTCACTTCCTGACTTGCAACAGGAATTGAAAAAAGAAATCGCTCTGCAAAAGCGCTTTACATAAAATCGCAGCGCGTAGGTAAGCGCGGGGAGGGGGAAATCACTCTCAAAAACGCAAAATGCGTCCGTCAGCAATTTTAGATGTAAACAAAGCCAAAAAGATATTTTTTTTTGGTTCACAGGTCCACCCGCCCCAGCTCTGATGCACCTTACATGGGCACCAGGCGGGCCCCTATGCACTCCCAGACCCACAGGATGGTGATAATTACGCCGTTGGCAACAGTGATGGACTATAGAACCACCTGCTTGCTTTAATCATTGAAATTAAATGTATTTTTAGCATAACACCACAAGCCCACGTGAAAACACCTACACACCATACACCTTGCCCACCAATGTGAGTGAACCTGCAGCACATGACTTTGACAGAAAGCACAGGTATCAGTGGCCATTTTGTTGAAGACCAAATAGTAGAACCTGAAGGAATTCTAGGTTTGCATCGAATTAACACACATACCCGTGACTGAGTTGTATAGGATTACCCGAGCGCAGTGCAATATACACAATTTATCTGCTTTGAAACCTGTAGCGTCACCAGTGCTAAACAGCCAGCTAATGATATCTCTAGTTCATGTATTCTGACTCTACAGCAGTTCCCCCAAGAAATACAGGAGGCGTCAGCCCTCCTTCCCAGGTGTCCAGTGACTAAGCCCTGTCACGTGGTCCTGCCGTCACATGACTCTCCCGTAAGGTAGTCTATCTGTGCCTGTCTCTTCCCCCGCACCTCCTCACTGAGCCTGCAGAGACCAGGAAACAGCTTCTGTTCTGTGGAGAAAACCTGGAGTGGCGCGTCATTGGCCAATACCTTCATGGCGCAACATGCTGATTGCTTAGCGCTACCGCTAGTCATGCAGCAAGCTCCGCCCCCCTCCTTCCTTCCCTCCCCAGTCACAGACTGACTCCTGTAACTGTCTTACACCAGTGGCAGCAGCAGTGCAAGTGACAGCTGTGTGGCTGCAGCAGCAGGGCGACCAGGATCACCAGGCGAGCTGCAGGTTATGGACGAACAAGCAAGGAGACATGGCTCCTGCCCCCTGGTGCTGTACTAAGTCCTCAGGAACTTGGCATAGGACTGAAGACTGGCATGTCCATAGAATGAAACATCTCTTGGAAGTCCTGCTGACTTGACAAAACTTAGGAGGAAGCATAAAGCAAGTCAGATCATTTACACTTGACAGGAATAATCAGCTGACACTTGTATGAGCTCCTTGGATCTCTGGGATATATTTTTACTTTTATATTGTATATACCTTGATTCATGGCTGCATTTTAGTATTTTGTAAGAAGTAGTTTTTGCAAACAGGATTTATTGATTCCAGGGAAGAAATAGATAATTATGCACACTGAGGAATTTTTGAACTGCTATTATTGTTGTTACGGTTTCCTATGTCTACCTTGGCAGCGTGACATGCTGTTGACTGCCTGCAATTGAATTTAAATGCCCAGAGAACCTTTGTTAGCATTACAGAGGTGTCATCATGGATGTCAAACTGGAAGAGATTTTTGGGGATGAGGTAGAGGGCAGACACTCATTGGAAGTGTATGATGAGATGGTCACGGCCCTGGCTGGAAGCATCTATTCCGAGATGGAGAAACTGGTGGCATCGTATGGACAAGACACAGTCACAGGGCTGATGCCCTTAATGGTGTCAGTGCTGGAAAGTCTGGAATCCACTTGTGCCAGGGCCAGAGAGAGAGAGGACCAACTGGAGATGGTGCAGGAAGATAATCAAAGGCTGCTGATCCAGTATGAAAGAGAACGGGATGGGCGCAAAAGAGCCGAAGAGGTAAGAATGCATTTTGGACCTCAGAGTTCACCTACAAAAAGGGCCAAAGCTGATATTTGTGTTGCAGGTTAATGTTTAGGGCCCTTTTTCACAGCCTCTCAAATACTCACAACTGCTCGCCTGCTGCCTGGTAACTGCTTGCATAGCACACAGATCAACTGACCGTGGAAATGGGCCCTTATAGTTCTGCGTCTCTTGGTAGAAGTAGTAGGACAAGGCGAAAACCCTAGTGAATATCCGGTTTCTGCGATCTGTTGATACTGCTTCTGCTAAGGCAGCTGACTGGAATTCTAGCCTTGTAGGTAACATTTTATTGATAGATGTCAGTGTTGCTGATTCTAATGCAGTTGCCATTCGTCCTATTTTTAGGAGGGCACACAGGGTGGGGGTAGGCCAGTAGCCAAGTTTACAACAGACAAGGTTGTTTTTTATTTTGATAACAAATGTGGGTAGTGTGTTTGTTTTGCGTTCCTTGTTACTTTATCATAATACATCACACAAGTTGTTTTTTTTTTGTTTGTCATAAAACACTTAAAGGAATACTATCGAAGTTGACCAAATTCTAACAGCAGTATGAATCAATATACCAATAAAAGTTAGAGTGAACACAGCATATGATTTTGCTGCGCTGTCTTTTTTTTTTTTTTTATCTACCTTTCTGACGGCGTCCCCTGTGCAAACTGACGGCGTCGGATTTTGGAGCAGTTCATTATGCTAGAGGTGATTCTTCTAGCTGTATACAATGTGGAATGACCCATTGTGATGTTCCCCCACAGCAGATTGAGTGGTGCAGCGCGCGACCTGCATCTACAAGTTAGGAGCGAGAGGAGAGACAACCGCTCTCGTTCCTAGTCTTTTCAGCCACTCTGATTGGTCTGCCGGGCTGCCCTGCTTCCGAAGGCAGACTTCCATGTTAGATAAAAAAAAAAGACACAAAGCGCAGCAAAATCATATGCTGTGTTCACTCTAACTTTTATTGGTATATTGATTCATACTGCTGTTAGAATTTGGTCAACTTCGATAGTATTCCTTTAAGCATTTTGTTTTTCCATTGGCCATGTTTCAAAAGGAAGCGTGCCCCAACATTTTTATTTTATTTTTTAGATCTGTGTGGGCCAGTGTAGAGTTGCACCCCTGCCAGGTTTGTATTAGGGCTGGTTCACAAGAGCTTCTGCTGAACTTTAGCTCGGCGCCACATTCAAATGCCAGCGTTTAACCACCTTGGTACGCCAAGGAGGATTGCTCAGCCCCTGGAGGGTCTTTTTACTTTTTTTTTTTTTTTTTTTTTTTTCAGAACATGTAGTTAGCACTTTGCTAGCTACATGTTCTGTACGATCGCCGCCACTACCCGTCGATCCGCCGCGATGCGCCGCTAAAGGGGCTGCCCCCCCCCCCCCCGAAATGCCAGTGAAATTTTGTGGCGTTTACCGCCTCTGAAAGCAACAGAGCCGGGATCTACCGCCAGGCTTTCATGGAAGCCCGCAAAAGCCAGCTCTAAGCGCTCCCATTCACTTGAATGGTAGACCCCCAAAATCGTCATGTCTTAAACGCAGCAAAAATGCCCATGTGAACCAGCCCTTATCATCTGTATCCCCATTGGAGATCATTTCCCTGATTTCGTGTTTGTGACATAGCAGGAACTAAGGCGAAATCTGCCCACAGGAAGGGTAAATGTACCAGTCACAGCTAAAGTTGAAAGGTGAAATTTGGCAAGGCAGTTCCCCTTGCTTTCCATTGAGTGTGAACTTCCCTTGCCCAAGCAAGAACTTTGCACAGGACTAAGGGATTTCAGATGGTTAATGATTGATTCATTCCTGTTAGCATGACGGATTAATCAGCTGTGAGGTAATTAATGGTTTCAAAATCTAATAAGCTCTGTGCAAAGTTCCAGTTCCACCTACAGCAGGGATGTCCAACTCCAGTCTTCAAGGGCCGAGGGCCTCACACTTTTTTTTTTTTTTTTTTTTTTTTTTTTTTGGCACAGCTCTAAATTAATTGATGGGACTGAATTAAGAAAAGGGGTGGTTTATCAAGTCGAACACCCCTCTCCATCCTAAAGACTGCCATGGATAAGGCCTTCGTGGACTGGAGCTGAACATACCTGATCTACAGAAATTCAGTTCCCATGGAGCAAAAAAAACACATTTTCAGTTCATCCTTAGTGACTTGTGTCCCCAAGAGAATAATCCCCCAATTCTCATTCTTGTGTTATCCATAACATTTTGGAATTAATTTGCTTCCTAGCTGATTGACCAACTGACACAAAAACGGCGTTTTATAAAAAAAAAAATTCCAGTCCGAGTTGGGAAGACGGACCCTGATGAACAGTTCTTTGTGTGTGTGCAGAATATGTTATTACATGTTACAGAAGTATATAAACTGTTGTGTGTCAATTTAAAGTGCACCCACGGTGGCCTGAGTAAAAAAGTTATAAGCTTATCTAGGTTCCGGTGTACTCCTTGCTCCCACCGTTGCCATGTGTGGACCCTCTAAACATATCCCACAAGAGCTTGTCAAATATATTATAGCGTCTCTCCTTCTCTTGGTGTAGAACGTGTCCGTATGTGCATAGGCACAATAGCACAGAGAGCTGCTCTGAGAATATCCTCCAGATGCTTCCCACGTCTTCCTCCAGACGACTGCTGCTGCCTGCGACCTTCTGGAAGTTTGCAGGCACACTTTTTCATACACGAGCGCGGCTGTACGAATACGGGTGCATTCGTACAGGCGCGGTATGGCCATATTCATGCATGCAGAGGAGCATGGCCATGATCTATCCGACAAACACTTGTCTGATGTGGTCCGTAGGTGGCAACGGTGGGAGTGAAGATCACATGGGAAGTCTGTAGACTATCCAGAAGCATCCCTCTACCTAGGTGAGTATCTACATGTAACTTTTTTTCCGGGCCGTCAGTACATTTCAAGTAATGGACTGCCTGTACAAAACATGCAAGTGAAACTAAGATTCCGTTCAGAGGGGCATTGAGGTGCACCATGTCGGACAATATAATCGTATTGCTTACGTTATGCAATTATATTGTAATGGTGCGATGGAATCTGGTGGCATAACACAATGCATGCAGTGCATTACCGCATAACGCGCACATTCAGTTTTAATGAAGCATGCTGTCTTTACTGTAAGTGTCACACCGCATGCATAATGCGCAATGTGACTTTTCCCCTCTGCAATCCTTTTTTTTTTTTTTTTTTTTTTTTTCTTCAGGGAATGCAATGCACAAAAAGTTAGATTCCTAGATAGAGGGAGGCCTCTGGATAGTTCAGATGTGGCCATACTTGCGCAGGCGTAGTATGGCTCGGCTCTTATAATAAGGGAAGCGTAGTCGCAAACTAAAAGAGGGTCCTGGCCAGAGGTCCATGAGGACATGGGAAGCCTCAGGAGTATCTGGAGAGGCTTCTGTTTTCTTAGGCAAGTATCAAACCTACCTAAGAAGGTTGCCGCAGGAGGATCTCACCCCACCAAAGCCCCTTTTTTTATTACACTGCTGCAGAGTGCGCCCATAGGATAATATTTATTGACCCCCTTCCTCCCGCTCAGTGAACTACTCCATGCTGGACAGGAAGCACGTCAAGGGGATTCCCGCCGGTCCACGCATGTGTGCCACACTGTGCTCGTGTGGTAGGAATGGATCATGCGGTAATGCACTGTTGACTTTGCATTGGGATTGTGGCGACTTGAGTACTTGCATTGCACCAAGTATGAAAGTCTACATAGACTTTCATTTACTTAGCGACCTCTTGTGGTAAAATTGCTTAATGCAACTTTACTGCAGCCCCATAGCGTGAAAAGGCCCTCAGGGTTTACCTACACAATCTGCTCATAGCATTCAAGGGGGTTGATTCACTAACATAATAGCGCGAGTAAGCTCCTGTTACTTGTGCTATGTAATCAGTCCGCGTGCTACTGTCAGCGTAGCGCGCATAATTATCACTCACCAGAGCGCATGCTATGCTGCTGTAGTGCAGCACAGCGAGCGCTAGTTAATTTATGCCTTCTCCACTTGTCCTGCCCTGAGCTCCTGCGGGTCCAGTCACTGAAAAGCATGTGATTCCTGCACTTTGGCCCAATAGGCTGGCTGTCACTTAACAGGCAGCCTATTGGGCCAATCGAAGTGCGGGGATTATGTCCTTTAACCTCCTGAGCGTTACGCTGCTGGGGTGGTTTTGCAGCTTTAGAGTCCCCAGAATTAATCTAACAGATTGTCAGGCTGTAAAAGGCTTAGCTAGCACTAGGCTAGCTAGTATAGGTAGCCGGCACCCCCGACTGCCTTTGATCCCCCCCGATCCAGCCGCTTATACATTACCCAGCCTGTCTCCAGCGATTGGCGCAGCCTCCCCGCACAGTTCCAGGCTTCTCTATGGGGAGGAGCTGTGCGGGGAGGCTGCGCCGATCACTGGAGTCAAGCTGGGTAATGTATAAGCGGCAGGATCGGGGGGATCAAAGGCAGTCGGGGGTGCTGGCTACCTACAGTGGTGTGAAAAACTATTTGCCCCCTTCCTGATTTCTTATTCTTTTGCATGTTTGTCACACTTAAATGTTTCTGCTCATCAAAAAACGTTAACTATTAGTCAAAGATAACCTAATCGAACACAAAATGCAGTTTTAAATGATGGTTTTTATTATTTAGTGAGAAAAAAAACTCAAAAACCTACATGGCCCTGTGTGAAAAAGAAATTGCCCCCTGAACCTAATAACTGGTTTGGCCACCCTTAGCAGCAATAACTGCAATCAAGCGTTTGCGATAACTTGCAACAAGTCTTTTACAGCGCTCTGGGGGAATTTTGGCCCACTCATCTTTGCAGAATTGTTGTAATTCAGCTTTATTTGAGAGTTTTCTAGCATGAACCGCCTTTTTAAGGTCATGCCACAACATCTCAATAGGATTCAGGTCAGGACTTTGACTAGGCCACTCCAAAGTCTTCATTTTGTTTTTCTTCAGCCATTCAGAGGTGGATTTGCTGGTGTGTTCTGGGTCATTGTCCTGCTGCAGCACCCAAGATTGCTTCAGCTTGAGTTGACAAACAGATGGCTAGACATTCTCCTTCAGGATTTTTTGGTAGACAGTAGAATTCATGGTTCCATCTATCACAGCAAGCCTTCCAGGTCCTGAAGCAACAAAACAACCCCAGACCATCACACTACCCTCACCATATTTTACTGTTGGTATGATGTTCGTTTGCTGAAATGCTGTGTTACTTCTACGGCAGATGTAACAGGACACGCACCTTCCAAAAAGTTCAACTTTTGTCTCGTCGGTCCACAAGGTATTTTACCAAAAGTCTTGGCAATCATTGAGATGTTTTTTTAGCAAAATTGAGACGAGCCTTAATGTTCTTTTTGCTTAAAAGTGGTTTGCGCCTTGGATATCTGCCATGCAGGCCGTTTTTGCCCAGTCTCTTTCTTATGGTAGAGTCGTGAACACTTACCTTAATTGAGGCAAGTGAGGCCTGCAGTTCTTTAGATGTTGTCCTGGGGTCTTTTGTAGCCTCTCGGATTAGTTTTCTCTGCGCTCTTGGGGTAATTTTGGTCGGCCGGCCACTCCTGGGAAGGTTCATCACTGTTCCATGTTTTTGCCATTTGTGGATAATGGCTCTCACTGTGGTTCGCTGGAGTCCCAAAGCTTTAGAAATGGCTTTATAACCTTTACCAGACTGATAGATCTCACTTACAGTACTTTTGTTCTCATTTGTTCCTGAATTTCTTTGGATCTTGGCATGATGTCTAGCTTTTGATGTGCTTTTGGTCCACTTCTCTGTGTCAGATAGCTCCTATTTAAGTGATTTCTTAATTGAAATAGGCGTGGCAGTGATCAGGCCTGGGGGTGACTACAGAAATTGAATTCAGGTGTGATAAACCACAGTTAAGTTATTTTTTAACAAGGGGGGCAATCACTTTTTCACACAGGGCCATGTAGATTTGGAGTTTTTTTTTTTTTCTCACTAAATAATAAAAACCTTTATTTAAAACTGCATTTTGTGTTCAATTATGTTATCTTTGACTAATAGTTAACGTTTTTTTGATGAGCAGAAACATTTAAGTGTGACAAACATCCAAAAGAATCAGAAATTAGGAATGGGGCAAATTAGTTTTTCACACCACTGTATACTAGCTAGCCTAGTGCTAGCTAAGCCTTGTACAGCCATGCAATCTGTTGGATTAGTCCTGGGGGACTCCTGAGGTGAGTGAGCGGTAGGCCCGACACAGTGTTGGGCATACCGTTAAGGAGGTTAAAGTGACTGGACCCGCTGGGGCTCAGGGTGGGGCAAGTGGAGCGGGCATAAAGTAACTAGCGCTCGCTGTGCTGAACTACAGCAGCATAGCATGCGCTCTGGTGAGAAACATTAATTGTGCGCGCTGCGCTGACAGTAGCATGCATAGCATGCGGACTGATTAAATAGCGCAAGTAACAGGAGGTTACTCGCGCTATTATGTTAGTGAATCAGACGAGAGTTGAAGCCGGCACCATCAAAGTAACGTATATGCTCTTTTATTGAATCATAATCAGTATGGTCTGTCACATCAAATGCGACGTTTCGGGGAGCACCCCTTTCTCAGGCAAGTGACAGACTGTCACTTGCCTGAGAAAGGGGTGCTCCCCGAAACGTCGCATTTGATGTGACAGATCATACTGATTATGATTCAATAAAAGAGCATATACGTTACTTTGATGGTGCCGGCTTCAACTTTCGTCTGCTATACATCCGTTTGGTCAACGGACAGCCGTGGCACATCCCCATTATCTACAGTAGGAGTGCCTCCTCTACTTCACACTATTATGTTAGTGAATCAACGCCGATATCTGCTGACCTTCATACTACATGGAAGTGGTAAAATTGGTCAGTGATTAACTAATAATTGAAAGCGTTTACCAGGCTTTAGGGTGATTACACACATCCAATTTTGCCAATTCCATGTAGTGTGAGCGCTTACCTACACTATGTGTTCATAGTATTCAAAATTTGTTGCCACTCGCGACACATGGAGGTGGTAAAATTGGTCAATCATTGGCCAATCAAAATTGTGTGTGTGTGTGTGTGTGTATTCACTCTAATAGTACTGGGAAGTGGTGAGCTTGGTGAGAGAGTTGATCCTGTATTGGGCTTCTTTCACACTGTGCAGTATGCATTGTTATGTGATGCAATGCTGTCGAAAAGTTGCATTATATGTTACATGTACAATGCGGCCCATACAGTACAGTATGCTTCACTGCCACTGCAAACATGCAAGGTCTGCTTGCGGAGAGTTATTCTGATGGTTCCTGTCCCAATGCACCGCACTGCAATCAATAACCCAGTAAGAACAGCATTGCTTGATTGCATGATGCAACACCCCACTGTGAACGTAATGTGTTTATTGGTGTTGGCCATGGGGCTCATGCTGTGTCCCAGGCTATGAGATTGGCCTAAGCCTCTTCTCTCCAGGCCTGGGGTCCGCACATTTCATACGTGCTGGAAGCCTCTCTTCTTATGTAGTACTACAAAGACCAGCACACTCGATTCAAATTGCAATCAGATCTTCTTGCATTTATTGTAAAAAAAATCTCCACACAGTGCAGTAAATGACGTGACCAATCAGCACAAACCACTGACAATAGATAGACAAAGGCTCCCATGGTCCATCAAAATACCTTCTTATTACTGGTCATTCAAGCTGTACACGACTACAGTCTCAGTCCAAGATTCTGTGTCTCCTACCTAATAATATGGGGCTGGAGAGTGTACTGGTTAAGGGTTCGAATCTCGGCTCTTCCTGTTTAGAAACCCAGCATTGGTCCAGTAGACCTTGGGCAAGATTCCCTAACACTGCTACTGCCTACTGAGCACGCCCTAGTGGCTGCAGCTCTGGTGCTTTGAGTCCACCAGGAGAAAAGTGCAATATAAATGTTCTGTGTCTTGTCTAATAAGTAGAGTGGGGCCGAACCTCCGATTTTCGGTTCACGAACCTTCGCGGAAAGTTCGGTTCGCCGAAAAGTTCGCGAACCGCAATAGACTTCAATGGGGATGCGAACTTTGAAAAAAAAAAAAATTATGCTGGCCACAAAGGTGATGGAAAAGATGTTTCAAGGGGTCTAACACCTGGACCCCCAGGTGGAGGAGTGGGATACATGCCAAAAGTCCCCGGGAAAAATCTGGATTTGACGCAAAGCAGCGTTTTAAGGGCAGAAATCACATTGAATGCTAAATGACAGGCCTAAAGTGCTTTAAAACATCTTGCATGTGTATACATCAATCAGGTAGTGTAATTAAGGTACTGCTTCACACTGACACACCAAACTCACCGTGTAACGCAGCGCAAACAGTTGTTTGTGTAGTGACGGCCGTGCTGGACTGGTGCGCACCATGGCGAGAGTGCAGGTTTTGGTGGCTTTACAGCCCATATGGTCGCCTGGCTGATGTAGCTGAATGACAGAACAGGTATACAGTGGCGGGTTCACTGAACACAACAGGTATGCAGTGGCGGGTTCACAGAACAGGTATGCAGTGGCAGGTTCACTGAACAGAACAGGTATACAGTGGCGGGTTCACTGAACAGAACAGGTATACAGTGGCAGGTTCACTGAACACAACAGGTATGCAGTGGCGGGTTCACTGAACAGGAATACAGTGGCGGGTTCACTGAACAGAACAGGTATGCAGTGGTGGGTTCACAGAACAGGTATGCAGTGGTGGGTTCACAGAACAGGTATGCAGTGGTGGGTTCACAGAACAGGTATGCAGTGGTGGGTTCACAGAACAGGTATGCAGTGGTGGGTTCACTGAACAGGTATGCAGTGGTGGGTTCACAGAACACAACAGGTATGCAGTGCCGGGTTCACAGAACAGGTATGCAGTGGCAGGTTCACTGAACAGGTATACAGTGGCGGGTTCACTGAACAGAACAGGTATACAGTGGCGGGTTCACTGAACAGAACAGGTATACAGTGGCGGGTTCACTGAACACAACAGGTATGCAGTGGCGGGTTCACTGAACAGGAATACAGTGGCGGGTTCACTGAACAGAACAGGTATGCAGTGGTGGGTTCACAGAACAGGTATGCAGTGGTGGGTTCACTGAACATGTATGCAGTGGTGGGTTCACAGAACAGGTATGCAGTGGTGGGTTCACAGAACAGGTATGCAGTGGTGGGTTCACAGAACAGGTATGCAGTGGTGGGTTCACAGAACAGGTATGCAGTGGTGGGTTCACAGAACAGGTATGCAGTGGTGGGTTCACAGAACAGGTATGCAGTGGTGGGTTCACTGAACAGGTATGCAGTGGTGGGTTCACAGAACACAACAGGTATGCAGTGCTGGGTTCACAGAACAGGTATGCAGTGGCAGGTTCACTGAACAGGTATACAGTGGCGGGTTCACTGAACAGAACAGGTATACAGTGGCAGGTTCACTGAACAGGTATACAGTGGCGGGTTCACTGAACACAACAGGTATGCAGTGGCGGGTTCACTGAACAGGAATACAGTGGCGGGTTCACAGAACAGGTATGCAGTGGTGGGTTCACAGAACAGGTATGCAGTGGTGGGTTCACAGAACAGGTATGCAGTGGTGGGTTCACAGAACAGGTATGCAGTGGTGGGTTCACAGAACAGGTATGCAGTGGTGGGTTCACAGAACAGGTATGCAGTGGTGGGTTCACTGAACAGGTATGCAGTGGTGGGTTCACTGAACAGGTATGCAGTGGTGAGTTCACTGAACAGGTATGCAGTGGTGAGTTCACTGAACAGGTATGCAGTGGTGAGTTCACTGAACAGGTATGCAGTGGTGGGTTCACAGAACAGGTATGCAGTGGTGGGTTCACAGAACAGGTATGCAGCCAGGAACAAGCTAAGCCTAACGAATCTTTCCCTATGAGAGACAGTCTGCAGCAGCTCGCCCTACTCTCACTAACGCAGGCACACGAGTGAGCGTAATGGCCGCCGCTGCCTGCCTTTTATTAGGGGGGGAGTGGCTCCAGGGGCTAGTGTAGCCTAATTGGCTACACTGGGCCTGCTGACTGTGATGTAGAGGGTCAAAGTTGACCCTCATGGTGCATTATGAGGCGAACCGAACTTCCGCAAAACTTCGCCTGCGGAATGCGAACCACTGAAGTTCGCATGGAACCGTTCGCAGGCGAACCGTTCGGCCCAACTCTACTAATAAGTAGGTATTTTGATGGACTGTGGGAGCCAGTGGCTTGTGCTGGCTGCTCACGTCATTTATTTACTGCACTGTGTGGAGATCTTTTGCAATAAATGCAAGAAGATTTGATTGCAATTTGAATCAAGTGTGCTGGTCTTTGTGGTACTACGTATGGTTGTCCTGCCTGGTGCTATGGTAACTGACCTCATATGATGAGGAGAGTGCAGCCAGGAGTCCTCTATTTACTGGGAAGCTTGTCTTCTTGACGCAGTCTTGCTGTGTGCTTTCATTATAAGCTTCTGGCAGTATTGCACTAACACAGGAAGTGATGAAAAAATGATTATCAGCCCCCATGCTTGTCACATGAAGCCGATCAGCGTCCTTATCAAGGCCACAGCTCAGGCTACTGCAAGATTATTAAGAATCATAGCTTTGAAATTAAGGTCATGGGGAAGAAAAGTTATGCACAGGAAGTTTACAGCTGACCAGATGCAAAAGTCCCTCAGCATTCAGTCCTGATAGCTGGTAAAGGAATCTCATTTAAAATTTGTCTTGAGTATTTTACTACATTCGTAAGCCTTAATTTGCATACATTTGCTGTCAGAGACCATGTACTGTATGGTCTGTGTGGGAAGGTGCACAGAGGGATGCATACTTCACACCGTGTCTTGGTACATCAGTGCGACTGGGCCAAACTCCAGGTGAGCTGCTTGTTTGTTGTTAGCTGACCATACAGGAGTGCCTAAAAACCTCATGCTGGCCTTTGCTGCTTTTATTGTAATATTGGCTGCTGTACTGTTGGGGCATTTATGTGACAGCTGTCAGGATGGACAGCTTGAGATGTTTTTGCAGTATACCTGATATAAACTGAACATTTAGGCTGGGTTCACAGTAGGATGTTGCGTTGTGATGCGATGTTAAAGTTGCAACTCAACATTACAATGTAAGGCACCAAAAATGTGGTAACCCACATTAATGCTTTACCGTCACATTAAATTGGTACAGTAAAGCATACAGGCAATGAAAAGTATGCTTCCCTGTATCTGTTAACCACCCTGGCGTTCTATTGAGATCGCCAGGGTGGCAGCGCAGCACAATTTTTTAATTTTTTTTTTTTTGTATTTTTTTTTTTAAATCATGTAGCTAGCTACATGATTCCCCCCCTCACTGCGGCGTCCCTTTCAACCCTGCAATCGCCGCCGTCGCGTAAGCCCGTCCGGAAATCCCGTTCTGAACGGGATTTCCTTTAGGGCTTCCCCCGTCGCCATGGCGATGGATCGTGATGACGTCATCGACGCCGTGACATCATCGGGAGTCCCGATCCACCCCTCAGTGCTGCCTGGCACTGATTGGCCAGGCTGCGCACAGGGTCTGCGGGGGCCCTCTTTCGCGTCGGGTAGCGGCGGATCAGCAGCGGCGGTCGAACCGAATACGCATTAAGCAAAGTGCTTGCAGCGTGTTTTTTTTTTTTTTTTTTTTTTTTTAAATGATAAAAATCGGCCCAGCGGGGCCTGAGCGGCGCCCTCCGGCGGTATTACCGCCAAGGAGGTTAACGTCTCCATTTAGAGGTAACACACTGCAGTACGTTGCACTGTGAACATCGCTTAGAATTGTTATTGCAGTGCAGTAAGCTCCGTTATAAGACTTTGTAACGCAGCTCCACAATGTCCTTTTGTGAACCTAGCCTTATTAAAAAAAAATTTTTCACCACAAGACAGCCTAGAAATCAAATCTGTGTATATATTTGAGTCACTCCTCACCACATGCACTGTAACACACAGTACAGTAGAGTGCTGGGGAGAGTCTTACAGCAGCTGCCAGCACTTCATTCTCTGCCATGTACTCATAACTCACCTCACTGTGGTTCTATAATGTTATCACCAAAACAAGGCTGAACACTGGAGGATACGGCTGTGGTTGGAGTGATGAAGGGTAGCTACTCCAGCATGTATGTTATTTATGTTGTCATTAATGCAATTATCTAATCAACCAATCACATGGCAGTTGCTTCAATGCATTTAGGGGTGTGGTCCTGGTCAAGACGATCTCCTGAATTCCAAACTGAATGTCAGAATGGGAAAGAATGGTGACTTAAGCAATTTTGAGTGTGGCATGATTGTTGGTGCCAGAGGGGCCGGTCTGAGTATTTCACAATCTGCTTAGTTACTGGGATTTTCATGCACAACCATTTCAAGGGTTTACAAAAAATGGTGTGAAAAGGGAAAAACATCCAGTATGCGGCAGTCCTGTGGGCGAAAATGCCTTGTTGATGCTAAAGGTCAGAGGAGAATGGGCCGACTGATTCAAGCTGATAGAAGAGCAACGTTGATTGAAATAACCACTCGTTACAACCAAGGTATGCAACAAAGCATTTGTGAAGCCACAACACGCACATCCTTGAGGCGGATGGGCTACAACAGCAGAAGACCCCACCGGGTACCACTCATCTCCACTACAAATAGGAAAAAGAGGCTACAATTTGCACAAGTTCACCAAAATTGGACAGTTGAAGACTGGAAAAATGTTGCCTGGTCTGATGAGTCTCGATAGAGTCAGAATTTGGGGTAAACAGAATGTAAACATGGATCCATCATGCCATGTTACCATTGTGCAGGCTGGTGGTGTAATGGTGTGGGGGATGTTTTCTTGGCACACTTTAGGCCCCTTAGTGTCAATTGGGCATAGTTTAAATGCCACGTGCTACCGGAGCATTGTTTCTGACCATGTCCATCCCTTCATGACCACCATGTACCCATCCTCTGATGGCTACTTCCAGCAGGATAATGCACCATGTCACACAGCTCGAATCATTTAAAACTGGTTTCTTGAACATGACCATGAGTTCACTGTACTAAAATGGCCCCCACAGTCACCAGATCCCAACCCAATAGAGCATCTTTGGGATGTGATGGGACGGGAGCTTTGTGTCCTGGATGTGCATCCCACAAATCTCCATCAACTGCAAGATGCTATCCTATCAATATGGGCCAACATTTCTAAAGAATGCTTTCAGCACCTTGTTGAATCAATGCCACGTAGAATTAAGGCCGTTCTAAAGGCGAAAGGGGGTCAAACACCGTATTAGTATGGTGTTCCTAATAATCCTTTAGGGTGAATGTATGTGTGCTGTGCATGTGGTTGGTAGGGTATATGTATTGCAACACTACTAGGGGCGTACATTGGAACAGATTGTCAGGAAATTTGGGTGCCAAGTGAAGTCGATAGTGGAATATTGGCAATACTGCTAAAAGTCTACCTCCGCTTTACCTAACCTACCTTTCACACTAACCCTCTCTACCTGCTCCTCACACTCTCCCTCCATTACCTACTTCTAACTCTAACTTTCCTGCAACCCTATACCTAACACTACCCATCACTCCCTGCACGTGTCTACCAATGTCCAGTGTCCAAATTTTTCACTGGGCGCTGCTATGACCGCAATTACCATTGCAGACTATGTTGGTGCCCAAATTACGAGGTGCCACCCAAATTACCTGAATCGCTAATGGGGTGCATATGTGGCTAATGTTGTTTGAAATTAAATAAACCCATTAACACAGTGGCGTAGCTAAGGAGCATTGAGCCCCAGTGCAAGATTAACCTCCCTGGCGGTTAATTTTTTTTGCCAAATTGGCAAAAAAACTTTTTTTTTTAATTTTTTTTTGTTTCATGTAAAGCTACCAGAGTGGTAGCTACATGAAACACCACTAGAGGGCGCATGTGTCCCTCTAGTGCGATCGTCTCCAGCATCTATAGCAAACAGGGGAACGCGTATACAACGCGTTCCCCTGTTTGGCTTCTCCTGTCGCCATGGCGACGATCGGGATGACGTCATAGACGTCAGCCGACGTCCTGACGTCAGACACCTCCGATCCAGCCCATAGCGCTGCCCGGAACTCATTGGTCCGGGCAGCGCAGGGCGGGGGGGGCCCTCTTTCGCCGCTGCGTGCGGCCGATCGCCGCAGAGCGGCGGCGATCAAGCTGTGCGCGCGGCTAGCAAAGTGCTGGCTGCGCGCACAGCAATTTACAGAATAAAAATCGCCCCACCAGGGGCTGAGATCTCCCCCTGCGCGGCATAGCCCGAGCTCAGCTCGGGCTTACCGCCAGAGAGGTTAATATTGGGCCTGCCAAGCACTCTGTACATAACAATTGATGTGACGCACCAAAAACCTGCAAAGGACAACTACAGTATTAGAGGTGCAAGAAGGGGACGGGGACAGTTTGGTATTGATTACTACTATTCAACGTATCTACTGTACAGAAGTGATTACCAGTGCAGGACCAATAGAGGGCTAACACTGTGGTTGAGGGAGGTCCCCTCTGTCCCCCAAGGGCCCCTGTGGGATTGCAACCTCCGCACCCCCTATTGCTACGTCACAGCATAAGCACATATACCAGTGTGCCTGCAGTTCACTGAGATAACCCAGAATTATGGGTGATTTATTAGTTAATTATCATTTCAGCAGGGCAGTGATGTAGTGGTTAGCGCTCTTGCCTTGCAGCGCTGGGTCCCTGGTTTGTATCCCAGCCAGGGCACTATCTGCAAGGAGTTTGTATGTTCTCCCTGTGTCTGCATCTGCGTTTCCTCCGGGCACTCCGGTTTCCTCCCACATCCCAAAAACATACAGATAAGTTAATTTGGTTTCCCCCTAAATTGGCCCTAGACTAAGATACATACATGATACATACACAGACATACAACTATGGTAGGGATTAGATTGTGAGCCCCTCTGAGGGACAGTTAAGTGACGTTATACTCTGTACTGCGCTGCGGAAGATGTCAGCGCTGTATAAGTACTGAATAGTAATTTTTACAGCATCTGGTTTGTGTAATTAGTTCTTTCTGTGCCTCACAAATCTAGGCATATCAGTAAGAACTGGCAGTCATCCAGTCGCTGTACCACTATAATATGACCAAAAAAGGTTTGAGGTTTTCATTTTTTTTTATTATATGAGTGTATTGAAGTTTATGAATGCTTTTCTGTTGATTCTCTTCTTGGTTTGGATTGGAAAAAAATGTTTAAACCAGTATTTCTATACTGTGTTTACGTTATATTATCCAATAATTAACCAAAAAATAAGCAATCTGGTTGCATAGTGTGTGGCCACCGTAATCCCGGTGTCAGACAAGATCTTCCCCTGCTAGCAATACATCATTGGTGGGGGGATTGGCAGGATGGAGTATTGGCTGTTAAGTGTCACTCTGTGCCTAGCATGCTGAGTGATTTGTAGCTGCGTTTCTAGTTGGCTTCTGACACTTATTTGCTAGTGGTGGAGTAACAAATGTCTCTGGGGATATTGATCATACTGTCTGCATCGATTCACAGGTGCATTTCCACAGCATCTCCTCACAGTGCAGCAGCTCATTTGCCATAAACTGCTTGTGACTTTGTAATGTGTGTAGGTGCCAGAGGACGTGACTGGTATCTGCTGATCAGCAATCAATGTGACCTGATAGGCGAAGTGAAGCACCTCTTAATTCTGTGAAATGCGTGCGCACACGCCATTGCCGAAGTGTGGGCTGTACTGGGATGTAAAAAGGCAGCCCTATTTGCAATATGCAACTGGGTAAATGGAAAGTCTTTGACTTTGGCATAGTATGCTAGAAAATGTTTATTAAAGAGACCACAGTTGCAATGGATTTATGTGTACATGATAAATCGATTTGACATTCATTTATACCAGGCATGTCCAAAGTCTGACCCGGGGGTCAAATGCGTCCCACCGAGCCAGTTCTGGTGGCCCCCAAAGCTCTGTACAGTCATTAATTCCATGTGGCCCACAGGCCTTAGCTGCAGTGCTATATGCAGGGGCCAGCCGATGTAGCAGCCACTGTTTAGCACCTTCAAGCGGACCTGAACTCAGAACTTCCTCTCTGCTCTAAAAGACAAGCAACAGCATAATTACCTTCAAGTCACAATTCCTGATCATTAAATGAAACACATAATTAACCCGGAGGATGGCTATCCAGTTAAAATATAACTTATTCACATATCATTAAAACAAGCTACATCCTATTCTGCAGATTGACTATAATCATATTGTATCAAGGGCAGGGTTCATTGTCAAAATTGGGCCCTCTTTCCGTATACAATTATTTGATTGGGGCCTCAGCCCTGTACCCTTGAAAAGAAAGAAAACTACTATTTACAGCAGACCCCCACCAACCTAACATGTTTCACCCCCCTTATTTGGAGGCTTCATCAGAGGAAAAAGTTCGCACAGCGCAGATTTTTGGGCTAGTGGAAACAGGCCCATTGACTATATTAATTGGCCATGCGAATCTGCATGCAGAAAACACATCCAGATTCGCTCTAGTGGAAAGGGTCCTAAACAAAGGAAATAACAATCTCCTATGAGAAGATGGGCTAATCCAAAACTTGTCAGGTCTTTCAGATTTTTACAACCTACTGTAAAGGTGGCCACTAACTGTACAATTTGCTGAACAACCATTTACGGTCTATTATTCGTATAAACAATCGGAAATGAACTTTTGGTACCACTAACAGACAAAAATCTCCTAATCTATTTGCTGCTGCATGTCTGATTTAATTCTGCTTCTATAATGGAGGTTGTATCCTCTGTCCATGAGGATTCATCTTTCTGCTACAACACCTGATCTGATGGGGAACGCAGAGATCCATCTGCCAGATTGCTAGAGAGATACCAGAGGCGAGAGGAGGATTCACTCCTCCAGTCCCCACCCCACGCCAAACATGTCCGATTTGGTAAATGTATTCTTTCATTTCTACAAATGTCTAATAATAACTTGGGGAACTTCCTATGGAAATAAGGCTGATGTCAGTCACGGTGCCACTTTGCTGCCCTTTGGTTTTACTTCCTCTTCTAATGGCTCTGAAAGTGGAAATTCTATTTATTCAGGATGCTTTTACGCAGTATGTTCTGCTTGGCTTCTCTCTCACAGCTAAACAATGTGAAGTATTCTAAATATTAATTTTCTCATGTTTGCAGGTGTTGCATCAATAACAGAAATTAGTGATTTATAGCAATGCATATTGATGTGAAACAGAGAGTTTATTGCTTGGCTGCAGGTGAGCGAGTTGCTAGTTACTGGTAAATATAAGCATAGAAAAACAGGGAAGTCTAAAGTAAAGTTGTGAACAGACTGGGTCAGAGAATCTGAGATATGCGTCCCCTATCAGTCAGGAAATCCGTTATCCTTACATCCTCATCCAAAGCAAGTAGCTGAGATATTCCATCACAGCTCATTCTGTGATCTCTATATTTTGCTGAATGCAAAAGGTGGGGGATGTCTGACTGTATGGTGGGTGTCCAAAGATGGGATCCTGACTGTATGAGGAGAGCTAAAGATGGGCCGCAGCTGTGTGAGGAGAGCCAAAGATGGGGCGCAGCTGTGTGAGGAGAGCTGACTGAAGATGGGGCGCAGCTGTGTGTGGAGAGTCGAAGATGGGGAACAGTGGTGTGAAGAGAGCCAAAGATAGGGGATGGCAGTGTGAAGAGAGCTAACTGAAGATGAGGAACAGTGGTGTGAAGAGAGCCAAAGATAGGGGATGGCAGTGTGAAGAGAGCTAACTGAAGATGGGGAACAGCGGTGTGAGGAGAGCCGAAGATGGGGCATGGCAGTGTGAGGAGAGCCAAATATGGGGCATGACAGTGTGATGAGAGCCGAAGTTGGGGCGCGGCTGTGTGAGGAGAGCCGAAGTTGGGGAGTGGCAGGGTGAGGAGAGCCGAAGATGGGAAATGGCAGTTTGAGAAAAGCCGAAGATGAGACATGGTGGTGTGGCAAACCTTGAAATATGTCATCATTTTTGTCCAATATATTTTTAAAATTCCATTCCTCACCGAGGTAAGACTACTTATCGTTTCAGATGGCTTACAAGTTATACACCGTGGCCTACTCCCAGCGATTATAGTTGTTATCCCCTATTTAGGGGCCAATCCCTGTGATTTTTATCCAGTTTTTTTTGTTTTGATTGGAAAGCAACCGGCCACCTCGTAGAGAAAAATCCAGACCAATCCCTGTGGATAATGTATTCCATTGTGGTTATCCATAGCAACCCACCTTTTGTAAAGAGCATTCTTGTTGCTCCTTATTCCAATATCCTTAAAATACTACACTATATTGACACTCCTGGTTTTCTGTTTTGTACTTTCTGGTTCTGGAGTTCGTCTGTGGAGAACTCCTCACTGGACATATCGACTACTAGGTCCTCACCATTCCAGAACTGATACCCCCTGAAGCTTGTCGACAAGTGCTTGTCGCTACACCTAGCCCATTCCTACCCCACTATCCTTCCTGTGCCTTATTTGATCCTTCCCATCTTTAATGCCTGTACTTGACAAGAAACCCTTCCTTGCTCCACTCAATAAACACATCTGGCACTCTATCGGCTTGGCAGCAGTTGATCTATGTACTATCATGTGCCTCACATACCTGGCATCTGAATGACATGCCACCATCCCAAACTGCTTTTACTTTCAGTGCCACCTAGAACATAGTTATGACTGTAATTATTTTGTAAATGTGTGCAGCAACTCTATTGTGTGTTCATTTTGTCTGGCTGCTGCTGGTACACACAGGAGAAGGAAAAGCCCCCAGTCTACACGCCATAGAAGCAGGTTTGCCTGACAACTACATATAAATGATTGTTGCTTGACTCAGTCAGATGGAAAAAGCTGAGGGTGTGTGGTTTTCCACGAGAGTTTCCATCACCAAAGAGAATGAGAACCACCACCCTCTCACCTCTATTATAACAGATCTGTTTTGTGCTGATGCAATGTAATACTATAAGTTAGAACTGGGCTATGAAGTTACAGCTTTACATTGTATTAAAGAAATGATCAAACATATGTCAGTGACTGCAACCCTTTCCCTTTATTAGGGCCCTAAGACTTGTATTTCTATACAGTCAGTTCTGTAAGTCACGTGACCCAGTCACAGGCACACCTGACCCAACATCTACTGCTTACCTGCCTTCCCTCTTTGCCCGCAGATTTAAAATGCTTTTAATCATCCTTTTATTGAATGGTATGGGATTAAATGGTTACATGTATGTGTATGTGTATATATGTATGTCATAGTGAACGGACAATTGCTTTGAAACTAAGCAGCACCTGGCTTGTATAGGGCTGCAGGAACGGACTTCTAAGCCAATGAAAGCCATATACAGGCCAGCACAAATACAGCAGGAGCAGGGAACCAACATTCTCTTTGACTGTAAAAAAAAAGTCATTAAACTGGACAGTGTGAATTTGATGCTGATGTTGGTCTATGCAGTGACAATAGCAAACTCAGACAGCAAATTCAAAATATGCTTTTTTGAAAGTATAGAAAGCCCTGGCATTAACTGGGCAGGAGCAGTATGTGAGCAATGAATGAGCGGCCGTGGCGGTGTAAACTGTATTAGATCAGAAGTCTGCTGTGATCCGGTCTAGTGTTAGAGGACCTTTTAACCCAGGATTGAACTTCATCCAAATCAGTAGCTAATACCCCCTTTCCCATGAGAAATATCTTTTCATTTTCTTTAATAGAGCATCAGGGGGTCTGAGTGGCTGATATTGTGGTAAAACACATCCCACAGTGTGATGTCAGGACCATGGTCCTGACAGTGTGCTGCCTGGGTGTCTTGTTGCATTGTAGGAAATAACGGCTTTTTCCAACTACCAAGCAAGCAAAGCAACTGAATAGAACTCTCAGAAATTAGCATTCTGCTCAGATCACCTGGCAGGGCTAGACATGTTGCCACTTGTAATAAATTTCAGATTGTACTGTAAATCAGAGAAACAAGAAAGACGTTACAATGGGCAAACACTA
The DNA here is from genome assembly GCF_040937935.1 of Hyperolius riggenbachi. Taxonomy (NCBI): domain Eukaryota; kingdom Metazoa; phylum Chordata; class Amphibia; order Anura; family Hyperoliidae; genus Hyperolius; species Hyperolius riggenbachi. Next base: position 292,155,946 of record NC_090651.1, read on the forward strand.
ACTAATCTATAAATGAATATTGTAAGCAATTGTATTCATTGTAATTTTTACTACAGTTCCTCTTTAAGTGCTGCAAGATGGTAAATGATCAATATTGGATGAGTAATGATAATTTACCACATCTAAGAGTGTATGCCAGGCTTTTGACTGAACAAGAAGTGTGGTATCAACAATAAAAAGGCCTTGAAGTTTTGCAGGTATGATATGATCCGCCCCACACATGTGACAAGAAACCTATTTCAAAGTGCAAACACTACAAGAAGTACAGTACATGGCTTGCCTTGTGGCATGAACTTGTGTTTGATGCATTGCTTGTATTTATATAGCATCAATATATTACACCGCACTGTAGACTAGAGCATGCATTTAAAGTCCATCCCCAGGCAGAGATCTAAAAATACCTTAGTGATCAAAGTACTTAAAGAGAAACTTCAACCTAGAATTGAACTTTATCCCAATCAGTAGCTGATACCCCCTTTTACATGAGAAATATAATGATTTTCACAAACAGACCATCAGGGGGCGCTGTATGACTGATTTTGTGCTGAAACCCCTCCCACAAGAAGCTCTGAGTGCCGCGGTACTCTGGGCAAACTGCCACAATGTAACATTGTTCACAGACAGGAATTAGCTGTTTACAGCTGTCTCTAACAGCCAAAACAGCTAGGAGCAGCTACATAACCTGCCCACAGTAAAAATGTCACCATGTAATACATGTCAGAATGTGAATCTGGGAGAGGAAAGATTTTACAATGAGCAAACACTGACTAAATCATTTATACATAATTATGGTAAAAAATTAAGCACTTTTTTTTTACTACATTATTTTCACTGGAGTTCCTCTTTAAGGTACATTTTTTTGTGTGGAATGAGACTTCTGCAACTAAAAACGTGAAAGTTTAATTACGTGACCACAAGCTCAAGAATACTGGCAGTTAGCTTTTTTTTTTTTTTTGGAGCCGGAGTTTTCTAGAAATAGACTGGGGGCACATTTGGTGTAGTACAGGGGTGTCGACCTCAATCACGTAAGGGCTGATTCGCACTACTAGAGCTTGTTGCACGCTAGAGATTTGAAAAGCTCTTGCTAATGCAATGCTATGGGGGATTTTTACAAAATTGCTTCTCTCCAGTGTGAACACTCACACAGTATAACATTAGCGAGTGCTTTTAAAATCACAAAGTGCTTAGAAAAGCTCTTGTAGTGTAAACAAGCCCTAAGGCCTTGTTTCCACTTAGGCCTTGTTTCCATCTGTCCGCTTCTATCCGCTTTTTTTCAGCACATCAATGTTACAGATAGATACATGTTGCTGAAAAGCGGACAGAAGCGCATAGATGGAAACAAGGCCTAAGGGGCCAAAATTTAAAACGTAGTCTAAGTCTCGGGCCTGATAGTTTTATTAAGATTTAACATATATTATCTCAAACTAAGTAGCGTAACCATAGCGACGGTGGAGGGCCCACTCCTCCACCTTCTGCAGAGTAGTGCAGTGGTACAGTTAAATATTAACCTACTCCAGTGCTCCTTCTAATCATTCTGGCAGCAACATTATGCTGCATACCTCTGGCTCTGAATGTGTGTTACGTGATCAGAAGCTGGGGATATGGAAGCACAGAGTGTGCAGCTGCTGGGAAGTACAGAAGAAACCAGACACATCGCTGGAGCAGGCAAATTATTACTCTGCCCTGCTGCACTACTCTGCAATATGGGTAGAGATTGTCAGGTGGGGAAAGGTGTGTGTGTGTGTGTGTGTGTGTGTGTGTGTGTGTGTGTGTGTGTGTGTGTGTGTTTTACCAGCCACATGAGGGAGTTTGGATCCCAGGAGGGGGCCCCATACTCATTTAGCTGGGGGTCCGGTGGGTTGTTGCTGGACCTGGCAATATTTCAAACCAAAAACACCATCACCGGCGTATTCATCTTGATGGGAAGGCGGTATGCAGGCAATCTTTTAGTGCTTATAATGATGCATATTTAAAGCCCTCGAGGGCCACATAAAATGGCAAAGAGGGCTGCATTTGGCCTGCAGCCTTTAGTTTGACAGCTTTGGTGTATCAAGTCTGGCAAATGGGTGAAGTAAATCAGTTAAATTGTGTACTCACAAACCCTTGCTGCGGGCAGCCATGGGGAAGCATTTTAGTTGTTGTTGTGCCCCCACACTGGAATCTGGCAATCCTGATCAACTAATAGATAATTACCCAAGAAAAAATAACCAACAAAAGACCCGCTATGGGAGTGGGAAACTAACTTACTTGGTGCGATTGACCTTATGGAGATAAAACCATTTAAAAGTGAAGTATAACTTACCTCAATGGCAGGGAAATGCCAAGGTGGAAAAATAATACAAACAATAATTTAATATGACTATAGTGCTTTACATTCTCTCATTGGCTGTCCCTCAGAGGAGCTCACAATCTAATTTCTACTATAATCATATGACCATCTGAATTTCAAATCAAGGACTCATCGCTGCAAGCCGAGAGTGTTATCCACCATGCCGCCATTTTGCCTTGACATGTTTTGTGGGTGTCGTCCATTTCTTTAGTTGAATAAAAAGTGTCTGCAAGTAAATAGAAAATGTAAGCATTTTATCTCCATTGCAGTTGCTCTCCAAGTACATTACACAGCGGAGTTCTATGTAAAGGTGGCCACACACCATACAATTTTTAAAAAATCTGTTCAATTTAAGAATTGCAATACATTTTTCTGACTGATTGTAGCATATCAAAAATATGACCAATGTACCACACACATGTTCAATTTTTCCCCAATTATGATAAAAATGATTGGAAACTCAGAGAAAATTGCTAGGGTGTGTGTATAGTAGTTAATTGACAATCTTAAGCCTCATCTACACTGGTAGATGAGGCTGCGATCCGGCGGCTCGATTAGCCACCGGATCGCCTCTTCCGCGTCCCCGCCACATTCAATTCCCCGCTCGTCCCCGCCGGCGCCGCTTATCTTCCGCTCGATTCCCTGCCATTGTCCCCTCGCAGGGAGCGAGCAGGGAATCGGCGGTGCGGAGATCCGTCCTGTCGGATCTTATCAATCGAGCCGCAATCGGCTCGATTGATAAGGAGCATCGCGGCCGCATCTACTCGTGTAGATTGTATGGTGTGTGTTAAGCCGCATCTACTCGTGTAGATGCGGCTTAACACACACCATACAATCTTTAGAAAGATTGAAGAAATATATCTGGCATTCCGGATTGATAAAAATCGAAGAAAACTGGAAATCCGATCGGATTTTTCAGTCGAATGAAAAAAAAAGCTTTTTTTTTTTTTTTTTCCGGGAGATCTGATCGTTTTTATCGAATTGCTGTAAAATCGGATCATTTTATTGTATGGTGTGTGTGTGGCCACCTTAAGGCTGAGCCAATGAAACGGTCTCCTGGCCCTGTGACCACTGGGAGCCCTTCAGGCGGTAACAAAGCTGTATGTACACATTATGCAAATGACTGCATGCTGCATGGGAATTCACTGCCCATACAACTCTATGGGCATGTTCACATCTCTGTTCTGTAATGGACCTCGTTATCCTGACACTTTCTACAATGCTGCAAAAACCCTGACACTCTGCTACTCCTGATCACTGTAATTATTCATGTAATGGCAGAAGGACAGAATGCTTAATATACTTTGGGGGGAGGGGGGGGGTGTCATTAATGCTATTTTTTTATCTGACAGATCACCCCCTGTAAGCAGGAATGCTTTCAGTTTCTTGAACCTGACAGGCCTGCGGTTACTGACAGGTCAGCACCTGCGTGCAGAGAAATGAATGCAGTTACACAGAGAATATCTGTACCTATCAGCAGCCATTCTGATAAATAGACAGCTACAGTATTAGCTATTGGAAATGAGGCATTTTTTAGGAGGCAAAGGGCCTATTTCTGCAATGATAAATCACCACTTTGTCACATGCTGCTTTTCTACACATTTTAGTGCATCACGCCAAGAAATATTGGTCTACAGTTATTATCCAGCACTGATGGGGATCGGCTGATGCCGGATAAGGGTGCTCTCTCAATGTTCTACATAGCCCTAGCTGAAAAACCGTACTATACCCCAAACACTATATACATGCCATAAACTCTGAATTAATGATGAAATGCAGTAATTAAGACAAAGATATATTTAACTTAATGTAACAGGGGCGTATTGCTGTATAAAGCAGTGTAAAAGTAGATTTATGCATTCTGCAAGTACAGGGTTTTTTTCTGGTTGCTTGAGAATTCTGGTTAACTGAGTTCTGGATAAAGGGGGATTTACTATATTTAGAACAGACCAGTGTCTTTTGCAATGTGCAGTGGTGCTCCTGTGTCAGCGGTCGTTCCTTCAGTTGATTGGTCCCTGTCACATGATGTTGGGAATATCATGTGACCTGGAGAAACAATGAGTGGCTGTAATTCATTCCAGCATTAGGTTGTGGTTGCAGTTTCCTCAGTAGCACCATGGACTTCAAAGGGATTTCCCATCTAAAAGGTGGCGAGCTATTCTTGTAAAGAGATACAGACCCATAAGCAATTCACTTTTAGTCCTGAGCTTTCTCCAAGATAATATTTTTTTTAAAATTGTCAATACAATGCATTTTAAACCTTCAGCATTAAAAAAATACTCATAATAATTTTGACAGTACTTTTTCACCTTCTTTTTGGTAGCTTTTTCAATTGCAGAGTGCTGAAAAGTTTCTTTTAACTAGAAGATGAAAAATGATCTCCTAGGAGAAAAGTGAATTGCATATGGGCCTCAGTGTGGCAGGTTTACACCATCCTAATAGATAGAATACTAGCATGTTCTGGTGTAAATGGCACTTTTTTTAAATAGGCCTCAAAGTACTGGTGTACTGAGGAGTTTACATTACTGATATTATAAAGAATGAAAAGCATTTTTAATAGTGCTCCCTGAAAGGATAACAATAATATTTTTATAGCGCTTTTCTCTCTGGGGACTCAAAAAGCGCTGTGACCCTGCATTATGCAGTCTCAAAGGCTCAGGAAAAGAGTTGAGTTTTTTTAGCCTTTTTTTTTTTAAAGCTGTCCAGAGAAGGAGCCTCTCGTACTGATTGTGGACGTGAGTTCCATAGAGTAGGGGCTGCATAGGAAAAGGCCCGAGCACCACATTAAAGGGGAACTGAAGAGAGAGGTATATGGAGGCTGTCATGTTTATTTCCTTTTAATCAATACCAGTTGCCTGGCAGCCCTGCTGGTCTATTTCTCTGCAGTAGTATCTGAGTAAAACCAGAAACAAGCATGCAGCTAGTCTTGTCAGATCAGACTTATAAGTCTGAACCACTGAAACACCTGATCTGCTGCATGCTTGTTCAGGGGCTATGGCTAATAGTATTAGAGGCAGAAGATCAGCAGGGCTGCCAGGCAACTGGTATTGTCTAAACGGAAATAAACATGACAGCCTCCATATACCTCTCTCTTCAGTTCCCCTTTAAGTGTGTCCTGGGAATAACCAGATTCATCTTGTTGGCGGAGGGTCTGTGGAGGGTCATAAAGTCCTGATAGATCCGCTATGTGTTTGTGTCCCATGTGGTGTAGAGCCTTGAATGTCAGCAGGCAGATCTTAAAATGGATTCTTCATTTTACTGGCAACCAGTGAAGAGTTTGCAGTACTGGGGTGATGTGTGAGCTGCGGGGGGCATTGGCTAGGAGTCTGGCTGCAGCATTCTGTACTAGGTGTAAGGGGCGCAGAACCTTAAGGATATATCTGTTGCCATTGCAAATCCAGTTAGCAGAGCTTGTGCTGTAGATATAGAACTCAGAAGTCCCACGTCAGTTGGTACATAAGCATCAGCTTGATTTGTGTTGGATAAACTTGACCTTCTGGTACTGCATATTGCTACATAGATTTCTCTAGAGAGAATACAGGTGATGCAAGTGTCAATGCACTGACTAATCCATTTACTGAAGCCACTTTAATAAACTAGGACATGCAGTAATCTACTTAGACTTGTACATCATTGTCTGTCTGACCCAACAGCAAGACAAAAGCTTCCATTTATTGGCAGATATTCGCTCTTGGGCAGTGACACTTTCAATGGGTACCTTGACTGCTATTGAACTATAGAAGTTGAAGCTTGGCTGCTTCTCTGAGAACCTAATTACATTGATGTTTAACTTTGTAACAAATAGTTTGTGGAAATTGTTTTTGCTCTTCCCAGAAACTTTGATGTAGCTGAGTAGTCAAAAAGTTGGAGGGTCTGCCCACAAGATGCTTTGCTCCAAGTAGTGTCACAGATTTCCTGCTCCCCCTGCTTTTTCGCCATAGTGTGTTCCACAGCTTCCCTCAAATCGCCAAATGTTTCCTAACTTTTGTAAATCCCCTGTCCAGGAAATTGTTTTAATCTTTCCACTCCCTCAGATCAGATTCAGACTTTTTCCAAGACATTAACTCTTCTGCTTTTTAGTAGATTTGTGTGTGTGGTTGGTGTTGTCTTGCTGCATGAATAACATTTCCTACAGATTGTTCACCTATGAATCCCCTTATTGTTTCCTGCAGAACTTGCAAGTGAATTCAAAATTCAGAATTCCATCCATATTGACAAGCCAGGCTTTTCCAGAAGCAGCAATGTTGGTCCATGCCATCATACTGCTGCTCCCCTGTTTTACAGATGGGTTTAAGGTTGTAGTGTTTGAATGCTGTGTTTGCCTTTTGGACAGGATATTAGGCTTTTCTTTTAAACTAAAACATTTTGTATTATCTATTCATAGAACATTCTTTCAAAACCTTTCTGTGCTGTCCGTACGGTCTTTTCAAACTGTAGAGATGGACAGCATTTTTTTTTTTTTGTCAATTTTGTTTTTCTTGTAACCATTACAATGCATACTATCCTTCTTCGATGCCCTTCTGATACACTGGCATTTGCCTGTTTTAGGCAGGCCTTTAGCTATTTAGACATTAACCTAGGACTCTTTGAGACCCCCTGAATTATTACACCCCTTGTTCTTGACATCATCTTTGAATTATTATTATTATTATGTACCTAGTACGGATATTGGCTGAAGCACTTCACAGAGTACAGGTAGTCCCCGACTTACGAACGACCCGCCAATACAAACGGCATGAATTCTGTGTTTCCATGGGAACAAGCCCCCCAAAAAATTTCAAAATTGGACTTGTAGTTTTTAAGAAAAAAAATGATTTTACACATTTTTAAAGAAAAAATGGCTTTTAAACTTGTATAAGCGGGTACAGAGGGCAGAGGTGACACATAGGGAGACACTGGAGGCACAGGGGGGCACAGAGGAGGTACAGGGGACAGAGATAGCACAATGTTCCGACTTAAGAACAGATTCAGGTTAAGAACGAACCTACAGTCCCTATCTCGTTCGTTAACCGGGGACTACCTGTACATGGTTATGTCACTAACTGCCCCTGTTAGACCACCACTGTGTTTGTTTGTACATTGACCGGCAATTGACTGGTGGAGAATATTAAGGAATAGATTTCTTAACCTTCTAAAGCCTTGTGCACATAAAAATCATCAGTTTTTTTTTTTCCCTTTTCAGATGTTCTTTTTTGTGTTTTGGTTTTTTCAGTTTCAGAGAATGAAAATGTGTTTGCACACGTCATTACAGCCTGTGAACAGTGCATCTTGTAGGAGGAAGTACGTTATGGTAGCCTCAATATTTCTTTCACAACAGGTGTGTTTGGAAGCCACTGACAGGTTTTAGGGCTGTATTTATCTCTTTAGGGGCACTTCCACCTTCAGCTAATCTTGCTGCCATCAGTAGCATCTGCCACAAAAAAGGAAGTGCATTGGAGGGAAATCCCCACAACAGGAATGCAGATGGCTGCACAAAACCAATATATACGTTTTAACCACTTTCCAATAAAGTGTTTATTTAAATTATTTAACAGTTTCCTTTCTTGTCCATGTGAGGGGTGGCACCAGGTCAATTCCTCTTCCAGCAACGGCTGTCAAAGGCAGCTCAGAGGCGCCTCCTGCTTGGGCTTATTAATCTTCTGGCACTTTATTCGGCCTGAAGTAGTGGGTACATACCTAGGAAACGTGTTGCCAATGCAAAGACGTTTGTTGTTTAGTATATGAATTTGTCTTTGAGGAAAGCCACCTCATCCTTTTCATTTTAGCAGTTAACGCAGTTTTATCATACCTTGGCTGCCTCTTTTCCCCTTTCTGTCAGAGGGTTACTATGCATTTGGGGAGATTTCTTCTGACATCCTGATTTGCCTCCAGGGCAGGAAAGGAGGAGAAATCTTACCAACTGTAGCCCAGAAACCATTTTGTGTACATTCTATCCAGAACACCAGCAGAGAAATGTTGGAATTCCGTTCAGTGTCTGAGCATGTGTCAGATGTTACTTTGTATCATGAGCTATGCAGTAAATGACATTTTTAGAATTTGTAGTAAATAGGATGACAGCCCCATGAAACAGAGACCACACATTCTGCTTCTCTGTTTGGGAAGGTGAGCCCATGACCGCAATGTAGTACATTACAAAGATGAGATCTTAAAAAGAAAAGTTTTAGTTGACTTCATAGCTACCTATAATGAGGGCACCTACAGTATATCTACTTACTTTTAAGTATGTCTCTAGGCAAAAACTGTAATCTTACAACAAACATTAGCATTTGCAATGTATAGGTTAAATGTTGGTTTGGGCTGTTGATCAACAAGTTCCCATCAGGGCAGCTGTCTTGTTTCCTGCCCCCTTGGTTTGTAAGTGCAAACTCATAATTGTCAGCTCCATATCAGTGACTTCCAGTTACTGATAAGACTGGGAGAGAGGAAGGGGTGCAGCCATGCAAACGAGGGAAGGTTGTATCTTCTCCCATTGCCACCTCTCCACTGATGACTGCTGCTTCACAGCACAGAAGCACTGCTTCCAGTTAACTATGAATAGCTCTGTTTTCTGTTAGGCTAGATCCACACTAGGCCCATTTGCAGAACGGAGCCTGCGGTCTGTGATCCTGGGATTGAAAACCTGAATGCATTGCAAACGGATCCGTGCTGCCCTTTTGCAGCAAACATTTTTGACCCGTTTGCATTCCCCCCCCCTCCCAAAAAAAGATGGCTGCAGCCAGGACCCCAATAGGTGTCCCCCAGGTAGCCTGAGGGGGTAGCAGCCAGGATGGTGGGTAGTGGGCACAGCGGTGGGGAGGGAGGTTGCCCCCTTCCCCTCTCACCTGGGTCCCCCGTCCCCAATCCACCTCCAGCTGTTTGCGGCAAAAGCAAAGACCGAGCGCGCAGGGAAGCACTTTATTTTCTCTGCTCACTGTGACTTCCTGCAATGTCGCCCTCTAGTGGGTCGGCATTGCCGGAAGTTACGTGGTGAGCAGAGGAAGAAAGGTAAACTTCCCCTCTCACTCGCTCTTTTCTTTTGATGCAAATAGCTTGGGGGGGGGGCGACAACCCCCCCCCCCCTCCCCGCAGCTGTTCCTGCTCCACCCTGTCCTGGCTGCTACCCCCTCAGGCTACCTGGGGGACACCAATTAGGGTGGCATAGGCAGTTGCCAATGCGGATCTCCCTCCATTTTGTGTGCAAGAATAGCAGGTGTAGAGGGAGATCCGTTTTTGCACTGCCCTCAAATACCCCTCCGTGTATCTGGATCCATGTGCGGTCCGTGAAAATACTGCAAATCCGGACCGTCTATTCAGGTTTTCAAAACTGATCCCCCTAAACGCAGACGGATTGTTTTTTGTTTTTTTTTGTTTTGTTTTTTGATTGAAGAAGGCTGCTATTTTTAACATTGGTATCCATGACTCCGTTTTTGATCAGGGCCAAAGAACGGAGCCACAAATACGTTTGTAAAATAAGTGGGGACCTACTCTTAGGGCTCAAACCCACTAGCAGCCTTTTCTAAGTGCTAGTGATTTTAAAAAGCTCTTGCTAATGCAATGCTATGGGGGATTTTTATAAAATCACATCGCTCAAGTGGGATCACATCCATTGCGTTACATTAGCAAGAGCTTTTCAAATCACAAAGCACTCAGAAAAGCTCTCCTAGTGGGTTTCAGGTCTTACATGTTTATATGCTACTGAGATGTTTAACATGCTGGATGGGAGTGGGTAGGTTTCTCCACCTATAGCTCTCCCCAGGATGGCAGACTGCACAGAAAATCAAGATGCAGCTGATTCATGGTTATTCTTCTGCCAACCAGAAGAACGCTCTTATGAACAAGATACTTTCACTTATTGTTAGCATTTGAACGATGTCCCTTTCAGTTACCATACTGGGGTCATTGCTGGGAAAGCGTAACTAAAGACATGAAACACTAAAGTTCAAGCTCGACGGATATCTTTGGAAGGTAACTGTTTTACGCATGTCCTCTTATGATCCATATACATAATGATTGTAACGTGCTTAAAGAAATGGCCATTCTGAGCAGTGAGCACAGGTGACTGTTTCTTCAGTTAATGCCTGTCTGAGTGAGTGGGCATTGTGCGCCCCCCTCCCCTCATTACACATAGTAGTATAAGCAGCCATTGTTCTCTCCCACTCACAATGCCTCCCTGAGGCTATTGGGAATTACCACACCAAGTGAGTTGGAACAGCTTCCACTATGGCATAGTCACAGCTTGGGAATAATATTGAAAATTGGAGACAGTTACCCCTGGGCAAAGTTTAAAATATAATATAATAAAATAATATATTGTCTATTTAAATTGGACGTTTCAAGGCATTCTTTATTATAAGATGAAATTTTGGAGTACCCAGGGTGTTTTTTCCCTTATTTAGATGCCTTCAGCTCAGTCGTGCAATTAATAGCCTTAAAAATATATACAATTAGATATTGATAAGCTGGAGGAGTTGGTCTTACAATCTGGGAATTGATGTCTGGTTTCTGTGTAATGCAAATAATTAATGGGGAGAGATGGAAAAGTCGAGCTTCCTCGTCCAGATAGGCACTGCTGCTGCCGCCGGCTGGTGCGCGCGATCGGGCGCGCCCCCACGCGCGCTCCCGCTGCCCGCCGCTAGCCCCCCGATCAGTGAATGGGAATAGAATTCCCATTCACCGATCTAACTTCCCCGCAGAAATACCGACGCTTTCTCTCCAGAGAGCGCGGTATTTCTGCCCCCAGGAAACTTCTCCCCAGCATTTTAGTCCCTGGATGCGAGATTGTTCGCATCCAGGACTTTTTTCACTGTGGCCATCTTGTGGCCAAATAGTAAACTGCACCCACATACATTTTTAATTAAAAAAAAAATATTATTTTACATTTAAAATTAGCAGTTCCCTCCCACACCAAAAATTGCCCACATACACTTTTTTTATTAAAAAAAACAAAAATACAATAAAAAAAAAAACAAAAACATAAATAGTTACCCAAGGGTCTGAACTTTTTAAATATGCATGTCAAGAGAATATGTTGTTATAATATTTAAAATGATAAGCTTATAAATAGTGATGGACGCAAATTGAAAAAATGCACCTTTATTTCTAAATGAAATATCGGCACCATAAATTGTGATAGGGACATCGTTTAAACGGTGTAATAACCGGGACAGATGGGCAAATAAAATACATGAGTTTTAATTACGGTAGCGTATATTAATTTCAAACTATAATGGCCAAAAACTGAGAAATAATGAATTTTTTTTATTTCTTTCTTAATCTTCCTGTTAAAATAGATTTAGAAAAAAATAATTCTTAGCAAAATGTACTACCCAAAGAAAGCCTAATTAGTGGTGGAAAAAACAAGATATAGATCAATTAATTCTGATAAGTAGCAATAAAGTTATAGGCGAATGAATGGGAGGTGAACGTTGCTCGGATGCATGAGATTTTCGGACTGTGGTGCTGAACCGATTAATAGTAGGTTCAGGTGTAATCTGTATACAAATTCTACCTGATGCTCCTTAGTTATAGTTACTAGATATAGATTTGTTAAGATAGATTTCCTGCACCAATTGTAAATGATTGAAAGTTAATTGGTTAGAATGGGTATAAAAAACTTAGATCAATGTTCAATTCCAACAGGAAAATATATGACCTAAAATTGTAATACTCATCTAAAATGTAGACACTTTGATGTACAGTGAAGGAAATAATTATTTGACCCCTCACTGATTTTGTAACTTTGTCCAATGACAAAGAAATGAAGTCTCAGAACAGTATCATTTCAATGGTAGGTTTATTTTAACAGTGGCAGATAGCACATCAAAAGGAAAATCGAAAAATTAACCTTAAATAAAAGATAGCAACTGATTTGCATTTCATTGAGTGAAATAAGTTTTTGAACCCTCTAACAATAAAAGACTTAATACTTAGTGGAAAAACCCTTGTTTGCAAGCACAGAGGTCAAACGTTTCTTGTAATTGATGACCAAGTTTGCACACATTTTAGGAGGAATGTTGGTCCACTCCTCTTTGCAGATCATCTCTAAATCCCTAAGGTTTCGAGGCTGTCTCTGTGCAACTCTGAGCTTGAGCTCCCTCCATAGGTTTTCTATTGGATTAAGGTCCGGAGACTGACTAGGCCACTCCATGACCTTAATGTGCTTCTTCTTGAGCCACTCCTTTGTTGCCTTTGCTGTATGTTTTGGGTCATTGTCGTGCTGGAACACCCATCCACGACCCATTTTCAGTTTCCTGGCAGAGGGAAGGAGGTTGTCGTTCAGGATTTCACGATACATAGCTCCGTCCATTTTCCCGTTAATGCGATTAAGTTGTCCTGTGCCCTTAGCAGAAAAACACCCCCAAAGCAAAATGTTTCCACCCCCATGCTTGACGGTGGGGACGGTGTTTTGGGGGTCATAGGCAGCATTTTTCTTCCTCCAAACACAGCGAGTTGAGTTAATGCCAAAGAGCTCTATTTTGGTCTCATCTGACCACAGCACCTTCTCCCAGTCACTCACAGAATCATTCAGGTGTTCATTGGCAAACTTCAGACGGGCCTGCACATGTGCCTTTTTGAGCAGGGGGACCTTGCGAGCCCTGCAGGATTTTAATCCATTGCCGTGTAATGTGTTTCCAATGGTTTTCTTGGTGACTGTGGTCCCTGCTAATTTGAGGTCATTCACTAACTCCTCCCGTGTAGATCTAGGATGCTTTTTCACCTTTCTCAGAACCATTGACACCCCACGAGGTGAGATCTTGCGTGGAGCCCCAGAGCGAGGTCGATTGATGGTCATTTTGTGCTCCTTCCATTTTCGAACAATCGCACCAACAGTTGTCACCTTCTCTCCCAGCTTCTTGCTAATAGTTTTGTAGCCCATTCCAGCCTTGTGCAGGTCTACAATTTTGTCTCTGACATCCTTGGACAGATCTTTGGTCTTTCCCATGTTGGAGAGTTTGGAGTCTGCTTGATTGATTGATTCTGTGGACAGGTGTCTTTTATACAGGTGACTAGTTAAGACAGGTGTCATTAATGAGGGTGACTAATTGAGTAGAAGTGTCTAACCACTCTGTGGGAGCCAGAAGTCTTAAAGAGAACCCGTGGTGTGTTTAAAGAATGTTATCTGCATACAGAGGCTGGATCTGCCTATACAGCCCAGCCTCTGTTGCTATCTCAAACCCCACTAAGGTCCCCCTGCACTCTGCAATCCCTCATAAATTACAGCCGTGCTGTGAGGCTGTGTTTACATCTGTAGTGTCAGTCTCAGCTGCTCCCCCGCCTCCTGCATAGCTCCGGTCCCTGCCCCCGTCCCTTCCCTCCAATCAGCAGGGAGGGAAGGGATGCAGGCGGGGACTGGAGTTCTGCAGGAGGCGGGGAGAGCAGCAGACTGACACTATAGAGATAAACACAGCCAGCTCTGACAAGCTGTTTGTCAGCAGCGTGGCTGTGATTTATGAGGGATTGCAGAGTGCAGGGGGACCTTAGGGGGGTTTGGGATAGCAACAGAGGCTGGGCTGTATAGGCAGATCCAGCCTCTGTATGCAGATAATATTCTTCAAACCCACCTCGGGTTCTCTTTAAAATCACTTGTGCTTAAAAAGCTCTTGCAGTGTGAACTGCTGTAGCCCTTTGACAAATGGTATGTTGACCAATCAGCATCTAACACAAGAGGTCTTCTAATTCTGAGAAAATATTTGTTTATATGTTTTGTACAAACTTGTTCTGCGTTAGACTCCAAAACTATTCATTACTCAAAGTTATGATCAGTAATCTGCTGATTGTGCATGGTGTATCCTGCGAAATGTATGACTCAGCGACACTTGTGCACTGAACAATTATATTTCCATACTTGGATTAAAAAAAAAAATACTATTACTATGCTGTAAAAAAGGTTTTGGATGTTGGTCAAAAGATTTCTAAATGTTTTCACACTAAATAGAGAGGTTTGCAGTGCCAGTTTATTGTTTGTTGAAAATATTTAGATACTTTACATAGTTACATAGGTATTTGGGTTGAAAAAAGACATCTGTCCATCCAGTCCAACCAGAAAACAAGTAACACCAGCCTGCTCCCTCACATATCCCTGTTGTAATAATTACCGGTATTATTACTACTATCATATAGTGCTGTCATTTTCCACAATACTTTACAGAGTACATTAAACAATTTTGAAGTTTTCTCTGAGTGGCTACCAGTGTAATCCCTAGAACAATCAACAGCCAGTTTTGGTGGGAAGCCAGTTAATCTACCAGTATAGAGTGAAATTATCTACACCACTGCAAGAAAAATTGGAGCAAAACCGATACAAAGGTTGAATGAATGGCCAAATTAAGGATTCCGATTGGTTGCTCTGAGCAGCTGCTTTTTTAATTTTTTTTATTTTTTTTTTGCACCAATTTTTTTTTATAAATCTGTTTGTCTAATATGAACAGTGCTTTTCTTTGTAGGTTGTATGGGTAAAAGGTGTGTGTATGTGGGTGTACAGGAGCTAATGTAGAGAGAACTGGAGCAATAAAGGGAGACGTGGTCTTGACTAGCCAAATAACAATCCTTAATTTGACAGCTAAAACAGGATTTGTTGGTTACTTTGGGCAATCTCGTGAGTTTGGCTCAGGTTCTGTTTACACTGGTCTTTAGCTGGATTCACACTGTGTGCATTGCTTAAAGAGACACTGAAGCGAAAAAAAATATATGTTATAATGAATTGGTTGTGTACTATGAATAATTACTAGAAAATTAGCAGCAAAGAAAATATTCTCATATTTTTATTTTCAGGTACGGTATTGTCACAGGAGCCTCGTGGCTGACCGCACTTAGCCTTCTAAACGGTGCCAGCGCACAGATCGTGCGAACTCTGGTCGCAGTCAATGCGCAGGAACCGTTAAGAATTAGCCGCAGACAACTCAGAAGGGAGCCTGTGAGACACGGGTGATTACAACTCACACACTAGTTCATGGGATCTGCCACCACCTCTGTTTCCTGAGACAGAGGAACTCACTAACTGACTAGTCCTGCGAATAAAACGGTTAACACACGATATTCTGTCTAGCCAACAACAACAAACAGTAGCGTATCTTCAGAGACCCGGGATCATTTCTGTGTGTGCTGATAAGCAGGGTAGCGGAAAGTGAATGACTTGGAGAAAGTCGTTTATTCACGCAATATAAATAATTAATATATACAGACAATTATGAAAATCAACAATTATGAAAACAGCAATAGCCAGTATGAAAAATAAAAGAAGGGAGAAAATTACTTAGTTCCTGGAAAGATGTCCTTATTGTGGGAAGAATCATAAAGTCCTTGGTTTCAAAGTCCAGAGTTCAGAGTTCAGACCAGGTGGATGCCAGCATATCCTCAAGCTGGCACCTGAAGAGTTCAAGATGTTTCAGAGTGGAGGACACAGCCCGCCTGCTGGCTCTGTGCTTTTGATGAAGCTGGTTTGGGGGTGTGGCAATGCCAGCCCCCTCTGAGCTACCAGCAAATGACAGTTCATTCCCTCTGAGAGATTTTAGAGCTAAACTTATGAATTGCTGTAACTCCTGAACCATACACGTTACATTTAGGGGGGTAACAGCTTCATACTTGGAGGAAAATACAGATTAATATGATACCTGACATGGCTAGTGCATCAGATCAGGGTCCTGAGTAGATTCATACCTGGGTGGTAGGGGCCCCGGGCCCCTCTCGACTGGTATCAAGAGATCCAGCATGACCCTACGGATCCAATGATACCGCTCTCATAACCACCCTATTTATTGTATTCTGTAAATGGGCAAAAGATTATATTGTACATTCATTTCTTCCTGCTAAGGCCGGAGTCAGCCTGACTGGAGTCCAGCTGTGTCTGCTTCTTGTCTATGAAAAGGCCCTGTTGGCTCCTTCAATTAACATCTGAATGTGAAATCTGCTTAGACAACTTTGAGTTTACACCTCTGGCTTGATCAGCAGTCACAGGGCCAGTCTTCCTGCCAGCTGCTTGTCACCTTATACCTGATGGATGGGCCATCAGCACAGCTTGAAGCCAGGGACTCTCTGGGCCCAGGCTCATTAGCATATCAAAAGAGCCATCCTGCAGTTAAGGTGATGCTATTCCTCTGCTAAGAAAGGACTGCAGACCTCCTACACACTCAATCCAGATTCTATCGATTTGAAGCGCAATCGACGCAGAGAATCGAGTGCGATCGCTTTTCTTCACGGGCGGTTCCAGGACGCGCCTGCGTCCCCGCAATCGTCCGTGACAGCCCCCCCCCTTGTCCGTGGCTTAGCCACTCATCCGCAAGATGTGTGGCGGCGCCGCTAACCTGGCTGACGGGTCTCGAGTTGCCGGTACGGCGGGAAAACCTATTGGAGCCTGTGGCTCGGTTCCCCTGGACCGGTCGCGGTCGGCTACCCTCAGGGTTGACCCAACATGGACCGTTCTGGACAGGGCGTTTGCGCCACTGCAGTCGGACGTGGTGTCTGCCGGGACTGCGGACAACGGGCAGTGGGTTGGTTAGGTCAACAGCCAGCCCACGCAGGGTTCCCCTGCTGAGTGGCTGTGGACCTAAGGGAACCCCGCGGGAATCCCTGGACCTTCCCAGCTCCTGACAGACGGCACATGCCCTGCAGTAGTTGGCTACATCCCTGTTCATCCGGGGCCAATAAAACTGTTTCCGAATACCGGCGAGTGTCTTGCGGACACCCGAGTGCGCTGTCAGAGGATTACCATGTGCGGATTTCAGCACATGTCCCCTGAACGCACTCGGGACCACAAGCCATTTGGTATTCGCGTGGGATCTACCTGTAGGGGGCTGTACAGACTCACTGTACAGTCTCCCACCTCCCCAGTACACCTTGAAAGCGGCCCCGTCTGCGAGGGGCTCAGCGGCTTGCTTCCTGAGCACCTCCAGGCTTGGGTCACTTTGTAGTGCGGCCGAGAATACGGCGCTGTCAGTTTCAGCCAACTGGCTCATGTCACACGAGGCCAGCGGCTGAAAGGTCTCATCCCTGCGGTCAGAGGAGGGGGAGGAGGCCGGAACCCCCTCCACCTGTTCTGAGCTCGGGTTCTGAGCAGTGCAGCTGCGCTGTATTGCTAGCACAGGTACACTGTCAGAATGGCACAGACGGACATTACTCAGATCATCATTGCATGCAGTAATGACATTGACAGGTATAGACATTTTTTCATTACAGACAGGTTGTACAGGAGACTCAGGTACAGTTACAGCATCATCACAACAGACAGTCTGTACCTCAAACTCAGGTGCCTTTGAAGCAGGCACTATTGAACCTGGTACCCTTGAACTGGGCACATTCAACCCACCTCCCCCTGGTGCTCCCCCAAGTGTATAAAGTACCTGGTGGTGGGTGGAGAGTCCGTCTCCTTCCGTGAGCGACAAGGCGGTCGTGGCAGGTTCATAGTAGGACACAAGCTTGCCCAAATCAGTCCCTAGCAACACAGGGACTGGGAGATCCTTCATAACCCCAACAACCCTTTCTTGGACCCCTCCCACTCCCCAATCCAGCTTCACTCTGGCGTGGGCTATGTGAAAAAGGGTGCCTTCTACTCCAGTAAGGGCAAGGGATCGGCTGGAGCTGATGCTCTCCTTTGGCACAAGGTGTGAGTGAACTAACGTGATGTCAGCTCCGGTGTCTCGGAATCCGGTGACAACTTTGCCGTTCACTCTAACAAGTTGCTGCTGGTCGGTTCGGTCGCGGATTTCCTGTCCGCGTGCAAACAGGACAAAATCTGATGATCCAGGCTGTGGTTCGCTGGCGGGTTGCCTCTGCTGTGGGTGAGGTGCAGGTGATGCAGATGATCCAGGTGCTGGTGGTGTCTGTCTCCGCTCCGGACAGTCGAATTTCATGTGTCCGGGCTGGCGGCAGTAGTGACAGGTGACCTCTCCAGGCGCTGCAGGCCTGGGTGCAGCAGCTGCGCTGGGTGGCCTCTGTGGCGGACGGCTCACAGGGGCAGGAGGGTCTGCCGAGGTATTGGGCTGACCTCCTCTCCAGCTGGATGGGACAGTTCTGCGGGTATCAGCCACCCGGGTAGTTGCAAAAGTCTCAGCAAGGTCTGCAGCGACAGTGGCTGAAGCCGGCCTGCGTTCTAACACAAACTGTCGTACATCAGCAGGGCAAATGTTCAGAAATTGTTCGAGGACTATCAAGTCCTCCAGGACGCCATAAGACCCTTTGGTGAGGCCTAGCGTCCACTGGCGGAGTGTGGTGAGCAAGCTGCTGGCCACATCTCGGTACGAATCAGAAGACTTTTTCTGCCAGGCCCTGAACTTTTTGCGATAGGCTTCTGGCGTCAGCTGGTACTTAGTAATGATAGCGTCTTTTATAGCAGCATAATCATTATCCTTCTCCGCAGGCAATTCTGCGAAGGCATCAAGCGCTTTGTAGCGCAGCAAAGGTGTCAGATGTCTGGCCCACTGGTCTTGGGACAGACGATACTGACGGCATGCTTTTTCAAAAGACCGCAAAAACAAGTCAATGTCTGTGTCTTTTTCAATATTAGCAAACTTAAATTTTGCACTTACGGGTGCTGCAGCTCCTTCAGCAGGGAGGCTGGGCGGTGAACTCCGGCTGGCCTGTTGCACCTTTGCCATGTTGAGCTCATGCTGTCGTCTCTCCCGCGCCTCTGCGGCATCCCTCTCCGCGTGGCGTTCAGCAGCAGCCGCAGCAGCAGCAGCTTTGCGTTCTGCAGATTGGCGCTCCCGTTCCTCTCGTGCTTCCATGTACTGCATGTACTTTTCCAGGTCAGTCTCCATCAGCTTTTGTAATGCCTGCTGCATTACCGGGTCAGCACCCATGGACAGTCCAGTACTGGCCGGTTCCAGGCGAGTACTTTCAGAAACTCTGGGGTTGGGGTCCACACTGACATTCTCTGGCGTAACTGTTGCAACAGGGCCCGCAGGATGCTCAACCTCTGTACGCCTAAGATCTTCAGCCTCTGGTTCCCCTTGATTGTCAGATGGGCTGGTATCCACCTCAGCGGACACTCCCAGCTCCCGCAGTTGCTGGGCATCCCATCTGGACAAGTCTGCCATCAGGTCCCGTTTTGTCTTGCGGAGGATGCCAATGCCCCTCTCTTCGCAAAGATTTTCCAGGTCTGCTAGGCACATGTTCTGGTAGTTCCCGGACATTTCCATGCCAAATAAAATAAAACTTTGGGGAGGGGTACTGGCTACACAGTCTCTCTGTATATATAAAAAATATATTGCCTTCCAGCTACACCAACGAATTAGTTCGTTTCTCGATAGCGCTAGCGCTATCGCAGATACTTTCAGCACAACACAGGTCTCACCGCTGCCTACCACTGTCACAGGAGCCTCGTGGCTGACCGCACTTAGCCTTCTAAACGGTGCCAGCGCACAGATCGTGCGAACTCTGGTCGCAGTCAATGCGCAGGAACCGTTAAGAATTAGCCGCAGACAACTCAGAAGGGAGCCTGTGAGACACGGGTGATTACAACTCACACACTAGTTCATGGGATCTGCCACCACCTCTGTTTCCTGAGACAGAGGAACTCACTAACTGACTAGTCCTGCGAATAAAACGGTTAACACACGATATTCTGTCTAGCCAACAACAACAAACAGTAGCGTATCTTCAGAGACCCGGGATCATTTCTGTGTGTGCTGATAAGCAGGGTAGCGGAAAGTGAATGACTTGGAGAAAGTCGTTTATTCACGCAATATAAATAATTAATATATACAGACAATTATGAAAATCAACAATTATGAAAACAGCAATAGCCAGTATGAAAAATAAAAGAAGGGAGAAAATTACTTAGTTCCTGGAAAGATGTCCTTATTGTGGGAAGAATCATAAAGTCCTTGGTTTCAAAGTCCAGAGTTCAGAGTTCAGACCAGGTGGATGCCAGCATATCCTCAAGCTGGCACCTGAAGAGTTCAAGATGTTTCAGAGTGGAGGACACAGCCCGCCTGCTGGCTCTGTGCTTTTGATGAAGCTGGTTTGGGGGTGTGGCAATGCCAGCCCCCTCTGAGCTACCAGCAAATGACAGTTCATTCCCTCTGAGAGATTTTAGAGCTAAACTTATGAATTGCTGTAACTCCTGAACCATACACGTTACATTTAGGGGGGTAACAGCTTCATACTTGGAGGAAAATACAGATTAATATGATACCTGACATGGCTAGTGCATCAGATCAGGGTCCTGAGTAGATTCATACCTGGGTGGTAGGGGCCCCGGGCCCCTCTCGACTGGTATCAAGAGATCCAGCATGACCCTACGGATCCAATGATACCGCTCTCATAACCACCCTATTTATTGTATTCTGTAAATGGGCAAAAGATTATATTGTACATTCATTTCTTCCTGCTAAGGCCGGAGTCAGCCTGACTGGAGTCCAGCTGTGTCTGCTTCTTGTCTATGAAAAGGCCCTGTTGGCTCCTTCAATTAACACCTGAATGTGAAATCTGCTTAGACAACTTTGAGTTTACACCTCTGGCTTGATCAGCAGTCACAGGGCCAGTCTTCCTGCCAGCTGCTTGTCACCTTATACCTGATGGATGGGCCATCAGCACAGCTTGAAGCCAGGGACTCTCTGGGCCCAGGCTCATTAGCATATCAAAAGAGCCATCCTGCAGTTAAGGTGATGCTATTCCTCTGCTAAGAAAGGACTGCAGACCTCCTACACACTCAATCCAGATTCTATCGATTTGAAGCGCAATCGACGCAGAGAATCGAGTGCGATCGCTTTTCTTCACGGGCGGTTCCAGGACGCGCCTGCGTCCCCGCAATCGTCCGTGACAGGTATATAGTGTTTTTTCTAACATTGCATCACTCTATAATATGTCCAGATTACACAACACTCAGCATTCAAAATGAGTCTTTCAGAGCAGTCTGTGAAGTAATAAACTCTCCTCTGCTAGAGGAAAAGTAAACAGTTCAATTACAGTTGAGATAATAAAAGTCAGATAACAGCCCTCTCCACGACCAAGTTGGTCGGAGAGCTTAATAGCTTTTTTGCATAGAGATAACAACTGGAGTTTCTCAACTCTTCCTGCACTGGAAACAATTAGACTGATGTATCTGATCTTAATGTTTTTTTTCTTAGCTGTACTACACATACAAATCATAATATCATCATTTTTTTTCGCTTCAGTGTCTCTTTAACCACTTGAGGACCACAGTCTTTTCGCCCCTTAAGGACCAGAGTCTTTTTTTCCATTCAGACCACTGCAGCTTTCACGGTTTATTGCTCGCTCATACAACCTACCACCTAAATGAATTTTACCTCCTTGTCACTAATACAGCTTTCTTTTGGTGCCATTTGATTGCTGCTGCGAGTTTTACTTTTTATTATATTCATCAAAAAAGACATGAATTTTGTCAAAAAAATGACTTTTTTTAACTTTCTGTGGTAACATTTTTCAAATAAAGTTAAATTTCCTATACATTTGAGTGTGAAAGTTATTCTGCTACATGTCTTTGATAAAGAAAAAAAAAACATTCAGTGTATATTTATTGGTTTGGGTAAAAGTTATAGCGTTTACAAACTATGGTGCCAAAGGTGAATTTTCCCATTTTAAAGCATCTCTGACTTTTCTAACCACCTGTCATGTTTCATGAGGTGCTAAAATTCCAGGATAGTATAAATACCTCCAAATGACCCCATTTTGGAAAGAAGACATACCAAAGTATTCAGTGAAAGGCATGGTGAGTTCATAGAAGATTTTATTTTTCGTCACAAGTTAGCGGAAAATGACACTTTGTGACAAAAAAAAGTTTCCATTTCTTCTAACTTGCGACAAAAAAAAAAAATGAAATTTGCCACGGACTCACTATGCTCCTCTCTGAATACCTTCAAGTGTCTACTTTCCAAAATGGGGTCATTTGTGGGGTGTGTTCACTGTCCTGGCATTTTGGGGGGTGCCTAATTGTAAGCACCCCTGTAAAGCCTAAAGATGCTCATTGGACTTTGGGCCCCTTAGCGCAGTTAGGCTGCAAAAAAGTGCCACACATGTGGTATTGCCGTACTCAGGAGAAGTAGTATAATGTGTTTTGGGGTGTATTTTTACACATACCCATGCTGGGTGGGAGAAATATCTCCGTAAATGACAATTTTTTTATTTTTTTTTTACACACAATTGTCTATTTACAGAGATATTTCTCCCACTCAGCATGGGTATGTGTAAAAATACACCCCAAAACACATTATACTACTTCTCCTGAGTATGGCGATACCACATGTGTGGCACTTTTTTGCACCCTAACTGCGCTTAGGGGCCCAAAGTCCAATGAGTACCTTTAGGATTTCACAGGTCATTTTACGACATTTGGTTTCAAGACTACTCCTCACGGTTTAGGGCCCCTAAAATGCCAGGGCAGTATAGGAACCCCACAAATGACCCCATTTTATAATGAAGACACCCCAAGGTATTCCGTTAGGAGTATGGTGAGTTCATAGAAGATTTATTTTTTTTTTGTCACAAGTTAGCGGAAATTGATTTTAATTGTGTTTTTTCACAAAGTGTCATTTTCCACTAACTTGTGACAAAAAATAAAATCTTCTATGAACTCACCATACTCCTAACGGACTACCTTTGGGTGTCTTCTTTCTAAAATGGGGTCATTTGTGGGGTTCCTATACTGCCCTGGCATTTTAGGGGCCCTAAACCGTGAAGAGTAGTCTTGAAACCAAATGTCGCAAAATGACCTGTGAAATCCTAAAGGTACTCATTGGACTTTGGGCCCCTTAGCGCACTTAGGGTGCAAAAAGTGCCACACATGTGGTACCGCCGTACTCAGGAGAAGTAGTATAATGTGTTTTGTGGTGTATTTTTACACATACAGATGCTGGGTGGGAGAAATATCTCTGTAAATGACAATTTTATTTTTTTTTGTTTTTTTTTTACACACAATTGTCCATTTACAGAGCGATTTCTCCCACCCAGCATGGGTATGTGTAAAAATACACCACAAAACACATTATACTACTTCTCCTGAGTACGGCGATATGACATGTGTGACACTTTTTTGCAGCCTAAGGGGCCCAACGTCCTATTCACAGGTCATTTTGAGGCATTTGTTTTCTAGACTACTCCTCACGGTTTAGGGCCCCTAAAATGCCAGGGCAGTAAAGGAATCCCACAAGTGACCCCATTTTAGAAAGAAGACACCCCAAGGTATTCCATTAGGTGTATGGTGATCTGTGGGGTGGGCAGGGGGGGGGGGTCTGAGGGGTGCTGTGGGCGATCAGGGGGCAGGGGAAATCAGTGTGCTTGGGTGCAGACTAGGGTGGCTGCAGCCTGCCCTGGTGGTCCCTCGGACACTGGGACCACCAGGGCAGGAGGCAGCCTGTATAATAGGCTTTGTATACATTACAAAGCCTATTATACTTCTTCCATGCGGCGATCCGGGTGCTAGTAACCCGCCGGCGCTTCCGAACGGCCGGCGGGTTACAGCGCGAGGGGGGCGGAGCCAGTCGCCGGCGGCTGATCGCGTCACGAATGATGCGATCGCCGCATAACCACGCCTGCTGCCGCCGATGGGCGTATTGCGGTCGTTTAGGCCCAGTCTTTGCCGCCGCCCATCGGCTGGGGGCGGTCGGCAAGTGGTTAATGTGTGTGTGTGTGTGTGTGTGTGAGCTGCAATGCTTGCGTTATAACACACGTTATTTCAAAGCCTGGTCAGTGTCTACGGAATGTGCACATGCTCATACATGGGAGTTAAAATAATGTGATTTGTTAAGCAGTTATGTGAACATGATCATAAAATTGTATGGGCAGCAAATACATATTCAGAATTATTCCACAATGCATATAGTGGGAATGCACCCTTAATAAATCATCCTATCAGGCCTTACATGGCTGGTACAGTTTTTTATCACTTTTTTTTTTTATGTAGTACGATACCTTCTGTACAAAGTATCTTCAATCTTCTTTGCTTTTATAGGGGATCTGAGGTGAGAAGGATATGGAGGCAATTTTTTTTTTTCATTTTTTTTTTTAAATGCTAATATCCTGGCTAATACTCTTGATGCCAGAAAAGTTAACAAGACTGCCAGGCAGTTGGTATTGTTTAAAAGGAAATCAATAGGGCAGCCTCCATATCCTTCTCACCTCAGTTTCCCTTTAATTCTTAATAAATCTATGTTGTGAATGGTCACCTTTTAGTGTTTTGTCACTCAGACAGGATTTTCAGCGTGTACTTTCTTTATCTGGTGCAGGTGACTAATCAGCACTGGTGTCTCAATCAGTGTGGCTGGGGGTGACCTGCAATATTGGGCGTATGATTGCACTTGAAAATGCTGACATAATTTACACTGTCTGTTTTAGACCTTGTACTTTGTGGATTCCTTTTTGGGTTAAAAATTACTAGGCAAACAGAAGCTCAACCTTTGTGTGTTTCTTGCCTTTTGTAGAGATGTATGGAGATGGAAGATGGCATTGAGCAGGAAAGGAAGCTCTTCAAATCCAATATTCTGAATATGGATGCCCAGACTAAAAGCATGGAGATGAAAGCCCGGAGCTGTGCTGATCAGAGTAAGTATAGCAATGACCGATGAACAGGGCACTAGTGACAATAATAGCAAGATAAACCTGTTTATGAAGTTCTTCTAATTATTGAATCATTGTTTCTCCTAACCGGTAAAAAATAATAAATGGGAACAACTCTGCTGAGTTTTTCCCCATTTTTAGGAAATTAAGGATCTGTTTATACTGAAAGTAATGCAGAGTGGAGACCCACCTATAGCACCTCTTTCCGTGCAATACTTGGTCTCTCCCTTCATTCTACAGGCGCTGGTCTCACCCCTTATGCTGCAGTGCCATAGACAAAATACACACTTATGCGTTTTGGAATGGGGAACTCAGGTGGCCACATTCACTTGCACAGCCTTCAGTAGTGGCCTAATTGCCCACAGACTGTGCTAACTGCACACAGTATATAGGTTGTTTCCCGGGAAATGTTTATTTGGTAGAATGTCACAGGCGTACCTAACGGCAATCAGCCAAATGTTTTATTCCGCTAGTTTGGCCCCCTAGCACTCCCAAGAACAGCGATATGGCCCTTGGACAAAAGTTTGGACACCCCTGCATTAGTTCAAAGGTTACCTAACATGCACCTAATAGCTCTTAGGTTAGTTGAATGGATTTGCCAACACAGATGCAAGGGAAATTGAAGTAAAAGTGTAATATCTGGAACTCCCTTATCTGGAACTCTCTTCCACAGCCTGTACGTCATGCTCCAAACCTGGACATCTTCAAACGCACTCTTAAAACACACCTTTTCAGACAAGCTTATAACATTCTATAGCCCTTTTTTACTTATTTGTTACAATGTAATCAGAGGCAAAGAATCACTGCCTCATCCATCCTCCACCCCCTTACCTAGTGTGTCCCCCACTACCCATTAGATTGTAAGCTCGCAAGGGCAGGGTCACCCTCCTAATGTTTACTGTTTTTGTAACAATATTTGTGCTGCTTGGAACTCTGCTGTATATTTGTTAGTTGTATCTATGTTCCCCTTGTCGTCTTATTGTGCTTTGTAAAGCGCTGCGGAATATGTTGGCGCTATATAAGTAAAAAATAATAATAATAATAATAATATTTGCCCAGCTACTAAATGATACAATAATTCTAACTCGCTGCAATGGTAAACTACTTTACTTTTCCTCCAGTTTACATTATGCTTGCTTTAATAAATCAACCCCAGCATAGTTTAAATCTTACACACCAGGCATGATCATAATAATGACATGTATCTCTCAGTAAATGTATGTTGTTGTGTTCATGGCATATCTAAAACTGCAGGACAAAGACACTTTGATAGTACATCTCAAAATTTGCTGCCACAGTCTTTACTGTGATCGAGACATCATGTTTTGGGTGGTTTTCTGTGGCTTTTTATACAGCAGAGGCACCAAAAGAATAAAATAGACCAAAAAGCTTAAAATTAACATATAGAGGAGGTGGCGGTGTACTTACCTCCTCCAAGCAGACACAAGGGACTGTTGATTTTGACAGGCGATAAAATTTTATTTTACACACTCCAGAAATTGTGACACAGGTATGACACTGCTTCATCAGGCAATAAGGTAGGCGCATATAACTGCAATATCAGAGACAACGGCATATATAAGCAAGACCTGCATAGTGGCCTAATGGTATGTTAAGAGCATATAGTTTTTTAGCCCTTTTCCAGTATGAGTGTCCATGCATGTGCGTGGATGTTCATACCATCACATTGTGTGCCTTGGGTGCGTTGAGAGATTTGTAAAAGCGCATGATAAAAAAACACATTCGGTTGTGTGCGCTGCGGTGCGCTTTTTTAACCACTTAAGGACTGCAGTCATAAAACCCCTTAAGGACCAGAGCCTTTTTTTCCATTCGGACCACTGCAGCTTTCACGGTTTATTGCTCAGTCATACAACCTACCACCTAAATGAATTTTACCTCCTTTTTTTGTCACTAATACAGCTTTCTTTCGGTGCTATTTGATTGCTGCTGCGAGTTTTACTTTTTATTATATTCATCAAAAAAGACATGAATTTTGTCAAAAAATGACTTTTTTAACTTTCTGTGCTGACATTTTTCAAATAAAGTAAAATTTCCTATACATTTGAGCGCGAAAGTTATTCTGCTACATGTCTTTGATAAAAAAAAAAACATTCAGTGTATATTTATTGGATTGGGTAAAAGTTATAGCGTTTACAAACTATGGTACCAAAAGTGAATTTTCCCATTTTCAAGCATCTCTGACTTTTCTGCGCACCTGTCAGGTTTCATGAGGGGCTAAAATTCCAGGATAGTACAAATACCCCCCAAATGACCCCATTTTGGAAAGAAGACATCCCAAAGTATTCAGTGAGAGGCATGGTGAGTTCATAGAAGATTTTATTTTTTGTCACAAGTTAGCGGAAAATGACACTTTGTAACAAAAAAAAAAAAAAGGTTTCCATTTCTTCTAACTTGCGACAAAAAAAAAATGAAATCTGCCACGGACTCACTATGCTCCTCTCTGAATACCTTGAAGTGTCTACTTTCCAAAATGGGGTCATTTGTGGGGTGTGTTCACTGTCCTGGCATTTTGGGGGGTGCCTAATTGTAAGCACCCCTGTAAAGCCTAAAGATGCTCATTGGACTTTGGGCCCCTTAGCGCAGTTAGGCTGCAAAAAAGTGCCACACATGTGGTATTGCCGTACTCAGGAGAAGTAGTATAATGTGTTTTGGGGTGTATTTTTACACATACCCATGCTGGGTGGGAGAAATATCTCCGTAAATGACAATTTTTTTATTTTTTTTACACACAATTGTCAATTTATAGAGATATTTCTCCCACTCAGCATGGGTATGTGGAAAAATACACCCCAAAACACATTATACTACGTCTCCTGAGTACGGTGATACCACATGTGTGGCACTTTTTTGCACCCTAACTGCGCTAAGGGGCCCAAAGTCCAATGAGTACCTTTAGGATTTCACAGGTCATTTTGAGACATTTGGGTTCAAGACTGCTCCTCACGGTTTAGGGCCCCTAAAATGCCAGGACAGTATAGGAATCCCACAAATTACCCCATTTTAGAAAGAAGACACCCCAAGGTATTCCATTAGGAGTATGGTGAGTTCATAGAAGAATTTTTTTTTTTTGTCACAAGTTAGCGGAAATTGATTTTAATAGTTTTTTTTCACAAAGTGTCATTTTCCGCTAACTTGTGACAAAAATAAAATCTTCTATGAACTCACCATACTCCTAACGGAATACCTTGGGGTGTCTTCTTTCTAAGATGGGGTCATTTGTGGGGTTCCTATACTGCCCTGGCATTTTAGGGGCCCTAAACCGTGAGGAGTAGTCTTGAAACCAAATGTCGCAAAATGACCTGTGAAATCCTAAAGGTACTCATTGGACTTTGGGCCCCTTAGCGCACTTAGGGTGCAAAAAAGTGCCACACATGTGGTACCACCGTACTCAGGAGAAGTAGTATAATGTGTTTTGGGGTGTATTTTTACACATACAGATGCTAGGTGGGAGAAATATCTCTGTAAATGACAATTATTTGATTTTTTTTACACACAATTGTCCATTTACAGAGAGATTTCTCCCACCCAGCATGGGTATGTATAAAAATACACCCCAAAACACATTATACTACTTCTTCTGAGTACGGCGATACCACATGTGTGACACTTTTTTGCAACCTAGGTGCGCTAAGGGGCCTAACGTCCTATTCACAGGTCATTTTGAGGCATTTGGATTCTAGACTACTCCTCACGGTTTAGGGCCCCTAAAATGCCAGGGCAGTATAGGAACCCCACAAGTGACCCCATTTTAGAAAGAAGACACCCCAAGATATTCCGTTAGGGGTATGGTGAGTTCGTAGAAGATTTTTTTTTTGTCACAAGTTAGCGGAAAATGACACTTTGTGAAAAAAAAACCAATACATATCAATTTCCGCTAACTTGTGACAAAAAATAAAATCTTCTATGAACTCACCATACTCCTAACGGAATACCTTGGGGTGTCTTCTTTCTAGAATGGGGTCATTTGTGGGGTTCCAATACTGCCCTGGCATTTTAGGGGCCCTAAACCGTGAGGAGTAGTCTTGAACCCAAATGTCTCAAAATGACCTGTGAAATCCTAAAGGTACTCATTGGACTTTGGGCCCCTTAGCACAGTTAGGCTGCAAAAAAGTGTCACACATGTGGTATCGCCGTACTCCGAAGAAGTAGTATAATGTGTTTTGTGGTGTATTTTTACATATAACCATGCTGGGTGGGAGAAATATCTCTGTAAATGACACATTTTTGATTTTTTTTACACACAATTGTCCATTTACAGAGAGATTTCTTCCACCCAGCATGGGTATGTGTAAAAATACACCACAAAACACATTATACTACTTCTCCTGAGTATGGCGATACTACATGTGTGACACTTTTTTGCAGCCTAGGTGCGCTAAGGGGCCCAACGTCCTATTCACAGGTCATTTTGAGTCATTTGTTTTCTAGACTACTCCCCACGGTTTAGGGCCCCAAAAATGCCAGGGCAGTATAGGAACCCCACAAGTGACCCCATTTTAGAAAGAAGACACCCCAAGGTATTCCGTTAGGGGTATGGTGAGTTCATAGAAGATTTTATTTTTTGTCACAAGTTAGTGAAAAATGACACTTTGTGAAAAAAACAATAAAAATCCAATTTCCGCTAACTTTTGACAAAAAATAAAATCTTCTATGAACTCATCATACACCTAACAGAATACCTTGGGGTGTCTTCTTTCTAAAATGGGGTCACTTGTGGGGTTCCTATTCTGCCCTGGCATTTTACGGGCCCAAAACTGTGAGTAGTCTGGAAACCAAATTTCTCAAAATGACTGTTCAGGGGTATAAGCATCTGCAAATTTTGATGACAGGTGGTCTATGAGGGGGCAAATTTTGTGGAAACGGTCATAAGCAGGGTGGCCTCTTAGATGACAGGATGTATTGGGCCTGATCTGATGGATAGGAGTGCTAGGGGGGTGACAGGAGGTGATTGATGGGTGTCTCAGGGGGCGGTTAGAGGGGAAAATAGATGCAATCAATGCACTGGGGAGGTGATCGGAAGGGGGTCTGAGGGGGATCTGAGGGTTTGGCCGAGTGATCAGGAGCCCACACGGGGCAAATTAGGGCCTGATCTGATGGGTAGGTGTGCTAGGGGGTGACAGGAGGTGATTTATGGGTGTCTCAAGGTGTGATTAGAGGGGGGAAATAGATGCAAGCAATGCACTAGCGAGGTAATCAGGGCTGGGGTCTGAGGGCGTTCTGAGGTGTGGGCAAGTGATTGGGTGCCCGCAAGGGGCAGATTAGGGTCTAATCTGATGGGTAACAGTAACAGGTGGTGATAGGGGGTGATTGATGGGTAATTAGTGGGTGTTTAGAGGAGAGAAGAGATGTAAACACTGCACTTGGGAGGTGATCTGATGTCGGATCTGCGGGCGATCTATTGGTGTGGGTGGGTGATCAGATTGCCCACAAAGGGGCAGGTTAGGGGTTGATTGATGGGTGGCAGTGACAGGGGGTGATTGATGGGTGGCAGTGACAGGGGGTGATTGATGGGTGATTGACAGGTGATCAGTGGGTTATTACAGGGAATAACAGATATAAATATTGCACTGGCGAATTGATAAGGGAGGGTCTGAGGGCAATCTGAGCGTGTGGGCGGGTGATTGGGTGCCCGCAAGGGGCAGATTAGGGTCTAATCTGATGGGTAACAGTGACAGGTGGTGATAGGGGGTGATTGATGGGTAATTAGTGGGTGTTTAGAGGAGAGAATAGATGTAAACACTGCGCTTGGGAGGTGATCTGATGTCGGATCTGCGGGCGATCTATTGGTGTGGGTGGGTGATCAGATTGCCCGCAAGGGGCAGGTTAGGGGCTGATTGATGGGTGGCAGTGACAGGGGGTTATTGATGGGTGGCAGTGACAGAGGGTGATTGACAGGTGATCAGTGGGTTATTACAGGGAAGAACGGATGTAAATAATGCACTGGCGAATCGATAAGGGGGGGTTTGAGGGCAATCTGAGCGTGTGGGCGGGTGATTGGGTGCCCGCAAGGGTCTAATCTGATGGGTAACAGTGACAGGTGGTGATTGATGGGTGATTGATGGGTAATTAGTGGGTATTTAGAGGAGAGAATAGATGTAAACGATGGATTTGGGAGGTGATCTGATGTCGGATCTGCGGGCGATCTATTGGTGTGGGTGGGTGATTAGATTGCCCGCAAGGGGCAGGTTAGGGGCTGATTGATGGGTGGCAGTGACAGGGGGTGATTGACGGGTAAATGACAGGTGATTGACAGGTGATTGACAGGTGATCAGGGGGGATAGATGCATACAGTACACAGGGGGGGGGAGGGTCTGGGGAGAATCTGAGGGGTGGGGGGGGTGATCAGGAGGGAGCAGGGGGCAGTTTAGGGACTAAAAAAAAAATAGCGTTGACAGATAGTGACAGGGAGTGATTAATGGGTGATTAGGGGGGTGATTGTGTGCAAACGGTGGTCTGGGGGGTGGGCAGGGGGGGGTCTGAGGGGTACTGTGGGCGATCAGGGGGCAGGGGGGGGCAGATCAGTGTGTTTGGGTGCAGACTAGGGTGGCTGCAGCCTGCCCTGGTGGTCCCTCGGACACTGGGACCACCAGGGCAGGAGGCAGCCTGTATAATACACTTTGTAAACATTACAAAGCGTATTATACGCTTCCTATCCGGCGATCGTCGGGTTAACAACCCGCCGGCGCTTCCGATTGGCCGGTGGGTTGACGTCGCGGGTGGGCGGAGCCTATTGCCGGCGGATGCGCGCGCATCCCAGCGCGCGATCCCCGGCCAAAGAGTGCCCCAGGACCTGACGCCATTCTGCGTTACGTGGTCCTGGGGCTGCCACTTTGCCGCCGCCAATATGAAGTAGGCGGTCGGCAAGTGGTTAAAGTATGTTTTGCTTATTGTAACAGTTGTCAATAAAGATTTGTTTTCGTGTGAAAGTTTCTTTTTTTTTTTCAATTGGGGTCAAAAACGCATGCGCTTCTATGCACTTGTATGCGCTGCTATGCGCTAAAAAAGCACACTCATTCACTTGCATTGATATGCACTTTACAGCTCAATGCACAGAAATGTATGCAACACTGTTTTTGTAAAGCAACTCAGCGAAGTGCATAGATGTGAACAAGGCACATTCAATTACATGGGAAAATCATTACTTTGCAGAATGCACACGGCAATATGCAGGAAAAAGTGCACAGAAACAGCCCTGAGGTGAACGAGGCCTTAGTCTTTTAGCGGATTCCAGCAGGTGTTGTCAGGGGCTTACCAACAAGTGCCTGCTTATAGAATTTTCTGGTGGGAGACAGGCTTTGTATTGTATACAAGAACAAAAGCACGTGCACCTTCCATCCATTGCTCGTTATGTATATTGACAGTGGATAACATCCAAACATCAGGAACTTACTTCACATCATATGGTCAAAGTGCTGTAATTGGCCTGTGTGGCAGGCGTGGTAGAGGAAGTGGGTGGCGGGTAGTAACGGGGGAGTAGCGACGGCTGTTTCGTGTCACGTGTATTGAGATACATGATAAATTAAGGATCTAATTTATCATGTTTCTTAGTACTGTATGTGATCTAAGGCTGTTAACTGGACTTCTTTTTTTTTTCAAACAAGTATATGCTCCTTGTTAATATAATAATTTGTAAATATATAATGTGACGGGTTGGGGATGGGTATACTGCATTTCTAGTCTTTTGTGGCGTGAGTGAATTTGCAATGTATTGGTATAATTTAGCCTTTATTAATATATAATTACTTCCTTGCCTTTGGTGCTAATTGACCCGCGCCATTTTAGACAGGATATGAAAATAATAATAATTGCAGTTTCTCTAATAAACTAATATGGTCGGCTTACTGTCCTATTTAATGGCTAACTGAGTTTTCCTATTTTACATTTTTGTATACTGTTTGGTATATGTACAATTTTATGTACACTAGTCACTTTAATGTCTCAATCTTTAATGCGGAATGTGGGCTTGGAGGGTGACGTCATTTCGCAAAGCATGCCCAGCGTGCTATAGAGGGTTAATTTCTAATCGTTTGAGGTTGGCAGAATAGTACCTCCCTTACATGTTTAACCAATCCGGATGTCCGCTCCTGTAATTTGGCAGGGACAGAGACTGCTTGTCAATGTTCGCTTAGCCTCCCGGGTATTGTAGTCCACGTACATGCGTCCTTTCGGACACATAAATATTGCGCCTTGCGGACGACGTCATCTACGGACAGCCCGCCTTCCTGCTCCAATCACAGAGTGAGCAGCGTAACCGGAAGAGTCGGGAATATTTTCCATCTTAAAGAGACTTTGAAGTGAGTCTTAAAGCATGTCATTACTGTAAAGCACTATAGATGGTGCTAAACCACCGCATCCCTTTGGCAAAACAAGGGGTTCATACCCCCCAAATCTCCTCTGCAAACTCGGGGGAGCGCTTCCTGATGAGGCAGAGCTTACTGCTGTAGCTCTGCTTCTTAGTGCGTCAATCCCCGCTGATCGCCGCCTCTCCCCGCCCCTCTCAATCCTTCACAGAGAGGGGCGGGGGAGAGGCGGAGATCTGCGCAGCAATTGAAGCGCATGGAGGTAGAGCTGCAGCTCAAATCTCTGCCTCCATAAGCAGCAAAATCCACGACCAAGAAAGTCGTGGAGTTTGCAGAGGGGATTTGGGGGGTATAAACCCCTCATTTTGCCGCAGGGATGTGGCGGTTTAGCACTATGTATGTGTATATATATATATATATATATATATATATATATATATATATATATATATATATATATATATATATATATATATATATATATATATATATATCTATCTCTATCTCTATATATCTATCAGTAATATATCCGAGTCTCTTTAAGTCGGATGTTGCCACCTGCTCTTTTCAGGTGGAACGCAGCGTGACCAAGTGTCAGTTTGACACGAAACGGCCGTCGCTATTCCCCCCGTTACTGCCCCACCACGGCTGCCACACAGGCGAATTACAGCACTTTGACTATATGATGTGAAGTAAGTTCCTGATGTGTGGGTGTTATCTGCTGTCCATAAACATAACGAGCAACGGACAGATGGTGCACATGCTTTTGTTCTTGTATATACAGTGGGTTGCAAAAGTATTCGGCCCCCTTGAAGTTTTCCACATTTTGTCATATTACTGCCACAAACATGAATCAATTTTATTTTAATTGCACATGAAAGACGAACACAAAGTGGTGTACACGTGAGAAGTGGAACGAAAATCATACATGATTCCAAACCTTTTTTTTTACAAATAACTGAAAAGTAGTGTGTGCATAATTATTCGTCCCCCTTTGATCTGAGTGCAGTCAGTTGTCTATAGACATTAATGACTTAATAGAGTGCACCTGTGTGTAATCTAATGTCAGTACAAATACAGTTGCTCTGTGAGGGCCTCAGAGGTTGTCTAAGAGAATATTGGGAGCAACAACACCGTGAAGTCCAAAGAACACACAAGACAGGTCAGGGATCAAGTTATTGAGAAATTTAAAGCAGGCTTAGGCTACAAAAAGATTTCCAAAGCCTTGAACATCCCACGGAGCACTGTTCAAGTGATCATTCAGAAATGGAAGGAGTATGGCACAGTTGTAAACCTACCAAGACAAGGCCATCCACCTAAACTCACAGGCCGAACAAGTAGAACGTTGATCAGAAATGCAGTCAAGAGGCCCATGGTGACTCTGGACGAGCTGCAGCTCAGGTGGGAGACTCTGTCCATAGGACAACTATTAGTCATGCACTGTACAAAGTTGGCCTTTATGGAAGAGTGGCAAGAAGAAAGCCATTGTTAACAGAAAGCATAATAAGTCCCGTTTGCAGTTTGCCAGAAGCCATGTGGGGGACACAGCAACCATGTGGAAGAAGGTGCTCTGGTCAGATGAGACCAAAATTGAACTTTTTGGCCAAAATGCAAAACGCTATGTGTGGCAGAAAACGAACACTGCACATCACTCTGAACACACCATCCCCACTGTCAAATATGGTGGTGGCAGCATCATGCTCGGGGGGTGCTTCTCTTCAGCAGGGACAGGGAAGCTGGTCAGAGTTGATGGGAAGATGGATGGAGCCAAATACAGGGCAAACTTGGAAGAAAACCTCTTGGAGACTACAAAAGACTTGAGACTGGGGCGGAGGTTCACCTTCCAGCAGGACAATGACCCTAAACATAAAGCCAGGGCAGCAATGGAATGGTTTAAAGGAGAACTGTAGTGAGAGGTATATGGAGGCTGCCATATTTATTTCCTTTTAAGCAATACCAGTTGCCTGGCTATTCAGCTAATCCTCTGCCTCTAATACTTTCAGCCATAGGCCCTGAACAAGCATGCAGCAGATCAGGTGTTTCTGACAAATTTAGACAGATATGACAAGATTAGCTGCATGCTGGTTTCTGGTGTGATTCAGACACTTCTTTAGGCAAATAGACCATCAGGGCTGCCAGGCAACTGGTATTGCTTAAAAGGAAATAAATATGGCAGCCTCCATATCCCTCTCACTACAGTTCTCCTTTAAAACAAAACATATCTATGTGTTAGAATGGCCCAGTCAAAGTCCAGATCTAAATCCAATCGAGAATCTGTGGCAAGATCTGAAAACTGCTATTCACAAACGCTGTCCATCTAATCTAACTGAGTGGGAGCTGTTTTGCAAAGAAAAATGGGCAAGGATTTCAGTCTCTAGATGTGCAAAGCTGGTAGAGACATACCCTAAAACAGTGTTTCTCAACACGCGGTTCGCGTACCCCAGGGGGTACGCGAGACCATAGCTGGGGGTACGCAGCCAGGAGGGGATGCAGCGCAAAACGGGGGAGCATGCCCACACATAGCGGCGGGGAGGGGGGTCCACTCCCCCCCACCCTCACCTTGGACTCCCCCGTCAGCGCTTCCCCCTCCGACACGCATTAATAGCAGCGGCGGCGGCATGGTAAAAGGAACGCGGACTTACTTCCGCGTTCCACGCCAGAGGTCCTTCTCTCTCAGCGATGACGCTACTTCCTGTTTATCAGGAAGTAGTGTCAGGCTCAGAGAAGATCGGACCTCCGGCATGGAACGCAGAAGTAAGTGTGCGTTCCTTTTACCATGCCGCTGCTATTAATACGTGTCGGAGGGGGAAGCACTGACGGGGGAGTCCAAGGTGAGGGAGTGGGGGAGTGGACCCCCCTCCCCGCCGCTATGTGTGGGCATGCTCCCCCGTTTTGCGCTGCATCCCCTCCTGGCTATACTTTGGGCACACATGCCTAACTAAACTGTAGGCACCCATGCCTAGCTATCCTGGGGGCATCCATGCCAGGCTGTACTAAGGGCACCCATGACTGGCTATACTGGGGGTACTTATACCTAACTATACTGGGGGCACCTATACCTGGCTATACTGGGGGCA
This sequence comes from Hyperolius riggenbachi, assembly GCF_040937935.1. Lineage (NCBI taxonomy): Eukaryota > Metazoa > Chordata > Amphibia > Anura > Hyperoliidae > Hyperolius > Hyperolius riggenbachi. The sequence goes on from NC_090651.1 coordinate 292,192,161, forward strand.
TCCATGCCAGGCTGTACTAAGGGCACCCATGCCTGGCTATACTGGGAGGCACCCATGCCTTGCTATACTGTGGGGCACCCATGCCTGGCTATACTGGGCGACACCCAATCCTGGCTGTACTGGGGGCACCCATGCCTGGCTATACTGGGGGCACCCATGCCTAGCTATGAGGACACCTATACCTATATATACTGTGGGCACCAACCCATGCCTGGCTATACTGGGGGCACCTATACCTAGCTATACTGAGGGCACCTATACTGGGGGCGGGCACCTATACCTGGCTATCTATCTATACTGGGGGCACCTATACCTGCGGTGCGGTATATATGCGGTATAAGTGTGCGTGTGTGTGCGCGTGTATGTGTATGTATATGTGTGTGTGTGTGTGTATATATGTATATATGTATATGTATATATATATATATATATATATATATATATATATATATATATATATATATATATATATATATATATATATATATATATATATATATATATATATATATATATATATATATTATACACGTGGGGGGTACTTGGCTGGAACTGAATTGCGGTAGGGGGTACTTGGGCCGAAAAAGTTGAGAAACACTGCCCTAAAAGACTGGCAGCTGTAATTGCAGCAAAAGGTGGTTCTACAAAGTATTGACTCAGGGGGCTGAATAATTACGCACACCCCACTTTGCAGTTATTTATTTGTAAAAAATATTTGGAATCATGTATGGTTTTCGTTCCACTTCTCACATGTACACCACTTTGTATTGGTCTTTCACGTGTAATTCCAATAAAATTGATTCATGTTTGTGGCAGTAATGTGACAAAATATGGAAAACTTCAAGGGGGCCGAATACTTTTGCAACCCACTGTATGAACAGATGTCTTTCTTCCTTTACTACTACGCAGTGCCAGTGGAGAAAGTATTGTTTAAATTACTTTCTCATTCATATGCTATCAATCAGATAGAGAGCACCGCACTACTGCTTCTCTTGTGCATAAAACAGGCTTTGTATTGTACTGACTATAGAGCCCATCTCTTAGTTGCGCCTTGTAATGGCAGGCAGGGTAAGTTTCATGTGTTCTCCCCAGAATTTTTTTCCAGCCGGGTGGCATAAAAAAGTAGCCGGGTGGGGCGAGTTGAAAATGCAGGGCAACTCTGCTTACAGCATAGGAGGAGGTGAGAAGGTGAGCCGATGACAGCCGGGTGGTCACCAAATCTAGCTGGGTGGAGCACCCGGCTAAAAGAGCCTGGGGAGAACACTGAATCTGTAAGCAGCTGCAGGCTGCATCCGTTGGAACATTAGTTAACATAAGGGGCCATATGCAATTTACTTTTTCACCTGAGTTTTCTCCTAGGTGATATTTTCATACACTGTCATAAAATGCTATTTAAACCACCAGCAAGCAAGAAAATGCTCAAAATAATTTTTATAGTACCGCTTCATCAACTTTTTGGTACTTTTTCAGTTGTAAAATGCTGAAAATTTAGTTTACAGATAAGATGAAATTTATCTCCCAAGAGATAACTCGGGTGAAAAAATGTATTGCATATGGGCCAAGGTATGTTGTCCTATGGTGTTTTTTGATGATGCTGCAATGGTTAGTTTATCTAGCTAACATTTATATCCTATTTTTATCCTTTGAGCAAACATGTTAGTCATTAATGCACACAAACAAAAACCCTCTACGAAACGTATCATAGTGTGGAGATGAGGAGGGCGCCCCAAAGTAGGAAGTAGTGCTATAGGCTAAAATTTAAAATATAAAAAGAAGACACTTCTCTCTAAAAAGGACAAAACCTGTAAAGTTTTATTAGGTTTCAGACACTAGTAGGATAACTGGTTTCGCGGAACAGAGACAACTTCTTCAGATCAACAAGTGTCTGTAAATAAATAACATAGGCACTCCTTAACACACAGAATGGCAAAATATGAATATACAATAAGAATGTCAAGTACAATTACATTTAAAATATATTAATAGTGCTATTAATAATATATTAAAAGTCTAGGTTGGTATGGGCAGAGTAGTAAGCCTTAATGATCAATATGCTCTTGCTAATGTTCATTTTTGCATAAATAGTATCCGCGAAAAATATATATAAAATATGTCCCATAAGAATAAGACAGAACTTACTGTTGACATTTGCCTTTAGACATAAGAAATCACAAAACAATATCAAAATGACATAGCATATGAACACAATACGCATTTTATAAAAACATACAGTCAAGAATATCGAACGATAGAACAAAACATCCCTAATCTTATTGTAGTGGTGTTACTGGTAACATGCTAAAAACAATTAGAGTCCAGATTGGTAATGACCTGTGATGCTGAAGAATGGAGATAGTAATGACAGGTGTAAACATTCAAAGAACAGCTTTGGAGATTGGGGGGTGGGGTGTCTCTCCTTTCCTTGTCTCTTTTGGAAGCTCCACAGATCCCCCTAAGAGTACAACACAATCCCAGTATCATAGTGTGCTGTTCATCGCAGTTTTGAGACGTTGCTTTTTTATAAGCTTTGTCACCCAGTACAGAAAGCCCCCTAAAAAAGTTTAGTCTTAACTACTACTAATGAATGTTTCCATCTCATATAGGTCATATAGGGCACCAGTGATTAGGCCACCTTTGATGCACACTTTGTCATTTGGGGTACCAGTAATGCATACTTTGTCACATAGGCCACCAGTGATGCACATTTTGTCACGCGTAGGGCATCAGTGATGCACACTTTGTCACATAGAGGGCACCAGTAATGCACACTTTGTCACGTAGAGGGCACCGATGACGATCAGACTCTTATGTAGGGCCCCAGTAATGCATATTTTGTCACGGATTATAGACCACTTTTGTAGAATGGATTCTTTGTCATTACGTATTTGTTTTGTGTTTTAGTTCTTAGTTTGGAAGAGCAGAAGGCACAGCTGTGTAAGGAGCTGGCTACGCTTTCCCAGGTCCATGCTAAGGTAAGCCCTGAATATCTGCAATATCTTATCTGACCATTAAAGGACACCTGCAGTGACATATTGAGGTTGCCTTATATATTTCATTGTAAATAATAATGTAGAAGAACTTTGACTATTTTGTTTCTGTCCTGGACAGTTAGTGAAGAATTATAAAGAACTGAGGTACCAGAGGTCTATTTCTTTAGAAGCTGCCCGGCTTTCTGGAAGGAACACCCCCTCTCAGGGCCTGTAAGTATTCCTGTGTTATCCTTGTTATGTTCAGTGCTTATTTGTGGCGTTGTGCTGCTACCAGCTAATGATGGATGTACAATTTGCAGCCATTTCCTTGACAAAGAAACCGTATAACTAATCAATCTTTGGTGTCCTGGTTTAGGAAATAATTAAAATAATGTTGCAAAATGGTTTATAGTTCCGCACTGGCTTGGGGCTCATTCACATCATCTGCCTCGTGCTGGGTGTCCAGTGTAGCACACATTCAGAAGCCTAATAAAATGAATGAGTTGTAATAGCACTCAACATGCTGTGTCGCAAAAAAATAGTGAAAGCTGCATTTTTTTGGGGAGGGGGGTTGGCGTTGATTAAAAACTGAACCCGATGTTTAACCATCCACCTAATTGGCCACATTTTACTGTCAGCTCTGATCACACTTTTAAGTTGATAAAGTGTCTGAATTCAATTAGAATTAGTGGCACCATTCAGTGAAAAGACTGCAGTCACAGTTATTTAAACTAACAGTAAAAAAGGACCCTTGTTTGGCCACCTTTAGGGCCGGTTTAAGACAAGACAACATTTATATTGCGGTTTTCTTCTGGCGGGCTGCTAACGCTTGAACTGCAGCCACTAGAGAGCGCTCTATAGCCAGTATTAGGAAGAAGAAAACCAGCTAATTAGCAGAAAACCATTTGTCCCCATTCTCCATCAAGGGACTCCTTAATGAATAGGTGCAGGCTTACTGAACTGGAAGAGCCGAGATTTGAACTCTGGTCTCCTGTGTAGGGGCAGAGCCAGCACACTATCCAGCCACTTCACACAGGTGACTGCTAGCAGCTCATGTCAAATGCCTTTCTGCTACTAAGCAGAGAAGCGTTTGGCATCAGTCTCCATTGTTTCTGTATCTCATTTTATGCAGAACCCTGAATTGAGCCAACACAAACTACATGCACTCTTTTGGAAAATCCAATTGACTGTGGCGCTTGTGCAATCAACAGTAAACAAATTGAGATGAACGCTCCCATTCATCTTAAAGGACAACTGTATCGAGAGGGATATGGAGGCTGTTATATTTATTTCCTTTTAAACAATACCAGTTGCCTGGCAACCCTGCTGATCTATTTGGCTGCAGTAGTGTCTGAATAAAGGGGGCCATAAAATGCCCGACCAACAAAGTGACCAATTTCGGGACAGAAATTGGGCGCACAGTCGATCGCGCATGTTGGAAAATGTCGGGCCGAGACGGCGGCCGAATTGCGAACGAGCGACGAGATGACAACTCCCGCCGCAATGTATAAATGTATGTAGTGTAGTGCATTTATACATTACCTGTCCGGTGTCAGCCTCCACGCGGTTTCAGACAGTCCATTTCCGGGTTCCGCATACACGCCGGCGGCAAAATGTCTAACGTCACAAAGGCGCATAGCGGCTCACGTCAGACGCTCTGCGCCGCTAGCGTGTATGCGGCTGTTACCCGGCGAGATGGACGGATGGACCCGGCGAGCTGCTACAGGACAGGTAATGTATAAATGCACTACACAACATACATTTATACATTTTGGGGGCAGCGGCGGGGTGGACGTAGCGGCTCAGCCGATTCCCTGATGATTTCATGCTGAAATTGAACGGGAATCGTCCTGTAGAGTATGGGCAGATTCGATTAGAGATAGATTTGGCTCTTGGTCGAATCTGCCCATATTCGTTCTAATGTATGGGCACCTTAGCACCAGCAACAAGCATGCAGCTAATCTTATCAGATCAGGCTAAAATGTAAGAAACACCTGATCTGCATATGCTTGTTCAGGGTCTATGGCTAAAAGGATTAGAGGCAGAGGATCAGCAGGATAGCCAGGCAACTGGTATTGTTTAAAAGGGAAAAAAAATATGGCAGCTTCCATATCCCTCTTGTTACAGTTGTCCTTTAATGCAGGATATGGTGGATCCCTTTGGTAAACGATGTGCACAGACCCCGGCAGCCATTCGTCTGAACCATCACTAAATGTGTTTCAACTCCTAGGTGCCTTGAGCTTGTTTGTTTAGTGCGATTTGGGCCTGATTTGTAAACTGTTCCTGCCTCTTTCTTCCTCACTAAGCTGCTACTGTTGGCCAACAGTCACTAGACTGGTGCCCACTTGCCCACTAGCCCTCTCACCCATATCACCTGACTGGAAATAGTGGTGTTTGGATGCTGCGGCTACCTCGATTATTGCCCTGACATTAAATCTTGCCATATTTGGCAAAGTACTGGAAAGCAAAAGCAGTAGTAACTGATTGGAGGTGGCAGGTTCTATCAGGCCTTTGTAGAAACAAGCTGCTAGACAATGATGTTTTTTTAACTGTTCACACTTGATTGAATTCACATATTAAGAGTCAGTCCTGTCATTAGTGTTTATTGCCAGTGTTGATAATATTTGTGTGATTTTTGCCTTCCTGATCATGGGATAGTATTTTAATAAAACAGAAGAGTATTGTGAAGAGTATGACATTAATAGGTGCATACCACAAGCCCTATACTTACTTGTGATCTTCCATGGGAACTGGTGCAGGTCACAGTAATTATGTGGGAACACTCTTATTCATAAACTGCAGTCTCTGAAGGAGTGTATTCACCTGCAGCTGCACAGTCACAGGTTTCAGGCATTGTATCAGTATAACAGATGTCTTGTTAAAAAGTTATCTAAGTCAGCCTGTCGTCTGTACACATGTCATTTCCATGGTGTGGGCTTTCGAACACAAATATTTTAGAAAGCAGGGCTGGTCATTTTGTGCTGTAATACATGGCAAGAGGACAGCAATCCTCAAGCAATGCCTTAGCTGGCAAACACTTAGTTATGCCTTCATGTTTGTAAACAGGTTTTCATAGCTCTTCACTATATTAGGGTAACTTCACATAAATGCTAAACCACACAGTTACCAAGCGGAAATCAAGTAGTGAACCACAGATTAGAGATGGTCAGTGGGTGCAAACTATTTTGAAATGCATGCAGATTGTATGGTGCTTGGAATCAGGCCAGTCAAAAGCACTTCCTGGCATTATTGGTTGGTCCAGCTTCTGAGAGGAACTGACAATGAGGTAACATTCATTTGCAGGTACATCGTGTTTAAATAATTTTACTTGGTTCAGGTTCCCTTTAATTAATTACATTTAGTGAGCTGCACTCAGTAGTGCATCTTGTTGTGTGAGAACAAATCAAAAGGGAATGCAGCACCGCTGTGGGGAGGACAAGGCAATGCTTTCTAGGCAGTGTAAGATGGCACACTATGTACTGTATACCTCACTGCTGTACACATGGTGTAAGACCTGACACTTCAGTGGTAATCAGATAATAGAAAGATGCCAGCTGTACTTCCCAGCATGCTGTTAGACCTTCATTCTCTTGTGTGGGCTATCGGTTTTCAGCCATATCATTGCATCTTTGTGTTTCAGAGAAAAAAGAGTGCTGCTGCTTGATTTCCAGGAAGCGCCCTCATCACTAGAGAGTGTGCCGGACAGTGGAGGCCCAGAACTCCCCCTCCCTAACAAGGTAACTTTCTTTAGTTGTCTTATACAGTATTTAAGGAGCAACCCCACCAAGAATATACACAGTTGAGTCACACTATTAACACCCCTGAAGGAAAATAAATGCACAAGGTGGCCATATCTGGGGTTATTTCAATGCTCCTGTAATCTCTGTATAACGTAACGAGAACAGAGGCGCCAAAAGAATAAAATCAGTATTTAAAAGGTTTAAAGATGCTTAGGAGGCAGTGGTGGACTTACCTCCTGCAAGCAGACACAACAAGCTGTGTATTTGGAACAAAAATAAATTTATTGGTACACTCCGGGGGGTAGTCGCAACGCGTTTCGCAGGCAAAACCTGCTTCCTCAGGCAATGGTATACGGAGTACACAACTGGGGACAAGAGACATGATTGGTGTATGGACCCAGACATATGCATAGGTAGGTATAACAGATAAATGGTGGTAACACATGTATAGGTAAGTACAACAGATATATGGTGACCTATGCATAGGTAAGTATAGCAGATATATGGTGGTACAAATATACGTATACACTGATATATGTAGTGTTCGCATCATTCAGTGCTATCTATTTGTTGCTATAGTGGGGGGGGGGGGGTGAGGTGGAGGAAAGTATTTATGAGTAAATGGGATGGCCGTGGAGAGCCAGGGGAAGGGTGGTGATTTCATTGTTCGTATAAACATATATATGTATAAATAAACATATGGGTCGGTGAATGGGGGGGGGGTATATATTGTAAATAGGTGTGTATATAAAGGCAAAGGGACAAGGAGAAAATGGTGTATGATATGTATACTAGAGGTATGAAATGTGTGGGGAGGGGTGATAATATTGGACTCGCTGTGGGGTGTGGGGGAGAGGAGGGGGGGGGAGGGAGCCCCGTGTGCGTGTCCCTGTGGGGACGAGATGAAGGTAGTAAAGAAAATCCTGTTTGATAACATAAGTACATGTATAGCGACAATCTCTGTGTAATATCTGTGGCTTTTCCAGTCCCCCTCCATCTTGGTAATTTGCCCCCTTTCTTGCCTGAAGGATATATGCTCTGTCTGTGTGTACGTTCCCCATGGCTGTGTACAGAAGACGTCTGACAGGCACCATCAAGTTAATTCACTTTTATTTCATTAATGCATAACAGCAAATACAGTGACGTTTCGAAGCGTCAGCATTAACTTGATGGTGCCGATCAGTCTTGATCCTGATCTGGAGTGCTGCCAGACCCACTGAGGCACATCACAACATACTCAAGGGAGGTACTCCACCACTTCTTTATACCATGGCTGTGTGCAGGAACCTTGACTAGGAGCGACCTTGGCATGTGCAGTTACAATGTTTTCCAAACCGCATATGCCCTACCGGCTGAGGCTACTGTGCTCAGCCATTTGAGAGTGCAATCAAAGAGGGCATGCGGAGAGGACAGAAAATTCTCCCGTGCTCTGTCTTAGTTCAGTCAGTGCTTTGAATGGGGGTGGGGTTGGAACAAAGTGTTTGGGGAGAGACATAGGGGAGGCAAAGCTGAGGAGCCACAGAGCTTATGGAAGTACAGAAGAAGCCTCAGGTGTGGCTACCTTGTATATTCATAGTTCAGGTACTCTTTAAGACCACATGCTCATATCCAGAATAACCACTTCCGAAAGCATGGATCACAGCCAGACACCATGGGAGTAACTCATTCAGAAGCTTGATGGCTTCTAGATGTATCTGGAGCCTTCCAGACTGCTCCAGATACATCTAGAAGCCATCAAGCTGCCTGACCGGTGTGGTGGTGGGTCCAGTTATTGAACATGTTGACCGGAGTGTTCCCTTGTGTGCTAGATTGGGTTAAGGTCTGGGGAATTCAGAAGCCAGGGAAATGAGATCAAAATATGACTCATCTGAGCAGGCAGCCCTCTGTCCATTGTTGCAAGTCCAAATTCAATGCATATTTCTCCCATCGTCCTCCAGGACGGCTGCTGCTGAGACATTGTATGTCTCCGGCGACACTGGAAACACCTAAAATAAATTTAAAATGTAAATGATGTGTGAGCCCATAAAGGAACTCCTCCCTCCTCAAGCCTTCAGTTTTTTGTTGTTTCCCATGCATGCTGGTCACCTGAATAGACAGGGAGTTTGTTATTTTGTTCGGATACAGGATTTTGCCTGGGGCACCTGTATTATAGATAGGTAGGTTACCTTATGGCGGTTGGGGTCGGTGACGGGATGTTGCGACCTTTTCAGGAGATTGTGCGGTATGTTTACCTGGTTTCCTGTATCTCTGAGGATAGGAGAAGCCGCCATGGCCGCCTACTCTGGGCGTTCGTGGAGCGTGCAGCCGGGAGTGGATCTGGCCGGATCAAGTCTCGCGCGAGGAGACTGTACGCATGTCATTTCCGCTTCCGGGACTGGTGGAGGGCAGGGGGCGGCGCCTGAAACCAGGAAGGACGGCTATACAAGCCGCACTTCAGCGCACGAGGGACGCCGCTCAGCTGCATAATGGAGCGGGTGCAGTCCTCCAACAATGCAGAGGAGAATACCCCGGCGGCCATTCCGACAGATAAAGGCGCAAGTCCGCGGGTATGTAAGGAAGCTCAGCTTTCTATCTCTCCCCATGTGCTATCAATAGCTAGATTACTAAGCGCTGTTTGTTTTCTTTTGTGTTTTCTCCACAGAAAGCGGCAGCAAAGCAGAAAATTAGATGTAGGATTTGTAATGCTAGACTGCAGGAAGGAGCTACTAAAAATATATGTAGAGAATGTCATTTGGAATCAAAGAAGCCTTCGGGCCCTGGGGGGGAGGGATCCCAGGCTGCAAAAGCTTTATTAGATTTAATGAATACTGTTAAAGAAGAAATTTCAAACACGTTTACTGCTTTCAGGTCTGCCCTGTCTGTAAATCAGGAACAGAGCCAGACACTGGGACTGGATTCTCAGTCCTCAGCAACCATCTCAGAACCAGTGCAGGAGGTAGCTGGTCAGTCTTCAGTTATCCAAACACCCGGTCAGCAGTCTCTCATTCAGGTGTCTGATAACTCGGGGGAGGAAGGGGCAGTAGATTCAGATACGTCAGACAAATCGAAATCTGTAACATCGTCCCGATATTTGTTTTCGGCAGAGGACACAAATGAATTATTAAAAGCTATATATGACTCTGAACAGTTAAAGTCAGATTTGCCGATCACATCTGTTAGAGATTACATTTACAAGGGGTTAATTGTACAAACGATGAAGGTTTTTCCCATACACGACTCAATCAAGGAACTCATAAGATCCCAGTGGAGGGATCCGGAGAAACGGTTTTTTATTCCGAGATCTTTTAAAAGGAGATTCCCCTTTAAGGAGGAAGAGGAATCTCCTTGGACCAAGTGTCCGAAATTAGATGCTGCATTGGCGCAGTATTCAAAAAACTCTGACTTGTCTTTTGAAGATGCGGGATCCCTGAAGGATCCCATGGATAGAAAGGCAGAGGCGTTGTTAAAACGCGCATGGGACGCCGTATCCTTTTCATTTAAGCCAGCGATTGCTTCAATCTGCCTGGCTAGGAACTTGGTAAGATGGATTGATGGGTTGCAGAATCATCTTATTGCGGGGACTCCGCATGAGAAAATTCTCGAATCCTTGCCGGTTATTGCCAAGTCGGTGGCGTTCTTGGCTGACGCAGCCTCGGAAAACGTAAGGGCCTCGGCAAAAGCAGCAGCTCTCGTCAACTCCTCCAGACGAGCGGTTTGGTTAAACGCTTGGGAGGGAGACTCAGCTTCGAAACATAACTTGTGTTCCATGGAGTTCCAGGGCGAGTTGTTGTTTGGGAAGGACCTTGATTCGGTTTTAGAAAGATCCTCGGATAAGAATAAAAAATTTCCGGATAGAAGGAAAAAAATCCCTAAAAAACCCTTTGTCAATAAAAGACCCCCGTCTCGATCAGAATCAACAACAAGGGGAGGTTTTCAGTCCAAAAGGTGGACATATAATGCTGGTAGGGGAAAGGGGTTCATTTCTCTTTAACAAACCCCAAAACCCTACCAATAAGCAATCAAAGTGACTATCAGGCTGTGGGGGGAAGGCTGAGTTTCTTTCTTCCGGCTTGGAAGGAAATAACCAAAAGTCCGTACATTTTGGATTTAATTCAATCAGGTTACAGAATCGAATTCAGTTCAGTCCCTCCTCTCAGCAAGTTAGTAACATGAGTCCCAAGGGACCCTCGGAGAGCGCAAGCTCTAAGAGATTCAATAATCTCGTTATTGGAAAAAAGAGTAATCGAAAGAGTCCCCCCCCCCAGGAACATTTTCGGGGGTTTTATTCAAGAGTCTTTCTAGTTCCCAAACCCTCAGGAAAGTTCAGGATGATTTTGAACCTAAAATCCCTGAACCCTTACATTGTGGAGAAAAAGTTCCGCATGGAAAGCATCACCTCTGTAAGAAATTCGATGTTTCCAGATGCGTTTCTAGCAACGTTGGACTTAGAGGATGCTTATCTTCATGTACCAATACACCCGTCGTGCCTAAAATACCTCAGATTTGCAGTTCAGATCGGAGAGTCAATTTGCCACTATCAATATCGTGCCCTGCCGTTCGGGATTACATCCGCCCCGAGAATCTTCACAAAGGTGATAGCAGAGGTGAGTGCTTTCCTACATCTCCACAATGTAAGGGTTCTGCCCTACTTGGACGATTTCCTGTTTCTGGCAGAAACAAAGGAAACTTTAAAGAAGCAGCTAGATTTTTCAATACAATGGTTAACAAAACTGGGCTGGATCATAAGCGAAGAAAAGTCCAAAATGATTCCAACCCAGAGGCTTGTATTTCTGGGATTGTTATGGGACACAGAGACTCAGAAGGTGGTTCTGCCCGAAGACAAGATCTCCAGATTAGTGCAGAAAGTACAAATATTCACGGGGGGAAAGAATGTGTCATTACGAGTCGTAATGTCTTTACTAGGGCAGATGTCCTCAACCTTCCCGGCAGTAGAATGGGCCCAGGCTCATTCAAGAGACACTCAGGCCTGGTTTCTGTCAGTTTGGGACAGGAATCAGAGGTCATTAGACGACTTGGTACAGGTGCCAGACCAAGTTCGAATGTCCCTCCAGTGGTGGACTTGTCGAGATCATTTGTCTCTAGGGAGACGTTGGTTTCAGACGGCCCCAATAAAAGTGTATACAGATGCCAGTTTAACAGGTTGGGGAGCTCATTGTTCAACATTTCAGGTCCAGGGTTATTGGGGTCAGGAAATGATGGACAGTTCTTCCAATTTCAAAGAACTAATGGCTGTGAGACTGGGGCTTCTACAGCTCCAGGACCAAGTTGTGGGAAAGGAAGTCCTGGTTTACTCAGACAATATAGTGACGGTATCATACCTGAGGAAACAGGGGGGTACCAGAGTGGAAAATTTACGGGAACTTACGTTACAAATAATGTCCTGGGCGGAATCGAGCCTGATATCTCTGACAGCAGTACACATTCAGGGGATCAAGAACAGGTGGGCGGATTCACTGAGCAGAGGAATGACTATGGAGGCGGAGTGGCAGCTCAATCAAGAAGTCTTTTTACAGATAGTACAGAAATGGGGGTGGCCGGTAATAGATTTATTTGCGACCCCACAAAATGCGAAGGTAGAGGATTTCTGTTCCCTGTACCCCACAGTACCGGAAAATCGATTGGATGCCCTGATGGTGGATTGGCCTACGGGGCTCCTTTATGCCTTTCCCCCGTTTCATCTAATTCCCAGGGTACTGAGGAAGGTAGAAATATCAGATTGCAGTGTGATATTCATAGGTCCATGGTGGCCCAGAAGGACCTGGTTCCCACGTATACAACAGCTAGCGGTAAAGGGCCCATGGCATTTAGGCAGCAGAGGGGACCTGTTGATGCAGGAAGGCCAACTACATCCCAATCCTCAAATGCTGAACCTCACGGCTTGGATACTGAAGAAAGCATCCTAGAGGGATGGGGGTTTTCAAAAAAGGTAGTTTCCACATTGGTTAGATGTAGGAAACCTACGACTAGGAAAAAGTACGAGAAAATTTGGAAGGCCTTTTTACTTTGGAAGGAAAGAAATGGGGTCAGAACGAATGACCTAAAGTTTATTTTAGAGTTTTTGCAGAGGGGAGTGGATCTAGGGTTAGCGGTTAGTTCCCTAAGAGTCCAGGTATCTGCTCTATCAGTTTTTCTTAATAGACAGTTGTCAAGAAACAATTTTATTAAAAATTTCCTTTCCTCAGTAGCCAGGACTCAGCCTATTCCAGAGAAATTAGTCCCGCCTTGGGATCTGTCATTGGTTCTTGACTTCGGAGAGTTTTGAACCTTTGACAGACGTACCGTTGAAATTTTTATCAATTAAAGTGGCTTTTTTGGTAGCAATCACGACAGCAAGGAGGATAGGTGACATCCAATCCTTGTCTATTAAAGATCCATACATGATAGTACATCCAGACAGGATAGTTTTTAGGCCAGACCCAGCGTACTTACCAAAAGTGGCTTCGGCTTTCCATAGATCGCAGGAAATAATACTGCCTTCTTTTTCCGCAAATCCATCTAGTGAACGGGAAAGAAAATGGAGCACTCTGGACGTTAGGAGAGCAATCTTGATATACCTCCAACGAACAGCGGAGTGGAGGAGGTCAAGTCATTTGCTGATCTCTTATGCGGGATCAAGTAAAGGCTTACAGGCATCAAAGGGCACCATTTCTAGATGGGTGAGGGAAGTGATTGCGTTAGCTTACAAATCTTCAAATATTGCAGCTCCTTCCAGAATAACAGCCCACTCTACAAGATCCTTAGCAGCTTCATGGGCAGAAAGGTCAGGTGCAAGTCTAGAGCAGATCTGTAGGGCTGCAACCTGGTCTTCGCATACCACGTTCATCAAACATTATCGCGTGGAGCTACTGTCAAGCCAGGACCAAAGTTTTGGGCGCAAGGTCTTACAGGTCATCATCCCTCCCTAAGGTAAACATTTCTCGCTGGTCTCAGCAGCAGCCGTCCTGGAGGACGATGGGAGAAAGTCCCAGCTGCTTGCCGGTGGCCGTGTTTCGGCGAGTCCTCCAGGACGGCTGCCTGAGTTCCCAACCCTATATGATGTATCTGTGTATATGTATATGTTATATATATGAATGGGTACTCGGTTTTGAACTGAAGGCTTGAGGAGGGAGGAGTTCCTTTATGGGCTCACACATCATTTACATTTTAAATTTATTTCAGGTGTTTCCAGTGTCGCCGGAGACATACAATGTCTCAGCAGCAGCCGTCCTGGAGGACTCGCCGAAACACGGCCACCGGCAAGCAGCTGGGACTTTCCATAAGCAGAGTGCATCTGACTTTTGCAGTGAACCCTCATGAGCATGGGTTTATCCACCAGACGCCTGTTCTGGTGTCCCATTCACAGCTGGGTTCACTGCACAGTCATTTTGGATACTCTTCTGGGAGCCTTCTGGTTCATTTGGACGGTGAGTTCCTCAATGGTAGCCCACCAGTCTGTCCAGCCCACATTCATCTCTCTCACATTGACCGACTGTGCTGCTGCAGTTTCCAGATGTTGTCCTCCAAGGTTCCATTCAACTACTCACCGCAGACTTTTACGACAGATTGCTGGTGACCTTAGCCTGATGGCCAATTATCATACCTTTTTCATTGTCTGATAAATGGTGCTCTTTTCCCATGGCAGCCACAGTTTCTATACTGGCTATCTACTGACATCCCACCTTATATACCCATAAAACCAGTGCTCAACACATGCATTCCTTTGTTTGTGTACCCCTAACACTAGAGGCAGTGGTCATAATAGTGGGACTTGACCATGTGTTTATGCTTTTATTGGGCACAGATTTGGGTCAGTTTACTCCCAGTGTCAAAAATAAGCTTGTGTCAAAGACATGAATGCTTTTTTAAGTCTCATAAAGCAGAAAGAAAACAGAGACAACAGGAGCCCAAATGGTGCAGTATGTCACAGTACCAGAAGTATGTAAAATATGCGGATGTATTAAACTCCCAAAGGTGGGTTGCAGAAGGGCAACCGACCACTAGAAGCAGGTGGAGATGTATAACACCCGACTCCACTCAGTTGACCAGACGGAGCTGGTGATGGTTGCACTCTTGATAAAAAGCAAACCTCAAATGACCTAAATTGGTCAAAGAGGGGTGATCCCCCTCCAAAAGGAGGGTGAAGGCACAAGGTAAAGGGGGAAGAGGCGCCCAGAGCAGATAAAATACGTTAAAAACAAATCAAATGAAAAAAGTGAGGTGGCTTACCTCAATGAAGACAAACTCATGTATTAATAGAATTTTATTGCACTGGCAACGCGTTTCGTGGGTGCATACCCACTTCCTCAGGCCAAATAGCAGTGCCTAATAGTGCTTGTAGCCACAAATAGAGGCACCTTCTATTAATACGTAAATTTGTCTTCATTGAGTTAAGCCACCTCACTTTCTTCATTTTATTTGTTTTAACATATTTTATCTGCTCTGGGCGCCTCTTCCCCTTTATCTTTTAGTCTCATAGCTGTAGTCAAATCTCCCAGAGAGAAAACCATACTGAATTTTTCACTGTCAGTATGTTCTAGTAACAGTTATTAAAGAACTTGTGCTGGGAAACTGCATCAAGTTTCACACAGCCCGCCAGGGTTAGGGCGGATATCTCTGCCAAGGTCCTGTCTGGCTATAAAAGCCCAGCGGGAATACAAACATGATATGTTTCACCCACAAAGGAGAAATCTAATACAATGTTTTGTATATTGTAGTTTGTCAGTCACTGAGCATAGACTAGGTTCTCCTGAAGAGTGAATACAGGTCTGCTTCCTGTTAGTCATCTCTGTGTTTCACTGGTTTGGACATGTGTATAATAAAGGGTGTTGCTACATCTTTTATAGCTATTTTATGTGTTAAAAACTCACCTTTAACACAGAGGAGACCTAATGAGTGAGTTTCAGTACATTTGATACGAGCAGTTGTTTTTATCCTTTAAAGGGATACTTACAGTGGTTTTCAAAAGTATTTTGTGCCAAATGCTTTTCAGAAGTCCAAATATACTGCATCTAGAGTGCTTTGGTTTGTTCTACTGATGTCCTCATAAAAATAAGCTATTTCTGTCCCAGCTCTCTGTTCCTCTAATGCGCTCTTTTAACAACCACTCCGATATCTTTCTGTTAAAGAGAACCCGAGGTGGGTTTGAAGAATATTATCTGCATACAGGGGCTGGATCTGCCTATACAGCCCAGCCTCTGTTGCTATCCCAAACCCTCCCAAGGTCCCCCTGCACTCTGCAAGCCCCCATAAATCACAGCCACGCTGCTGACAAACAGCTTGTCAGAGCTGGCTGTGTTTATCTCTATAGTGTCAGTCTGCTGCTCTCCCCGCCTCCTGCAGAACTCCAGTCCCCGCCTGCATCCCATCCCTCTCTGCTGATTGAAAGGAAGGGACGGGGGCAGGGACCGGAGCTATGCAGGAGGCAGGGGGAGCAGCTGAGACTGACACTACAGATGTAAACACAGCCTCACAGAAAGGCTGAGATTTATGAGGGATTGCAGAGTGCAGGGGACATTTAGGGGGGTTTGGGATAGCAACAGAGGCTGGGCTGTATAGGCAGATCCAGCCTCTGTATGTAGATAACATTCTTTAAACACACCTCGGGTTCTCTTTAAAAGATAAAGTTTCAGCTCTATAGCTTAGGATTTTTTAATTTAAACTATATGTATGTTACACTATGAGATACTGATATTGTTACAGACGCTTCCAGTGATCTGATGAGCTTCACTGATTTTAATCGACTTTTATCCTCTGAAATACGATGCTCAGTAGACAAGTAAGAAAGTATGTTTTCCTCCTATGTTTTAGAATGAAGAGAGTAAACCTGTCCTTCCGGAGACCAGTTCTCAAAGTAGTGCAGATATTCCAACTGCACCTGTGCCAGAGAGCAATCCCCTTCCCCTGAAAGAGGAGATGCCACCACAAGAAGAAGCTGGAGACAAAGAGCCAGGTATAGACTCAGCAAGTTGCTGAAATGAATGTTCTCCGCTAGGGATGGCCAATGAGATGCATAGAATTCTCAGCTGATGCAGAATTCTGCAAATGTTTAAATCAAATCTATGCATCTTAAAAATGGATCAGTCAAATCCAACTATGGCTTTATTTGATTAGTCCATTTTGCACACATTTGCATGAACATTTGCATAATTCTTTGTCAACCTAACATGATTGAACATCTCTCTTCTGCAATAGGGGGAAATGGGCTGCAGAAATTAAAGGTTGGTTCAGTGTGTGCTACCTGGTGCGATGGACCATATACATGTCTATGCACCCTGAGGGCTGGTTCACAGTCAGAGCTGCAATCGCAATTTTGCAGCTTAAAATTTTTTGTGATTTTTGCCACGATTTGCAAATGTGATTCCCGTTCTATAGAACGAGAGTCACAGTGCAATCGCCACCCAAAATGCTGTATGCAGTGCATTTGCGATTTATGCAAATTGCAAAGGCTGCAGTGAGAGAGAACCTATAGGGATACATCAGCACAGCGATTTTGCTGATCGCCGGTGATCAGCACAGCACAGAAAAGCACCCCAGTGTGAATCAGCCCTGAGGCCTTGTTCACATTGCGTTCTGATCGCTTGCACGTTGGGCGTTTTTTACGCAATTCAGGAAGTGAACTCTTTGACCCAGAAAAGAATAAATACAATGTATTTGTTCTAAAAAAAATGCGAACGCAATCGCTGCTCAAAGCGATTTTGAGAGTGTTTTGTGTTTTTCCTATACCTTCCATTGAGGCGGAATCTCCTTAAAAAAGGTACAGGCACTGCTTTGCTGAGCGGAAACTAACCGCTCAGATGTGAACGCACTCATAGGGAATCATTGCACAACCGTTTTAGGACGATTTTGAAAATCACCTGCGCTTGAAAAAAGGCAAAAACGCCCTTAGTGTGAATGAGCCCTGACATGCATAGTTTGCATGCTACATATGGTATCACTCTTCCAGAGTGCCATTATGAGGCATACATTCATATTCTTGCCTAGGTAATATTTTTACATGGAAGCTCAATGGTTGCCTTTTTTTAATAATTTCTTGCCCTTTACAAAATATTTCTTAGTGTTCGGCAGCACAGTGACCCAGTCTCCATTCATGTAGAGAGCGGCATAATACGTTAACCCTTTACAAATATGGCTAGCACTCTGCTCTTTCAGCGCCAGAGCAGCAAGTTTGATTCACATTATCTGCATGGAGCTTCTATGGACTCCGTTGTTTGCACAGATTTTCCCTGGGCGCTCTAGTATTTCCACACTGAGAAAACCTGCTTGCCCTCCAGTGTGGAGGCGACATTAATAACAATCACTCTAGTACAAATAGTCATGTCCGTTTTTGTTTTTTTTTCTTCCTAAAATTACGTGACTTTTTTTGACTTTCTATGCTCTTTGTAATATGCTGTTGAAAGCAAGTCAGGGCAATATGAATGCATAAGAATAATTGTGATATTTCTCCTCAAATCCTGCATTTTTTTTCTTAGTTACATTTCCTGATGGCAGTTTTATGTGATTTGTTTTCAGAATCTCCTAAGCCAGAAATAAAGTCGGTGCTTGATGACATCATTAACTCAACTCCGGAGCTGAAGCTGAATTCAGAGCCGCTGGAAGCAAGGTTAGACACTGATCTAATGATTTTCATGCAAAGATTTTCATGAAATGGAAACTTGCCCATGCACAATCATTGGTTTTCATACACATGGGAATTTTCATTGAGAAAATTAGTGAAAAATTTGTAGAAGTGGAAACAGCCTGAGACTATTTGGTCAAGCATTGTTCTATTTGGCTTACTGAGGAGGACTCTGCATCTAATTGGTAATCACCAATACACTGCTTCTAAGCATGTGCTGCAGTTGTGGTGTGCATTTACGAGTAGATTATACCTGGTAGATCATTTTCAATTCATAATTTTCAAAGTAGCTCACAAGCTGAAAAAGTGTGGGACCTCTGAAGTAGTGTTATGCATCCAGTGCACAAGTTCAAAACGTTCAGGCTGGATTCACAGTAGTCAGTTGCATAACACACGTTATGAGTGAACTGCAATGGCGACTGGACATAGACTTTAATAAACACTAGAAAAGAGTGGAGCGCGCCATAGTGTATTACATCAAAGGATGGACATTTATTGCACTTACAAGTTATACTCACAATGTTCAAAATTCAATTGAGCGTGTCAGCGGGCAGCCAGCCGCTATGGATCAGTGGAGGATAACGCGCTGTGGCCGGCAGTTCTGACGAAGGCGCAGAGCGCCGAAACGCGTAATGACGTCGTACGCGTGCTGAGGGACGAAGCCACGCCCATCACCAGTGAGACGGAGCCCAGACCATCGGGACCCGCGCTGCCGGCCACAGCGCGTTATCCTCCACTGATCCATAGCGGCTGGCTGCCCGCTGACACGCTTAATTGAATTTTGAACATTGTGAGTATAACTTGTAAGTGCAATAAATGTCCATCCTTTGATGTAATACACTATGGCGCGCTCCACTCTTTTCTAGTGATCATTGTGCAACAAACCCTACCACGGAGCGTCGCAGTGTATACACCTGTAGAGAAATCAGCCATTTGTGACAACTTGGGACCAGGAGCGCAAGAATTTTGTTTGTAGCTACGAAAGACTTTAATAAACAGCCTGCATGCAGTGAGTGAACATTGCAGTCAGTTACAACAGAGCCCCATAGGATGTATGGACAGTGAGTTGACATGCAAAATTATTCTGCAGCACAACTGATACACTGTAAACCAGCCCCCAGGCACAAATCCTCTTTCACTGACTTGAACATAGATCATGAAAGTGGTTTTTATTACAATTAATGTCACAATTACCTGAGCCAATTTGGTTTCCCCGAATCTTTCTGTCTGTAGTCATACGGGAAAAAAACAAAAGAAAACCATATGGGACTAAACCACTGGCAGCAGGGGTGAACATTATTTATTTATGTATTTATTTAAGTTTAGGAAGCTGAAGAGTGATTTGTGCATGATAGAATTACAGCATCCCTTATGGCCATACTCCTGCACCAGGGCTGTCGGGTACCAGTCCACCTGATGGATGGGCTTTCCATCCTTTACAGAATTTTGCTAGCAATGAAAATGATTTTGCACTCTTTTTAGATTGTTCTTGTTTAATAGGATAGTGGGGTTTGGTTTAATAGTATTTTTTTTTCATCTGTAAAAGCATTTTTATTGTATTTGCATTACCGATACTTTTAGACACCTGTCTTTAGTTTTATTTTGAAAGTGTGTGTGTTTTTTATGGACTTTTCTTTGCTCTCAGTGTAGTGATCACACTGCCACATTTATTTTTGAAAATTGACATTTGAAACCCCAAGAATTCTGCCAGTGCTGCTGATTTTCTAGTTGCAGGTTCTCCACAGACAAGGCATTATATTAAACAGGCTGGAATCTCTTCATTTTTACTATCCACATTCTACTATGTAGCCCTGTACTGTAATTTTTGAAGTTTTTATCCTAAAGCATGTGTTGGCCAAGAGTGCAGTCTCCTGTGACAAGCCGGCGTTACTAGAATGCTGTTTCTCCAGTTTTTTTATGATAATGGCCAGAGGCTCTATTGTACATATTTTAGTTCTGTGCAGAAATTAGTCACTTTAGTTACTTGTAAAAGTATCTTGGGAATTTCTTGAAGAACAGTGTTGCTTTTAGTCTAGCATATTCGCCATCATAGCCAAATATACCATTTTTATAATTGACCATAAGAGAGGCAGCCGTAGAGCGCTTGGGGAGAGGGATACGGGACACAGTTTATCCAAACTAGACCCAAGGCAGAGCCAGGCAGACCCAGTGGCGTAGCTAAGGAGCCATGGGCCCCGATGCAAGTTTTACATTGGGGCCCCCCAAGCACTCTATACATAAAAATTGATATAGCGCCCCAAAACCTGCCAATGGCAACTACAGTGTCAGAGGTGCAAGAAGGGGATGGGGAACAGTTTGTTAATGATTACTACTATTCTATAGAAGTTATTATTATGAGCACAGGACCAATAGAGAGCTAATACTGCAGTTGAGGGAGGGCCCCTCTGGCCCAAGGGCCCTGATGCAGTCCCAACCTCTGCACCCCCTATTACTACGCCCCTGGGTAGACCTCACTGTTAGCTCACTGATGTGCGAAATTCTTACAGTGGAAATGTGAGTGTGCATTATAGCGCAGATGTATTTCAGTTTTAAAAGGTTTTACACTGTTTGATTTAATTGGTTTTTTTTATGGACGATATCTGGATTTTGATTAAAGCATTATTGAAGATTTAAAGTTTAACTGTCAGGCATAAAATCAACAATCAATTCTTGATTTTTATTTGGTAAACAAGTAATAAGGATGCTAACCAGGCAATCCAAACAATAAAAATCATTCTTACTCTTCTTCTCCTTAAAACATCATTCCCCAGTTTCCCTGGTTCTTATTTGGTACATCTGCCGCACAAAGAAAGTTGCAGGGCATGCTGGGTTTTCCTTTTTTCTTCTTTACTTTCCCCTTAGACATAACTAATGCAGCCTGATTAGCTGAAGCCTCTTTCCCTCCTGTTTCCCCCCCCCCCCCACACCTCTGGTCCTCTTTGATTGGCCAATATTTCTCCTGCTGAGAAGCTGAGAAAAGCAGCTACTGAAATTAAATCTGATCCATACAAATAAATCAGCTCTGCAGAGTCACACAATGGCAATAATTGTGATATGATAAATGCACTTTCTACTGCAGCGCTGGGTGGGAGTGTCTGAAGACTGGGAGGAGGGTTGGCAATGATACAAAGACAGAGTAAGGGAGAAAATGTCAGGATTGGCTTCAAGATGGACACAGTCAAAATGGAAAATCCTAAGAAGGATTTTATCTTTTTTTTTTTTTTTTTTTTTTTTTTTACTATAGAAAAATCACTAAAATCAAAACATGGACAGTGCAATACATGTGTTATGTAAGTAGAGCAAGTATTTATCTACTTATATATATTTTTTTTGCAGGTCCCATGTAATAAGAGTGGAGTGCGCAGTCCAGCATCTTTCATTATCCATGAAAAAAAACTTGTAATAAAGCGATTCTCTCTGTACCCTTAAAGAGAACCCGAGGTGGTTTCTAAGAATATCAGCACACAGAGGCTGGGTCTGCCTATACTGCCCAGCCTCTGTTGCTATCTCAATCCCCCCTAAGTTCTTCCTGCGCTCTGCTATGCCCCCATAAATCACAGCTGCGCTGTCGACACGCAGCGGGCTGTGTTTACCTGTGTAGTGTCAGTCTCGCCACTCCCCCCGACTCGTGCATAGCTCCAGGCCCCGCCCGCGTCCCTTCTCTCCCCGCTGATTGGAGGAAAGGGACGTGGGCGGGGACCGGAGCTGTGCAGGAGGCGGGGGAACGGCGAGACTGACACTACATAGGTAAACACAGCCCGCTGCGACGCTGCGTGTTGACAGTGCGGCTGTGATTTATGAGGGCATAGCAGAGCGCAGGGGGAACTTAGGGGGGATTGAGATAGCAACAGAGGCTGGGCAGCATAGGCAGACCCAGCCTCTGTGTGCTGATATCATTCTTAGAAACCACCTTGGGTTCTCTTTAAAGGACTACTAGCGCGAAAAAAGTAGGCGGTTAAAATCTGACAGAACCGACAGTCCATCTCCTCATAGGGGATTCTCAGGGTGTTCTTTGTTTTCAACAGCATTTCCTGAACAGCAGTTGCAAAGTGTAACTGACAAAATAGTGTTACCAATACTGTAAAAGAATACTGCGCTCCACAGATTAAACTTAAAAACATGAAGTAGGGGATCGCAACTTGTATAGAGTCATCCACTCCAATGTAAGCATATATAGAAATTACTTGTTGCACATACACAGACCGCTATAAAAAATAGTGTGCAAGTGAATAGGGAGGCTGGATGGTGTCTTACTATTTTAGCAGTTAAACTGCTGTTCGGGAAATGCTGTTTAAAACAAAGAACCCCCCCCAATCTTTTACAGTTGGGGATTCTCCTGGATCATGATTTAAAGGACCACTATCGCGAAAAAAAAGTAGGCATTTAAAATGTGACAGAACCGACAGGTTTTGGGACAATCCATCTCCTCATAGGGTATTTCAAGGGTTTGCTTTGTTTTCAACAGCATTTCCTGAACAGCAGTTTAACTGCCAAAATAGTAAGATATCAGCCGGCCTCCCTAATCACTTGCACACTATTATGTCAGTTAGATTTTGCAACTGTTGTTCAGGAAATGCTGTTGAAAACAAAGAAAGCCCTGAGAACCCCACTTAAAAAGATGGACTGGCCCAAAACCTGTCATCTGTCACATTTTAACTGCCTACTTTTTTTGCGATAGCGGTCCTTAATTATTTCAAAGTAAAAATATATACGCACATACCATATATACTCACATATATGCCGAATTTGTGAGCACAGAAAATTTTCTGTGCTCAAAAGTCCCCCCTTCGGCTTACATGCGAGTTAATGACCCCCAGGTGCCCTCCCGAGTAGTCACTGTGGAGTGTAATGGATCGTGCAATGATCCCACACTCATGCGCTGCATCCCCGGCTGCCTTGTATGTCCCTGCACCCCGGCGGCAACATAGAGTCTAATCCAGCATTACAACTGACCTGTGTCCCCTGGGTTGTAGCAGAGGGAGAGACTTTGTCACTACTCCACGGACGCATAGTTTAAAACAGATTTGCCACTTCCTCCAGGTATCCCCACTGTGTCCATTTCAGTGGTGTCTCAGTCAGAAGCAGTGCGTGTATCAGAGTCACGTGTAGCTCTGGGGATTCCCTTGTCTCTCTGTCCCGCTTGCTGTTTCTCAAGGCGCCACTAGAGGGCGTCATATGAGACACAGCAAACGGGACAGAGAGGCAAGGAAATCCCCAGAGCTGCACGTGAGTCTGATACACGCACTGCTTCTGAGCTACCACGGACATGAACACAGCAAGGGATACCTGGAAGAAGTGGCAACTCTGCTTTAAACTGCATCAGTGGAGCAGTGATGAAGTCACTCTCTCTGCTACAACCCAGGGGACACAGGTCAGTTGTAATGCTGGATTACACTGCATGTTGCTGCGGGGGTGCAGGGACATAAGGGAGACAGGGGTGCAGCAAATGAGTGTGGGATCATTGCACGATCCCTTACACAAGTCAGTCACCTTGTCCTGGTGGTTACACATGTCATGCCAGCCAGTCAGTCCAGTCGACATGTGTTGTTCCTTATCCCTTATCCTGCTAGCCAGACACTCCAGTCCACTCTTGTTATTGTTGTCCTTGCCATACCAGCCTACCAGTGCAGTCTGCTAGTCCATGTGTTGTACTCCCTAACCTTCCAGCCTGCCATTCCAGTCTGAACTTGTGTTCCATGTCCCTGTCATGCCAGCCTGCCAGTCCAGATGTGTTGTCCTTATCTCTATCCTGCTAGCCAGACCCTCATTTTAATCATATGAAGGCTTGAAGTGCTACTGAACTCAGAACTTCCTTTCTATTCATACCGGGGAGGGGGCTATATTGGTGGAGGGGGGCTTATATGCGAGTCAATCACTTTTTCCAGTTTTTCAACGGAAAAGTGTTTACCTCGGCTTATATGCGGGTTGGCTTATATACGAGTATATACGGTACTACTACATTTACTGTTTCTTTTATTACAGCTCCCCGAGAGCACAGATGGAGGCAGAACAAGAAGAGCTTGACCGTAACAACGACTCTCTATTTGCTGAGATGTTTGGAACAAGTCCAGAGTTTATAGCCGATGTGGATGAGGGTGCAGATCTGCAAGGTATTCTTTTATAATGTGAAGAAGTTTTGGTTTGGTTTTGACTTTGTTGACTTTGAGAAAGTATGCAGTTGTTGTTCAGCAGATCATTCAATTTGTGATTTACAGGAATCTAGAATTATCTTCTAGCTAGCAGGCATGAAAATATGTCCTTTATTTGGTCTGCTTATAGCAATAGAAATGGGTTCAGCATGCTAAGGTAAAAATATGGTGCCTCTTATTTGCCTCGGGGGGGGGGCTAGACTGCCATTAACAGAGAACATGTTGATGATTGATAGTTACAAGACCATTGCTTTAAAAACTTTTAAGTATATAGATTTTTGTAAAAACAATTTTAAGAGGTGTGTAAAGGTGAGTTTAGGTGCAGGGTGGGTTTGGGGATTCCTGCATGTTGGCTTTAGAAGGATTGTAATAATTTAAACATGTATTTTTGTTTTTACTGCATTTGGTTTTCCTTTTTGCACACATACTGGATAGACGTCCTTTAGAGGGCATTGAGTGCGCTCTATAAGTGGCGGGTGCATATTTATGAAGCTTCTGAAAAGAATTCAGTTATGCATACACAGGCCGGCATTTATTAAAATGGGACAGAATACCCAGATATCTCATGAAGACCCACCCAGAACGAGTACATTTGAAATCGGCACCGGTAGACTTGGGCACAGGATACAGCCAGTATATGGCTGATCCTGCTTCTGCACAAGTCCGGGCCGATTTAATTACTATTCCCCCTCCAGGCCGACATGGGTAGTGGGGGAATAAAATAATTCGGCTTCCAGCGATTGCTGGAGGCCGAATTATTATGTTTTTAAGCAACTTCGGCTCCGTCTTCTGACGGAGCCGACGTTACTCACTGAGCGCTGCAATAGGAATGATTCCTATTGAAGTCTATGGAGGCGCCGGCTGCGCCCAAATCTAGCAGCGCTGAAAAGCACTGCTCCGCCCAGAACCACTAAGGGAGTATGAGGGGCAAAGAGAGACAGAGGAAGCCTCAATTTAACATGCATACAGCCTGTGTAATGCATGATGTATAAAAGTAAAAGAAAAATGCAAGATGTGTAAGTTTAAAGCATCAGCCCATTTCATACAAATGGGTCTCTAGTGACTGATGGCACATATTGGCACTTCTTTACTAATTTCTGTTACTAACATTGTGAAGTGGCTGTGTTTTATAAATGCATAAAAGCAAAAGAAGCCAGCTAAGTTATGCTTTGCCATTAAGGCTAGTTACACACCAGGACGTTGCGTTTAGGGGACGTTATAGGGCACATAACGTGCCCCTAACGCAACGCCTGGTGCTCTCTGGTGTGGACGTCGGAGTGAGCCGCGTTGTGCAGCTCACTCTGGCGTCCGTGATGCGTACTCTTGGACGCATGCGGCATCACGAGGTCCCGCCCGGCCAATCGCCGCACAGAGCAGCAGCTCCAGGAAGTAAACACTGCATGTCACTGAGTGCAGTGAATATTAATTAGCCATGTGCCCGGCCGCTCTCCCCTCCTCCCCAACATGACTGAGCATGTGCAAACAGTCTAACGCGGCTTAGCCGAGTAGAACACACAGCATGCAGCACTTTGCTGCGTTACAATGTAATGCAACGTGGGCAGTGTGAACAGCCCACTTGTGTTACATTGCTGTACGTTGGGGGAGCGTTACAGGCTGCACTAACGTGCGCCTGTAACGTCCCTGTGTGTAAGCAGCCTAACTCTAGCAAGTAGAGCACACTAGGTGTATTGTGTTTTTCTCGACAAAAGTAGATATAGAGTCATAGGATGGATAGTATGGTGTTTTTTTGAATACATTAGCCCTCATTCCATTAACTTTTTTAACTGAGTTTTCTCCTAGGTGTTCTGTTCACATCTTGTCAATAAAATGCTTTTAAAACCCCCAAAGCAAGAATATACTCAAACTAGAAGAGTACCTTTTTGGTACTTTTCCAATTTCAAAGTGGTGAAAGTTTATTTTAAAGTGGAGAAAAAATAAAAAAAGTAAATCGCCTATAGGCCAAGGTGTGACAATATCACGTAGGAGAAAACGCAGGAGAAAAAGTTAATTAAATAAGGGCCAAGGAGTGGAATTCCTCCTTTACCGGTTGGCACTGTGTGGCTGGCTTACACTCACATGAAAGCTATTAGTTTTGAAGCGTGTTTGTGTTGTGTTTTTGTTAGGCCAGGTTCCTGTATGTGTGAGGATGTCTGTGACTTATGCATGATTTATACTGTTGGGGCACGTCACTGTAACCTCTGCAGGGTCACGTTACCAGCAGGCATGTTTATCAAATGCCATGTAAAAGGAGCGCTGCTTTTTTTTCTTGCTATTCGCAACATTTTTCCTTTGATTCTCCCAGTGCAGTATGATCAAATAAAATGACAAATCCCAAACAAAATCAGAAGCTTAAACTTTTTGTTTTTTAAATAGTTTTGGAATTTAATAGGTTATTATAACATCTAAACCATATTTGTCCTTCAGTATACCTGTTATAGGGCAGTAGAGTACATCAGAGGTAGAGCTACACATATTGTGCAAAAGTCAATTTATTTCAGTAATTCAACTTTAAAAAAAGTGAAACTAATACTGTATATGAAATAGACTCTTTACATGCAATGCAAGATATTTCAAGCCTGTGTTAGTTATAATTTTGATGATTATGGCTTAAAGTTTATAAAAAAAAAAAAACCCTCAATCAATATCTCACACCATTAGAATATTGTGAGAATGTTCAATATTCTAGGCTCAAAGGCCGATATTCAATTTTTTTTCTCCTAAGTTTTCTCCTAGGTTATATTTTTACTCCTTATGAATAACATGCTTTTAAGCCACTAGCAAACAAGAAAACTCTCAGAATAATTCTGACAGTACTGTTTCACCTACTTATTGGTACTTTTTCAGTTGCACAGTGCTGTAAAGTTATTTTAAGCACCAGATGAAAAATTATCTCCTAGGAGAAAGCTAATGGTGGCTACTAATGATCCAATCTTTTTCATCCAGTCTTACCATTTCTATGTTATATAAGGGACTGTATTATCCATTCAATATACTCACTCAATTCACCCTTATACTATATAGATTTGGTAAAACTGGATGAAAAAGTTTAAATGATTAGTGGCCATATTTAGGATAAAAAGTGAATTGAATAAGGACTAAAGTGTGAGACTCTAGTCGGCTAATTACTGGTAATCCAAAACACCTGCAAAGGGTTCCTATTTCATATAGTAGCTTCACCCTTTAAGTTGAATTACTGATCTAAATCGACTTTTGCACAATATTCTAATTTTTCGAGTTTCACCTGTACTGGGAAAAAGTTAGGTACATGCTACATTTTTTTTAAAATAGACTTTCGATATAAAAATCAATCGAGCATTAATTGGGAATGCCCATCTCTTGAGAAAGAAGGTGGGGGGGGGGGCACAGGGAGCAGTCACACTACTTAAAGGGGCACTATGGCGAAAAATTATAACATTTAAAATATGTGCAAACATAGACAAATAAGAAGTACGTTTTTTTTTTTTCCAGAGTAAAATGAGCCATAAATTAATTTTCTCCTATGTTGCTGTCACTTACAGTGGGTAGTAGAAATCTGATAGAAGCAACAGGTTTTGACAGGTCCATCTCTTCATAGGGGATTCCCAGCAAGGCTTTTGTTCTTTATAAAGATATTCCCTAAAAAGGATTTAAACAATGATGCTGGCCAGCTTCCCTGCTCGCTCCAGTTTTTTGGCAGTTGGACAGGGGAACTGCCATTCACTAAGTGCTTTTGAAAATAAATATATCCCTGAGAATCCCCCATGAAGAGATGGACTAGTCCAAAACCTTTCGCTTCTGTCAGATTTCTACTATTTACTGTAATTGACAGCCACAAAGGAGAAAAGTAATTTATGGCTCATTTTACTCTGGAAACGTACTTCTTATTTGTATATGTTTGCACATATTTTAAATTTTACAATTTTTCGCCATAGTCCCCCTTTTAAATGATAGCTTTGTGCTGCATCTGTTAGCACAGAACTAATGATGACCGCTGTGTGATCAACATGAGAGGAGGTTTTCTCCTGAAATCTTGTGTATCTGATGGTGCAAAGAAGTGGAACAGTTACACGTCTAATGTCAGGAATACATTGGTCATTTACATGAAGTGCTACATGATGTACTGAACCCTACTTGGCTAAAAGACTGTGGCTACACAATCGCCACACACGCACATGCTTGCTGATCATGCCATTATGAAACCTTTGACTTGTAAGATATTTAGGGGAAAAACAATTACATACTTACCTCAGTAGAGTGAATCCCCACCACCACCACTCCTGTATGAGAATGAGCATAGCCAGACTGTGCAGTGGTAGGACAGCTCATAGCTCTGCAGTAGCACAGAGCCAGTGCTTGGGCTTGGCAGAAAAAGCAGGGCCTGTTTGGCTTCCCGAGACACTAGAATGGCAAGGTGGAGGGTAGCAGCGGAAGTCTCTGGATTATCCAGAGGCTTCCCTCTAACTAGGTACTAGGAGTACCCATTTGGGGCACTTTTTTACTTTCAGGTACACTTTAAAACTATTATTAAGCATTTATACAACACTGATATTTTTGTGCGAAGCTTTACATTGAGCAATTCATGTCAAGAAATGTCCCTCAGAGAGACTCACAATCCAGTGTCTCTACCACAGTCTTCAAACCAACACAAATATAAGCCACATGAAGTTTACCAGCATCTTCAAAAGTCATGCCCATAGGTCTTCAATAAGACATCATATATACACAAAGAAAAAAGAGAAGCCTATCTGGGCCCTAAAGTTCAAATAATATCTCATAAGTCGGATCTTGGTTAAAAAATATATATACAATCTTTATTAGCAAACAAGCAGATCATAAAAACAATTAAAATACAATCTCTTGGTCTGTGCCAATTGTAATTGGCACTGTCTCCCACTGGTAAAAATAATTTGAGTATTACATAATCCAATAAACTCACTGGCACATCCATTTAACTGTTTTTATGATCTGCTTGTTTGCTAATAAAGATTGTATATATATTTTTTCACCAAGATCCGACTTGTCATGAGATATTATTTGAACTTTAGGGCCCAGATAGGCTTCTCTTTTTTCTTTGTGTACCTACCATAGTCTTCATCCAGCTTTAGGTTGAAACCGATAAAAAAATACATATGTTTTGTGATGTAGAGTAAACTGGAATTTCCAAATAAGACCCCTGCACGTGTGGGGTGAAGATGCAAACTCTATTCTAAGACGTTATCGCTGGAAAAGCCTCTAATGGTTCCTACACACCTTTTAGATTAAACCAGGGCTGTGGAGTCGAAGAGTTGGAGCAGTTTTGGGTACCTGAAGTTGGGAGGCAGTGGTTTCATAAAACTGAGTCAGTCGGATGATTTTTGTACCAACTCCCCAACCCTGGTATTACACTAAGCTAAGGAGTCTGAGTCAAGGAGTCTGGGCAATTTTATGTACCTGCAGTCGGAGGTTTCCTAAACTGAGGCGTTGGAGTTGGATGATTTTTTTTTTTTGTACGGACTCCACAGCCCCTGATTAAACACTGCCGAGGTGGTCACTAAACACTGCATTGGGTTAGTCTAGTGTGTCTATGGTGGCTTCCACACTTGCTGGATAATCTCGCGCGAGTACAGCCCAACCCTCTTATTCACTTCCTTGCTGCTGCCACTCTGTCGTTTGCCGGTCCCCTCCATAGTGAACATAAAAGGTCCCTAGCCTGCAGTGTCTGTACTCTATCCTTAATTGTCACCTGCTGGATTGTTTCCCAATCCCTACCAGCCAGCTGTGATCTGAAGTTTGTGCCCAGGTTAAGCCTCTGTGGTGCCTATAGGCAGGAATATGGAGATGGTGTCTGCTTTGCTTCAATAACAAGTCTCCACTCTTGTGGAAGAACTTTCTAAAATACTTTGGAACCATGGCTGTTGGATTTGCTCCTATTCAGGTACAAGACCATTAGTGAGGCCATACACTGATGTTCATTGATTGAACCTGGCTCACAGTCAACAATTAGATTAATTCCTGAGATGTTTAGGATTCAGTCTAGATCTCTTTGTAGGGCAGACAACTTCCTTCACACCGGGGTAACCATTTATATGAGACATGCTTTGTGCACAGAAATATTGCCAAGTTGTAACTGAAAAAGATCTTAATCTAAAGGTCCATATCCATGGCCCAATTTTTCAGCCAACATTTTTACTAAGAATGACCATTTTTGTGATAATACGTAACATTGTTTAGAGACACACTGAAGCAGGAAAAAAAAATTATGATATATTGAATTGGTTGTGTAGTACAGCTAAGAATATAAAGCATTAGGAGCAGAGACATACGTCTTTTGTTTCCAGTACAGGAAGAGTTAAGAAACTTCAGTTATTATGTATGCAAATTGCCATTGAGCTCCAT
This sequence comes from Hyperolius riggenbachi, assembly GCF_040937935.1. Lineage (NCBI taxonomy): Eukaryota > Metazoa > Chordata > Amphibia > Anura > Hyperoliidae > Hyperolius > Hyperolius riggenbachi. The sequence goes on from NC_090651.1 coordinate 292,222,966, forward strand.
GACTTCGAAAGTCGCAGAGAGCTCTGACTTCTGATTAGGTTATCTTAATGCTGGGAATACACGGTTCGTTTTTGCCTTCGTTTAAACCTTCGTTTCGATTGTGCCTTTTGTCCTTTTCGATCCCGAAATAATCGGTCATACGGTTAATATCACCACCCACGGTTTCGTTTTTTTTTTTCGATTCTGATGGTTTCGTTTTTACAATGATCGAAGGCTGCAAAGAAACGAAACGAAAATCCCTTTTTACAGGGACGGACTAGCATAAACGAATATATAATCGATCTGAACAGCCATCAAGCCTACCAATGGCTCGATTAGATGGATAAAGAGAGATAATATCAAACATGTTCGATCACTAGTCGTTCGTTTTTGGGGTCTATTAATCGAAACTATAATGAGATTATGACTATTTTCACATACGCTTTCAACACTCGATTCGTTTACCGAACGAATCGAAGGTTTAAACGAAGGCAAAAACGAACCGTGTATTCCCAGCATAACTGTATTGTGTTTCTCTTTTGCAGAGAACAGTTCAGGACAGTTCAAAAGTTCACTGCCTGTTCTGCAAAAACATTTAGAATGCTGAGTAATGTGTAAACTAAAAATATTAGAGAATGATGCAATGTTATAAAAAAAAGCTGTATAACTGAAAATAAAAATCAGAATATTTTTTTTTTGATACCAATGTTCTAGTAATTACCCCTACTACATAACCAATTCATGATATCCTATTTTTTTTCGCTTAAGTGTCTCTTTAATGCAAATTTGTTAAACAACGTTTAACAAAAAGCAACTACCTGCGATGGTCTTTTGTATTCAACAAATGTCGCAACTGATTATTGAATGAACGATAATTCAGATAGGCATTGATTCTTGCTCAAATTGCCCAGTCCATTTCCGCAGTACACAATTTTGAGAGGTGGACTGGGGAACGATCGTTGGTTGCTGCATCGTTGCCAGAGATTTTCCGATCCATCGTCCAGTTGGGTACTACACAGTTCTTCTTGATCATCTTTGTGTCCGAACCCAAAACATGAGACAGCCCAAGGACATTATTCCACTGCTGCCCTACTTTACTCTGCAAACAGCATTCTTTTGGCATCCAACACACTCAAATTATTTTGTCAGCTTGCCAGATGGGGAAGGGCATTGCTGGTATGCTATATTCCATTCCAGCTGATTGTTCAAAGTAAACATTATGATCATAGGTGTGTGTAAAATTACTCAGCAATAAAATTCCAGCACATCAAGTTCACAACAAGCTGTTCTCATGCTGATGTTGCTTTTACAGGCAGCTTGGAGCACTGTAGTGAGAGGTACAACTAAGCACAAGCTATTTTTAAGCTATTTTTAAGCACAGCATAACTTGACTGTTTGGTTCTCTGACCTTGTGTGTATTAATACGTGTGGCTGAGTGGCTGTTGTATTATTGCTGTGTACAGTGCTGCCCATAGTTATTCATAACCCTTAGAAATTTTGACTTAAAGTTGTTGTTATTCAACCAGCAAGTAATTTTTTTTGACGGGAAATGACATAGGTGTCTCCCAAAAGAGAAGACAATGTACAAGAGGCATTATTGTGGGGAAAAAGGATCAGCTTTTATTTTCATTTGAGCAAAAGGTGTCCAGTCCAAATTTATTCATACCCTTCACAAACTGTCACAGACTGTGGGAAAATCCAAAGTTCTATACCATTCCAAAAAGTCCAAGCTGTTCTAAAGCATCCTAATTACCCTAATTAATTGAGGACAGCTGTTTTAATCAACTCAACAGGTGAAAAACAGCAGCTCTCTGCAGTTGGTTTGTGGACAGTCATGGCTAAGACAAAGGAGCTCAGTGAGGACCTTTGCATTGTGGCTGCTCGCAAGTCAGGAAATGGCTACAAGGAGGATGTGGTTGGAAGCTAAAATGACCCCTGTGCTGGGCTGGCCAGGAGGATAGTGAGAGAGGTGAAAAAGAATGCAAGGATCACCACCAAGGCCTTCCTAGTGAACCTGGTGGCAATTTTTCAAGGCAGACAATACAATGGATACTGCACACTGCTGGGTTCCGCGGACGCAGACCGTGGAGGATGCCACTTCTCCAGATAAGGCACACAAAAGCTTGCTTGACCTTTGCAAATGTTCATCTGGACAAAGAAAAATACTTCTGGTCTTCTGTGTTATGGTCAGATGAAACAAAAATTTAATTGTTTGGTCACAATGATGTTTCCTTCCTTTAGCATAAAAAAGGAGAAGCCTTCAACCCAAAGAACACCATCCCCACTGTCAAACATGGTGGTGGGAACCTAATGCTTTTGGCGTGTTTTTAAGGCAATGGACCAGGGAACCTAATCATAGTAAATGGCACCATGAAAAAGAGCAATACATGAGGATTCTCAACTCAGGCAGTCTGCAGAGAAACTTGGCCTTGGACACCAGTGGACCTTTCAGCATGACAATGACCCAAAACACACAGCAAAAGTGGTGAAGAAATGGTTAGCAGACAACAACGTTAATGTTTTAGAGTGGCCCAGTCAGAGTCCTGACTTGAATCCAATTGAGAATCTGTGGTGGGAGCTAAAGATCAGGGTGATGGCAAGAAGACCCTCCAACCTGAAATATGTGGATCTCATTGCTAAAGATGAATGGGCAAATACCTGTGGGGACATACAAAAAGCTGGTCTGCAATTATAGGAAGCGTTTGATTTCTGTAATAGCAAATAAAGGTTTTTCTATTGATTATTGATTATTGAGAAGGGTATGAATTTTGGACAGGACACTTTTTTGCTCAAATGTAAGTAAAAGCTGAGATTTTTTCCCCCATAATAATGCCTCTTGTACATCATCTTATTATCTTTTGGGAGACCCTTGTGTCATTTCTCATCAAAAAAATTACTTGCTGGTTGAATATGAACTTTAAGTCAAGATTTGCCAGGGGTATAAATAATTATGGGCAGCACTGTATATAGCACAGCATACTGTGGGATGTGCCCTCCCTTGCAAAGTGACTATCCTGGGTGTAAAATTGGAAAAGTGACAGAACTTAAAGGACAACTGAAGCGAGAGGGATCTATGGAAGCGGCCATATTTATTTCCTATTAAAGCGGACCCAAACCAAACATTTTTTTAATTAAAAATATTTAGTTGCACCACTCTGACTCATACAAAGGTAAATAAACACTCCTTCAAGCCTATGAGCATTTCAGTGCATGCTTTTCACCCTTCTCTTTTCATAACTAGGGTTATACAGGTGGCAGCCATTATTTCTGAGCTTAGTAGGAGGTTTTAGATCATGGGTGTGTTTGTCATCCGCTACCCTCCCTCACAGGGGCGTCGTCTATGTGAAATCTCACACAAGCTGAGATCACCTCCCCTGTGACATAATCAGTAGAAGCCTGTGTTTTGTTTTTTATCTCCTCCACCAGTCTGCCGGATTCTGTCCCGGCAATATGAAAGGAAGGGAGGGGTTCCTCCAATAAATGTAAAATATTTTATATTTGTCATCATGCAGCTGAAAAAAGGCTGCTATTTATTATTATAAGTTAGAAAATAGATTGTATTTCTCAAATCTTGTATTTTTAATTTGGGTCCACTTTAAGCTATACCAGCTGCCTGGCTGTCGTCCTGATCCTCTGCCTCTAATATTTTTAGCTAAAGACCCTGAACAAGCATGGGGCAGATCGGGTGTTTCTGACATTGTCAAATCTGACAATATTAGCTGCATACTTGATAAACACTGTCACTTGCATACCTGATTTTTAACTCATTCAGGCAGAGAAAGTACAAATAGGAACACAGCATAGTTATTTGTGTGCTAGGCACAGTACATACACATGTCTATCTCATCATGTCACGTCACCTCGGTTGTCCTTTAAAGACATGGCATGTCTTACCAGAGCATTCTGGGAGACCAGGTATTTTTCGACTGGCTTTGGAACAAGAGTAAAAAAGCATTCCAAAGAGATACACCTGCCAGCAGTAAAGATGTCCTCACCTGTGGTGAATGTCAGAAAAGTAAATCGGGGTGTGGAATGGGTGAGGAAAACCTTTACAATGGGCTAACACTATATAGACAATATATCAAGTAATATTGTAAAAAATGCACTGTAGTGTCATAGGGTAGAATGCATTAAAATGGGATACTCACTCTTACAGTACAGGCAGTCCCCTACTTACATACATGTTCCAGTTGAATGTGTTTGTAAGTTGAGTCCTATGTTAAACAAAGTGAAACGTGGATAAATGATTTACTAGTACCTTCTGACAACTCTGGATTTGGACATATATTGTAAGAAAAAATAAAGTGTATTGCTGTATATTGGTTTGTAGTCCTTCCCTCCCAGTGATTCTTTGCCTAGGCTGTTTAGCTATGTGGAATTCACCTCCCATAACATTCTGAGAGACCAGGCATAAGCTTCATTAGCTGTGGAATTATCATAAACTGGCATTCCGCAAAGACAGACCTGACAAAACCAAAGATATTGCCGTCTGTGATAAACTTCAGAATGTAAATCAGGGTGAGGAAAGATTTTACAACGGGCAATCACTGACTAAATCATTTACAAAGAATATTGTAAACGAATAAGCAATGCTATTCATTACATTATTTGCACTATGGATTCTCAGACGGACCTGCATAGTATTGTGCAATCATTATTGTTCTATATATTGGTGGCACAGTAAAATAATAATTATAAACTGTGACCACAATTTGAGCACTTACACAAGTTTTGCATGGTATTTTAATTGGTTCTCCAGAACGATGATGTTTTATGTGAAAAAAAGGAACAGATTGAAATTGCTACAAGTCACCTCTATTTTTCATGGTTTGAGAAGTGTTAAAGACAACCGAGGTGACATCTTGAGAAAAACGTGTATATACAGTGCCAAGCACACAGATAACTAGGCCGTGTTCCTTTTTTCTTTCTCTACTTAAAAGAGTTAAACATCAGGTATGCAGGTTACAGTTTCAGTAACAGTAATTACAGCCATAAAATACTTTCCTGTCAGTGAATGGCTTCCTGGAGCAGGAAAGAGATAAAAAAGGTTAAATAATTTATAGATTCGAGCTCTAGCATACTTCAATGAAGGTGCAAAGACAATGAAGCAGTAAAACCTCAAAAACTAGATTTAATATAAAATATGACTGTGTATGTCTAAAAAAAAAAAGTCATTATTAGGAGGAGGAGGGTATATACAATTGTTTTTCTCATCAGTTTATTCTCACCTCGGATGTCCTTTAAGCATTTCCATTATCCCTGTATCTTTCTTTATTCTTTGTGCTTATTAGATATTTTATCTTGCCCTGGCTTTTCTGCAGAGCTGTTCTCTTGCATTCATTCTCCAGTATTCCAGTTTTCTGTCAGGCTATTTTGGGTGCTAGTGACCAGAACAAAGTCATTGGCATATGCTGTGTCATTTCATCATAAATATGTCCAGCTGGATTTATTTTTAACTTCTTCACTACAAACGCTAAGCTTAGAATAAACAGCATTGTGTCAGTGTCTCCTTGCCCAAGTCCTTGAAAACTGTGGAAGTGTATTTTGAAAGCTTTTCCTCACCTGTAGCATCATGATTACTCTCTTAAAGAGGAGCTGTCAGCCATACTATCTCAGAAAAAAACACATAAGTAGGTACATACTTGCTCTACTTGCATAACATATGTATTGCACTGTCCACATTTTGATTTTAGTGATTTTTCTACAGTAAAAAAAGATAAAATCCTTCTTAGCATTTCCCAATTTAACTGTGGCTATTTTGAAGCCAATCCGGATGTCATTTCCTCCCTTACTCTCCTCTGCCTGATTGTGTATGCAATGCCCGCCCTCCACTATAGAAAGTGCATTGTCTCAGCATGAGAAATATTGGCCAATCAGAGAGGAACAAAATTGTGGGAGGGTAAAACAGGAGGGAAAGGCTTCAGCCAATCAGGCTGCATTAGTAAAGTCTGAGGGGAAAGTAGAGAAGCAAAAAAGGACAACCCAGCATGCCCTGCAACTTCCTTTGTGCGTACCAATTTTTGTGTGAACCAAATAAGTCAGGTAAACTGCTGAATGATCATTTATCAACAAGAAAAGTAATGGTGATTTTAACTTTTGGATTGCCTGGTTAGCATCCTTATTACTTGTTCACCAGATAAAAATAAAGAATTGTTTTTTTATTTTATGCCCGACTGTTACACTTTTGAAGGACAACTGTAGTGAGAAGAATATAGATGCTGCCATATTTATTTAATTTTAAACAATACCAGTTGCCTGTCAGCCCTGCTGGTCTATTTGGCTGCAGTAGTGTCTGAATAACACCAGAAACAAGCATTCAGCTAAACTTGTCAGATCCAACAATAATGTCAGAAACACTGATATGCTGCATACTTGTTCAGAGTCTATGGCTAAAAGTATTAGAGGCAGAGCAACAGCAGGCCAAGCAAATGGTATTTTTTAAAGGAAATAAATATGGCCGCTTCCATATCCCTCTCGCTTCAGTTGTCCTTTAAAGGACAACTGACACCACCCATTCCAAGAGCTAGCAAGTGCCTGATCGGTGCAAGAGAGCAGCTGACAAGGCAGTGAATTCAGCCTACTGTGTGAAAGAGGCATTAGAATTGATAAACTGCGTGTCTTTAATTTGCACAATTATTAGATGGTACAAGGAGTGCAGAGTTTAGCAATTCATGGCAACCTATCGCAGCTGGTGTTGTGGTCATGTTTGTATATTACAAATGTTGATTGGGTGCTGCTCTTTCTGCCTTCTTGCACTACATACTGAATAAGGGCATGTATTGCCACTAATACAGCATGGAAAGTAAAACATGGTGTTTGATTTAATTCAGTATAGTTTCTTGTCCTATATTAACCACAATTTAGACAAACATTAACATCTCTTTTCTTTGGCAGGTGTTGGAAACCATGTAGATGCGCTTATGGTGGAGAACGCACAGCTAAGAGATGCACAGTAAGAAATGTTGTTATTACAGGCTAAAGTATCCCTTGTCTGGTGTAATGTAGAGTGGTAACATTTCCAATGTCAGCCTATTGGCATATGCTTTACTGTCGTCGCCTCCAGGTCCTTCCAATATCCATAAGCAGTCAGTCAGTGTATATAATGGCAATATAGCAGTGATTCTGGTGCCTGTGCATTGGCTGAGGTTGGTGTCGACTATCAAGATTTTCACTCAAAAGTACACCCGCTGTGTCCTGTTTACTGTAAGCAATCCCTTTCTGGTGGTGTCAGTACTATGCACTGAACTGTGATAATTCACAACACTTTCAACATGATGTGTTATTACCTCAGTATGCCAGAAAAAAAAGACACAATTTTTTAAAAGAAAATTTAACTTCAATCTTTGCTTTTGTAAAGAAGTTTAGCTGAAGTTCATCCAGTCTTTCCTAATACAAAGAGGTATTTTTCATAAAAAACAGTTACATTTTTCATATCCGCACAGGAACTGCTACAAGAGTCCCACTAGAGAGCAATGGCCCAGTTTTTACTGTAAATTATAAGAAAATTCACTGTAATTGGCTTCATCTTTATGACGGTGAGCAAATGACTATCAATGTCAAATAGATAGTGGAGGCCTCAGTACATGCCACTATCTATTAGGCCTGCTAGGTTTCATATTGCTGTAAAGGATTTGATGGCACACATCCCAATAATGTAGTGTATTGAAGTGCTGTGTACAGTGTGCTTCTTTGTATGCAGGAGTGAGGTTGACATGGCGAGGAAGAGCCTGATTGCCAGAGTGGAGGAGCTGACAGCAGAGCGGGAGGCTCTGAGACGTGAAACTGACAATACAGCGCAGAGTCTATCCCGCTGTGAGTTCAAGCTGAGAGAGACAGAGCAGGAGCTGCAAATGTGAGTACCAACACTGGTTATAGCAGCGTACTGTACTCTGCTATAAGCGTAAAGCCTAATCTACTGTGTGTGTGATCCCTTGTGGGAGAATGGAGCAGCATTTTCTTTACCCCATGTACAGTTTTCTCACATTTTCTACCATTTTACAGTAATGCAATATTATTGTTATGTATTTAAATATTGCTCATATCTTTTGTAGTTTGTAGTACTTTACAGAGTAAATAGTCACGTCAGGTAACTGTCCTTTATATGAGCTCATAATGTAATCCTTACCAAAGTCTTAATGGGAAACTGAAGGCGACTAAAATAATTTAAAATAAACCCATGACGTAGCTGCAAATGAGTATTACATACTAACCTCACCGCCAGTTCCTCTCAGAAGCTCACCATTTTCTTCTTACAGTGATCCCTTCCAGTTCTGACAATATTTTGTCAGAACTGAAATATACCAGTTGCTTTCAGTTATATATCAGCAGCTGTCAGTTACAACTGAATGTGCAAGGTAATGTCCATGTTTCCCTATGGCTCAAGTGGGGGATATTACAGTTTAACAGTGTGCTGACCAGGAAGCTGTTATGGGGCAGTGGCCATTTTTAAAATGGAGGACGGAGAATTCCATTGATCACAGTGGACAAATGGGACACAGGAGAGGAGAAATAGATTGAGGAGTAGACTACACAGGAGGTAAGTATGACCTGTATGTGGTTATTCTGAGTTTTTATTTTCAGTTCAGGTTCTCTTTAAGTCCATACCATAGCTCAATGTCTGTTTTGGGTTTTTTTGTGTTTTATGTTTGTTTGTGTGTTTAGTTTTTTTTGTTTTTTTTGGGGGGGGGGAAGGGATATCAAAGAAATCCCAACCACAGTGACAATGTATAAACTGCATGTGGTTAGTCTCCTGTCCAATATTTGAGCCTGAGACTCTTCAACAATAAAACCGCTAGTGATTTTTCAAGTCGCTACATTTTGCTTTTAACATAGGAATCGCGGTAGGTCATTTCCACTACCTCAATTTGTTTTTTACCCGATCGCGCGGCGGAGCGGTTATTGCCGCGATTTTGCTATGCAGTGCATAGCATAGCAAAATCGTGATCGCAAACGTCGGAAAATCGCCGCGAAATTTTGGGCATTTGCTGAATTGCAATCACTAGCGTTCACCGCGAACGCTAGTGATTGCAAGTGGAAAAGGGCCCTAAGTGTTGCCCAATACACTTGTAATCCAATTGTGTGATTTAGAAGGGCCCGTTCAGATCACAAATGCGGATGGCCATGCGTTCGGAACGCGTGCGGACCGCAACGCGTACGAACGCACGTCATCCGCGTTTGTGTGCGTTGCGTGGCTGATCCCATCACTGAAAAGTGAATGAGACAGCCGCGCGTTTTGACAAAATCTGCGTCCTGCATGCGTTCCCGGACCGCACAGGTCCGGAATGCATGCAGTGTGAACATCAGACAGTGCACTCTATGCACTGTCTGATGTCGTGCGTGTCGGCCTCCTGCACGCGTCTCCTGCACGCGTTTCCAAAACGCGGCTGGAAACGCGTGCAGTGTGAACGGGCCCGCATGTTTAGTAGGTGGAATCCTAAACTGAGCAGTCAAAGTTGGAGTCTGAGGATTTTTGTACTGACTCCACAGCTCTGCTTACATTAACCTTGTATACTTAATAGTACTTTTATTTAATCCGCACATGCGCAGTAGCAAAAAGCACGGACCAAGCTACACAGGGACAGCGTAACGCAGGGACACAGGGGTTTTATTATTAGAGAGGATAAGTGTATTAAATGCTATGTATTTGTTCCTGAAGCTTTTATGCTTCGTGAAATATTTGTGTTCTATGTTGTGTCTTTACAGCCAGGACACATTTGTATACACTGTACCTAGCTATGGTTATTTTTACTTCCTGCTAGCTGTGCATTTCCTTTTGTGCTTTACCATGCTTGTTTTTTTCACTTCCTCGTTCTGCAATACTCAGATAATAAACTTTGGAGCTAATATACTTTAAATGGGCACAAATGAATGGGTCATTTGAGTTGGGGACTTGTCAGATGTGTAATACACAGCGATGTTAAATTGTGGATTCACTGCCCCGAGGTGGTTATCTTGGCACCTAATACTAGTCAATTGGCTATCCCTAGCTGATCAGCTAATACTAATATTAGCCGTTTAGCTATCACTAGCTGATCTGATAGTAGTTTGGATACCGTTTTCAGGCATTTCTAGCTGATCAGCTATTAAAAGCCGATTAGATGTTTAGATGTCGTTGAAAGACATTCAGCTATGAGAAGCAAGTTGGCTACTGTATTGGTAGCCGGGAGGGCTAGTGTTAGACATTAGGAGGGGGTTAGTGTTTGGCATTAAGAGGGTATTAGTGTTAGAATAAGAGACTGGCTTTGTCCATAGTAAAATATCAGTAATGTATTACCAATCTTTTAAATATCGTCATGAATCAATACTCAATTCATCAGGTAGCCTCAGAAAACATACTCTAAATGAATACATCTCACATTTTACTGCATGCAACATTTTAATTATTTCTACTAAATTGGAATTTACTCTTTTTTATGTTGTTTGATTTCTATATAGTTTTAGTAGCACTGAAGGTACCCACAGACATGAGGTATCATAGTGTAGTGTGGGTGGATTTTGATAGTCGAACAGTGACTTGCAAACTATACAGTAGCTCACATCAAATCAAAGATAGCTTTATTGGCATAACCAAGCTTCAATACAGGCATTGCCAAAGCAGGGGGAATGAGGGACATGGGGTGGGGGTGCAGTGAGTTAGCAGTTCGTGGACATTTGGGGGGCGGGGGAGTTTACAGGTCATTTATGCTCCTCTCGGTCTGTGGTACGCTGTGACATAGTGTGCAGCGATTGTCACCGTGGATTTCTCTTCTCTAAGTAGAATGCAGTGTTTTCTCTCATCCTCTAATGTGTGAAAGTCTGGAAATATGTAAGAGTGAACAGAGGCGCCAGCAGGATAGAAGGTTCTAAAAGGCTTGAAATCCCTCAGGAGGTGGTGGTGGACTCGCCTCCCCGAAGCAGACAAGATACCGTCAGTTTTATGACAACAGGTTTATTAACCCTCCTGGCGGTTTGCAAAAATCCGCCAGGGGGCAGCAAATGGTTTTTTTTTTATTTTTTTTTATTTTTTTTGTCATGTAGCGAGACAAAGTCTCGCTACATGATAGCCCAGCCTCCGGCGATCGGAGATCAGGAGATCCCGCTCAAAGAACGGGATCTCCTGGAGGGCTTGGCGACGGGGCGGGATGACGTCATCGACGTCGTAACGTCAAGGGGGACTCCGATCCACCCCACAGCGCTGCCTGGCACTGATTGGCCAGGCAGCGCACAGGGGGGGGGCAGCTGCGGCGTGACGGTTAGAGGCGGATCGGCGGGTAGCGGCGGCGATCGGGCACTGCACGCAGCTAGCAAAGTGCTAGCTGCGTGCAGCAAAAAAAAAATTATGCAAATCGGCCCAGCGGGGCCTGAGCGGTGCCTCCCGCCAGGGAGGTTAATATACTCCAAAACAAACAGTGCAACGCGTTTCACAGGTATGTTCTGCTTCCTCAGGCAATAAACAGATAGGAGTACACAGATGCACTGTTTGTTTTGGAGTATATTAATAAACCTGTTGTCATAAAACTGATGGTATCTTGTCTGCTTCGGGGAGGCGAGTCCACCACCACCTCCTCCTCAGGGATTTTAAGCCTTTTAGAACCTTTTATCCTGCTGGCGCCTCTGTTCACTCTTACATTATCAATATCCACCCCTGGTGGAGGGGTTGATCCCCATTTTTCCTTATCTACAGAGAGCGACTTTTAATCCTGAGTGAGGACAGGTCTAATCTCCTCACTTGCCTATACAGTGGTTGCCTAGGCGGTAACCCACGTTTGTGAGTATATACATTATATACTTTTCATTTCCAACCCCTTGTTTTGGATACTACACTATCAGGCCCGTTTTTAGCGCCGTGCGGCCCGTGCCGCCGCCCGGGGCGCTGTTGGGAGGTGGGCGCTGAAATGGAGGGGGGAGCCGGAGCTGCGGGGAGGGCAACCCGACCTCTCCCTCCCTCTCCCCGGGCCGCCCTCCGTGCTCCCCCCTCAGATGCAGAGCGCAGCAGCAGCCAGGGAGGAAGCGCTGTAAACAACATACCTCCCTGCGTTCCAAGCGCTGCACTCTCGTCGATGGTCTCTTCCTCTCTGCCGCCTGTACGATGATGCACACACTAGTTCCGGCTAACAGGAACCAGCGTGTGCATCATCGTATAGGCAGAGAGGAAGAGACCGGCGGCGAGAGTGCAGCGCTTGGAACGCAGGGAGGTATGTTGTTTACAGCGCTTCCTCCCTGGCTGCTGCTGCTGCTGCGCTCTGCATCTGAGGGGGGAGCACGGAGGGCGGCCCGGGGAGAGGGAGGGAGAGGTCGGGTTGCCCTCCCCGCGGCTCCGGCTCCCCCCTCCATTATGGGGGACAGCTACCTATCTAACCTACCCTGGGGGGCACCTACCTAATCTAACCTATGCTGGGGGGCACCTACCTATCTATCCTATATTGGGGGGCACCTACCTATCTATCCTATACTGGGGGGCACCTACCTAATCTAACCTACCCTGGGGGGCACCTACCTAATGTAACCTACCCTGGGGGGCACCAACCTAATCTAACCTATACTGGGGGGCAGCTACCTAATCTAACCTACGCTGGGGGGCACCTACCTATCTAACCTACACTGGGGGGCACCTACCTAATCTAACCTATACTGGGGGGCAGCTACCCATCTAACCTATACTGGGGGGAACCTACCTATCTAACCTATGCTGGGGGCAACTATTCTGGCTACCTATATTAGAGGCACCCACCTAGCTAACCTGTACTGGGGCACCTACCTAACTAACTTATACCGGGGGCGCCTGCCTATCTAACCTATACTGGGGGCAACTATACTGGCTACCTATACTGGAGGCACCTACCTGGCTAACCTATAGCGGGGGCAACTATACTGGCTCACCTATGCCTGGCTACCTATACTGGGATACCTATTCTTGGCTACCTATACTGGGGGGACCTATACTAAGTGCAACTAGACCTGGCTAACCTATACTGCGGGCACCCATACCTTGCTTGGGGGGGGGGGCGCAATTTTTACACACTCGCCCTGGGTGCATTTTAGCCTAGGAACTGCACTGTACACTATATTGGGCTCTCGGTATTTCTAAAGTCTGGAAATAGTTCCATCAGTTTCTTAAAGAAGGTTTCCCTGGTAGCGGTATATTTGGGGCAGTGCAGCAGGAAGTGATTTTTGTCCTTGAGGGTCTTCTGCTCACAGTGTTGGCATAGTCTCTCCTCCCTGGGTTTGTATGTCTGTCTGTGTCTACCAGACTCTATTTTGAGGTTGTGGGCACTCAGTCTGTAGATACTCAGGATTTGCCTCTGTTGAGGGTTTTGGAGCTTTTCCAGGTATGGGGCTATTTATATTCTCTCTGTAGGGACTGGTATATGGGTTAGCTTTTGTGACTGTTGCACAATGTGTCCTTTCTGAGAATATGTTTGAGGGCTCTTGCACACTACATGCAATTTTGACGCGATTTCACATACGATTCCAATTTGCGATTTCTAATCTGTACTGCATGCTGTGTTTTTTTTGTTTGTTTTATCTATCTGGTCAGTAACCTCTATGCAGTTGTCAAGCTGTTATTAATTGCACAGGTAGTTATGAGCCTATCTACCTGTGGTCATGAGTACTACCTATAGAACACCTGGTCTGACTGTAACTGTCTGCTTTCCCCACCACCATCAGTGCGGCATCAGTAGGGCAGCCTCCTCCTCCCTCTCACTACAGGGTCTCTCTGAAGTGCTCACTTCTATACTGCTGTGGTTATAATTCTGACTGTGGATATCCAACCAAAATGATATGAGGGATATTATCTTTAAATTATGAAAGTTTAGGCATTTGTAGTATTTTACTACATTTTCATAGAGCGGTTGTTGGTTCCTTTTCCTTCCCAAACTCCTCAAGATACAGTATATAGCTTTAAACGTTTGTCAACCTCAGATCATGTTTTAAAAACAGCAATGCGTAGTGAGGACATTTCTCCTGCAGAGATGCCGAACATTAACAACCTCTTTCATTTTACCCAAAAGGTCAAATAAAACTTCACTTCATTTTTTTTCCTCTAAACTCTCTTTAAAATGGACCTGAACTCAGAACTCCCCTCTGTTCTAGAAGATACACAACAGCATAATAACCTTTAAACAAAAAAACATATCTTTGTTACAGCTGATACAAACCCTAAAATGAATTTGCACTGTTTCTACTTCCTGATTCATGGAAGCAGACATACTGTTAATGGCCTGTGCTTTCAAATGTGCTTATCTGCCACAGGCAGTCATGTGACACAGGGGAGAATCAAATTACAACTTGTGATTAGAAACAAATGAGGGGGGATTAAACAGGCTAAACCAGGGGTCCCCAAACGTTTTGGGTCGAGGGCCAGGTCAACCTACTTCAGACTGCTGGGGGGCCGGACTATACATAAGATGATGTAGAAGTCTTGGCGGGCCAGACAGTGAAGCAAACCCAGGTGACAACCTGCAGCCCAATTAGACAGCAGTGTCACCTGATGTGGAATTTGATTGGAAACCAGCGATTTACTGCTTTTTGGCTTCCATGTAAATGGGTGGTGCAAGCACTGCTATTCTATATGTGGACCACCAATATTTAAAGACTAGCCGACCCGCAGCGTATCATACGCCGCATAAGGGGGTAGAGGGCAGGAAGGGGGTATTGGGCACAGTGGCGGGGAGGAGGGTCGGACCCCCCCTCAACTGGGTCCCCCATGTGTGCTCCCCCTCCAGCTTAAGCTCAGCAGGAACCCCCCCCCCTCCCTCACCTGGGTCCCCCATGTGCACTCCCCCTCCAGCTTAAGCTCAGCAGGAACCCCCCCTCCCTCACCTGGGTCCCCCATGTGCGCTCCCCCTCCTGCTTAAGCTCAGCAGGACCACCCTCCCTCACCTGGGTCCCCCATGTGCGCTCCCCCTCCTTCTTAAGCTTAGCAGGACCCCCCTCCCTCACCTGGGTCCCCCATGTGCACTCCCCCTCCAGCTTAAGCTCAGCAGGAACCCCCCCTCACCTGGGTCCCCCATGTGCATTCCCCCTGCAGCTTAAGCTCAGCAGGAACCCCCCCTGCCTCACCTGTGTCCCCCATGTGCGCTCCCCTCCTGCTTAAGCACAGTAGCAGCCGCCACTATTAGTAAGAGGCAGCGGGCGGGGATGCCTCACCTCTTCCGTGTTCCAGCGTGCGATCCACTGTTGTCACTTCCTGCAATGCTCCCCACTGTATTGGTGTAATTTGCCTTTTTAAAACAGAAGGAAATCTGCAATAATTCAGCTATAAGTGAACATTTTTAAATATGCAATTTATCCCTTTTCAACCTTAGTAATCCAAGCAAGCATCCAGAACCACTGGTGTATAGCAAGCTTATAGCTTTAAATTTTACACAGCTATATCAAACCCACATGTGACAGCCTGTTTCAGACTTTTGGTCCTCATCAGTACATAGCAGAGATTGATATGGCAGTATGAGATGGGGCTTGGACCAGTACAACAGAGTAACCAAGCAGCTCAGGGTGACCCAAACCACTCGGAATGTATAGGGGGATAAAAGGAACCAAAAAGACCTTCTAATAAAAAAAATCAAAGCTTGGTGTAATTTGGCTTCTTAAAACAGAAGAAAATCTGCAATAATTCAGCTATAAGTGAACATTTGTGGAATACCCACAATGCACCGCTACTAAATATGCAAACTATTCCTTTTCACTCTTGGTAAGTCAAGCAAGCCTATGGGCCGGATTCACAAAGCGGTGCAAACTGTTTAGCACGGTTGTGCTAAACAGTTAGCACGTGAAGTGCCGTTCGCAGACTTTTGCGCGCACAAAGTGCTGCGATTTGCGTGATTGCGGTCTTTTGCGCGCGCAATTTGCCACAAATCGCGGTACTTTACACACGCAAAAGTCCGCAATTGCGGTCTTTTGCGCGATTCACAGCACTTTCCACGCACAAAAGTCAACAAATGGCACTTCACGTGCTAACTGTTTAGCACACCCATGCTTAACAGTTTGCACCATTTTGTGAATCAGGCCCTATAGCTTTAAATTTTACACAGTCATATCAAAACCAAATGTGACAGCCTATTTCAGACTTTTAGTCCTCATCAGTTCACAGCAGAGATTGATATGGCTGTATGAGATAGGGATTGGACCACTACAACAGAGTAACCAAGCAGCTCAGGGTGACCCAAATTACTAAGAATGTATAGGAGGATAAAAGAGACCAAAAAATCTAAGCAGTGCTGAAAAGCACTGCTCCACGACCGCTTTGCAGTATTGGTTTTTTGACCCTGCATAGTTTGACATGCGAAAGCAAATGCATATTATGCATGAGCATTGCCTCATGAATAGTCAATTAGGCCAGATTTGCAAAGCCAGACTTGCTAGGGTTAAGCCTCCTTTCCACAGACTGTTGATAGGCAGTGAAATGCCTCTCAAACTCTCTCAACTGCTCACTGCTGCCTAGTAACTGCTTGTTGCTGCCTGATAACTGCTTGTTGCTGCCTGATAACTTCTTACCTGTGCCTGGTAGCGGCTTGCTGAGCACACAGCTCAACAGTCCTTGGAAAGGAGGCATCAAACTTGGTCTTTGAGCACGCATAAATTTTCTCATGCAAAGTAATTCTTCTTGCTGGAAGGTTGAGGCCCTTATTCAATTATGAATAGCCAATTAGGCCAGATTTGCAAACCCAGACTTGCTAGGGTTAGGCCTCCTTTCCACCGACTGTTGATAGGCAGTGAAATGCCTCTCAAACTCTCAACTGCTCACTGCTGCCTAGTAACTGCTTGTTGCTGCCTGATAACTGCTTGTTGCTGCCTGATAACTTCTTACCTGTGCCTGGTAACTGCTTGCTGAGCACACAGCTCAACAGTCCGTGGAAAGGAGGCCTCAAACTTGGTCTTTGAGCACGCATAAATTTTCTCATGCAAAGTACTTCTTCTTCTTGCTGGACGGTTGAGGCACTTACTGAATTATATATATAGATGTAGCTGACCGCATCTATAAGTAATACATTTGGTGGTTAAAAAAAAAAGCCTCAGGTGGCCACATTTGGCCTGCGGGCCTTAGTTTGAGGACGACTGGGCTAAACTCTCTAAATCCATTCAAGGTACATTTCTCTACATTTTCCTCCTGTCCTGTGCAAGAGTTCAGGTCCACTTTAATTGATTTTTTTTTTGATTTTTTTTTCAGGACGCGAATGGAGCTGGATGAAGCCAGAAAGCTGTGTCGGGAAGACGCTGAGGTGTGATTGAGTATACAGTACAGTTCTTTGTAACATATGGTTGTTAACTCACAACATGTATCTCATTATCTCACCTAGCCTGTTTTTCAATGTATCTGGTTAAAACAGTTTTAGGGCAATGGCCCACTAGAGTGATTTAAGCAGTGTTTTGGGATCGCCGACGATCAATGGCCATTCCAAAAGGGCTGTGCTAATGAAAGTTAATGGAGGCAAACCCACAAGGCCGATTACGATTAGGGCAATCTCAGATCCTGCAGAATTTTTTTGAGTGATTGCGTTCCAATACAAGAGATAGGGGTGCTACAAAATTGGTTTGAAAAGCTGTATAAAAATGATTTTGAAGTGTTTTTACTACCTGAACGAGCGAAAAATTGTGATTGCTACAAAGAAAATAACTAAAAAAAAAAAAAGCTGGTAATTGCGTTGGAAATCACTTAAACGCTGAGCGTATGTGATCTGTAATGGGCACCTAGCCTTAGCAGACAATGGTAATTGCTCAATCAGGCTGATGACTGACAAACGGGGCCGGGCAATTTGGGCGCAGGGTGAAGCCAAAAAAGTCTCAACTTGCTGTGGCAAATTTCCCACTGGTGTTAATTACTATTCCCCCTCCAAGGAACTGTACATTGTAGATAAGATGCAGTTTCTACTTCCAGCTCTTGCTAGTGGCTAAATTGCGCTGTTTGTATTGTCATTTGAGCTCCGTCTTTTAAAACGGCACAAATTACAGTACTCACTGAGCTCCACTATAGCCTTAGTTCACAATGGCGAATGTATCGCCCAAATGTCCTCTTTACGTGACCCGACTGACACATATGAGGAGCTCAGGGCAACATTTAAAGAGACCTTGGCTTTAACTCCCAAACAGCCAGTAGATGCATACAACATCTCACCACATATCCACAAACGTGTGGGTAAGCCCCTCCGCCAGCAGTGCTAACAGTGCATGCAATCATGCATTCAGATATGTGTCCAATCTTGTATATACTCATTGCATGGGTAGGATGCGATTGTGTCCACCGTTAGTGTAGGGACCTGTTCTATGAGGTTGGCCTTGTTGTTGGCAGAGGGCCTTGCCCACATGTTTGCAGATATGTGGAACCAACAATCTCGTTTGTTTGAGATGCTGTTTGCATCTGCTGATTGGCTGTGAGTTTGAGCCGAAGTCTCTTTAAATTTTGCTCTAAAACTATTTTAGAACCCAACAGACACAAGGCTACAGTTAACGTTTAAGTGTACCTCCAAGATGAAATACAGTTACCCTTGCTACCCTTCTTGAACTTACTTTATTGTAAGTAATACTCCCTGGTTAACTTCTTCCCACCCAAGCATTTTACTTCTTTATTTGCTGTATGTCGTAAATGCTTTTGGTTGCACTGTTGTTGTTGGTACCGATGTAATTGCTCATTGCTGTGGAATTCTGAACACAAAACACTTGACTGATGAGATAACACCTGGATTTTGCAATTCTGACAATAGTCCCCTTGTGTAATAGGACAAGGAGATTGTTCTAGTACACTTGAATACCTTTGAGACAAATTTACATTGAGCATTTTAAAAGCCTTTTTTGGCTCTGATGAAAGATTTAAAGTTAAATTTATGTTGCCCAAATTATTTCCATAGGTTGACATTCCAGCGGCCCAGAGAAAGCGGTTTACCCGAGCAGAGATGGCCCGTGTGCTGATGGAGAGGAACCAGTACAAGGAGAAGCTGATGGAGCTGCAGGATGCCGTGCGCAGGACAGAAATGCTCCGGTGAGGGCTTTTGTGTGTCACATGACAATCATCACGCGACTAGTCACTGTGTACAATGCTGAGGTTATTACATCCTGGTTCATTCAGTCTAAGCCATAGTATGAACAGAATATAGGTTCTGGCTTATATTTGTGGATGCACATGCAGAAAGCTCAAATTTAATTTATAAAAGGGCAAGCTGATTTTTTTTTTTTTTTTATAATAATTGTTACAGGAATCTTTTAGAGAAATAAAGGTGGCTAGTTTAATTTACCTGGGATTTCTTTCAACTCACTGTAGTCCTCCGGGTCCCTTCTTGTCTTTCTGCACTCATTTAGCATCTGTGCCTTTCTAAAAGCTGCGTGCTCAGCTCTGGGCCGTGTGCCTTCGGATTGCGCTCCCATGGGCAGGAGGATTCTGCGCTTGCGCAGTTTGTAAAAATTGCTACTTCGCATGCACTGAACACTCATGCCTACGGGAGCATGATTGTGGAGGTGTGCAGTTGGCCAGCTTCCGGAAGGGCACAGCTGCTGACTAGAACAGAGCTGAGCCTAACGACAGCTAGGGACCAGGACAACTACAGCAGTCTTGAAGAAACCCCTGGTAAGTTAAACTATCCACTTTTATTTCACTTAACGCAAACCTGAGATGGGGCAGGAGAAATAAATGATACATACCTGGGGCTTCCTCCAGCTCCCTCCAGGCTGATGGCTCCCTCACCGTCCTTCTGTGCCACCTGGATCCTCCACAGTTGGTCCCGGAAAGCCCTCTGGTCCGGGCATACTGCACATGCGCGCGCACTGACTGGAGGATTTTCCGGGACCAATTGCGAACGGTCCAAGCGGTGGAGGAGGACAGCAAGGGAGCCATCAGCTTGGAGGGGGCTGGAAGAAGCTCAGGTATGTCATTTTTTTTTCTCCCTCGCCATCTCAGGTACCCTTTAAGTTCCCTTTAACATTCTGCACTCAAAACACACACTGATAACAAGCTACAACTCTAAGAGTAATAACTAGGTTAAAAAATTGGAGGATTTTGGTCTCCAAAATGGAAAGCAGTGGTTCTGCCCTGTACCAATTCACAAGCATTGAGGTTCCATCCTTGGAATTGGTTGGTACTTTATCCACACCAGTAGGGAAGA
This sequence comes from Hyperolius riggenbachi, assembly GCF_040937935.1. Lineage (NCBI taxonomy): Eukaryota > Metazoa > Chordata > Amphibia > Anura > Hyperoliidae > Hyperolius > Hyperolius riggenbachi. The sequence goes on from NC_090651.1 coordinate 292,243,017, forward strand.
AACATGGGTTAGATTGGAGACCTGTCTGAACTTCAATTTAAGGAGGTCCACCCAAATGTAGAAACCCAGGAAGCCCAATTAGGCAACATAGTTAATCAGGTGACAGCATATTTTTTCTGTAAAAGTCACTGGGCAAGTTGTGATGGTGCTTCATTCCAGACATTTTTATTTTCATCTGATTTCTACAGTATTCCTTAGCAGTGGAAAGGTCTCTCTGCTTCCATACTCCTATCTCTATAATATACCGGTAGTACTTGCTGAGCGCTGTTAAAACAGCGCAGGAGATTTGGACGCAGCCAGTGCCACCATAGGACGCAATAGGAATTACTGCTATAGCGGTGCTCAGTGAGTAATTTGGGCACCGTCAAAAGATCATTCCCCACCATCCACGGCGACCCGGAGAGGGACTAGTAATTAGCACCACCGGGACTTGTACAGTAGGAGGGTAAGCCGTATATCGGCTGTATCCTGAACCCAAATCTCCTGGTGGCTATTTCATAGATATGCAGTACTTGCAGCTCCACTACTCCACCACAGGGTGTGCTCGTTTGTGCTGGAATCACTATACTTAAAGCTAATTTAAAAGCATACAAAAAGAAATAAAGTGAAAAGTCAGTATGGATTACTCTGCGAGTTCAGCACTGCCTTGCATGCCTTGCCTGCCTCTACAGCGTTTTTCCACAGAGTAGCGGGTGCTGATCTGCTTCCCTTCCTGATACTTTGCATTTGCACTCGCTAGTGTTAAGGCGTACACATGCTGGGAACGACCACCTCTGCCTAGAATCCATCCTCTGTATGGCAGCCCCGGATGCCCCCAACCACTCAGTCAGTGATCTGTCCTGGCAGATCACTTCTGCCAAGCAATATTCAATAGCATTTTTCTCTCAACTTGCCTCACCCGCTGCATGAAATCACTCCTGCGCCACTATGGCCCCCCTGCATAGAGAGAGAACACTGCTTGCAAGCGAGCGATGTGTCTGCAAATATTGGCCCTGCAATGTTGCCCGGGGATCGGGTCCAGTTTCTCGTTGGGCGACACTAATTAAGCTTGTGTATAGGCCTTTTCTCTGTGGAAGCTCTGTCAAGCAGCATATGTAAAGAGAGCCACAGTCGGAGCTTGAATCAGTTAGGCAGCCTCTGTGGAGGGAAGCAGGACAACACCCACTTCTCTACTGACAACCGCTACAGTGGCAGGTGAGACAGGCAGGGCAGTGCTGAACTCAGAGCAGTAGACCTGGCACCTGTTTTTCATGTTTTCTTTTCTATGGATTTTAATGTAATGGTTGAATCTGGGCTACCTCTGCTCTCTGCACTGTATGCGACTTTACAAAGGCACACGTGTACCTTCACTCCAATCAGAAATCCTGGTTTATATTTACTTTAATTCATCCTTCACATTCTTTCCACATCATGCTTTTTCAGTTTGTTTATCCAAATAATGCATCTGTATTTAATTTTTGTTCTTTTATTTTTTTTTCCAGGGCATCTAAAGAAGTCCAGGCTGTACAGATGAAAAAGTCCTCCTTTTGGAAAGTGTACGTGTTCAATACTTACAGTAATTTTGTGGGTTTAACTTTAGGTCCACTTTAAAGTGGACTTCTACCTTACTTATCATACAGGTTTTTCATAGAATGGGTCATTGAAATTCCCCTTTCTATGTTGGTTGTGAGATCCCACAAACGACATTTAAAGAAAAACTTTACGAAATATATAGTAGATGGGAAAACGTACGGTAAATCAATACATTGCAAAGTGAGAAAAATGGAAGCTAGATCTAGAAATTATTAATATTGGCCGTGTACTTCGTTTATGTTGTTTGATGCACCATGAGCCTGCAGATCAGCATCTTTACTACTGGCAGACGAGGAAAAAACCTTAACTGCCATCATCTATAAATACACCCACTAAGTGATGATAGATAGATAGATAGATAGATAGATAGATAGATAGATAGATAGATAGATAGATATATCCACTTTGTCCACTGCTACAGTATATCTACGTCATCTGTGGCACCCTCCAAGCCACCATGACGTAGATATACTGACTTGCTTGCAGCCCTGCTGTGCACGATCGGGAGCGCTTCAAAGTACACCCCCCGGCACTGTCAGCTGCCTTACTAATTGGTGAAAGGGAACATGCTCCCTTGTAGCCAATTAGTGACCCCCCCTCCCCACAGATGAACGATCACCACTGTAGCAAACAGCGGTGATCCTTCACTTCTTCCCCCCCGCGCCAGATCGATAAAAAAAATGCCCCTGCAAGAATAATATCTCACCTTACCCGGTTCCTGCGATCATCCTTCAGCCCCAGCTTCCATTCACCGCGGTGCACGCAGCCCTGTGATGCTGAACATCTGGGTCCTGGCTTAATGACGTCATCAAGCTGGGACTCAGGTGTTCGGTATCACAGGGCTGAGTGCAGCGCGGTGAATGGAAGCTGGGGCTGAAGGATGATCGCAGGAACCAGGTAAGGTGAGATATTCTTTTTGCAGGGGCATTTTTTTTTATTGATCTGGCCACGGAGGGGGCAGGGTAGTAAGGGGGGGGGGGCACATCTGGCTACCCATAACGGAGGGTTGGGGGTAGTGTTCCGAAAGGGGGGGGGTTGAAATGTATTTTGGGGCCCATCAGGGTAACTGGGTGGGGAATTAATAATAATGGGAGGCACATCTGATGGTCCTGGGGGCCATAACCTAACACTGGGGGCACATTTGGCTATAATGGGGAGGGGGTGCTAATCCTGGGGGCACATCTGGCTACAATGGGGAACATTGTTCCTGGGGACACATCTTGCTATAATGATGGGCCCTATTCCGGAGGGCGCATCTGTCTATATGGGGGGCTAGCAAATACGGGGGACAGATCTAGCTATACTGGGGGCCTGATATTGGGGGGCACATCTGGCTATACTGGGGGGGCTAATACTGGGGACACGCCTGGCTATCTATCCTTGGGGGACGTAATACTGGCGGCATGTTTTATCTACTGTAGCATTTTTTATTTTTTACTAGAATTGGTGAAACCTAGGGATTAATGCAATTTTTCATCCCCCCCCCCCCTCTTTTTCCCATTAAAATGCATAGAATTTTTTTTCTTTGGGTCAAAATACCCCCCTATGAAAATCTAGTATGTCCTGAAAAAAACGATACCTAGATCATTTAGGTGTCGTGAGTAGGGATGAAGTTATGGCTGTTTAAATAGGGACATGGCTAAAGCGTCAAAACTGCTCTGGTCCATAAGGGGAAAAGAAGGTCTGGATGCAAAGTGGATACACACACACGTGTACACACACACGTGTACACACACACACACACGTGTACACACACACACACACACACGTACACACACACACACACACGTACACACACACACACACACACACACACGTACACACACACACACACGTACACACACACACGTACACACACACACGTACACACACACGTGTACACACACACGTGTACACACACACGTGTACACACACACACACACACACACACACACACGTACACACACACGCATAGAGGGAGATACTGCTTGCTTGGTATTTGGTATCTGCCTTGCTAAAGAGACAAGTCTCAGGATGTCCCAAGATACAGTATATCTATTACATAAAGTATAAATATTTGTGCATTCCAAATAGATGACATTTTATATGCATTAAAAAATGAACACCCTCACAAATAACAAGGAGAGTTCTAGGATTGCTTGTCGTTGTGAATATATACACCTGTTGTAGTCCTGGCTGCACTTGGCTTAGTTTCCTAACATTTACCCCAGAAACCAGAAAAAAATGATTGACTCGCGTAGAAGCCGAGGGTACAAAGTGCTGTGGCTCCAGTCAACACAGGGGTGGTTGTTGCATTTCACCCCCATATGAAGTGGAAGAACCACCCCTATATGAAATGGATCAACCACTCTTGTATAAACAGATGTAGGCTGGGTAATAGCCAATGGGCTCACAAGTTGCAGAGACAGCAGGAAGCGCGAGATTATGTGCACAGAGGAGCGCTCCTGTTTTGATTCTGGCCATCCATCCAGCTCTGCGGCTTAGCAACCCCCTCCCCTCGGGCTTCTGATCACTTCTGCGGCACTCTCCCCTGGGCATCTGATCGCAACTGCCATAACTTGTAACCCAGGCATCCGCCTGCAGATCAGCTCCACCTGATTAGCTGGCTGCACAGCCCGCAAGCCGTCACAGCTGTGCTCTCCGATCCTCTCCGTAGGTCATCCTGCAGACCCCTCACCACAGACACTAGCCTAGGAAGTTGGTGACTCGCATATAGGCCGAGGGAGTGACTTTTCAGCACATGTTTTTGTGCTGAAAAATTCGGCCTGTATGCGAGTAGATACGGTAAGCAGCAAATATATAGCATGTACTGTATAGTCATGATAGTCTTGTAGAACATTCACACACATGGATGGGCTCGTTTACAGGATTGTTATGTGTTTATAGGGAAGGTCAATGACATGCTAGTAATACTAACTTAATGCAATTTATTTGTGAATTCTAGTAAGGGCCCATTTACATTGGGAATCGCAAAATCGCTATTTTTTTGCTCCAGGGATTTTTTGCGGGTTTTTTTGTGTATTTTTCACTGTACTGTTTTGCGATTTTTGACTGCTTGCCATTCACTTTTTTTAACATTTCAATCGTGATTGCTCTAAAATCCCATTAAAAAAGCTGTATGTACCACGTTTTCGTTTACCATGAATCGCCGATGATTGAAGTGAGATCACGGCTACTTTTAATTACACTAGTGCTTTTCAAAGCACTAGCGATCTCCGGCAATTTGGCGATCGGCGGTAAACGCATGCCAATCGCCCCAGTGTGAATGGGCCCTTACAGTAGCTGCTGCATTTGATTGGTCTATTTCCAAGCTGCATAATTTGCATAACATTTACATCATCTTGGAATTATTAGCCTTTCTTTGGTTCCTGTTTCATCTGAAGCCACTAAAAAAGTCTGTAGTTTGTAAATTTTGTCCAACTTTAATTTTTTTTTATTCACAGCTTTGACAAACTATTTAGCTCCTCCTCCAGTAGCCCGCAAGGAAAAGCCATAACGCCACCACCAACTCCGCCCACCATGCTGCACAGAGTACGCTCGGCCTCTGCTGTCTATTCTGTTGGTCAGACTAGCAATGCTATAAAGAACCAGTCTGTGAATTTTCACATACACAATACCTCAAATACAGCGTAAGTAACTTGCAGTTGTTTATTATTCTAATTGTTGGTTGTATATAGAAT